>NC_089733.1:3003573-3676573 GCF_035083965.1 Branchiostoma lanceolatum | reverse complement strand
AAATGATTCTCAGCAGCATTTCTGTAAAAATTTGAAATGTGGGACTCTTTGCCATATGTCTTGTTAGATATATATAGGCATTGCACTGGACTTACCACTTTTCAGAGTTCAGGGAGGGAGGATATCACATTACAAGCTGCTGTGCTACCTTGAAGCACTAGGGTCCATAGGATCTGGAATTTCAATTTTTTTTGTGTGTGTTGGGGGGGTTAAAATGGGCCTACTACAATAATCATAAAAAATACTTATGTTTGGCCCTTGAGTAATATTTTAATGGGTATGAGAAATCCCTAATTAAGAATAAAAGTTGAATTGTAGTTGCTTTGATAATGGGATCATTGAGCAAAGGTACATCCCTGTTGTTATGAACTTTCAAATATAAAATAAGTTCCAAATTACTTTGAAGCATCATTACGAATGGGTTGCTATGGAGATGTATTATCATGCCCTCATTTGCTGTGAGGCTTGTCAGGAAATAGAATCAGTTTTGTGCTGCATGGTTCAGTTCTATCACCAAAGAAGAATATATGCAGAAGGATCATGCTTCTTGTCATGTTACATGACACCTGACACAATGTGTAAATTCAGCAAGAGTAACTCCTTTGTCTTAAAGTTAAACATTATTCCTTACCTTCATTAAAGTGCTTTCTTTACAGAAGTATTTGATGATTTCTTTGCTCTAAGTAAAAATGCATAAAATTATGTCATCAACTTTCGGGCCAGTGAAAAGTTGGATGGGCCAGTACATTTTCAACAGGGAGGGCCCTAACATGAGGCAATTTTTTTACTGGTCTTTTAATGCCTCTCAAGTATTCTGTGTTTGTTACCACCAACTACGCTAATTAGAAAGGTCAATAAACATGGTCAATGCACATACAGGTGTAGCTGTTAGTTGCCTTGTATATGTTTTATTTCTTGTTTTGTTGAGAACCGAATTTCACAAACCATGAATAATGATGGCACTGAAAGGAGGGCCACTTTGACCAAATCAGCCACACAAGTTGACAATTGTCATATACATGGGAAATAAAAGCTTTAGATGACAAAACACTAAAAGTTTGGGTTTTGTAGTGTTTGCTCACTTCTACAGTGCACACTCACTTTTTTTTTATAACGTCTCACAGCATATATACCACTTGTAAGGCAGAGCTTGGGGGGTTCGTTAACTGAATTTTTACCCATTAAAAGTACAATGTATATTCTTAGAAGTTATGTGTCTAGATTTCATTCATAAAAAAAAAAGACCACTTTCTAGTAGCGAGCATGGAGCACTTTGAAGGATGTAACAATTTAGACCTGAATTGGTGTAAAGGCCACATGTGCAGGTGAAATGATCCAAGAGACAAGTGAGTTTGTGACAAATAAGATTCATGTAAAAGAGGTCGATGAATATGGAATTACCTGCTCTGCCCATTTGCTTGGGTAGCGGCCCCCACCCTTCTGAGCTGAAAGGTGGAACCGCCGTGTTTGCACATGATTCTTTTTCTCAATGGTTTCACAGTTTATGTTGTGCATGAATTGATGGCGGGCAACCTGTTGCCCAAGATGACTGCCAAGGTCTGAAAGAGATAACAGCATTGTCAAATGTAAAAGCATGTGCAGGTAAAATGATCCAAGAAAACTTTGTAGAAATGACCATTTGCTGTATTCTAAACATTCTGCTAGGATACAAGCGCCTTACTGGAGTTTAGCTAGAGAGAAAAAAACTCACCGCCCAGTCACCAGCCGCCAGCTGGCGCTCCAAGCGCATAGCAAGCCTGGAAGCCACCCGGGCGTGAACGCCCGTCGCCACCTCCATGTGCTTCTGCAGGTCACAGCGCCTCAATACCTCAGAGCACCCAGGCACCTTACACTGAACCACGGCGTTGTCACAGGTCATCTGATGCCCCAAAACGTCTGACCTATAATGTCATAATTTGAGGTAATGAACATGGAATAAGTATTCCTCAGGCAGAACAATACATAACACCTGTAGGTTCATGGCCTTCATATTTAAATTTCGTTCTCTTTCTTTCTATGGACAGTTTTTACAATCTAACAAAGACTTAACAAAGACTAGATGCACAGTCAGTTATGATGATATTATAAATTGTTAAAGGTAAAAACTAACGACTGCTTTCAAATGCTCATTTTCAATCAAGGGAAAAAGTACGAAACGGAACAGGCACCTGCATAACTTGGCGCTACACCCCAAGAAGCACTTGCTCTCGCCTTTCGGGCATTAGATGGCAACGTGGGGGGGCCATTTCCTGCCTCGTCAATCGAACGCCACATCTGCAGCGCTCGTCAAAGCCATACCCACAGACGTCCCTGTGAGACTGCAACCCTTCCCTTGGGACGTGGGTGGTACACCCTTCGTTCGGGCAGGCCACTTTCACGTGGGGGGACATGTTGTCTTGAGGTGAGTCAACACGTCATCCACCGTCACCTTCTCTGGGAACTCACACTCAAATGCGCAGGTGGCCTCCAGTTTCCGGGACAGATTGCACACTGCAATGTTTGGTCCCACCCGAGTGACTGAACCTTTGCATAAAGGGTATTCCATGATTACCTGATGACACCCGAAGCACACGGTGTGCCCACAGCGTAGCATCTGTGCACTGACAAGAGGTGCGGTGTGGCGAGAAGGGTCTGTACTAGTCGGCTCCATGGAGCGAATATTATCAAACTGTATGGTGAATGTGCGTTTTAAACATTGTTGTATAAATATATCTAATAGCAGTAGTACAATTAAATTAACCATGAATTTTTGATTTCTATCAAAAGGATATTTGACGTCATATTTCCGTCATTGATGGCCCGTAGAACATCGGACGCATCTGTCTTGCAACGTCTTTCTGGTCCAGTTCACACATGCCATCGTTTGAGAAGATCTCCCTACATCAATGGGAGCAATTGTTAAAGAGGGAACATTTAAATAAAAAATTATCTGACAGTGAGCCCCTAGAAATGTTTGATTATGTTCCTCTCAATATATGAAGCAGATAATTTCTCCGAATGTGAAGATATGTTTGTTCTTTTTATACTGCCATACATGTTTTCAAACTCTGATGTGAACAACATAAAACTTTTGCTTCTAACCAAATTTGAATGCAACAATATAACTTAACTCGGATAACAAATGCTTCCCCTGTGAAATCAATTCTAAAAAAAACCAATAAGAAAAGAGCTTCGTCATCTAAAGAACAAAAACTTAACAAGAATTTGAATGTAGGGATTTTAGGATAGTACCGTCCAAAATAAGAACGTACTGGGTAGATTTTGAGGCAGAAAAAACTAAAAAAAAACAACTATAGATCTAACAGCCTCATTGCCTGCCTCCCCAACTGCCTGTCTAACCTGCCCAACCCGCCTGGCCTGTATGGCCTGCCCAGCCTGTATGGCCTGTCCGGGCTGTCGCTGGTTACTGTCAGAGTAGGCTTGAAAGTACTGCGCATGCGGCAGTACTTATCGTTTACAACCCTGGCCAAGTTCAACTTTACTCCAGGCCACTGCTTCATTGTGTCAGCTGTGAATAATGTAGAAAAAGAAGAAAAGATGTAGGATCAAACATATATCAACATACAGGATGGGGCATACCACTGTAACCATCACATACATGTATTATGCTGATGACATAGCAGCACAGTATTTCAGGTGCAAATAGATCCGAACGTATGTTCATAGATATGTCTTTTATATGTAATATTGTAAAATTTACATTTGTTATACACGACAGCCAAGCCTTATATTGGAAAAACAACAGGTTTATTCCGGTTAAATCTGCAATTAAATGCATCTTCCTAGGAAAATTTCACACTATAGAATTGTAAGGCCTGAACTTGCATGCTAGAAATATTGCTTACAAGGAAAGACAGGATGATGTCTGGAGATGGATATCCTGCCCACAGACATTAAGTCACATGGGTGAAAAAGTGGTAACAGACAAAGCAATGACTTCTCTCAGAAACAATTTTAAAGGCATAGAACAAACACTTACGATGTAGCAGTAAGAGTCCTTACCTAGAATATTAGCTATGATGACGGGGTTGAGGGCCACATGGTGCCCTCCTCCCATCAAGTTACCCCTGAACAGCTCTTCTTCGGAGAAATACAAGCTCAGCAGCTCCTTGAAGAACGCCGCAGGGGATTTGGACATATGCTTCTTCATGGTGAGAAGGTAGGGGTAGATTATTACTCCATGGTCAATACCCCCCAATGGCACTGGGGACTGGCCAGCCTGTATAGTGAAAAGGATTATGTAAGACCATGTTACAAATTACAAATGGCATGAAATTTGTATGGCATTGGCATGAAATCAGATTCTGTGTATTTAGGCTACTAACAGTCCTAGCTGATATTGGCTTGATCCAGGTGCTGGAGCCAACCTGAAAACAGCTAACATAGGGTCTGTAATTGATGGTTTAGACATCAAGTGGGAAAGTTTTTATATGTTTGTCATGAAAAAGGATTTGGTGGCATTCATCATTATGTTCCATTCAACTTAGTGTAGACAATTATCACCTCTCCAATGCCTGACATCAGTGGGGCACCTGAAATGGGACAGTCCATTTTGATCGTAAATGCATTTATCGTTCTTAGTATCCCTATCTACACACAGTAACTATTTCATACAATCTGGTGTATAGCTGGGTTCGGTATGCTGGGTCGCTGGTGTATATCTGGTAGATTTGTATATTTAACAAATCAGTATTCTCTTCTGTTAAACCATTTATATCTACACCTGACTGCTTTTGTTTCGACTCTAGCGTTTGAATGGTCGTGACTGTTGTTAAAGCTGGCCTTGTAAATCAGTTGTTTTTCTTTCATACTAGAAAGTTATGTTTCAAGAGTTTTTACTTTCTCTTTGGCCAATCCAATGTCAAATACTTCCTTTTCACCTTAAAGTTGTCTACCTGCTCCTGGGAAGTACAAACTCCCATCTGTTTCTGTTCTCACAACTTTCATCTCTAGTCCGCTATGATAGTAACCTCTTTTACCTTCAGATGGATTTCTGACAAGACCACATGTACGTTTAAAGTTATTTTTGCAGACCTCACTAAAATCCTTCCGGCAGTTCTTTTGCCAACCCATGCCGGGTTGCTGGTGCGGTATGCGGTATAGCTTGGTACGGTATGCCTGGTTGCAGGTGTGTAGCTGGCTCCACCTGGTATACGAATCTTCTCATCAGAACATTCCTGTGTGGCACGTTGAAGCTGCTGCTTCAGGGAAGATGTTCTCAGAAGTGCGTGATTCTTGAACTTACAGTTACTGTTCTGTTCACATTCAAAATGTCCGACTTCATTGTACAATCCGCAAAGTAAGCAGTGTAGTCTCTTACCCATGCGCACAGCTTCCTTTATCGGTCCACTGTGGTGATCGCTGTTGGCTGACTGTTCTGTTTTCAAAGTCACTTGGGCATTCTCTTCTCATGCGAACCTGGATGGAAGCCCAAGTTGTTCCGTTTGTTCTCACATAGGCCTTTGGGTGAACGACCACTTTAATCTAGGGTGGATAAAAGCTGGCTCTTTCTTGTCATCTTCAGAAGTCGCACCTACATGACACTAAATAAAGTTCATTTGGAGTATCTCTTCCCTTTGACATACATGGCTCAATTCAATATCAGTTACTGTATCTACATCTTTTACACAATCAACATTTTAACTAATGAGTCATGACATTCTTACAGTAGAAAACACATAAACATCTCTTTACCTACCATTTGCATCATTCATAACTGAGGAGAGAGAGCTTATTCGGCAATGCTGACGTCTTCCACGCTTTGTCTATTTTCCTTACAAGGGCAACTTCTATAATGTGCACAAAGGAAAGGAGCTTAAAAAGAAAATTGCACCCCCAAAGCGAATGAAAAAAAAAGTTTGCTTATTACATGTTAATTGGATTACTCATTCTAGAAGCTAAATATACTTAAAAAAAGAACAAAAAGAGACTAACCAATGTCAATAGTCTTCCTCAAGGAATAATGCAGTAAGGCATCTGTCAGGAGATCGACTCTACGTGAAGGTGTCATCTCTTTCGTCATCCTTGCGAATCTTCTTTAAAATGCCGATAGGCGTTCTACTGATTCTCTATCCGTGAGACCAAAGCCTGGGCGTCGCCTTGTGCTGTACTTGATCTGCCATATGACATAATGTTAAATGTTAACTTATTTTCCACACTTCTATTATGCATGATGTGAGTATTCACCTACTTTCAAAAACAATGTGAATTACTATGATAGATGAATAGTCTATCAGTCAACATTCAATAAAATGTACATGGCAAGCTGACTTGTGCCCATACGCTTGGAACACATCAATAGCCACTGTAGTTTTTTTCAGCAGACTTTTCCCATCATCCGTTTTCTGAGTAGGCAAACAAGCATCACATTGATTAACAAACACAGAAAAGTGTGGCAATTAAAAGTTATTGCCATAGCGAAGGTGTCTGGGTTGATCTTACTTCATTGTAAGGAAAGTACCTACGTAGCACTCTACCATGATATTTTTTTTTCAAAATGCACTTAGAAATCAAAAATACGTCTGCAAAGCAGATATAGAAACTTAGGCATAACTTGATGAGTTCCAAGCAGATATCGAAAGACTGGAGCACACTCCCGTTGTAGTGTCTTTAGTCGGGCCTAAAATAGCTTCACGCTCTGAGTCTCCCTTTCCATACAGATAATTGACAAGATAGGAAGCGGAAGAGGATTCATGTTTGGTTGGAACACAACCGTTTAATTATGTAGTGGGTAGCGGCTCCGATACGAAAGGAGTGTGCCGTAAAGGCGCGGGGATCTAAGTTACTCTGGATCACACATTTGCGTAGAGCGTTCGAAAAGTGATGGGACGACCATCGCGAAGGAGATAGAGGCAACCCGCGCAATTTCCCCTGAGCGACAGATATGATTTTAGGTTGGCTACGGGGCAGTACGAACTGCCGGCGTGGGGCAGAATAGACCGGTTACCGTGACCTCACCTATGCGTGCCAGTGTGTAGTATGTCCAATTCAGAAAATCAAAAGAAATATACGTATATATAACAGATATATGGATGAAATACGTCACAAGCAGTGATACTAGGTATGGCTAAACTAATAAAAAGTCTAAAAACCAACATAACATACTCAGCAAAGCCCCGCGAGGGACATAACGCCGAGGGTGAAATGTCAGGGTCACGCCCAGCTGCGGCAGGTGGTGGTGGTGATTGTGAAAACGAAAAATCCGAGAAAAAAAGATAAACATAACTGGTGTTACAATAAATGTATAAATAAGTGTGTAAGTAGTGGTGCTATGTACATGCTGCTGCACTGGGTGGTGACCTGACTCACTCTGGGGCTAAATGTTACTGGGGAGGCCTAGGTACTTGGCCAACCCAGCTTTGAAGGTGTTAACTGTGGAATCAATGAAATGTTGGGGTAGACGGTTCCACTCTATCACTGTTCTCGGAAAGAAGCTGCTGCGGTTTGTCTCAGTCTTGCATGGAAATAGATGTAGATGTTGACTTATGATTTCTATTCATTCTAGTCACTAACACTGCTTGTCTCCTCTTCACTGCTACTGCCAGACTCATCGCCACTCATCGGCCACACACATTCTCCTTCATTATCCTCTTGCATCTCCTCTCCATCCTGCATCTCCTCTTCATCCTGCACCACCTCTTCACCCTGCTCCTCCTCCTCCTCACCCTGCTCCTCCTCCTCACCCTACTCCTCCTCTTCACCCTGCTCCTCCTCCTCACCCTACTCCTCCTCCTCACCCTACTCCTCCTCTTCACCCTGCTCCTCCTCCTCACCCTGCTCCTCCTCCTCACCCTACTCCTCCTCCTCACCCTGCTCCTCCTCTTCACCCTGCTCCTCCTCCTCCTCACATTGCTCCTCCTCCTCACCCTACTCCTCCTCCTCACCCTACTCCTCCTCTTCACCCTGCTCCTCCTCCTCACCCTGCTCCTCCTCCTCACCCTACTCCTCCTCTTCACCCTGCTCCTCCTCCTCACCCTGCTCCTCCTCACCCTGCTCCTCCTCCTCACCCTACTCCTCCTCCTCACCCTGCTCCTCCTCCTCACCCTACTCCTCCTCCTCACCCTACTCCTCCTCCTCCTCACCCTGCTCCTCCTCACCCTGCTCCTCCTCCTCACCCTACTCCTCCTCCTCACCCTGCTCCTCCTCCTCACCCTACTCCTCCTCCTCACCCTACTCCTCCTCTTCACCCTGCTCCTCCTCCTCACCCTGCTCCTCCTCCTCACCCTACTCCTCCTCCTCACCCTGCTCCTCCTCTTCACCCTGCTCATCCTCCTCCTCACATTGCTCCTCCTCCTCACCCTACTCCTCCTCCTCACCCTACTCCTCCTCTTCACTCTGCTCCTCCTCCTCACCCTGCTCCTCCTCCTCACCCTACTCCTCCTCTTCACCCTGCTCCTCCTCCTCACCCTGCTCCTCCTCCTCACCCTACTCCTCCTCCTCACCCTGCTCCTCCTCCTCACCCTACTCCTCCTCCTCACCCTACTCCTCCTCCTCCTCACCCTGCTCCTCCTCACCCTGCTCCTCCTCCTCACCCTACTCCTCCTCCTCACCCTGCTCCTCCTCCTCACCCTACTCCTCCTCCTCACCCTACTCCTCCTCTTCACCCTGCTCCTCCTCCTCACCCTGCTCCTCCTCCTCACCCTACTCCTCCTCTTCACCCTGCTCCTCCTCCTCACCCTGCTCCTCCTCCTCACCCTGCTCCTCCTCTTCACCCTGGATCACCTCTTCACCCTGCTCCTCCTCTTCACCCTGCATCACCTCTTAACCCTGCACCACCTCTACACCCTGGATCACCTCTTCACCCTGCTCATTCTCATCACCCCCCACATTCAGATATTCTTCGTCCACGGTGTCTAGGCGGGTGAAACTAAAAGATCACCATGTAACTTATTTTTGTATCGCTTCTGAGCACTTTCGATAGGAAATCCGCCCGCAAATGTGGTTAACAGTGGCATTAAATGTCAATTTCATAAAGATTACAGCAACTAGAATATTTCAAGCCTCATAAAATGCTCTTGGTGCCTTTGAAATATCAATGAATGAAGACTATTAATTAATCACCTGCGTTCTAGATAAAATCTTAAATGGCTGTGGTATACTGCAATTCACTTTAACTTCACGGTAGAATTTGTGTTGGTTTTGTAGTGCAAGGAATATGCTTTCACCCCATACACAGTTGATTTGCTCCAAAATAATTCATTCTGCACATCATTCTCATCATCCCCCTGCTCCAGATATATTTTGTCTACAGTGTCTGGGACACATCGGCTGCTCGGTGATGATTTTCACATTTCGCAGCTTGCTGGATTTTGCAACCAGCTTGTCCACCCCTGGCTGACACTGGTCAATGATCCTCGTTAGCTTCTTACGCCGCCAGGATGGTCTTTTCACGAATCACGTGTTGGCATTGTAGTCATCTGTCTCTTCATCAGACATCAGGTCTGGCTTTGCCCCCTTCAGATATTTCAAGTCTGCTGCAGCTGAACTCGGGCAGTCCTGGCCAATCACCACTCTGAGGTCCTTCAGCTATAAAAAAAAACACAAATTATTTAGAAAAAGTGTAATAACTAACTTAAAACTATGAAGACTACTAATTACCTGCGTTCTAGATGAAACCTAAATGGCTGCTACTACATTTTTGCGGAAATGTCTCTGACAGTATATACAATGCTACAAAGAAACAGGGATCATAACAGCCCTGGACACATGAGTTCTACAAGGTAGCATATCAAATCACCACTGTCAAATCACATCACTCAAAGCTGCTGGCATATGCAATGCTGTAAGAACAGTAGTACAAAATATATACAAATTTGCTAACACATACATATAGCCAATAAATGTTGAGTGAATGTGTATTTCTAGTATAAGGTTACAGATGCATAACAGCACTTATTGGCTGTAACACATTAGAGATACACACTTTCACCCAGCACTTATTGGCTGTTACACATTGGTAATTTCCTAGAGAGAGAACAACAGCCAATAAGTGCTGAGTGAAAGTTGGTATCTCTATGAGCTTACAGATGCGTAACAGCACTTATTGGCTGTTACACATTAGAGATACACACTTTCACACAGCACTTATTGCTGTCGTTTATCTCTATAGCATTACCTACAAACATCGGAAAGCAATCAAAAGCACTTAATAAAATCACTCTGGGGGCACATTTTCTCTGAACACAGATGGTACCCTACGTCTACTTGGAAATATGTCATACACTTTCCTGTTGAAATTTGACCTAACCTTTTCACAGCCCTTGCTGTACACATCACATCTGTCATTTGAGACAAATTTCTCACTGTCGCTACCAGGATACATCTTGACCTTTCGGCGTCCAGGATCGTGCATGAAGAAACGTTCTTTCAAACAGAAAAGACTAACAAAGATCTGATCTTGGAATGGAGACGGCTCACTATGACGTTTTGTATTGTGGACATCAAAACCACTTCTTGACTTGTAACAAGCCCTAGCGCTACCAATAAGCTGTAAATTTACATTCAGTCGCTTCAGAGTCTTCAGTGTGGTTTGGCCAGAACAGTATTGCTTCAATGGTTTGACCAGGTGGGTTTCTACATATTCATCAATTGCAATGTTGTGGCCTTCTCTGCCATCAACACTGACTGAGCAGTTCTCCTGCACCATTCTCCTGATGGCAATTGGCCATGCAGCTGTCATGTTGACAACATGTGAGAGAGCCTCTATCCAATAGTTTTTCTTCTTGGACTGTGAGAATGCTGGTAGTAGAATCATCCACACTGCTTCCCGGGCACGCCTGTCTCCATTCTTGATGGAACTGTAGTACAGCCTATTGAGTGGTCCGAACAGTGAAACACTTTGAATCCTGTATCTGAAAGCAACGTCATCTTCACTACATGAGGCAATCCAGTCCTTGAACTTTGACACAAGTAGTGGCCCCTGATCTTGCTCGCAGTTTGACAGCTCTTCTTCAGAAGGGAACAGGTTAGAGCAGGCGAACTCTAACACTGCCGCGAGACCATATCCATAGGCGACGTCCCTGTTGGCCTCTCTTATAAGTTGAAGGTTGTTTTCCTTGAATTTGTCTTTACCATATGTTTCTTTTTTTACCTTCTTTCTTTTGATTACGTCGGAGATAATATGAAAGAGTCCTCCAGGTCCTTGTGATTTTGCGAAGCATTCCTCAGCATATCCAGAGGTGTGCATGTCACCTGGCATTTCTGTTGTCCACCCAAATGCCACTTCATCACTGAGTCGACAGTGCAGGTGGTTCTTGTTTGTCAGCCCATCACCCACAGTGACATTTGGGGCATTCTTTCTGTGGAATGTGTACATTTCCTCTTCCTCCTCTACCTGTACTCTCTCCATCTGACATATCAGAGTGTCCACATCACTACCTATCTCTTCACATCCTTCACTGGCAAACAACATGTTCAAGTTTTCATCCTCCACAGGTAATGGTAGTGACCCTTCCATAATCTGGAGTGAGTCATTGTGTCCTAATCTACTAGCTATTGAAACTGGTGACGGAAAATGAAGGAAGGCGGGTCCATCTACAGACACTGCCTGCGTTTGTATCAGACACCGTACCATGTTGTTGTCATGTCTTAGCACGGCAAGGCATAGGGTAGTTGCCCCACATCCCTCTTCACAATCTACATCTACCCCTGCATCCAATATGTGTTGCAAAAGGTTCACATCTTCTAATTCTACTACTGCATGTACAATGCTACGTCCTAAATGATCTCTTATCTTAAACCAACAATCTTTGGTGTCCAATACATACTGTCTAAACTCTAGAATGTCTGCGGCATTCCCTGCCCTTTTGGCACTCGCCAGCTTATCCCGCATGTCTGCGACTACTCTTCCCATCTTCTCGTCCTCCTCCTTCCATCTTCTTCTCAGCGGACCCAGATGTCTGGAGTTTTCTGGTTCGTTGGGTTCGTCGTCATCTTTCTCAAGTTGATCCTCCATCATGTTTACAGGGACATGCTCATCTTCAGCCCAGGCATCATTTGACATGCTGTTCAGGAGAACATCTTGATCAACACGGTGTTGCTCTATGCTTAGGTTGAACTCATACGTCTTCCTGGCTAGTGAAATATCGAAGTTGATGCTATTCTCATCAAATGGAAGGTACTTTGTGACACTTCTTTCAATGGGAATGTTGAACTCTCGGGCAAATTCCTCATTTATACAGGCTGTTCCTGTAAGCGTTGCTTCGTTTTCGGTAGATAACGGCAATACAAGAATGTCTGTTTTTTTTAGAGTTTGGGGGAGCTGCAGGACTTTGGCCAATTGTGTAGGTGTGGGAGTTTTTGAGTTCTTGTTTTGACAGCCAAGTTTTCTGTTGTGTTGTGGTCTTGTCAGCTTGGTCTCGGATGTCTTTGGGGAGCTTGTTCAGTGCTGTATCAAGCAGGTCAAGGTAGTAGTCGTCCTTAGCTTTTTCCCACACCTGTGCCAAATCTGGATGGGAATGGAGGAAGACATCGTCTGCAGTCAGGTCTTCTACAGGTTTTTGGGGCATCTCTGAAGTCTCATTTGCTGTAAACAGCTCCTTGATGCCTTTCAAGTTTGGTTTAATCGCCACACGTACTGTGAAATTCCACATGTGCGCCTTGCCCTTCATGACTCTCATGTGTCGGACAGCTCTGAGAATATTGATATTGTCATAAGCGAACATGACAGGGCCACTGTCACCAAACTTGTCGTCGATTGTTGTCTGAAAGTTGTCCAGCCTTTTTCCCATGAAACTCATTAATGTGTCCCAGCTTTCAGATAGGCCAAGATGCTGTAGGAGCGTTACAAATTGTTTACCTACTCCATAGGATACGGCAACCCGGCCAAACAAAATGGTCACATCGTTACTGGCCCTCGAACTGCGAAGGTCTAATAGGGCACACAGGGCATGTGTCGCACTCTTCATTTTGAAAGCATTTGTTTTCACCTTGTTGCGTGACCTATCGTCTTTCACCACCAGCGTTTGCAAAATTGAATGTATAAGGGGACATTCATCAGGGAGGGCTGATGCAATTTGGCTGAACAATGACTCAGGAACATCATCAATCACTTTCCCTTATTCCAACACTCACAAGGTTTTCAAATGCCTTCATCTCTTCAGAGAGCTTCACTCGCTGCTCTTTGGACAATTGTGACCCGCTTTTCTCGTGTTCTCTGAGACTGTCAATGTGCTCCCTGTACAAGCGGACAAGGGTAGAAACAAGCTTGTTTCTTTTGACCCACAAGGCTGCAAAATGTGAGGCCATCTCATGCTCCGCTCCAAACTTGGATATGTGTGCCCATCCTTCCTCCAGGTCCACATCTACTTTGTCGATCAAAGTTCTAATGTTCTGTATTTGAGTCGTGTCGTCTGTGGCCAGCTGCAGGCCGTCCAACACCGTTGGCTTCCATCTTATGCATGACAGAGTCTTGTCTTCAGGGTTATAATCCACTTAAAAAATAGTCTTTACTAGTCTATTCAATGTCCTACTCGTTATCTTGGTTGTATCTTCCATAGCTTCTTCCTCTTCTTTGCTGGAACAGTACTTAGCCATTTGTTCGCCGTGACTGTGAATTCCTGTTAGCACCTTATCCATCAAAACAATGTCTTCCTTACTACCTTCCTCCATATTTTGCAACAGATAACCCCGCACTAGGGAACGCACTTTGTCCTCCTTCCTCCGAGTACTTGTGATCTGCCGTTTAGAGGAAGGCTAAGGTAGAGACTTGGAGTTTGGAGTTAGCATCCGCTTCTTGTCTTTCCTGGGTGTCACTGTGGGTGTCTTAGTTGGAGTTGTTGGGGGTGATTGTTCCGGTAGACACCGGGCCAGGTCATCCTCTGACGACATGTCACTGTCCGCCATTTCTGTACAAGTCCCGAGTGGTGTTGACTTCTCCGATTGAAACCTGGCCAGTGGTAGATCATCACCAGATGATTCACTGTCCGCCATTTCTGTACAAGTCCGGAGAGGTATTGACTTCTCCAATTGAAACCTGGCCAGCGGTAGATCATCACCAGATGATTCACTGTCCGCCATTTCTGCAATGAAAACTTTTGGTTACTGTGTGTTGACTGACATGGTTAAAAAATTACAATAACATCATAAACTAACTTACTTTAACCCAGCTACTACCTCCCTTTAGAGGTGGAATCTGAAATGCCATAGCTGACTTTGAAACCTTAAGCCTTACAATTGATATAACAAATTTTGAAAGGTTCTACTGTAACACTTAAATGTCAAGAATATGGTGTATACATTTGCATAAGTAACCCCCATATTCTGGAGCAGAAGTCAACAAATTGTTTCACATCTAGAATTTTGGCTGCACAAAATGGCACATTGCCTGGCAACTTATTTTGAGTGCTAATGGCACATCAGAACATGACAACCCCCATCAAAAGTATCCTAGACACAGGCTTTAAAATGAAACTCGCGTAAGTCGTTTAAAACACGTTTAAAACACAAAGAATCAGTTGTTTCTTGGAATCAAGGCATACAAAGGCACCAATCCAGAGGCGTTGCCAAAAACACCCCCCCCCCCACCGCAAACCACAAACTACAAAGTTTCCACGTCGCCACACCACTAATAATTACATTTGTGGAGCAAATGTGAATCACTGCCCTATCTATGTACATCAGACGACACATTGGTAAAATATCCAGCACAGAGACGGTGGTATGCCCGTAAAATTAGGCGACGAACTTTGCCAAAAGAATTCAAGCACGTAAACAAGACGGCAGCCATCTTTTCCGATCGGTAGCATCCAAGTTTAGCCTCCCGCTACGACCTAATTTGATACTTATAATCCAAAGTTTTCTACCGACGGTAATATATGGTCAGCCTAGTGTAGTCAAAAGTGGATATAAATGTTTTAATTTTCGATTTGGAGTAAAAACAACGCGATGAAAGGCGTACGTGTATAATTTGCATAAATGCACACAAATTTTCTACAATTTTCAAACCGAATTTGCGAACCATGCGATCTTATCTCGACATATCTGTTCCTTGTTCTAAAGACTTTGGGTACCAAAGAAAGCACATATAGATTTTAGAAGCACTGAGATATCAATAACGTGTAAAAAACTTACCTCAAAACTGGTGATCTGTCATGCAGAAATCACGGCTGTCGTGTAGCGAATTCTGGCAGCGTCCCCCCGCCAATAATTAACACGTTCCCAGGACAGTTTGCTTCTCCCAGCATGCTATTGGCGGAAAATACGATCTCTTTCCCAGGACCGTCTGTGTGACGAACCCAGGCGCCGCGCCACTTAGCGCTCATGCGTATAATGTATTCCAGAAAAGACCCGTACACGCATTCAGTGTTGGAATAGTGCTGTTTATTAGGACGCTGCGGAGGAGCGTGGGTAATTTTTATGTCATTGAAAGGACGTTATCCATCCCAAAGATACGATCTGCAACCAACAAGCTGTCAGAAGCAATTCAGGCATACAACACAATACCCTGGTCTCAACAAACCTCGGGGTTTCCATCATGACTAAATTTCTCGGAGGCCAGTGACTCTACATGGTCCACTTATCAAATGCTGGATCGATCCATGGTATAGTTGAATTCTCTAGATAAAAATTTTATATTGCCATTCACAGAGTTAATTTTGTAAAAGAATGAACAGCATGTTAAACTTACAGCATATTATGCAGATAATATTTTCTTATTGGAACAATTGATTGTATTGATAATTTGCCATTGAGTTTCTTCCACATAGCACATACCAATGAAGTTCTTAATATAGAGTAAAGGTCAACAATTTATGATGTATTGAACAGCTACAAATATCAAAGCCTTTTTGAGACATAAGTCCCTACATTTTACATTGATCAGGCTAAAGCTTCCTTAACAGGCCAAGTCAGATGTTTGGGCGTTTGAATATGGGTACTTTTTCTTAAGAACGAAATAGATCCATTTAAAAAAAAATCTCTGCTTGATATGTTGAAATTTGTAAATATTCAGGCAAAATCCATAGCTTTGTGCTACCGCACTGTTGTACAGATCATGATTTGATTATCTAGAAATAGATACTAAAGATGATTAAACAAAGTATATAACGAATAAAATCAAGACCTGTACTTTTAGTATCATTACATGATTGATTAACCTAAGTAACTGTTATCCCTTATTACATCTGGCTAAAATTCCTTGGATCCAGTGGCTGAAGGTTCGAGGCCCAGTCTGAACACTTTAAGTCCATGACAGAATAATATTTTTCCTATCATATCCATCAATGGGAACATAATGTGAGCCATATCACACTACTACTTACTTTAAAAAGGATTATGCTTCCCCTCCGTTGAGGACAACTCTTTACCCTTACCTTGTAGATCACATTACCATCGAATAGCAGACAACTGCTTTGCTGTTGGTTTCATGAAGACAGACAAGAGAGATGGGAGAGGACTGCTTGTTGAGGACCATTACAATGCTATCATACAAGCTACAGGACAGCCATTAGGAGATTTGTCAACATATGACAGGTAAGTACAGTTTCGTTTGTAACTTGCTGCCTACACATGTATTTATGTCTTCCTTACCATTGTGTTTGACCACATAGTGCTAAGAAGTCTTGATAGATAACTGAGTATTGCCAGCTAGCTGATGTCAATTGGAAATATACAACAGTAGTAGTCACATTTGACTGTTCATCCCTATATTTGCCATTCTCTCTTCCAAGTGAAGTAGATTAGTTTACGTGGAAAAATAGTTTGATAGTATGTTGGCATTAGATATTTTTATCATGAAAAAATATGTGCTTGATGAGATCATTTCTTTTGTATTGACCAATTCAAGATGATTTTAAGGTGATACAATGGATGTTTCAAATTGATTATGGACAGTTCATCATCATGCTACGGTTCTGGGGGCCTGCATCCCACCAGAACAAGGAACTGTGTAACCTTGACGAGGTGTAGCAGCTTGTTCCTACCTGGTGTCTGCCTGGGTCTGGTGCATGGAAGACCTGTAACCTTCGGGGGGCTTATGGCACCAGGGTTGTACTAATCAGCAGTTCCGACCTCTCCACAAAACAACGGAGTTAGGCGTTGGGTCAGCATCCCAACCCTGTAAAAACTTAAACCCGCTACAGAAACAGCATGTGGAAATCAAAACAAGAGTCGGCATGAGGAAGATGGCAAAGGACAAGATCCTGCTATGACGGACCCTGATGAAAGCCGCAAGGAAGTTAGGGCCCCGAGATGCCGGATACTGAGTGCCAAGAGTGAGACGAAGATTGGGACCTGGAATGTAAGAACATTATACCAGACTGGGAAGATGGCCCAACTATTGAGGGGGTTCGAGGAAAACCAACTCAACATTCTGGGAATCAGCGAGATGAGGTGGACTGGGAGCGGGAAGTTGTACAACGAGGGAAAGACAGTCCTTTATTCCGGACATGAAGAACAGCACCGCCGTGGAGTTGGCTTTGTCTTGGACAAGGAAGCCTCCAGAGCACTTATTGGGTGGAAACCAGTTAATGAACGTATCATCACTGCACGTTTTGAGTCAAGGCATGGAAAAACAACCATCTTACAGGTATATGCACCAACCAAAGATGCAGAGGAAAGCGTTAAGGACCAGTTTTTTGACATCGTCACGGGTGTCAGGCAAGGCTGCATCCTTTCTCCTTTCCTGCTGGCGATAGACTTTGTCCTGAAAAAGACTACAGAGGATGGCAGAGAAGGAGTGAGGTGGAATGGAGGAGAGAAACTGACAGATCTTGACTTTGCGGATGATTTAGCCCTGTTAGCTGTCAATAACCAGGACCTGCAGCACCTGACAACGAAGCTAGAACGGTATGCGGGGAATGTTGGACTACGAGTCAGCATGGAGAAGACCAAGGCAATGGAAGTTGGAGAGAACACAGACCAACCGCTTAACATCAGTGTGTACAACAACCAAGTCCAAACAGTGGAACAGTTCACGTACCTTGGCAGCGTACAGTAACAGTGGTGAGGTAGAACCTGACATCAATTGTAGAATAGGAAAAGCAGCTGCAGTATTTCGAAGGATGCATTCCATTTGGGCAACAAACGCCATTGACCTGGATACCAAGCTCCGCCTGTACAACAGTATTGTCTTACCCACAGCAATATATGCAAGTGAAACTTGGAAATGTACAGCTAGACTGACCAAGAAGCTTGATGTGTTTCACCAGAGGAACTTGAGAAGAATACTTAAAGTGCGATGGCAAGAACCAAGCCAAGCCACTGGGAGACATCATAACCAACAAGAGAATGCAACTGGCAGGCCACATCTTACGTCTACCGAGAGAACGGCACTCGAAGATTGCAATGACCTGGGTGCCACCAGGGGGCAAAAGGAAAAGAGGCAGGCCTAAGAACACTTGGCGCCGGACCTTCCTTGGGGACCTAAAAAGAGCAGGAATCCCATGGGAAGGAGCCGAAGAAGCGGCGACTGACCGCGCTAGATGGAAGCATGCTGCCCAATGTGCCTGCGGCACAGGAGGACCTAAGGTCTAAGGTAAGGTCATCATCATGCAAGCTTTTTGATGCACATTTTTTTCAAAGGTTTTTGTTGGAACTGGAATTGATTAATTGCAGATTACTCAATTTGAACTCAAAGCTATACATACCCATATGTCATAATATGTACAGCTCGTGACATTTCTTTCTTTTATTTATTTTACAGAATGATGATCCATGGGAAAATGTTCCATTCAAAAGCCTATAAAAGGGTCACCAAGCATAACTCATTCACCATTGTATTTGGTGATGTCAAGTGTGTAGGGGAAATTGTCTGCTTTGTACAACATGCCTCAAAATCCTGCACATGTGTCGACCCATGTCAACAAACATCAATAGGACGGCACTATGCATAGCAATGACAGGCTGCTGAATAATGAAACCACCCTTCACTCTGTCCCACACATCAACAAGTATAAGCCCTCTGGTCCCGAGTCTGGTAGCTATGTAGCTGTTGTCCTTCATCAAATAGTCACTAAGGTTGTGTCAATTACCTTGCATGACTACACATACACGGCAGAACTACCAAACCATTTTGAGAAAGAGTTAACAACTTTGAATTGTATTGATTTTATTGCATTGAATTATTTAATTTATGACTATGTTTGATCATTCATGTTTTATGTTATATGATTGTTAATTGATTACTCATTCAGTTTATGTTAAGCTATCCCTTTGTGTCCAGATTTATTATGATTTGTCATGTAATGTATTAGGGCTCACTTGGAAATCAGTTACATATAGTTAACTGAAGGGACCACCCTAAATATAAATTAACTTTAAACTTTGCCGAAAAGGTTTGTTTCGGTGTTTTATATGGTTTAGCAGCATAACTTAAAAAATTCAAACAAAACCAAATTCCCTGGCTGCCAATGCCGCCAGCACTCCCTACTATTTAGCAATAAACTCAACAATAAATGCACCAAGGCAAGAAAATACTTTAAGAATCAAAAGGAAAGGCCACGATGTTTCCAAGATGAAACACTCAGTCCAAGTTCACCCAGTAGGGTTCTGAATAACAATTCTAACGCTTTCAAAATATTCCACACATTACTCTAAATCATCATAATGTTTCAGAATCTTTAGAAAAAAGGGAAACATAGGGCTGACGTGATAATTTGCAAACTTTCTAAAAACAGCCATTGTCCATTGTCACAAACACCCTCAACGTAATTTGTACTGGACTCTACAACCATATTTTGGTAAAAAAAACTTTCAAAAGGATGTGATCATTGCCTGAGGCTCTGTCATTGTTTTAGATTTGCTTGCCTAATTTTATCTATGACTTGATTCTTTGTAAATACTTCTGATATCATGTTATTTTCCCAGAACATGTAATGGCTTTCGACAGATAAAAAGTCTAACTTTTGGAGGTCAATTTTGTGATCTCTTTTTTCCCTCGGATTAGCCTAACATACTAGACTTTCCTCTCTTTTAAAGACTGACCTCTGATAAAAGGGTCCCATTATCTCAACAACAATGGTGAAGGATATGTTAACTAAAGCTCAAGACGTGGTAGATTCAGGATTAGTTAGGGTGGGTTTCAGTGGAGCAACTGAAAATGCGTGCAACCGATAAAAGGGGGGGGGGGCTCAAATGTGACTGCATTGGATACAAGGCAAGTAGAGTTTGTGACCATACTTTAGCCTCAGCCTTTGACTGTCACATTCTCACAAAATATGTGAATTATATATTTAAAAAAAGGGGTAAAATTAAAACTCACACCAATGTGCTTTGGAAAAGCATCAAACCCTGGGAGAAAGAAACCAGTTACTCGCAAAAGAAACTCCCCTACCAGGTCAGTAACTTTAAGAACAGCAGCACAGAAAAATATACAAACAATAGGTAATTCTCCTAAGCCCTGGATGTATAGTACTACACCTTGGCAACTGATTGACTGTAACAATTATAGATGCAGGGCGTGTGCAGGATGCAGGGAGTACTTTGATGACATAATACCACCACTTTATGGCATATTGGTGCACCGTGAGTGTGAAGGGGTCGAAGGACGTAGCTCCAGCAGGAAACAGATTTTATCATTTAATGCAGAGCCACGGCAATCAAATGGCAAAGTATTCTTCCAGCAAAGAAAAGGAAGAAGCTATGGCAGATACCACCACGATAACAAGTAGGGCAGTAGTTAGACTAGCAAAGGCTCTTTTTGAAGCGACATGTGACAAGAAACAAAAGATTCTGAAAGGCTTAATGATGGAAGCCCATGGCGTTGGACAGCCTGCAGCTGGCCACAGACGACACATATCAAATACAGAACATTAGAACATTGATCGACAGAGTAGATGTAGACCTGGAAGAAATATGGGCACACATATTTAAGTTTAGAGCAGAGCATGAGATGGCCTCACATTTTGCATACTTGTGAGCCAAAAGAAACAAGCTTGTTTCTACCTTTGTCCGCCTGTACAGGGAGCACATTGAAAATTCTCAGAGAACATGAGAAAAGTGGATCACAATTGTCTAAAGAGCAGCGAGTGAAGCTCTCTGAGGAGATGAAAGCATTCGAAAACATGGTGAGTGTTGGACTAAGGGAAAGAATGAATGATGATATTCATGAATCATTGTTCAGCCAAATTGCATCAGCCCTCCCTGATGAATGTCCCCTTATACATTCAATTTTGCGGACGCTGGTGGTGACAGATGATGGGTCGCGAAACAAGTTGAAAACAAATACTTTGAAAATGAAGAGTGCGACACATGCCCTGTGTGTCCTATTGGTCTTACGGAGTTCGAGGGCCAGTAAATGTGAGCATTTTGTTTGGCCTTGTTGCTGTATTCTATGGAGCTGGCAAGCAATTCGTATCGCTCCTACAGCATCTCGGCCTATCGGAAGGCTGGGACACGTTATGACAAGTTTGGTGACAGTGGCCCTGTCATGTTCGTTTACGACAATATTAATATCCTCAGAGATGCCCGACACATGAGATTCATGAAGGGCAAGGCACACATGTGGAAGTTCACAGTTCGTATGGCCATTAAACCAAACTTGGGAGGGATCGAGGAACTGTTTACAGCAAAGGAGGCTGCAGAGATGCCGCAAAGACCTGTAGAAGACGTCATGACGTGGATGATGTTTTCATTCATGCCCACCCTGAATTGGCACAGACATGGGAAGATGCCCAGGACATTTTTTTCCTTGAGCTTCTACACATAGGTCTTAACCAACTACCAGAAGACACGCAACTACAGTCACACAAATCACCAGCGGAACAGAGCGCCTGGCTGTCAACACAGTCATTCAAAAGCTCCAAAACATATCCCATTAGACACAAACCAACAAAGCCATCCAACTGTAAAAAATCAGACATCATCATACTTCCCCTGTCAACAGAAAATGAAGCCACTCTAACTGGGACAGCTTGCATCATTGAGGAGTTTGCTGAGCAGTTCTGTTTTCCAATTGACAGAAAAGACACAGTACCTGCCGTTTATTGGTAAAAACATTCAGTTTGACATCACAGTAGCCAGAAACAGATATGAATTTAATCAAAGTATAAAGCAGCACAGGGAGGATCAAGCCATTCTAATGAACGCCATTGCAGCCGACACGTCATGGGATGAGATGAGAAGGAAGCTGAAGTTTCACAGGAGGAGGAAAAAGCAGAGGGACGTTGAAACTCCGGCACCTTGGTTCGCTGAGTGGGGGCAAAACCCGTTACAGGGCCGGAAATACAGTGAAAATGGGGCAAATTCAACTCGTTCAGCCGGGTACATAAGCACGTAAAATGCTTAATTTTTTTATCAGTAGTTGAAGGGAGTCTTTATCTCATAATCTGTCCAAGTTTTATTGAAATACCTTCGATCGTAAGCGAGAAATTGCCGGCGGGGTTACGCGGGATTTCGCCGGGCCGCCGCGCGTGAACTGCACACAACCCGATGACGCGTTGTACGCATTTTGCCTGGTAAATAATTTTAACAGTTTCATATCGAATTTTAAGCAGTTTTTGTGTGCTTAGATTCAATGATTTTCCGCAAAAATAGTTGATAAAAAAGTTGTTTACCTCTGGATGCTTTGTTTGAATTTTGTGTGTGTGTGTAGCCTTTCACCGTTTCATTTCTCGTTCAGTTCCTTGAACCACGTACACATAATTTTACAGGAGAACTAGCGTGAATTCGGCATCAAATAACTATGGTTTGAAAGATGTTTTGTTATGCCGTTTGTATTTTTTGTTCGGTCTCGTCATCCATGAATTTTAAAGCGAGTGAGAGGGAGGGGGGCGTTGTAAATCGTACTCCCAGCTGCTGTTATCATTGTTTTGTCTTGTTCCTTTTTGTTATTTATCAATTTACAATTTTTTCTGTTACATGGTTTTCAACTAAATTCAAGCTTATTTATTTATATCTGTAATTCATTCATTTCATATACATTTCATATTCATTTTTTTCATTCATTGATTTTTTTTAATCAACAGGAAACAATTGTTACTACTGTATATTACTACACCAATACATATAACAAATGTATAAACTAATTGGATACACTCTTGCTTCTTGCAGAAAACATGAGGAAAAGAAAGGTCCTGGCGACATCGGAGAAGAGTGTGAAGCCGCTGGAATTATGAGAATGAGAACGTCGAGAGAGACATAACAGTGGGCAGTATTGTCGTAGTTGCCTACGAAGATGACTGGGCTGTGGGCGAAGTCACAGAACTGGAGAACTCAGAGGGGTTTTCTGTTAACTTTATGGAACGGACAAGAAAGGAAAAAGGCATTCACATTTTCTATTGGCCGCAGCAACCTGTAGTTTATGTAGTAGACAGAAAGTTTGTGCTAACCACCCTGAGTAGGGGTCAGCTGCAGCCAGCTAAAGGTACTAGCTCCAGGAAGCCGCTTATAGAAATAAAGGAATGGAAAGATATGGAGAAGCTATATGCCATGTACTACAACAAATACTTCGCCCATAGACAGCCCCGGGCAACAAAGTCCCGGGCAACAAAGTCCAGAGCAAGGACATCGTCCTGAAAATGTGAAATGCGAATATCACCTGGAAAAGAAAAGAAAGGACTTGAGTGAGAACATGTTTGGAAATTATACTGTTTGTTATACTTACTATAGTAAGAGTGTTGTACAAAATTAAAAGGAAAGATAGATTCTTACAAAGTATTCAGCATATTCTGAGAGCTATTTTGTTTTTCAAGGGTGATAGATGATACTGTTTCACATGTTTTATAAGGTCACGCATATTCAATACCAAAATACTGTATTATGTCACAAATCTCATATTTCTTGATGAGATACATCAATGTGAATAGCATATTTGGACTCAGCATGTGCCAAAACCCTCTAGTCTAAGTAGATTTGTCACAGTAGTAATGAAATGTTGTATAATTTGTAATTACGCATATTTAATGAGGGAACTTAGAAATTATTGGACCTCAAACCACGTCAAGCGTCATAAAATCATATTTCCTGATAAGATACATACATTTTGATAACATATGTGGATTCAGCATGCTTGAAAACCCCCAAGGTACAAAGTTTGTTAGAATTGATGAAAGCAGACAAAAAATATTGTTATTACGCATATTTAATGAGGGAACTTAAAACAATTCCCAGATCAGTTTGGCGTACATGCGTTTTCGGTCAATTTTTTCCATCTTTCAAGATTGTGTAACTCAGGAAATAAAGACACTACAAGGCTGAATTTTCTACATGTTATACTAAGCCCAGAATAGGAAGTGTTAGGAAGATTAATTGGTGATTGTGTGATGTTCTGTTCTTTAGATATTTAAGTATGAAAATCGTTGAAAATTACATATTTCCGGACCCCGTAAAATTAAAATCGAAAGGCGAAATTTAGAACTTAAATTGTCAATTTCTCCGCCATACAACATCCGATTTACTTCAAACAAAAACCATTTTGTTTCTTTCACTCAGCTCTTTCTGATAAACTAAAGTATGAGAGGATTACAACAACTTAAATTTTTTGTCCAATACCCCTACGCTGAGGCAGCGGTGGAAAGAAGAAGATGAGAACATAAAAAGGGTACTTACAGATATGGAGAGCAGATTTGCCCGTGCAGAAAGGGCAGGAAATGTTGCTGACCTAGATGAGTTTGCGAAGTATGTTCTGGACTCAAAGGACAATTGGAATGGAATAGTAGATCACTTAGGGCGTAGTATGGTACACGTTGTCGAAGAGACAGGAAATTTCAACGTAAAGCTATTGAAGTACCTTCTAGCTGCAGTTGTTAATGTAGATAATGAACAAGGGTGCGGGGCTTCTCCCCTTTGTTTTCCGTCCTCAGACATGATAAAGAAACAATACAGTGTCTGTTGGAGACCCAGGCCGTGTCTATAGATGATATAACCTTTGTACATTTTACCTCCCCAACTAGCCCTTGTTTAAAGGATGGGGCATAATGACACAATGTTCATGTTGGAACAGGCCGTATCTAAATCCACAGAAGACAGATATTTATATGCAGTTTTTGGATGAGGGTATTGAGAAGGTGAACGATGTTGATAACCTGGTTAGTCAGCTACAGGATGTACGTGTTAACGACAACAGCTATATATTCTATAGGAAAAATGCCCCAAATGTAACTGTTGGCGATGGTCTTACAGCCCAAAACCACTATACTTTTGATCCGTTTGAAGCTTATCGTAATTACCTTGTTAGTGATATAGGTTGGGTGACAAATCAAGATAGGCCTTAAGTTGGCGTGGCCTTAGTGATAGTGTTAGACTATATATGGTATTGAGTTAATCTGATGTATTTGTTGATTTGTCCCTTGTTAGTATGAATCTGACAGAACCATCGGGTTCTGGTAGGGACACGCTGGGAGGGACAGAGAGAGCAGAGATCTGAGGCTATTGGGTCGAAAGCAAGGCGGCCTTTCTCCATCGGTGCTGAAGAGTAACTTTGTTCTAGTCTTAGCCACACGTTACCACGTCGGTAACTAGTCTTCTCAAGCAACTGACCTCGGTGCGTTCCCCTTTGTGTGGTTGTATTGTATTGTCTTGTCTTGTTCTTGGCACTGAGCGGTGTGTACATTACAGCTCGGGGACAAGCCCCTCCGCCCAAGTTGGCTGAAACCCCGCCAAAAGAAGTATCCAGACGATGAAGGCAATACAGAACAGTGAGACTGACACAGTCCACTATGCGAGGGAGAGCCTCATAAACGAATACAAAGATGTGCTCGCCGGACTTAGAAAGCTAACAGGAGAGTGCCAGCTGGAGATTGATGAGAGAATCCATATGACACATGCTTGTTTAGCTGAGACTTTAGCTACTTGTATATTTAACCTTTATCAATTAGATGGTGGTACCCTTGCAAGATTTCATCTGCTTTGTCACATCCCATGATGCTCCTCCAAAACTGGCTGGGCTATGATCAGGTTCATGAAATACAAGACAGAAGAATGACTAAAAAGGCAACATGTATAGCCCATTTCCCTCCCCATGCAAAAAGCGACAGTGGCATTTAGGCTAACGTTTGTTGTAGGTCTGCAATGTTGGTATTTGAAGGAATACTTGAAGACCAGTCAGAAATGAATCTCCCCCAATTTGATACCCTGTGCATGGATGGGTTCTTCCATGCGCCCATATTCATACTGGACCATTAAAAACCACCTTCACCAAAAACAAATTATCCTTTTGGATCTACCAAGCCAAAAATTGAATTTTCAAAAATGGCTGGGAGGTCTCCGACTTACAAAGAAAAAAAAGATATTATTCCCAAAGCAAGGGTATACGCGCAAAACAATATACCGGCTTCAAAGGAGAGTATATTTTCGACGGAAGATCTGAAGGATTGGCCATACCTCAGGGAAGTAGAGATACCGTGGATAGATGCCGATATAGGCTTGTTGATCGGCAACATAAAAAGAAGGCGGTAGAGCCCTGGTCCGTAAATGGTCCTCTAAAAGGGGCCAGTAGAGAAAGGCCAATCAGTGTAAATCGGATAAGCCTACAAGAACAGATAGAACAATGACTTCAACGAGAAGGGAATGTCTTGCAGTATCCATCGGACAAGCATCCCAGAGCCATCGAGTTAACCCTATCTAGACCGGGGGGGGGGGGGGGCTAAAAGTGCCCGCGCCAACTTTGACATCGAATAACTGCCAAACGACGTATGGTAGGACAACCAAATTTGGTGACTTTTCCTAAAATTTAGTTGGCAACAATATTATGATAAAAGTAAAAGTTTATCAATTTTCGTGTTGCCATGGCAACGGGTTTCTGAAGAGGCATTTTATGCAAATTTCACTAATTTCGATTTAAACATAGTTGTTTCCAATGTTTTCTTGCTCAACCACACTAGTTTCCTACATTTTCCTGATTGTTATTTGGGGTCATAAATGGGAAAAAAGTATTTTCAAAAATTTCAAAATGGCCGATCCAAGATGGCGGATCCCAGGGGGTCGCTAACAACACATGACGTCATCGTTCGACGTTATTTTGACGTCAACTTCGTCACCACTGACGTCAAATGTCTTGGCATACCTTTAAATCAATAATACGCACTATGTTGTCTAATACGTTTAGATATTATGGGAATTCCCTATTTAGCCAATAAAATGACATCGATGACGTCCTAATTACGTCATATTACGTCATAACGTCACCAAAATTACAGGAGTTATAAAACTTCACGTGAACATCACTCCCTTGGTTTGGTGATGATAGGGCATACCGTTCGGAAGTTATGATGGGGGGGTCGAAAGAGCCCCCCCCCCCCCCCCGGTCCAGGAAGTCTCAAAAAGCCCGGTCTAGATAGGGTTAAGAGGAGACGCCAAGACCATTGTGCAGCAAGTTGTGGAAAAAAGCTGGAGTGCAGCAGCGAACAGCGCCTTGAGACTGAAGTGCATGGGAGGAGCTATAGAAAAAAAAGTGGCCCAAAGAATCAAACAGAAGGAGGGGGCCATGGCAGGTAACTCGATTCTAGGGAAACATTCTCCGGATGACCTCGTTAAATTCAAGCTGGATGCATTTGCTGAAGAGCTGAAGGGGAAACACCCTGGCTAAATGCATGTAATTTTGCTCATGTACCAATAAGCCCTTGCCTTATATATACGTGGTAGTTCTTCGTGCAGTAACTTTTTGATAATGGACCTGTTAATAATGTCGGCATGTATTGTTGTTTTATTTACCTAAGATGAAGTAAAACGTTTCTTTCTTTTATGATAAGGAAAGGAGTTTTCGAGTTGATAGATTTCGACATAAATATGACCATGACCTCTCAACTCATGACCATGGGATCTGCAGCCAGTAATTGCCCGTAATTGTTGCAGGTTCGGGAGACACGAGTGCGAATGTCACCAGCACAGAAGATGGTTTGTGTTCATTTTCCCCAAACATGTCTTCAAATTGGACAAGAGAAGTGATGTACGGATCTAAAGCAGTGGACCAGGGATATTATCAACCACTTCTGATGGGTCAGCAACAAAACCAGCACCTAGGAGGATTTCATTGTAAGTGATTAATTTTATACATATATATCTCGAAAACAAGAGCCAAATTAACTTACATGGCTACAGATGGTCTCAGCAGAAGTATAGCATCATAGTCAATCAGAAAAGTTATCTTCACATCCAACACATCATTTTATTATCAATACTCAGTATTATACTTGAGTCAGTCAGTCCTTTCGGGTTTATCATTTTCCTGTACAAAAATGTATTCATGACTTGTGTTACTTGTCTTTAGGCACGGTGGACTGGTGTGCTGCACCATGTGTGTGATGAACACAGGTGGGCCCTTGGATGTTGTGAGCACCTGCCCATCACAGAGGAGACGCCAAGAACAAAAGCCTGGCTTGTGAGAGGCTCCAAACTTATTCATAGCTCCCCGCTTGTAGTGAGACATGTAATACCTTATATTGGCCACTCTAATCTTAGAAACCCAATACCGGATGCAGTATGAACCCTCCTACCAGATGTAACTTAGTGCAGAAGCTAGAATACACGACTAGTGAGTAGACGTGCTTGTGTCTGTGTGATTCTTGAGTAACGTGCGACGCTACATTGGCGACGAGGATAAAGCATGTCGGAGGGAGGGAATGTCGTGGATCCTCCGGCAGAAGAAGATCCTCCGACAGAGGAAGATCCTCCAGCGAGGAAGATCCTCCGGCAGAAGGCGCAGTAGTCCAGGCTACAGTCCAGATTGGAGGGGACATTGGTAGCCTACCAGCGTTCGCAGTAGGAGGCGACTCAAGTTCAACAGCGATCCGCTGGAAGAAATGGAAGCGGAGTTTCGGGCTCTACCTACAGGGAAAAGGGGTAGTACCAGAGGGACAGAAGAAGGCACTACTGAACCTGAAGCGAAGTAAAGTGAAGTGCTGGGCTCAACGCAAGGGACGCCAGAAGCTCTACGCGTACGGGAGCTCCACACCACTGGCAACATTAGGCGAGTTCACAGCGGAGATTGAACCAGTGCCCAATCAGTGGAGACAAGACTGATGGCGCTTTCGTGGTGTTAGATGGGGAAGGACGAGACCTGCTGTCTAAAGGCACGGCTACGTATATACAGAGCTGAAAATACTCAAAGTAGGAGCAACAGCAGCAAGAGAGGTGAACAGTCTGCAAGAAGAGCTAAACACCTGGGAACAAGAGAAATACAAAGATGTCTTCAAGGGGATAGGACTCTTGAAAAACTATGAACTGGCGCTGAATATTGACGAATCTGTCGAACCAGTGGCACAGCCACTGAGGAAAGTACCCTATGGTCATGGACAGGAAACGTAAGTAACCTTTTTATTACTGATGTTCTTGAAACGCATCGAATACGCGCATGATCAAACCTACTTTGTTTGCGACTAGTGTATGACAGTGCGCTGTTCTAATCCCGGGAGTGGCGTACTTTCCCCAAACTTGTAGACTCACGCTATCATACTTAAAGCACTTGTACTGTAGCTTAAGCTTGTGGTAACAAAAAACGTGATGTGTTCATGGCGACCTACTACGTATTTTCATTCTCAGGAAACATGGGGAAAACAGCTGCAGGTGAGCCAAGTGCGAAGCTCAAAAGAAGTGCTTCTTCTTCCCCGCCGCACATGCCGGACAGAAGCTTGGCCCGCGCCGGTGCAGAAATCACCATAGATGGCGTAGTGATAAAAGGGTAAGCTATTGGATTTACAGTACAAAATTTCCTTGTGTAATTTACTGGTCTTTGGCACTTAATTTTAGAGGTTTTTTTTTGTTCCATCAGTAATTCGTCACCAGCACAATGTAAGTTTGTTTAGTGAGTGGTGTTTCGACACTTTTTCAGGTATCACTACTTCAAAACGAAACCACTCGTAGGCCAAAGGATGCATGTCGTGCCAGAGCCCGACAATCCTTGCGACGAGGACGCCATGGTCGTGGTCATGCCCAGCCTGGATGACATCCCCCCGGAGGACCACGACAGGGTGACGGACCAGAAGCGCGGGACCACGGTCCGATTCGTCGCAGGAAAGAGCGCGTGCAGACTGCCGGCGGGCCTGACGACCATCTTGCGTATTCTCCCAGCAGAGGCTTCGATCGAGAGGGGTAGTTTTGTCCGGGATTTTTTACGTCCCTCTTCTCTCACCTCTGCGAGATAACGCATCAGGGCGGGGCTATCCTTTCAGAATCGGTGTCGCTGCCCCTCCCTGTGTACCATTAATTTATCGTTAGGCAAAGACTTTTACTGCCCGGGGATTAACGCAGATCCGGAAACTTGTGACAGTGTGCAGCCAGCCGCTCGGGCACCCCGCGGTCTCCCCTACAATCAGTTTGAATGGCTCCCGCCAGATTGAAAGCATCGTAACGTAAACTTTTTACACATGATCATAAATGTTTTAAAAGATATTACATAATTAAAACTGAGATGTATAATTACATTAATAAATGACCTCATACTGTATAGATTTTGTACTTGTCAATCTGAGGCTGAACCTGATATACTGACATGGGAAAAAAGTACGTGGATTGCAATTACGGCTACATACGGCTACATGCGGTCAGCGGAAAATGGCCACCCGCGTGTTTTTGACAAAGATTGTGGCTGATTTTGCGGTTTTAAAGACTCCACAATGGTATACGAGGAAAGAATCAAAAGAATGTATGTACGGTAGACAATTTCCTGGTTTTAACTTTGTATCATAGTAGTATATTTTCGCACAAGCAGCCGGATATTTCAAAGCCTTACTTCAAAGACTTGGCGCTTTTGTCATTTTTTAGCGTTTTTTTTTTTAAACTGACAAAATAGATTAGGACATCAACTGTTAACAGTTATCTATGTAACCATCGACAGTGAATCTTACGTAAATTTGAGTCTGAGAAGTAAAGTGTCAGCCGTGGGGAGGATAAAAGAAATAGAAAATAACAGAAAGCCCGGAATAACAGAACAGTTCAGTACAGGGCTGATGTCCGCCTCCAATACGACGAGGTACTTCTGTTCTGTAGTACGCAGGTCGAGGACCTGGCTGTCTTGACACTGTTGGAACAGGTTGATGAACCTATCATCAATGTTGATGAGGACACTAATGTCAGAGTAAGAGAGGCTCTCGGTCTACAGATGCAGAGCTTAGTGGTCCAAGTAGTGGAGATTTATTAGTAATATTTGGATTTAAAAAATGCATTAACTGTTTTCAAAACTCATACCTAGTTTTATGCTGTTCTACTTGCTACATCAATCCAAGCCTCCGTAGAATTCTCCTGTTTTCTCTATTTCTGTATTCTCCTTTGGAATTCTGTCATTCAATCGTCAAAAAAGCTCTATAATTTCCTTTTTGTGGGGCCAAATGAAGTACCCCCTGGTACAGTGATTGATAGCGGAAAAGCACGTCCTGATTGATTTTCATCTGGATTTCCGTAAGACAAAAACATATTTTCCTGTTTTTCTTTCATGATATTAGGGTCTAATGATGTCATACAAGTTCAGATGTAGAGGAGTTATATGCTATGCGCTCATGCCCTTGGTTACAATTGTTTTGATAGCAAACCTTTAGATCCATTTTTCACTTGCGAACTTGAGAGATAATATGTTCAATCTACCTGTTAACAAATCCCCTTGGCAACGACGGTAAGAACAGTTCAGCTTTGATCACTATCGTCTAGAGCACAAGGTTAGTTACAGGAATATTGGCTCCGATAATCTGTTGTCAACGTGTTCAATGATTTTATTCTCCTTAATTTATCAGATGGTCTGCCCGAGTATTTTCATTTCATTGGTAAGACATTTTAACGCGAAATTAACTGGTTTGTTTTGCTATATTTTTTTGTATGTTCTAGACTTCTGGGAGCGATTTGTCGGTTTAGCCGATTTGAGAACAGAATTTACTGAAGAAATAGACCAAAGCTTGAACCTATTGGGGACGAGAATGATAAAGCTAGTCAGTGTTTGTGTTCTACCTATAGAACGACAAAGACTTGTTATGAAATACAAGATAATGACGGCCATTGTAGGTGACAATGTGAAACAAACCCACTACCTTACTTTTGTAAATAATATGATAAAGAGTGTTCTGGAAATACTGACAGAAAGCGAAAATCCTCGTGATCCAAGGAACATCATAGCCACTAGCCACCAGCCGACATGGTCTGACGAGAAAATGAAAAAAAAAAAAAAACACAACAAGATAGACGAGCCTTACAGGAAGAAGGGTGTCGCCACACCTTGCTGATGAACGACTACCCTACACGACAGAACTCCGCCTACCTTGCTCCTACACCAATGGGTCAGGCGCTACCTCGGTCGGGTTCTAGGCAGAAGACTACCATATCATCGCTCGTCCCTACCTGCCGTTTTCCGCTCCGGCCCCGAGGCGACCGTTAAACTTTCAGACAGCGGTCAGCTGATTGCAGAGTGAGGTAGCGGCCTTGGAGGAGCAAATCGAGGAGAATCGTCAGTGAATGTTTTGAAAGAACCGAATCTGTCCTAATGGCCCTCCCCCTAAGCCAACATTTTTTTTGCCTTAGTTCTCCTCCCGACCACATCGGCCTTCCCCCGCTAAATATCGTACAGACCCTAATTGCCTTTCAGGAACATGCAATCAACGTCATAGATTATGTCATTTTTTGGTCATTGTTAGAAAATTAAATTAGGCTAACTTAAGGAACAATGCATCCTACCCAACAAATCATGACAGCTAACTAAATCAGACATAGCAATCCTCAGTCTTTTATTGCAGCGACTTGTTAATGCTGGCATTCTATGACAATTTCTTTGTATGTTAGCATGTCTGGTCCTAGAACCACAGTGGTTGTATGCTTGGTTTAAGGAGGACCAGAAGGGTAGTCTTGTGGAGAGGAAAGAAATCAAGCAGCCCGAGAAGCTGACTTACAACACGCTGAAAAAAGGTCTGGAAGTCCGGGTGTTGGAAGCGGGTAAACTGTACGCAGGTAACATGGTCTTCTGGCTGCAGCCAGGTAGGGGCACATTAGGGTATCAGACTATACCATGATTCCTATAATGTCAATAACATTACTACAGGCTACTCTTTCTGTTGGCCAGTTGAAGCCTGCTCTTTTCCAGGCATCAGATCACAGGGTCCTTCTGTACCCCACCCCCTCTTTTATTTTCGTTAGAGATTCGTGTACGATAACTATAGATGATATAGAACAGTTGGTTGTGTGGACCTGGGACTTCACTTTGCTACGACTAGTAATGAGGATATGTCGTCACAAGATTCCCAGAGTACCATGAGTTCCACTAGTGTCCATGCTGTACTAGAGTCTGACTACTCTGATAGTGACTCTGATACATGTAGTTATAAATTATGTATCGTCAATTGTCAGACTCAGATGAGGACAGTTTTCACCATCTGAAGTCATGGGGTCGCTTACCGCTAACTTATCAAAATGTGTTGGAGGATGCGAATATTGCCATGACAGAACATAACAATACTCCCAAAGCAGACATTATTACTGAACCTGACGATCCAAATGCTGTGCTGTGTTGTGGATGTTTGAAAGATAAGACCCACCTGGCAAGGGGCGGACTGCAAGAACGGGCAAAGAGTGGGATGTGTCAGTCCTGACATGCCAGGAGTAGTTGGTACGAGGGAAGGGCTTGTTGAAAGTACTAATGGTGCTATATTGCAGTTTACTATACATTGAAGATATATTAAAGTATCTCTAACCAGATAGCATTTCAACTTTGTATTCTACCAACGCTGCTGAGCTTTCATTCGAATAACGCAGTATAATGCATCCAAAGTTAACTAGAAAAGTAAGGTACCTTATCGGATGGGCAGTTTACAGAATCCTCACAAATGTAGAATCAAAGTTGAAAGTACTTAAACAGCACAAATTAACTGGAAATAATTAAATGGAAGCTGAGCTCAAAATTGTAGAATTTCGGACACCCAAGGTCATGTTCCATGAGGGCATATTAGACAAATCTCTAGTTGAACTCGAGATATAAGTACATCCTGGGACACTTTGATAACCTACTCAATACACAGCAATATAGACTTATAATGTTATATTTCTTAAGAGTTTAGACATATCTGCTCTGCATTTTATCATTACGAAGAAGCGAGTAGTAGATTCATAGTTTATCACTATTTTTTCATCAGGTATGGTTAATTACTGCTGCTCATTTCGGTCAATCAGGTAATTACATGTACCATTTCTCTATTTGATCAATCATGTATTTATAAATAATAACTAATCTCAATCAGGCTCCAGATATGCATCCCCTATATCAGCGGAAATGATTCGAGAGTAGGTGAAAGGCCGGGTGCCCTAAGTGACCCAAAGGAGCACCAGGTATGGGAAGTCTGTTTGGGATGGTTGGGCATTCAACCGTAACAAACGATTGTGCAGCATCAACACAGATCTCCGAAACCTTCGGCTTTGTGCCAATCGAACTGAAACATGTATCACACGCGGAGGCGGATTTTTGGTTGATGAAATTCATCTTGGAGATTAGAACAATAGATAAAGAAGCATATCTGTCAGGAACACTATACTACATTGTTTCTGGATTGATGCGACACTTCAAGGAGGACCTGAACAGACATGTTATGAACTTCCTTGATCGTATACGGACATACGGTTTGCTGAATTCAAGAATGACAGAGGAGAGTGCCATATTGGGTAACTTGGAAGCTGTCCCGAGGAACTCAACCGCCCTAGGCCTCCCCTGCCGTGAACGAGGCTGCCCCAAAGCCTACAAGAGGGCTGGCTCTAGAGTACAACACGAGAGATGGATATGCACGGCTTGGACTTCGGTTAGTCAGAAGGTGAGTCAAGCCCATAAACATCTACAAAGGAGGTCCACATCTTTAACTACCACGCAGCTAAACTTAGCATGTCCCTTGTGATTCGTAAACTTCATGACGCTACAAAGGAGGGCGACGGCGAGAGACTATAGCGCGCTGTTTTGAGGCTGCATTGCTGTATTTCAAAACCTATGGGCATACCAAGTATGCGATGGGAACTCTTGTTCTTTGTCAGAGTTCATGCCCTCTAGGCTCCTCTCTCCAAAGCTGGCCCAGTTGGCCGTTGAATCGTGTTGTTAACACCAATGGGGAAAGGGAAGAATATACCTCTAGACTTGAGCACATGAATGCTTTCCTCAAGTCGTCTCTACGTACTCTGGGTCCGAATCTGCTTGAGGATCAGTAACACATGAGGATCAGGAAGTAAAGGTCAAAGATCAAGATCAGGACAATGAGATTAACGATGACCCAGAGGTATGTGTATATATACGTTATACGTTGGTGTTAAAATATCATAGTTGAAGGATTTGAACAGCCTTTCCCGTACCAATCCCTGTGGAATACCTACGTACAAACAAAGACACACATGTCACCTAGCATTGTTTAGAAGGAGAATGCACCCATGTACTATTGAATGTTTTGCGTGAAATTTTAGCCAGCTCCCTATTCAAGTCTAAGGAACATTAATTGTGTGGTAATAAAACACGATGTTATGTTACTAGTAATTCACGTATATGTCATTTTACAGATCAGCTTCCGCCTTCCGTCAAGCATCTGTCCTGTCGAGCATGTGTTAGTTTTTATTTAACTTCATATTGATAATGTAAATGAGGATCATTATGATGTGGTGACAGCTGTCAAGGCATAAGAAGGGGTTGTAAGAGGACGATGTCTAAATTGCAAGTCAGCCTGCTTCCTTCCGTTAACACACCACTTTTATCCACATGTTAATGATTAACTCCCTAACTTTGGGAACAGTGTGGACAGGGACGGTGATCCAGATTAATACATAGAGTCAATGTTTGTGGCTTAAATTATCTTCCCCTTGTAGTGCCCAAAGGAAGTGCTAAGATATGTGATAAATAATGTTTCAATGTATTTCAGGTTTTGTGCTGAAGATGGCAAGCAATCCAGACTGGAGGATGTCAACCAAGGACAAGTACATAGGATCTTCGGCAACAAGTGTACCTCAGCCAACAGGGGAACTAAACGAAGGCTACGTGTCTGAGTACAGCTAAGCTCTTGTTATATCTAAAACTATTCAGATAAGTTACATTTGAATCTTAGCTTGTAGTTGTCCTGGGGTCACTTCTTCAACACAAAATATTATTTCTTCATATGTAAATCTTCGGAAACATATTGTTTTTACAACCCTGGTTAATGCCTGCAAGAAAAAAGGTAACCCTGACGTACACCCATGTCTCGCTTGGATCCAGAAGCAGCTAATGATTTGATTAAGCTGTTCCGTTCGTGCGAAGGTAATGATACATCACGAGAAGGAACCCGCTTGGACAACTATATGGCAGGAGGGTGAGCGGGCGTGATGGAAAGAAATTGAAGGAGACATCACGACACAAACCTCCAAAAGGAGAGAGACTTGATCGATTGAGTAGTCTGTTACAGGAAGAGTTCGAATCAGGTAACAGATTTCGAGCCGTCAAAAGTAGCAATGCAGAAAATCGCATCTGAAGGAAGAAAATCCAAGTCGTCGAAGTCAGCCCTCTCCCTCGCGAATATCGCTTAAAAATCGAGAATATGGACCCAGGGTTCAGAACCATAAACTAATTTAGGAAGTGCATCCCACTGTGGCCTTGCTGTAGTTTGAAAGGAGGATTGGCCCCCATAACTACATAAACACATAAAAATCCCAGACTGTCTCTGGCTTGAAACAATGGCAGGAGAAGATTAGCATAATACTGGTGAACAAGATTCAAATATTTTTTCTACTGGTTTTCAAAGTAACATTATGAAACAATACAGAATGACACAGAATGATTGTAACAAAACTACATAGTAAAAACAACTTTCAGTTTTCAGAAAATCAACCTTGTGTTCAAATATAAACTTTCAAATCGGCCTGTTAAAGTTGTTTCAAAATGTCTAACTGTATATTTGCAACTTGGAAATGCGCTCCTCACAGTTGAATTCAAATGTCTGATAGTTGTGTGTCCACAAATATGACTTGTAGCTGTGTGTCTACATGGTACTCTAAAAGCCAGTTATAAACATGTAGACTGGAGCTCTGTAGAACTAATGTAAGGTAGAACTGCACATGAACTGGCCGCTAATGTCTTTACTTATACTACCAAACAGCATGATATTTTGGCCAGTGTTGTCATTTATATTCTGGGTTACAAAAAGCTAACTTCTTCATGTATAATAATACATGAATTCCTTATCTGTAGTCTGTACATTTCAAAATTTTTTTGAGATCGAGTAACTTGTGTTGGTGGTGACTGTCTTAGCCTGTCAGTGAGGCCTCCACCGATGTGAACACCACGACAGTCAGTAGCAGACTGACTCTGGTAGTTTACGTTAGCCGAATTTAGTGGATGATTTTATAGTACAAGCATGGTCTTAAACGACAACGGGAAACAACTGAAGGACGTGTCTTTCCGGGTTACCAGGTAGAGATGACGTCACCTTCTGCCTGAAAGGACCACGCTCTTCCAAGACAGGTCAAAGGACGACATCGTCTACCTGGAGGCCACGGGTAACGTGATAGGGCAAAAGGGTGGAGGAAAAACCTACTGCGCTTGCGAGCTCATTTGCTATCCCAAGAAAGCTTAAATGCCAATGTCTTCCTTGTAGCCCACAAATGCCCAGCAAACATCCAGGAGGAAACTGTCATAGGGGATGAAAGACAAGCTGCTGAGGACATTGCGAAAATATTCCTTTCTGGGCCTAGGAAAACACCTGTGAACGATTGTGTGGAGGATGGTAATAGCAACTTATCCTCTGGCATGAACGAAGTCATGATGGAGAAAGCGGGACTGCCGGGACAGGAAGTAAAAGTCTTCGAAGACATTGTGCATCTCTCAAAAGGTATTAGACACAGTACAGGGTGACCAATTGCTGAATACTAAACACCGTGCAGGACCTGTGGAAGTTCCGGAGGATGAGATTGATGGAGAAGCGAATGAGTCATGGATGCAAACCCGTGCTGTTATGAAGGCGACCACACCAGATGCTATGCACATTCACTGGACACCCGAAGGAATGGAAGTTTAAGGACGACAAGGAGAGACATTAACCCAAGCAGTGCTGACCTTAAGGTGTTAGGAAAGATAATGGAGCACAGGCTAGGTAAGGAAGCCCTGGAAAATACAAGACGTGGAAGTTTGCAAAGCGATGCAGCCATACCATTCCACTCACAGGGGTACAAAGCACTGTTGCCCTGCTAATAGCCTTAGCCTGAAGCAGCTAACCCTGAAGGTTGTAACCTTGGCAGCCTTAGTGTCAGCAGACAGAGGTCAGACCCTGGCTGCACTTGATTTGAGATTCATGAACAAACATTGGAATGGGTTTTCATGGAAAGTTCATAGTATTCTAAAGCCAACTAGCCAAAACAGGTCAACTAGAACCTGTTTTTGGCCAGCCTTCCCTGAAGACAGGCGTCTGTGGATCTTACAAATGCTTGTCTCGCTTTACCGGGTTATCAAGAAGGGGTGCATTGAAGACCACATGCGGTATAAACAGGCAAAAGTATGTGATTTATTTAGAACATATTTCTTAAAAAGTACAGGAACTTGAAAATAGAAGCAATACTAGTATACTGCGAGTCTGAGACAGATACATGTGCAGTAAATTCTTCAGTAAGGAGATACTGTATTACTGGTATGCTGTTTAGGTTTATCAGGATTAATAAATATAAACAGGAAAAGATCCTTGCAATTCTGTTTGCAATTGTTTAACCCGTATTGTTTCAGCGAGAAGATATCACTGCATGGTATGCTGTTTAGGTAAACCAGGCTTAATGAATATAAACAGAAAAATATCCCTGTAATTCTGCAAATACGCCAGGCTAATATTCAATGCATCAGCACAAAAGAGAACTGAATGGATCTCATTTGTGTCTGAGCTCCGCAATCATGCTGACAACAGGATGATTCGTAAGAATTTGACCGAACATCCGCCATCGCTTTATGACATTGGGGAATCTGTTCTGGCACGCGTGTCCGCCAAGTTGTCAAAGAAGCGGAAGACAATTTTTGTAAAGGCAAAAGTGCTGGAACGGAATTTAGTGACACACAGGTGTGACAAAAGTCTATTGTTATGTCCCTTTGTTAAAGGAGGCGAATCATCAAAATATTACATAAATATGCAGGTGAAATCGGGGTTGTGCAGGTACTTCATTCATACAGTCCAGCCTGCACCAGTCAACGAACTTGAGTATCTGAGTGGATTTTTATATTTGATTGTTGTACTGACAACCTGACAATCCATATGATCCACATGCTATAGCTGTCCGGATATACACAAAGGCGCAGAGAGGGTGGGCTATATACAGCAGGGCCGTATTTTCATCCAATACAAACAGACTGGCAGGTGTGAAAATTGGCAAAATTGCATTTCTAACAACGTGGTACCACCCATGATTGTACATGAACTTCTGATTCAAAAGTTTGGGAAGTGGGAAAAGTTTGTTGTACTGAAACCCCTCAATGTCAAGTAGTACTGATTACTTTGTCTTGCTTCTGTAAGCCTAAGAATTGCTGTGTAGATAAAGCTGTGTAGATAAAGCTATCTTGTAAGTGGCCGATCAGTGTTCGTCAGTATCACAATCATTTGCTTATCATATAAGTCATCTTGGGACATGTGCTTAATGCGGAGATACTACTACCGATCAGAGAAAGACAGAAGAACTGTATAAGACTAGTTGGAGGGAAGGATTAATACTTGATTCATCGAAAATGAAAGATACGATGTTAATCTCAAAAAGTCTCTTTACTACCCACAAATATAAACAGAGGAACTTTCATTATCATTGTCATTATACAGCTTCATGGTCTATCCACAAGTCTGCAGTTTGCTGGGAAAATGCCCACCCCCAGATAAGACCCTCTGGAAAACCTCAACGAACTCCCCTGTGAAAGGGATGGAGAGAGCGGCGAAGAGTAAGAGGAAGAAGCAAAAATAGATGCACAAAGTTCAAACCTGACACACCTAAAGGGGACCAGGTCAGTTAAGATTGCGGCCGTTGGGTAATAACGATAAACTGTGCTTAACTAACTTATCTTTCAGAGATAGCCGCATCGTCCACAACTGCAAAAAGATTCGTTAAGTACTTTGCAGCTTCCGCACGTCATCCCAATACTAATCGCCTATTCGAGTATATGTTTGAGGAGAAGGGCAAAGAGAATTTCATCTATAGTTGGTATGAAGCTAGAAGGCGCATGCTTCTTCGGCAGAATACAATATTTCCTGCTACATGTAGTAGACAATACTTATGACATGGCATACATCAGATGGCATGGTATGGTGCAGGAGATATCAGATGGCGAAGTCTCTCGGGGGAGAAAAGTCGACAGCGTCATACAAGGCGAGGACAATGGCCGGATTCCTCTTCACCAACGAGGAGATGACATTTAACAATGTCACAGGAGACGATACGTTGGGAAAGCTGGACACTAACAGAATCGAAGCCATCATTGGTGAGTCTCAACACTTTCCGGGAACATTCTATTTGCCCTGTTTGAAATCTGAGAAATTAGGTAGCATCGACATGCGAACATGCATTCCAAACACACCCAGCTGTCCTGTACACATCTGGGGAATGAAAACAATCATCGTTGGCACAAATAGACACTTATATCGTGAATTCGTATCAGCAATTAATAACAATATGAACTGTTCCGAGACGCCGTTTGGTTTTTATTTTATCTGACTACAAACATTCAATGTTTCAACAGAGTGGACGGCCGCAGTGCACAAGCCGACGCCGGCGGAGTCGGACAAAAAAAAGTTCAGGCAGTCACTCATCTCCGCACTAAACATGAAGTGCAGATTTTTTAGAAACCGAAAGAAGTCGGTGGAATCAGAAAAATAGGGTTTTCAGTGCGATGATAGGTTTTTGTCTAAACTTTCTCTCTGAGTTTCTCATGATATAAGTGTAGCCCATGTGATATAGTTGGTGTCTATGCCTTGGAAAAATAACGATGCCGGTACGTGACGCTGTTCAAAATCTTTATTTGCTTTTAGACAAACAATGTCGATGATTCCACATTTTTCACGCTTGTAGTTTGTAAAATTTTGATAGAACTTTATAGCGCAACAAATGTAACGGGTACAATGTATGCCAATTTGTAGATACATAACAATCGACTATTTTTTTCAATATGTAACATTTTCAAAGAACTCATCTACAACATGTATAACAATTTATCTAATAATGTGCATTCTAATGGCAGAAAAAATACCATGTAATGGTGACGAGGATAGTAATAACATGTACCAGGAATCAATGTTAAACAATGTCTCATGAAAGAAGCCAGCAAGAGATATATTTTACCACGTTATTTCTTACCTTTTCTTGTTTGCATTAAAATTCGGATGGTAGCTTTGGTACCTCATGATTCATGAACATCCATGGTTGTCAATCTGGTGTCTGTAACGATTTAAAGTTCACATTCCTCACGCACAGTTCAGTTGTTTTTATTGCTTATTTTTATAGTTGTATTGCTCTTACTGTGTCTATCGCCACAATGGGTATTCAGTTGATATTCTACATTTTTGATTTGTTTTATGTCATACAGATTACGCTGAAGACGGTAGCAATGCTGGCTCACCACGATCACCAAGCCCCCCACCTTATTTATATATTTCATTGATTTCAAAGTTGACTGACATGCTCAGTTCAATTTTGCAGGCAGTTTTGTAAGAGAATGGACACCGATCGTTCATACTACTACTGCACCTTGAACGAATGATACAGTGAAGAGGAGCGTCCCTCCTTTGATGAGAGGCCGTGGGAAAATGACGTCATGGCCCGGAGCGCACTCTGATTGGCCCTCTTTAATTCATCATATAGGTAAAACTAAAACGCAGTTTAACTTATGTTTGAATATTTTATTCTTTGACACAGCGGACTCTGGTTATGACACTGAAGATTGGGAGAATGACGACGTTGCACAGGCTCAGGTGAAAAAAAAAGACATTGTTATGTCTTCATGTCTATTAACGTATCAGAATGTTTTAACATTTAGAAGCATGTAGGTAGATTTTGGCTTACACTTTCATATTACGAGATATTTACCATAATTATGACATTGTGGAAAAATAAAATCAGTGACTGAAAAATAAGATCAATGACTTAAAATATGATCTTATATATCCAGCCAGCAGACCCAGCTGAGCAGTGGAGTCAACAAAATGAGGCTTTTGGCAGGCTGGAGAGAATCTGGACGGATGTATCTCGCCCTTTGTTCGAGAGGGCGAGGGCACGGCATCAATGGGTGCGGCTCCACGTGCTCTTCGATCGTGAGTTTTTGTTTGCATTTGGTATACATGAATGTGTAATTTGCTCTGAAACTTGTGAAAATCTTGACAAAAAAATGATATATTTTTAGTATCAAGAAGGTTTGTGATGTAAGGTCGGGACCTGTACATAAACAATTTTAGAGGTACAGTGACAGAGTTTAATAGAATTTGCAAGTTACATGTAAGTTAATCATAAAAGGTTTATAATTAGGTTTTGCTGTGCACCCAATTTTTTTCTGTGCATCTAAATCTTAAGGTCATACTACATGCACCAGCCCTGGTCTTCAACTTTGTGACAAGTTTTAACTAGGGATACCTGAAGTTGGCTGAACCTGAATGCCTAGTTTCACCCTCATACATAATATAATGTGCACTACCCGATCATCCAACTTTCCCAACCTAACCGTATGTTTCATATCTTTATATTACTAGAAGCCGTTTAGCTTACTATGAAGTACTGTAGTTTGAGGTGAGTACTTTTCTTATCACATTTGTTGTGAAGTTGTAACTTATATATAAGATTAGTGTATTTCCAAGGCAGTTTGTTTGCCCAGATAGGAACGCTGCTTGTAATAATATTTCCAGTTTCGGCGGCTCTTTCAGGACACTGCCATTTTTCGTCTCTGTGGACTTTCAAGCGCTTTGTAGTGATACATCACTAGTTCACCAACATTTCACTGATGATGTGTTTTCCTCTTAATTTCAGGCATCGATCAGCAGCCTGCTGTTTAAGTACTTGTTTTCTGTACATGTACATTGAAGGAGAGATGGATAACACCTGGTTGAAGGAAACTGGTAGATGTGTCATAGAAATCCCGAAGGATGGTTTTTGCATGGCCCATGCTTGTTTAGTAGCAATGAGTGCTGTACATGATATCCACTACGTCGGAGGTTATATTCAATTAATTGAAGATGCTATGGAAGAGTTGAAAAAAGAACATAGATTCTACAGATTGATTGGTAATTTTGAGGAAGACCTAGAGAGATACAGAAAGTTTGGAGGTTTTTCCTCATCAACCATTGACTGCCTATTTCATGCCATAGCAAATATTACCGGTATAACAATTTACATCCTGCAACAACACCAACAACAACAGCAAACATTGGTAGTACCTCACACCAAAACAGAGTCTTAAAACCTAATCATCGAACTATCACATGACAGAGCCTTTTACCATTGCAATGTTGTCAAGTCACAAGCATTGCCGATAAGTGGAGTTCCTTTCAGCACACCCTTAAGGAAGCTGATAAAGTGCTACAGTTTAAAAGATCTAAAAGGTGTCTGTGTCCAGTATTCCCTAAGTCTGGTGAATTGTATAGAAAAAGACGATGTTTTAGATGTTTTGATTAACAACCGAATAAAATTCAAACAGTGCCAACATGATCATCTGTCCTCAAACTTGACAGATACACAGGAAGAAAACAACAGAAAGGACAAAAAGACACAAGCAGAGACATACATCATCCTGGCAGAGTACCTCTTCCTCAGATTCTGACAGGGAAACTGTGCAACGAGAAGGTAAAACTAACTTCAGTGAGGAACAAGTCCACCATACCATGCAACCAGGATCTTCTATAGAGAGTGAATCATCAACAAGTAGCAAAAAGAAGAGAAAGAGGGCCAAAAGGCACAGAGGTAAAGCAACATTTCCCAACACCAATACCTGTATGCATGCAGACCGAGGTGAAGAAGAAATTGTGATCATCTCAGTTTCAGAAGTTGACATTAACACAGAAACTGGGAATGAAGGTTACCAAGAAAAGAACACTACTGGATCTTACCCTTCTTCAAGTACATCTGATGAGGGATGACATCAAAATCATAGACGTTAATGAACTGCCAAATGACATCAATGGAAATACAATATACAGAATTCCATTTAAGGCAGAGCCACACATCGGGAAATATCAAACACCTTCTGATGGAAGAGTCTGGAAAAAGGCATCGACTGCACCTACAAAAGACTGTAAAATAATAACGACTATGCGCTTCAAAGGGTCCTATACTTGTAAAAACAGCATGTTTCGTTACAAACTTCAATTTAATAAGGAGAACAGATTGCTTTTTAAGTGGAATTATGGCACTGGAACATGTATTATTTGTGGGGAAAATGGACTTTATATACCATGTGATGCTCCCAAAACGATTGAATTTTTCCCAGTAGAAAATTATATAATTGTGAAGCATTCTGGTATGCATACATGTATTCCTTCAGAGAAAAAACAAAAGCAGCTACCAAAAATACAAAAGAATTTTTGAAGAATTCCAAATGTGGTCCGAGAGCGGCTCAATGTCAGATAGTAGTTGATGCAATAAAAAAAGGCTCCTTTGAGGGAATACAAAACATAGTTGATAATGTGCTTGATTATGAGACATTGAAGCGTGAAAAAAAATGCTCCCGTGAATCACATTCATTGGGACATAGCTTCGATGCCGTGGCTGCTTTAAAAGCAAAACTTGACCAGCTTGACCCATTTTACATTTTCAAAGCGAATGATGGCAGAGTAAATGCTTCGAGATCTTATGTTTATAAAACATCCAGGGTTCTGTGCAAAATGGCTATCAGTATGCATCAAAATGGGCCATTTTCACATTTACAGCAAGAGTATGTATTCTTTGATGGAAAACATGGTCGGTGCAGAGGATATATTTGTCTAGGTATACATGTCTATTGTGAATTGCTTAGAAAAATCGTAAAGCTAGCAACATTGGAGATAGAAGGAGAGGAAGATACAGAGGCTGTAGTCCTCCTCTGGACACTGTTCAACGAGGCACTAAAATCGATCACCCAAAACAAAGCTTACGTTTTCAACCCTGTAGGGTGCATGTGTGACGAAGGGGTGCTAACTGGGTGGCTCTTGACAAGTCTTTGGAAATGCAGGTAATAGAGTGTCCTGTAAATTTCATTTTATGCAGTCTGTGCATCTTCATGCAAGGCGTCTGGGCTCCGAGGATGAAGATAATTTGATAAAAAGAGCAACAAAATTGAAGGATACCCCTTCATCTGAAGGATATTATCAAGTCTATTGTGGGCTACAAAGGTTTATCAATAGAAAACCAAGACGGGTTGAGGTTTTAAAGAAATGGCTTCAATGGTGGCACGAGCGTCGGTTTCATGTATTCACAGCTTTTCAACCTTAAGTAAATGTTCCGAACATGAACCTTTCCGAATCATTTCACTCACGATACACAAGATCTGGCTCCTGTTATCTGTCTCTGATTGATGCTGCTCATGATGATGTGGCAAAGACGATGATTACGGAGCGGGAGCTAAAAAAGTTGGAAGAGAGGAGTTTCAGGGGTGGAACTGGCCCTGACAGCAAAACAATTCAAGGCCAGGGAACATGCGGACCAACAAAACAGAGCAAAGGCTTATGGGAGACATTAGTAGATACCCACAATGGGCACAGGTAGAGGAAGTTGATGCATGGCACGGTGGTCTGTCACTAGGGTATTCTTTCCCGTTGTTACGTGCGTTCGACAAGGTATCGGGTTACCCGGGGCAACGTTTTGTCTAACGGCAAAACATTCATAAATAAATAAAATAGTATGGACGGGAAAACTTTATAAAAATAATACGAAATTAGCGATTTTGCAAACTTTGAATGTCGTCGATTTGCGCTGAATGGCTAATTTTTCTATATTTTGCTCCCAAACACGATTATTTTCAGGTTTTAAGGATACCGTTTTTTCAGGCACACATCGCAAAGGCCTGGCTTTAAATGTCAATGAATATTTCTTATCTTCATGTTTTTCGTCGACCAGGAACAAAACAAAACTTTGTGTTTTTGGGATTTTTAAATTTTTTATTCTAAGTATTGTGAATATCGACAAATCTGTGAAAAAATGGCATTTTTTGACATTTTTCGCATTCAATCACCCATAATTCAAAATCAAGGACATTTTTCAAAAATCCCAAAAACACAAACCTCGGGAAAACCGTTACGGTCATTTTGAATCGTTAATGAGGTAAGGTGGATGTATCTTGGAGCCGTACCTTTACGATGTTTGAAAGCATGTCATGTCGCACGGATAGGGGGAGGGGCTAATTAACACCGCCGTAAACAATTCTTCTAATATTCAATGTCACAAAAAATGACGCCAGTTGCTTCGTTACATGTTAGATGTCTACAAAAAAGTGCCAGCATGGATATACTCTCCAGAAAACAGGTAATATTTGCGACAAACGTAGTTTTTTTCCTGAAGCGGGGAAAGGGGCCCGGCCGCGCAGATTTACAGTATGATCTTCCAATGACCGCAGGTGACCCCGAATCGAACGCGCGTTCGGATTCGATTACGTCATTTCGAACATCGTGGAACGGCGTTCGAATTCGGCTGGACCTGGGAGTTTCTGAGCATGAATTTGACCACCGTGTGGTGTGTGATAGAGATCAACTTTCCTTTGGAGAATATGAGAGGTGGGAAGATTAAAGTGCAAGAATGGGAGGTCTTGCACACACATTATCTTAAGTACAAGAAAGAATACAAACTGTAAAAACATCTTGATCTTGATTGGGTACTGGGCAACACCCCTCTGGTTGGAGTTGCCCAGCACAGGGGAACATAGCAGATACCCAGTACAGGGAAGATAGACAGATACAACTTGCCGTTTTATCTTAGAATTCATATATTATTTGTTTTTAGTTTAGTTTGATTTTAATTTAATAACTTTCACCTTTTCTAGAAATTTGAGGTCCCAGTAGTGACTGCGAAGATAAAACCACTGCAAACATTTCTGTATTTACAGTAACATGGGAGTAAGAATGCTGACCTTAAGGTCTGTTTTGATTCTTTCACGCTTGACAAATGTATTTACTCAGGTCATGCTCAGAGCTGACCTCCTTGCTATGCCATTTGGTCAAAATTAGGCTATGCCCAGGACCTAAGAGTGCATCCACAAAATTTCTCTATTTACACATTAATACATGTTTGTCTGTTTTCTACTGCAAACCCTTGTTTTAATCTCCATGTTTCAGAGCTTAAAAGTAGAAAGCCATGACTTAAGAAGCTACATAATGCCACATAGAAAACTCTTTGCCTCTAACAATATCCTCGTGAGACAGATAGTTGACCCTAGGGTCACTTCTGAGTCCTACCTTGTCCCAAGTAAAATATTGCGACAAGCAAACGTTTTAAAACTTAGTTCAGGTATGTTGATATATTCATTGTTTGTTTGTTAGTTTGTTTGTATTGGACGTCCCTATTGCTGTTTACACATAAACTACACATAATAGCTACAAATAATTTCTTCCCCTGCCTAATTATCTTTCTTGCTAGACCTGGAGAAATTCAAGAATGGCTCCAATATTGGCATGAAACATAGAAAATTGTATATCAGAAATTAAACTTGCTAGCATTGAAGGTGAAGGAGATAGAAGTACTTTGAAGTAAGATTTATTACCACATAGTTTGTGGTCTGAGACGGACGAGACAGTGTAAGTTAGAGACAGCCAGAGACAAAATAGCTTGCATAAAACTTCCGTAAAGTTGAGGGAGGTGGGCTATGTACGTTTGTCCCTTCTCCATGTCCCCCGGTGTTTCGACCGCCCGCTGTGTTCTGCCCTTACTCGGTGCCTTATGTTTAATAACACAAGTGAGCTCACCAAAATAATATCTGTTCACCTTTTTTATCATGAGCAGAAACGCTGGTTGTTCCTTTGCCATTTTGAATCAAAACCATTGTCATCCACAAAATTTATTTGCTTTGGCCTAATTCGACTGTTCTAAATGTGTACCAACTATGCAGAACATTAAGACATATGTCAATTTTGTTTTACAACGGAGACCAAGACACAACTTACTACAATTTTCAACAAAAGTATTCAATCTGGCAGAGTCCCAGCTAGATGGAAAGAAGCCAACGTCTGTCCTATCTTCAAGAAAGGTAGTCGAGAACGTGCGGAAAATTATCGACCTGTATCGTTACTTAGTGTTGTAAGCAAAGTTATGAAACGCTGTATTCTTAATCGTATATTCCCTTATCTCCAAGAACAAATTCACCCTCATCAGCACGGTTTTATAAAAGGGAGGTCTACAAGCACCCAACTTTTGGAAACCTTTCAAACCAAAGGCAGAATTCTTGACCACAGTGGCCAGGTAGACGCTGTATACTTAGATTTTTCAAAAGCATTCGACAGCATCCCGCATCATCTTCTGGTACACAAACTCCAAACATTTGGCTTTCATTCTAATCTTCTAGACTGGTTCTCTGACTATCTCTCTAATCAAAGGAGCTCTTTCATCCTGGCTTCCTGTAGTGTCAGGAGTCCCACAGGGTTCTATTCTGGGACCTCTACTGTTTTTTCCCCTTTCCATTCAGGCAATGCAATATGGAGTTCCATGTACGCACTCGCTGGAACATACAGGTCATCATCAATGAAAAGAAAGCGAGGACGGTCTGCGCAACGGGGGAATTGAGAGAGCAGTACAGAGCCGGCACACTTCGATCGTTAGCCAGCGACACCACCCACACCTCAGAGTCCATCATGGAGGCCAACCAACTCACAGTGCTTCCTCTTCCGAACACCCCACCCAAGAGTTTTCCTGAGGGTGTAGGAGAGACCAAAAATATGAGGTCATTCCTCTTCGCCGATGGGGAATCGCCTACGAAGGTAGCAAAAGGCAATGGCAGGGGACTTGGCAGGGGGGGGGGGGGGGTTCTAAGGCGAGGGGGGAGCCAGGATCAGGTTCAAGTATCACGTCTGAGTTAGCATCCGGTACTAGTAGCAGGTTTGAGTCAGCATCCGCTACTAGTAGCACGTCTGACAATAAACAACACATCTGTTTCTCCACCCACTACAGACAACACACATGTGTCACTGAATGTTGACGACCATGTTCTAGTAAGATTTGGCACTCTTAAAATGTCAACTGAAGTTGTACGTGGGGAGGGAGCAGGGTACTTTGAAGGTGTTACTAGTTCAAGTACAGCATTGTGTGCTGTACAAGATCACGAGTATGAGGTGTTGCGAGATGATGTGACCAGAAACACTACTGGAAACCAATAGAAACTGGATCGGGGTAGAATGTAAGGAAGCGAGGACACTGCCATCAGAAATAAGGATAGACTGGACCTACAATCCCTCCTAGAGGTACATTGTACTTTTTCCTTTCGCTAATAGATTAGGTTAATTTTTTTGGTAGCAGACCCCGGGTCATTCCTCACGAAAGGCTTGTTTAAGTTATGAAGAATGAATGTGATCACAGATGAATGAATATTAACCTGCAATCTTCTTACTTGGGTTGATAATACAATGCCATTTTTTAGAAAACATACCTGTGTATAATACAACACAAAAGTGTAATGACTGTGTTGGTTGTCAGTTAAACTTTGGAAAAAAAGCTACTTAAAAAGGCATTACATTGCTGGGATGAGGAAGAATCAGTGTAATTGACTTAATTACTCTGTAACTGCATTTCACAGTTGTCTTGGATGATTTATAGATTTATCGAAGTGGCACGAAGTCTTAGTGTCTACTTAACTTAGTAAAGATTTATCCGAGAATCAAGATGTTGTATATCCAAAGGCACGGTTCTGGATAGTCCCCGTGACCCATTAGTACATGGTTTTGCCCTATGCACGGTTTTGGATGAGCCTGAGACTAAAGTGTATCCGGATCTGTGTTAATCTACCAGGATACACCAAATGTGTCTGGAACTGTGCTTTGAACTTTTAATCCTGGCCCTTTAGTCTTACAAATTGATAAAGTTGTTTTTATAGCTTTAAAGCATCTGTTTTATTGTGTTAAGACACTGCCTGTTTATGCCACTAGAGTCTAAATCATTCAAGACATGGCAATACTTGGATAGAAATAACACATGATTTTTATTGATTTCATGTTTTAATTTGTGCCCAAAAAAGTTTGTGAAAAGATGTTGGTATGAATGAATTGAAAGAAATTATATGTAAACTATATATTACTATACTGTTTTCACAGGTCAGCTTTAACACCCCGATTGACGCCATTCAGCAAATCGGACACAATCCACTGCAACAGCAGCACAAAGAGACACAGACGGAGGAATGCTCAAAGTGCAAGCTGTGTGCTGTTCACAAGAAGACAACAAAGAAGACATAAACATGATGAAGAGTTTATGACAGTCCAATCAGTATATTTTTTTGTCAATTTGCTTTGCACCCTCCCCATGGTATTGGTGTTAAACCAAGTACTACATGCTTTTTCTATGTTTGCTTCTCAAAACCAACTGAATCATAAGTCACAAGATCATTGCAAGTTGATACACTGATAGCCGATTGCTTTCAGTATATAAATGGAAAGAAGTATATAAGGAGCAATTGTGACTAGATTTCTTGCTATTTCAATGCAAATACAAATTGTTTTCTTTCAAGATTGCTGACAAATCTCAGCATCCAGAGTGGCAGTCCATGGTGCTGTATTGTAAAACTGGATGACGTGATAGGACACCTTTCATTAAGGGCTATTGTTGGTCATGCTCATGGCTATTTTAGGTCATACTCATCCTCTGGAAGAACTTCAGGGACCAAGGGCCAATGCAGGTTACAGAACAATGTGGCATTGCCTGGTCAGAGAACATGATCTGAATGTCAGGAGGTACATCTTCCTATTACCCATACCATTATATTACCTCGATTTCTGGGCTTCATTGTAGAAATAAAAGAAATAATTCATTTTTTTTAAATGTCAAATCATTATTGTTGCAATTGACGATTTATTAGTGAGTTTTAAGTCAGTTGACTTGGACAAAAGACCATCATTCTGCATATGTCACTCAATTACCTTCATGTGGCTTCACAGAGATACAGTTCAGCAGCTGTTGCGGAAGAAAGATCCAGAGGCTTCTTTCCTGAGGAAAAGACGCCGCCTTTCTAAATAGATGGATAATCTCCTTTTTAGTCCACAAAGTTTACTTTTAATGTATTTCATTCCTTATGATTGTGGTTCACTTCTATAATTTCAGTGATATTCACAGATGGTAATCCAGCCCACATCATTTCCTTTCTGCATTTCAGGGTCCCAACAACTCTTATCACTCACTCACTCACTCTCTCCCATAACTCTTATATTGCTGTGAAAATTCAAGTTGTAGTGAAATTATGCCTCTTCTCCTTCAGTAATGATAAACTAAAACCCTTTGGGTTTTGCATTCATGGATGCATCGATGGGTATGTTTCATTATTAATATATATTTGTACCTTTCATTCAGCAATCAAACATAGTTAAGTGCAATTTAGACCAGTGTTGTATGCATTAAAAACCATTGCACAATTTTAACTATGAACTTTAACAGTAATGTGTATGAGGATAAGCTATGCAGGGTTTGAATATTGTTTTGAAATCTTGAGTGGTAGATGATTAATGATATTCTTGGACGGATTTGAGGTCACAAAGATGTAGATAATATAATGGCATCTACATGTGGTTTAATGATTATAGTTCTTCCATTACAGTTATAGCAGAAGGCTAATATGGCTGCATGTGGGATCCACCAACAAAGATGCAAAAATTGTGGCAGGGCTTTACCTGGATGCTCATGCTTGCAGAAATAACAAGCACTAAAATGATGAACTGGTGACAACCCCACACTTTTAGATGATACAAGTAGCCATGTCTTTTAGACCATTGTGTACGGTCGCAAACATTCATATCGTAAATGTGAACACGCAAGTGCACCTTTTGATTGAATTCTGACTGCTTCCAGGTCGATGGATGTCTGTTCCAGGCATACCCTTGACTGAGGACCATAGCAGGAGGAGGGTGGCGCATGAGAAACTTGACCTTGTCCTCAAAGAGACGAAAACTCAGGGAGAAAATGGATACCAACCCATTCCATCCCCTTGCCCACCGATCTACATGAGGTGTTGGGCTCACTATTTGCAAAATTCTACTCAAAGAAAAGTAATGTAGATGGGTAATTGGTAAGGACCAACGTTGTAAATGTAGATTTCTCACCCAATGTTGAAATCAACCTCCAAACCACTGCTACCACTCTCAATGTGTCAGATATTAATTGGTATGAAGACCCTCATACCATTAAGCTACCTATCAATTTCACGAGAGTTTCCCTGTCCAGAGATGAAAAATGTTCACTTGCTAGCGCATAATCATCAATGTATCCTGAAGGTACCATTTCAAACATGGCTACAAAAGCTAGAAAATATAGCACCTGCCAGGTAGGACAAGAATACTTTGGCTCCAAAGTGGCTGCTAGGTCAAGAAACTCTGCTTGTGTCATGGGTCGATGGGCAACTAATGAAGGTAACATTGACGTGGGTAGTGAGTTCAGACCTGGTATAATACAGTGCTTTTATAGACATGCTGTAGAGATTGATGGAAAGCTGGATAGCCATATATTTGCAGTAGTCGAGTGGTACAAGTCGTCTCCCGTGAAAGACAGAATTGGACAAGGTAAATGTTGTACCACATGGAAAAAGAGCTTTGTGCGCCGAGGTTGTGCCTCCTTTATGCCTGTGAAGCGCATATTTTGTAAAACTGTGTGTGCACATACTATGGTAGATGGACAGAAAGTAGTTGTTTTTAGCCCTGTTATCAGAAGAACATATTTGCAAAGTACAGAAAGAACACTTAGACAGGTGTACTGTAGTGCAAGGTATGATTTTAGCTTGAGATAGAATGATGCTGTGTTCTTGTTTCTGCACGACTGTCTTTAAACCTCCCTGTAGAAACAGTGATGCTAAACCACGGATGGATGATACGGTGAACGGTGACTTTAGTGATTGTTTTGTAAAACATGTTTCTGTAGATTGTTTCCGCACCGGGAGACTGAGATTACCATGCTGTTAGCCTGTAAGTTAACATTATTTCAGATATGTAACTGATGTAAGTGCAAAGAATGGCATTGTTTAAATCATGGTACATGTCGTAGACTAGTTGTAGATTGTTTTGATGATAGCAGAATTCTTGGACTTCCATGCTCATGCTGTTGCATTTTACGGGCTTACTGTGATTAGACTGATTACAGTAAGTGGAAACTGGAAAGAAGTCTGTGTTTGTTTATGTTTTTTGTTGCCAGATATTAAGACTAAGTTAGATGGCTGAATGGCATGCTTATTTATGTCATACAAAAAAAAAATGTTTGCAAAATAGTAGATCACAGTAACAACATGCTCTGTTTGTCCACGCATCATGATGTATTCCAAGTACACAACTTACAGTGAGACATTGTAAAAATGCATATTTTTGTTGACCTTATGATTATAGCTCCCTTTACTCTAGGAATAAGTAATTGTGCTTCAATTATTTTATTTTAGCTCAAAAGCACACATACTTTCAGCACGTAGGTACACTGAAGTGACTCAACTTTAAGTGCTCATGTAAATATCAAATTTTACTGCTCTCTCACCATTTCCAGAAGGGGTGTCAAAACATGGGGAAATACACAAGCTACCTGGTATCGAGGCACAGACTAAATAACAGTCTAAACATTTAATCGCACGCCACAACCCAACAGAAAACAGCTACTCAACGCATCGGGGATGCCACAAACCTAAGAATAGAGCACGATTTTGGGCCACACCAATTTAATTTCTTAGTTCACGGCTTTTCATTTTCAATCAAAAAAAATGTTAGCAAAAAAAAATTCATAAAAACAGAAGGCTGGCGTGAAAACTTGCACCTGACCCTGTTCACACCCTGAAACTGTGTGCAATAAAGTAAAAACATTCCTCTGAGATTTTGTTTTCATGTTGTTTTCCCAATCTAGCATTTTTTATTTTTTTATTTATTCCGTTAACCAAGAAAATAAATTGGTGTGGCCTAACATGGACTTAACAACTCGTGTTTTGTTTCGACCCAGGTGATAGAACCCTGGGACTTGGTGGGGGTCGACCTAACCTGCCTCCTAGAAACCCAAGAGGTTACAAATATCTCTCGTCACATTGACGGACTACTACACAAAGTGGATGGAAGCATACCCATTGAAGACCAAATCAGCCAATGAGGTTGCTGCAGGCACCATGGAAGTCTTCTACCGGCACGGTGCAGCAGGTGCAATCCGCACAGACCAGGGGAAGGAGTTCAATAATAAGACGCTAGACAGCTATGTAGCAGGCAGTGACATAGTGTTCTAACCAGTGCATCAATCCAATCTCTGGTAAGCATCTACATACGCTGTGTAAACTGTTCGATTTTTCTACATAAAAAGCAACATCAGCATTTCCCCGGCAGAAGTCATGCGGAGAAATGTAACCCTACTGGCGGCCAAACTCACCGGCGTACTGGACCCTATTTATGCTTTTTTAACGATATTTTTAACCCCCGTCGGAAGGCCTTGCAGAGAGAGGCTTCATTTTAGCATCCAGATATGATAACAAACTAGGAGATGTGTGCATTTTCTGGAATGTGTCCATGTTGCATTGTTCTTATAACTATACACATTGTATTATAATGGGGCCTGAGGGAGTAGGGAAAATTAAAGCACCTGTGAATATTGTACTGTCAGTCTTCTTGTTCGTCTCTTGTCGCTTTTGCTGCAAATGCTTATCATATCAGCCATGATGTAAATGCCATCATTTCCTCTGAAATCTAAAAATTAACCTTTGTCTCAAAACCTTTGGGTTTTTAACCCAAAGGAGAAGGCAGTGCTTCTGCTGGATTCCCTATCTTCAAGTCGTTTGACCAACAAGAAGATAGCTCTAAAAAGATCAAAGTATGTCATCTTTTTCATATCACTAACATTCCCTTAGTGATGAAGTGAAAGTAAGACAGAAAGCTCCTGACTAGGAGACCGATACAAGTAAGCATGCATTTAGACTCCGAATAACGCTGCTCAAGGTGACCGGTTGGCCTCGGCTCGCGCTTCACCCTCTACCATCGTGAAGGACGACATACTAGACGAGGCCTTAGGTGAGTTGGACTCCCGTAACAGGGATATTCCCTTAGCGGACAAGGCCTCTTGGTCGGCCGTCCGCATTTTCCATTCGAATAACATAATTTCCTTCTCCAGTAAGGACGAGGAGCAGAAATGGCAGAAGGCGGTGGAAGAGGACCCAAAAAGAAAGGTACGACATCTAAAAATGGAGACAATCAAGAGATTCGAAGAAGGCAACTTATGTTCAAAGTATGCACAGCACCAGCTGGTCCGTGAGGGATGGAAAATGTAACGGAAAATGCAACGCTTGCAGAATGCTCAGTTTTCGCAAACAGCACGGTCATCTTGAAATGTCTGATGGAAGGACGTCAACCCGAAACATTGATTTGTATGAAGAACTATTTATCTATCTCTGGGCAGTATCCGTGTGCAATCGATGCCTTCCTCGAACTATTTTTCTTCTGCATATATAGTTTTCCGACTTAAAGGCAGTTTTCTAACAATTTTGGACCACTGCTCTCAAAAGTTGTTTCTACCTGCAGAGCAAGAGACGGAGCCATTACACCAAATGATGTACAAACAACTCGTGAATCTACATGGGGATGGGTAATTCAAAATGTTACAACTTTTGCAGGAAGAACAGCTAGGGCTAGCATAGACGATTTGTTCTACCTCATAACAAGTACATATTGGGAGATGAAGTCTTTTGCATTAAGAAAGAAAGACTTTCAGTTGGCGTTGCCTCCATTTCAACTATGAAAAAAAAAAGATTACTGCCCACTTTTACCTACAGCGAACCTCTTTGATGTAGACAAGAGCATGCAAAGTGCAATCAATACTATTCTTGCATCCTGCACCCCATGATGGCATATTACAGGCAGTAGGTAGGTACTGAAGTCATCGATGACCATCAAAATGATGCAAGTGATGTTCAAGCCTTTGAAGATGCTGCGATCGACAGAATTGAAGAGAGGCTGCATGAATTCACCGACGGCTGTGTATCTCAACACAAGGACAAAAAAGCTTTTTACGACCTTTCTGTTAGAAAAAATGACGCATATCGTACGAAACTTCCATGAAACCAGTCACGAAAAAATCAGTATGTGACGTCTTGGGTGCTGTAGTGAAAAAAGTTGCTACCAAGCTGTTCTCAGTTGGAAAACTGCAATGCTTAAGACTTGTTCCACAACAGTGTTGCCGAAAACTGAAAATCAACAAGGGCAGTCATCTTTCAAAGTGAGTTTCTCTTTATCTCCAAGAATTCTGTAGATCGAAGCCGCGCAAGATCCACGCTATGAAAACCACCGGTAACCACCTGCAGCTAGCAACACGCAGCATCAGCTGCTACTGCCCAAGGTGCAACGACGGGACGGTCACTACAACATGTAGCAACAAGGAGTATGTGGAGCAGCGGTTGCCTGCACAGATGCAGCTGGCAACATCTCAACCTCACCAGTAAAGAATCCAAGGCCCTGATTCGGAGTGTAGGGAAATGCCTACAACCACAGGAATGGACAATCCCATCAACAAATACGACTTTGTGACTGTAAAGCTGATGGGCAGGAGAGAGACATGCATCATTTACATGGCTGAGGTGGTTGCATATGAAGAACAGGAGGTGGAGGCCCAGCTATCCTTCATGAAAAACAAAAAAACAAGGACACCTCATGGAAACCTACAGAAAACATCCTGTGCAGAGAAAGTCAAGTAGAATTATTGATATTGTTTTTGTACTTCTTTAATGCTCAGATCTTTTATTTTGAGAGTAATAATACATCATTAAATATGTCAATTATCAATACGTAGAGAGGCGGATAGCAAATCATTATGCTGGACGCTTATTCTTACCAAAGCATGTTCTGGTATGATAGGGTGTTACGGGACATTACTGGGAAATACTGAGATGCTACGAAACCTTATGAAGTAAGATGCTGTAAGACTTTATGTCATGGCAAGAACATTATGTTATGACAGGTACCATGCTGAGTAGATAAGTTACCATGTATGTGTTACCATGCAGGTGAAATGTTTACTAAGAGGTTTCTACCACAGGAACCCATCCTTGTTTGTGGTGTCATATCGCCCAAGATGAAATCAGAGACACGGTCAACTGTAGAATAAGAATCCCCCAAGAACCATGGAAAGCTTGGCCGAAGACCACCAGAAGTTTGTCCTTAAGGGCAAAAGAAATCTCAAGCTGGCCAAACAGTACCACAATGCCATCGCACCGGTTATGTTTGACGTGCCCGTAGACCAGGTAAGTTTGTATACACACAATTACACTTGTTTAAAATCTATTCTTTCCCTTGGCATATCTCAAATAGTCTAAGCCTCCATGACTGTGTTCACGGGTTGACGTACAAATGTATGCTACGATAAGGCATCAACATGTTTATCTATTCTATTCATCATGCAGAGGGAAATGGCAGCCGAGGTGCGAAAAAAAACGCATAAGTGAAGATGGGGCTGGGTCTAGTAACAACCGAGCTGGACCCGGCACATCAGAAGTTACAAGTACATAGGCAAGCATACCACAGCGGCTCCTTCATTGGCAAGCACGTCAACATTATGCTTTAGAGGTAAGTACTTGACAACTAATACGAGTGTTAAGTAATTTTCAGTTCGTTCATTGTGTTGTTTTCGCGACCCGTGACCGATATGTATCTGTTTTGATCTCAAGGACAGGACTGTTGCGATGTATTTTTCAGACTGTCATAGACCAGTAGCTGATCCTGTGAGAAATTTCTATAATCAACAGCGCAACAGAGCTATCCTGCCCCAGATCTTTACAGTAACATAGGTGGGTTTTACCTAGTACTTGAACTTTTTTGGTTCTGTTGGAATGACGTCTTGTTACTACATCTGTCATAACAGTGCAGTAGCTTTTTGAATGTTTAGTTCATTTAACTTGGATCCATTGGCGCAATGTTGTGCGTCGGTATTTTGAATCTCTTGTTAAGTCGTGACGTGCAGAAAGTTTGGCAGTACGTATGTGTGTTTACAAAATAGGTTCTTTTGCCGTTTAAGTTTTCATTATCATAATTAGTTGTAGTTATCTGTGGTAAATTTTTAATTTTTTGTTATCATATTTGCAGATGTCAACGACTGCAGAAGACCACTACAAGTGTGAGGTAGCACCAAGCAGTTTAAGCGGAAAGATAAACTGAAGACTGCCTGCACCGGCCTTCACGTTCCCCTCAACACGAGCATCCCTGGTCAGATAAAAGCTAAGATTTGGCGGCAAAAGCATGTCAATTTCAAAACTTTGCTTCCCGCCCTCAAGACAGCCGCGCAATACACGGTTTCTCTTTCGAACTCCCTTACCCCAACACCTTTCATTAGATCAGTGGACCACCGCCTTCCTAGATTTCAACTTTATCTATATCCAGCTCCACCCTTCCCACAGCTCGCAGCTCATCGCGTACCAGCACCTTGTACGTACCTTAGCCAACTGGCTACGGTACGACGAGCTGTTCAGGCACCTCCAGGAAGTCCATTTTTCTACCGCGTTTATATCGGCTTAAATGGTCAGCTCTTGGTTAAGAAGGCCACCCTGATCTGACTTTTTGGAGTAAGAATACCCAGAAAAAAGCTTGCAGGCGCATTTCGGAACCAAACTGTTTTCGAGGAGGAATACTGAAAATGGCTTCTTGGCTTCTTTGATCTTGCAGGAGTTTGGAATGGAAAGTGCACAGCCTTGTTCAATGTGCCGATAATGTTTGGGAACGGGGACATTCAGCCAAGACATGAAAAAGGATAGCATATCTCTGAAGTTATATCACCGAGCTCAGAGTGGGGGGATGGGCTGTCAGATCTCATGACCGAAACGGCCATACTACGCGGCAACTATCATTTTGCAAAAGCTGAACGTATTGATATATCATAGGTCTCTTTTTGAGTTTGTACAGACAAAAAGTTTTTGTTTAAAACGGAGGATGCAATAAGGCAATGATTTAATGAAGTGTGGTATTTATTTTCCGATTACTAGAGTCCAGGACACCTCTGGAGATAGCCTACAGGCGTTTTTGGAACGCGCGTACAGAGGAGAAGGGAATTCAGGCACTAACCCGCAGGCGACAAGAAAAATAGGTAACCAAACCCATCCCACTTCTGGACGGGTTACCGGGCCTTAAGCGTATTGCCGAGGAAGGGAAACAGTCAAACATAGAGGAACAACTGGTTAGGTACCAGAGGGAGCCAGACAAAATCAGGCTCGTAGTAGACGCAATCAGAAATCCCTTAACAGAAAAATCTGGTGCAAACAAATTGACCAAATGTCAGCTAGACAAGCTGTAAACAGTGCACAAGGTACAAGTATAAGACATAATGTTCTACATAGATGTTACACTCTTTTGATAAGACTTAGAGCTAGAGCAGTGCGTTACTTGAGATGCAAAGCCTCAGCCATCACACAAGGGCGCAGGTAGATCTAGGCTTTATGAATTTATGAAGACAGAAATCTTAGTAATAGGCCGTTTTTTTTAATAGAAATTTCAGATAGACTTCTTGCGGGCCATCTTCCAACGCGCTGGCGATCCATCTCATATCATCATCATCATCATCATCGTATGACGACGATAAGACCAAGAGGAAAAGGGAGAACAGGAGCAAGAGTCGGTGCCTGGGTGGGGTGGCCGCGGTCGCCGATCGCGAGAAGAAGTTGCTTGCCGCTGCGATCAGCGATCACAAGACCGAAGTGGACCGCCTCCGGCAGGCGGCGAAGGCCAAGCTCGACAGCCTTCACCGGGAGAAGACGGCTGCCCAGGAGAAGACGCGGGCAATGCAGAAGGAGCTGTCTGAGCATCCGCGACCCAAGCTGCCAAAGATCGAACGTGACCGGCTCTGCGAACCGAACGGCGTATCCAAAGTTCTGGGGAGTGGGTGCTTCTGTCGAGTCATTCTCAAGACCTTGGCAGATTGTAAGTGCATGGGCTTTCATATTCCAATATTCAATGCATCCAATACTTCTGATGAAATAGTTTGAAAATGTTTGCAAAAGACCATACTCTCATTTTGTGTTTTTTGTCCTGATTAAACAGGCCTTGAATATACGCTATCTTTCGGAAATTTCTCCCGAACGTAATCAGTCATTCATAATTCAACTTCAAGGTAGAGCGTTATCGGTGCGTAGAGAGTAATTGGCCTCTTTCTTTCTACGTTTAACTCTCTCAATTCAAAATGAATGGTAAAGATCATGCTTGGATTTCTCATATTGCGTCTGGAAGCTTGGGAATTTAGCGTAGAACGCTGTGGCATTCCGATCCAGAACAATTTCTTCTTTATTCAAATGTCTTTATACATATGTTTCGATCGAAAATGTTTTGGCAATCGATAGGTATATAAGTAAAAGTATAGATACAACTATACTGTCCTTGGTTGGCCTGGCTTATGTTAGTCTTTCCCCGCCAATGTATAGCACATACAATAATCCACTCACGTGTATGGGTAGGCGCCAAGCACTTCTTTTGTGTCATAATCATGGGTCTTTTGACTGTGTCGTCATGTACTAATTATCTCTTTCGTTTTGTAATCACACGTGTAATATGTTTATCTAATCACGACTAATGATGAATCTCTTCAACATTTTAAGTAATTCCCCACTGCCACTGCACTGTCAGAGTAGGCTCACAAGACTGCACTGTTAAAGGGGTCACCATACAGGTAACATTATTCGTGCCTGTTACTGTTTTCAGCAAAATGTGAATACATTTAGAGTAGAGGCACGGTCTGTACACTAACTTAGTCTAGTCCTGCGAGTGATAAAACCGCCGCATGACGATTCAAAAACAAGAAACAGATGGATTTTATTATAAACATTGGCACTTATGAATGGCCAATGTGAGACGTAAATATAAGCGCGAATTGCACAGACCGCAGTGCTAAGTGTTTAACGAACTGAATGATTTCATGTACATAATGACTAGAGAAGGTTTTAGAAATGCATTTCAAGACACAACTATATTACTGGACTTCTACAAATTATGGTAAAAGAAACACATTCTCCATGACAGGATAATACAGAAAAACACTCCAATAAATACTCAACTCTTTGACTATGTCATTTTACAAGTCATCAATTAGACTGGAGGTTTTATTGTTCTTCAGTGTTTGTCTTTTTCCATGTTTCAAGTTCACTATTGTGCTTTCAGTGGCTCATGTTAATTTTGGCACTTTTGTAGATGGTCACGGCCTGGCTGCTGTGAATCAGCTGACCACAAGGACAGACGCCACCATCCTGGACCTTTTGCAGGAGGCAGACATCTTGGCAAGGGTGTGACACATGGAGTGGTTTCCATTCGTTTATGAGATAAACACTGATGTGGCGCAGCCCTACCTTGTCCAGGAGTTTGTCTCCTGCACAGCACGCAGCATCAGGAGCGTGAGCTTCCACTACCTGCTCATCAACCCGTCCAGCCTGGGGGTGACCAAAGTAGATGAGGCCAAGGATGGGGTAAAGCAAGTGGCACAAGCTGTGCAGTATCTGCACGTGTGTCAGTGATAATTGTCAGTCCTCTGAAGTCATAAAATAAGTTTGAGAACGGAGGGGAAAAAGACGCCTTTAGCCAAAATGAGCCATTTGTGCCAGCGAGCGGTCCTGGTGGGGAGGACGAAAGGAAAAGTCCGTCAACATTCTGGACTTGCGAAATCGCAAGTTCAAGCCAGTTCGTCTTTGATAGACATCTGTGGATAAGACTTTAGAAAAACGCAGAAGAAGCGAAATTTCGTTGGTCGGCACTGGTCAAATGAGGTGTGCCGAGGACTAAAGGAGGCGCACAAGGCATGTTACTTTAAGTTCAAATGGCACCATGTGAAGACCGCCAACAGCCAGAAAAGACAGGGTCCTGTTTTTTCAGCCATGGGAAGTTGCAAGTTTTCCACCTGTAGTGTGACTTGCAAAGTGACCATCGACAACGAAAGGGATCTGCTGGCCAGGGTAGCTAGACTCTCTGACAGTGTATTGCTGAACCTATCCACTACAGACCGGAACTGGGCCAGTCACTGTTCAGCACACTGGTTATCTGTCCGGAGTGGTTAGTCCCGCAAGGCACTGTGTTTGAAATTAACTTGCAAGCATATATTTATTCATCCTGTTTGCTATCTAAACTTGCAGTCTTACCGCGAATTTTGTCTGTGGCCATATATATTCTTGCCATAAATGTTGAATTTACAAACAATGTAGTGGTACTGACCACGTCCACCGACCATCTACAGACCTATTGCACCAAAACCACCGCCCACCATCCTCATTTCACCCTCACCAAACGTACCCATCAACACCCCAAACATAAATCAGGGTGTGGTGATGGGAACGTTTGGTGGTGTCCCAGCCGTCCAACCGTACTTTTCGCCCTGCCTGCCTTCCATCCTGGCTTCCCCCCCTGCCTACCTACCAACCAACGTTCCACCCTACGTTCCACCCGGGCTTCCACCCTACTTTCCATCCGGCCTCCAGCCCTGCCTTCCACTCCCACAGGTCCACCTCATCAATCCGTCTGCCCCGGCTATCATCTATTTCATCACACCGTAAATCTTTCGAAACAAAACTTATTCACCGTAATAACAAAAGTTGCAAAAACAGAGCACTTGAGTAGTGTTTAGATATCTGATATCTCTTATGTATATATATTTCCACTCTTCACTTAAGTTACTCTGGCTTTATATCAATTTGTAGTTGGCATAATGATTTTGTTCAATTTTATGTAAACAAGTCACGAGTATATTACTATTGTTTTTTTTTCTTCCATAAGTTTCTCCAGACTACTGATTAAAGATCGACAACCAACAGTGAACATAGTCTCTGACATCAGGAATTGTGGTCTGTTGAATGATCTGTGAATTCGACCAGTGATTATAACATGGTCCTTGGGCTGCGGCTTGAGAGTAGATTTTCGCCAAAAAAGACATCTTTATCAATATATTTATTTGTACATGTATATTAGATAATAATGCCAGTATCATTATTTTGACTTAACTTCCATGTCCAAATACCCCCGCCAAAACACCAGTCTTGCCCGATTAAGCAACCGCGTGCACTTTATTCTTAAATGCAACTATCCAAGGCTCTTCCAGGTTGAAATGCCTTCTAGTCTGGTGAGTCTATGCGATGCTGCTTGGTCTGAACGTCTTCTGATGCAAACTTACGGCATCATACTGCCACCAGGACTACCAAACCCTAACGAAGGCCCTGTTGACGACACGTTTGAGACCATTCTGCGGTTGCTCGGCCCAATAGTTCTACAAAGCCACCAGCCGCTTGCCGTTGCTGCAGAGGGCAACTGCTTATATAGGGCCCTGTCTCGTGCCCTGTATGGCAATGAGAGCTACCACCTTCATCTCAGGCTGCTCGTAACTTTGGTGATAGTGGAGCACCGACGCTACTATGACAGGCATTCGCAGGATTTCGTCGACATCATCAACGACGATACTTAGCATGTGCTTAGCATGCTGGCCATCGTCACACCACCAATCACCCACTTTCCAAAAATATATACTAATGTATGCCTCCAAGAGATACGCATCCAGCCCAGAATAGTTCAAGCAAGATTTTGTAACAGCCTTTAACAAATAAGTAGGAATTTTTCAATGCACACTATTCCTTGTGGAAGTAAGGAGAATTAGTTCGATCCAATTACAAATGTGATGAGAATTTCCAGTTTTGTGGATGGGTACATGTATTACAGTTGCGTTAGGAAAGGTAGAGCACCATTGCTGTCAGTAACATGTTCATAACTGTATTGTTGGCTAGATGCTCTGATATGTTTCTATGTAGCTATCAGATGTGTTTTTATATCGGTTTTTGGTTCGTTGCACTTGAATTTTGTTCGCCTATATGTTTTGATTTCATTCAAATTTGGAATTTGGACAGGCTCCTTAAGTCCATGCTAAGGGGGTCTGGATCAAAAGTGACAATTGCACATGCAAAGCAAGTGTTGCGTCACGTTTGGTGCTTTGTCACGTTTGGTGCCTAGGCACGGTTTGTGACAGTGCCCGCGTGTCACAAACCGTGCCTGGGACAAAAGCACGGTTTGTGACACTCGGACACCGTCACGAATGGTGCCCAACCGAGCACAGTTCGTGACACACAGGGGGTCTTATCCCATACTGTGCTTTTGGGCGGAGCTTAGTGTTTTGAGGGGGAGGAGTCTGCCAAACGCGTTTTTTCCCTGCAGCCCGCCATCTTTGTTTTTTTCGGGGTGCTGGGATGAGAAAGAATCAGCGAAACGCTTGTCTTGGATGATTTGGACTTAGAGTTGATGTGGCACAAACAGACAGACGTCTCATCACGAATTTCTACAACAGAAATCCGTCCCGAACCCTGCCATTCACGACCGACACTGTCCTGAGGCACGGTTCGTGACAGTGCCGGTGTGTCACAAACCGTGCTTTTGCCCCAGGCACGGTTTGTGACACTCGGGCACTGTCACAAACTGTGCCCAGGCACGGATTGTGACAGTGCCTGAGTGTCACAAACCGTGCCTGGGGCAAAAGCACAGTTTGTGACACTCCGGCACTGTCACGAACCGTGCCTGGACAGTGCCCGGGGCTACAACTTCCCGTAGCATTGATTTAGATCGGGCGAGCTGACTGCCTCGGGACGTCGAAGTAATCGGCAAGTGGCCCGATCCTAGTCTAGATCTGGTTTCCCTGGATAGAATATATTTAGTCTTACAAATTGTTTTTTTAGCATCTGTTATAGACACTGTCTTTTTGTGCCACTTCAATTCTAGGTCTAAGTTATTCAATTATTTTACAGAGCGAGAATTACGCTGTTCCTCCTTACCTCAGCGCCCAAAAAAACAATGATGACGGGGGGGTGGGGGGACTGCGGTAAACAAAAACACGCTGCCTTATATGGAAACGCGGGCATCACTGCCCCGTCAGTCACAGTGATTGACAGCACTTCCGGGCACAGTCTGTGACGGTCAGGCTGTGTCACGTTCTGTGCCTGGGAAAGCATAGAACGTGACAGGCATGGTGTGTGACGGTAGCAAGTGCCACTTGCCATCCCTCTGCTGGAAGAAGGTTTTGTGTTGCCGCATTCTGTGTGAAAAGAACGAGAAGCCACACTGTGAAGGCGGCAACAAAAGACATCGAGGACATGGTGAGACACATTAAAGAAGGTAATGTATACACACACCAAGAGGGTCGACGCATCTCCTTGGGTGAGAGATTTGACGACCCTATCAAAAAGGCCTTCAACAAGATCAGTGGATCTCAAAGGCACTGTTGAAGTGGACAAGACAGCACAATCCTGTGATGGACGAGGTGGAAGTGGACGCAGAGATCAAATGTTGATTGGATGGGGATTTTCGAACAAACTGTGTAAGATTGGGAGTTGTTAAGTGCCCAAGGTGAAGAGATCCCTTGCTCTGGTCACGAGGGACACTGTTCTACAAATTTCAATCCTGCCGAACCTATCGGCCACGCGGTTGGGAAGAACGTAGCGTGAGACATGCTAGGTGAAGAACCTCTTGTGATTTCTATCTTATTGCTGGACAACGATGGAGAAGTAATCCAGGGAGCACAAGAGGCTAATGACACACTATTGGAGACCTACTGCGCCATGAAAGGGACATAGGACGAGGAGTGTCCTGACGCCTATCTCCCAGATCCTGTTAAATACTATGTTAGAAGGTTTGTTAACTAAGAAAGTGATTTAGTCCAACACACAGACAGTGGTGTAAACTTTTAACTGTATAAGTAAATTATTTCATGTATCCATTTCAATTGATTTACTTTAACATGTTTCTTGGAATGTGTACCTATCAAGTTCTGTGTGAAGCGCATTTTCTTTCATTTTGTTTTAATGATCCAGGAACTTGTGTCATTCAATCATCAAGTACCAGTAAACATCATGCTTGACATCGTCCCCGACAGCGGCAACAGGAGCTTTAAGCACTTTGCACCCATCAACAGTTCCATCCACAAGTCAGAGATCACCTTCTTCAAAATACTTTAAACTTTACTTAAACAGAACCAGACAAGTTGCAGCTACGGACCCCAAGTCATGAACCGACTTCACAATGGCAGCACTACAGACCGAAGGCATCAGGGTCGCAATGGGCCGCGTGTACAAGCCGCTGAGAAGGATTGACGGGATTGGAATGAGAGTGGAGAGTTGGTGTAAACAGCACACTTATAGCAGTTGTTGTTTTTTTGACAGGAGGGAGTGCAAGAACAAGTTTGTCTTTGCATTTCTTGGATGCCTCGTCCTCAAGGGCATATTCAAAGAGGTCAGTATACATTGCATAAATGATGTAAGATGTAAGTAAGAAAAAAATTGAACTGCAATTTCTGATCCTGCTGTATCATAAGGTTTTGAGCATTCTCTTGTTGTCTTACAACAGGTACAAGTGGGCTACCCCTTGTTGGGCATACTCAATTCAGCAAGATAGCGGCCACGCTCGAAAAGAAGGACGCCACAACTGGTGACGAACTGATCCACGCCATCAACAAGAGCTTCCCAAACGTGAAAACCTGGGACTGTGATGCCATGCTCGACATCAAAACATTTCTGGGAAACGCCAGCAATGACCTTGGACAGCACGGTTGCCCTCATGCCTTTACGTTCACCAACGGCCATGATGGTCAGCCTGTCTTTGAGTACAATGTATTTCATTTCTTATTCCATGTGTAAGCTCTACTCCCCAGATCTTTGTGTCGTAAACAATGAAATTCTCTCTATAATTCTAATGTTGTATAATGTATATTTCAACTCCCTCTCTAGATGCTGCTGTTATGTACTGCACCCAGTGCCCCTTTACTCCCTTTGGTCAACAATTGGCATCGCGCAAAAATATTCATGATTGACTAATCCGTTGTATGATTTTGTCTGTCATGAATGTTATTTTATACTGATATTATCCAAATTCATATAGGACTTTGCTTCTGATGAGGGGTGGAAAGCTCCCTAGAAATGACGAGGTGCTCCTGGTGGAGCAGCTTTCTCCTGCCGACTCCAAACCAGACCTGGTCGATCCCAAGCTGGAACGCTTTGAGATTGACAAGTTTCAGAAGGGCCTGGAAGCCTTCTGGCAAACAGGTAAGGTAAATAAGACATTATCAAGGAATTCATGTTTCTCGCAGCTGCAAAATACTCTCGTTATCTGCATAAAATTGAAAGTAATTACACGTAGTTTGCTATGTAGTAATGTAGTATGAAGCTTGTCAATCATTGGAACTGATACTTAACAAAACATCTGCTTGGTTACCTTATGAATACCGAGCATCGCATGATGAAAAAGAATCTTGCTTCCATGTCTAGTTAGTCAAGAACAGTTGACAGAAATCTGTAAAATGATGATAAGTGTGAGGACGCAATAGCTCAAAAGTCCCGAGTGTTAGGAAAACAAGATGGTCAGTTTCCACCATCCGTCTGAAAGAGGGCTTGCGTAGACATATTGAAGGAATTCATACTTCCTTCCTTTCTTTCACTTGACAACCGTGCAGAAAATGGCCCTTGACGCCTACACAACAAAACAGGCAAGATCTCAGGAGTTCCAAAACAGCCGGAAAGATAGGATTATCGCTACCCTGTGGCCAGAGGCACTGTTGAAGGCCTGGTCAGAGAACAGGCCGACGCCACCTCCGCAGCTCACACAGGGCGAGAGAACAAGAATAGACAACCTGTACAAGAGCTACAATAAGAGCAAGAAGACTAGTGAGGTAAAAACTTCTCTCTCTCTCTCTCTCTCTCTCTATGACTCTTTGTTGAAGCAGGTGTGTTATGTTGAAATATGTTAGACCGACTACACGGTTACACTCACTTGAATGTACACGTATATAAAATAAAAAAACTATCAAATAGCCACAGTCAAATCTTATTGACATCAATTACAAGCGCAAAGCCTTCACACTCCACAAAACCTTAAGAAATTAGAAAAAAACACAATCCCGCAAAACCAATCGCGGCACAGTCCCAATCCGGTATGAAGTCAAATTCTGATTAGATCCTGTGGGAACATTGTTCACATTCATTCTAAAAAACGACTACAATGTTACATTGAAGAAGAAAACGTATTGTTCCATTTTCAATCTGGATTCAGTATAAAAAAATTAACAAGTGATAATGTTTTGTACTTAAAAAAATAAAAATTGAGCAAAAAATCTCCCAAATAGGCAGCTCTATTATACCCTTGTTTCGTAGATTTCCAGCTTTGACGCCTTAGTCAGCCGCTAGGTTTTTGAGTCCTGCATAATGCATTGTGAAGCTTCAGAATTTAGCGTAGAGCGTAGAGAGGCTACCTGAATTTAGCGTAATGCGTAGCCGGCCCTCCGAATTTAGCGTAGAGCGTTGTCGGGCCCCCTCTTTAATTCATCATATAGGTAAAACTAAAACACAGTTTAACTTATGTTTGAATATTTCATTCTTTGACACAGATAACTCTGGTTATGACACTGAAGATTGGGAGAATGACGACGTTGCACAGGCTCAGGTGAAAAAAAAACATTGTCTTAACTTATCAGAATGTTTTAACATTTAGAAGCATGTAGGTAGATTTTGGAATACACTTTCATATGACGAGATATTTCCCATAATTATGACATTGTGGAAAAATAAAATCAGACTGAAAAATAACTTCAATGACTTAAAATATGATCTTATATATCCAGCCAGCAGACCCAGCTGAGCAGTGGAGTCAACAAAATGAAGCTTTTGGCAGGCTGGAGAGAATCTGGACGGATGTCTCTCGCCCTTTGTTCGAGAGGGCGAGGGCAAGGCATCAATGGGTGCGGCTCCACGTGCTCTTCGATCGTGAGTTTTTGTTTGCATTTGGTATACATGAAAGTGCAATTTGCTCTGAAACTTGTGCAAATCTTGACAAAAAGATGATATACTTTATATTTTTAGTATCAAGAAGTTTGTGATGTTAGGTCGGGACCTGTACATAAACAATTTTCGAGGTACAGTGACAGGGTTTAATAGAATTTGTAAGTTACATGTAAGTTAATCATAAAAGGTTTGTAATTAGGTTTTGCTGTGCACCCAATTCTTTTCTGTGCATCTAAATCTTAAGGTCATACTACATGCACCAGCCCTGGCCTTCAACTATCTGACAAGTTTTAACTAGGGATACCTGAAGTTGGCTGAATCTGAATGCCTAGTTACACCCTCATACATAATATTATGTGCACTACCCGATCATCCAACTTTCCCAACCTAACCGTATGTTTCATATCTTTATATTACTAGGAGAAGCCGAGTTAGCTTACTATGAAGGACTGTAGTTTCAGGTGAGTATTTTTCTTATCACATTTGTTGAGTAGTTGTAACTTATATATAAGATTAGTGTATTTCCAAGGCAGTTTGTTTGCCCATATAGGAACGCTGCTTGTAATAATATTTCCTGTTTCGGGGGCTCTTTCAAGGACACTGCCATTTTTCGTCTCTGTGGACTTTCAAGCGCTTTGTAGTGATACATCACTAGTACACCAACATTTCACTGATGATATTTTCCTCTTCATTTCAGGCATCGATCAGCAGCCTGCTGTTTAAGTAGTTGTTTTCTGTACATGTACATTCTACCATTAAAAAGTAAAAAAAAAAAAACAGAAGTGTGGACTATTGTTACTCTAATGTTGATCTCCTGAATGTGATAGTTTGTAATAGTCTAAATTTCAACATATAAATGGTCACAGAATTCACATTTCATATCATTTAAAATCAGAAGGATATGGTTATGCCTCCATGTGTAGGAAATAATCACGGAGGCTAGTATAGAGCAGACTGGAGGCCCGGCACTCGGATCGGGTCTGGCATCGGTGTCTCTAGTCTGACCGTGCCCGACGTTCGTCCTCTTGTCCTTTAAAGTTTCGGCGTTGGTTCCGCGCCCTTCAATACGGGACCCGGCGACTGAAAAGTGTCACCCCTTTAGTAGTATTGGCGTCGGTTTCCGCCATTATAATCGAATCCCGGCGACTTGCGTGTCGTCCTCTAACGGGCGTCGGTTTGCGCCCTTATAATCCAAGCCCGGCGACTGAAAATGTCGTCCTGTTTGGCGGTGGTTTGCGTCGTGTTATTACAAACCAAGCATCTGGGAGATACCTCGTTTAGTCTCTGGTTCGGTTTGTGGGCCGCCTTTCAGTTTCCCCTACCTACCTGTGGTCCTTTCGACTGGTTTTAAAAACCGACCAGTCCTTGCAGTCAGCACGTTCGGAATGGTCACCGTCAAATGCTACACATGCGCTTATTTAGCATTTAACTGACTAAGGTAGCGTTGAGTATTTTTTTTTCTAGGACTGAGGTGAAGAGTTTGTACTCTGTATCTCAATCAATCCGTGCTGAAACTTTGATTCGAAACTAGTTTTTTTTTTACTTTGTGACGTAGTGAACTAGCATACCAGGGGCGCAAAACACCACTGTTTAAGGATTCTATTTTTCTATATTTGTTACTAATTGTTAGCAATAGGTAAGCTACTGTTAGATAGTGACAGGGGACACCGGGAGGGTGTCACCTTGGTAAAACATTTTTTTTTGTTTTGTTGTTGTTAACTACCCTTACCTAGGTTTTCAATAGACTTCCTAGTATAAGTTTAACTTTCGTTGTTGCGATGTTACTATTTTTTTTAAATGCGGGGACACATTTTCATCTGTTGGGCGGGGATGGTTGTAACAGTAATGGTTTGTCCCTGGATGCCTTATGATGACGTCATGAATAACACGTAGCTGGCTGGTCACTGACACTACGTCAAGGAGCCACGTGACAGGTAGACTTGCTGACCAATGACCCTGCGATCTCGACCTTCCAACTTTCGGACCAATAGGGCGCCAAAACACACGCCTATGTAAATTACTGGTTGCTAAATGTATCTGAACTCAAGACAGATTGAGAGAGAAGACGGAAATCTGAGGTCGCAGGGTCTTGACAGCAGGGCGGCTTCTTCATCGGTGCTAATGAGTAACAGTTAGCGTAACTCTGGAGTAGTAATTGTCTAGTTGTAGTTGTACGTTACCGCCACGGTAACTGGTTATCTCAAGCATCTGTCCTCGGTAAGTTCCCGTTTTGTGATTAAGTTCAGCTTTTGACTGAGTGTGTGTTCTAAATTGTGATCTCGGGGAAGAAACCCTACGCCCCGCGGGTTAAGTGCCGCTCCAGTCAAAAGTTGTGATCTAGGTTTATTGTCGTATTCATGTACTCGTTGTTATTGTGGTCGCTTGCCTTTCAAGCAGAATAAACAGAGCTTCAACGGAACCTCGAACTTGTGGCATTGGCTTGTTGTGAGAAGTAGTTTAGTTAATAAGCCGTGGAAGTTAAGTCCAAATGCTGCCCTAGACTATATTGTGACACCGCATCCGATTATTCACATCTAGGTATTCGCATCATCAAGGCTCTAAATATGAAACTAGGCTTTTCTGAAAATATGTATCTACAATGTCGAAAGCAAAGCAGAGGACTGAGAGGGGAAGAAGCGGAGCAGTTTGAACTTTTTCAGTATAACAAAGAAAGCCGGCATCACATAACAATTAGACTAAGGACATTATAGAGAATGTTCTATTAATGTACTTGCCGTCGGACAGAAAGACGAAGAAGTCACCATTTATAGACGCCCCATAGATAAGGGAGGCTACGTAGCTGTCGAGTATGAGGAAGACGATGGGAGACGTGGAGACGGTGAGCGACACCACCATTGAAATTAACTACTAGTTACTTTCTTTCTTCCAGCATATGAGGCAAAGAAGAAGAATAGTGCACATTGAATTGTATCACTATAAATGGAGATCCAAATAAAACAAACAAACAAAACAAATTTTGTAACATTCTTATTTCTATCTGTCCTACAGAATGATGATCAAAGACATTATGTACCATTCAAAAGCATACCAAAGCGTCTACCGACATAATTCTTTCACGGTGGTATCTGGGGTAGAAAGGAAAGTTGGATAAGTGTAGTACCCTGCTATGTGCAACATTTTTCCAAGTCGTGTAACTGTGTGACCAATGCCAGTGCTCCCCAGAAGCACGGCACTATGCCATCATAAATGTGTTCCGGGCTGTTCCAGCAGGACATCACTCTACAGTCTGTGCCACATATAAACAAATATACACGACGCCAACATATTCAAAATTAATGAAATGAACATTCTATAGGGTTTGTTAGAAAGGGTGATTTGTATGTTGCAAATTATAGTGTAAATATGACCTATTATGTAGATAACGATATTGTTCTCAATAACAGTAGATGCATTTTTCTCAAAAACAGGTCACTTTGTCACAGGAGATGCGGGAAGCGCCTGGACAAATCTGAGCAGTGAAGAGAAAGATGAGTTCAACTGAAATACAAAGATGGAGCAGTTGGAGCGCCATGACCCTCCTACTAATGAAGAGAGGCAAAGGGGGTCACTGCATTATACAAGCAGATGCGTGGCACAGTTGAGTTTCTTAAACTTCCCTCATACTAGGATAATATACTGTGGCTAGGATCCAAAAGTTACAAACAATGTCTCAGCTAATTTAAGGCCTGTGACAATGTATTAGATATGGTAAATCATGGATACGCTTGTAACTTTCGACAGCATGGCCGGATTGAGATGAAGTTCCACAGAATGCTGGTACTAATAATTTCAAATATAACACAAGTTTACTTTTTCTTGATATGCTGAATTCCTGAAAGCATATCAAAGTACAGAATACCTGAATACGAGTGCATGTTTGAGTTTGTACATGTACGTGACGTGTGTTGCCAGTTACAATCCAATGAAACTTTTTTATCTATTCCACTCAGAGGTTAGATCTAGCTAAATTCAGGGAGCACAGTGATTAATAATGTGAATAAGAGCATTGTTGGTATTTTTGATTCTTAGTCCTTGATTTCCGAGTGTATTTACTTTTCCCTCTGTAAAGGATGGGCCCATTGCGGACCTGACATTTGCTTCAGTAACCACCACCATGGAGTTTGTGGAAAGTTACGACTTTCCACCAGGCATAGCTCCCAGGGTATGTGTCATGCAGCAAATATACGAGAAGCTGTTTAAGCTGCATACAACAGACTAAACTCACATGCTCGGCCAATAAAAGAGGGAGATAACTGAGCTAGGTATGTTACAATCAACTTGTTTGAATTAGTATGACTCTAGTGGGTCACCACATATCTAATTTGCACATGTCTTTTCTTCATGTGGGATCTGAATTATCAATGCCCTGTTTCTTTCCATACAGAGGAAGCCCAATGGCCTACTTCAGGGAGACCTTCCCCGTCCACAACATCCCCATTAAGATGCACATGCTGGAGGACCATGCTGTGGATTGGGCCAGAAAATAGGGTTTGGGGCTTGGGTTCCATGGAGAGCAGGGTATTGAAGATATCCACGCTGCTTTCAATAACATTGAAAGGAAACATGCGGGTATCTCCAACAAAACAAGACAGCTCCGTTCAGTTCTACGAGAGCATCTCTTTGAGGTTAACCCTATCAAGACTGGGGGGGGGGGGCTAAAAGTGCCCGCGCCAACTTTGACATCGTATTACTGCCGAACGATGTATGCAAGGACAACCAAACTTGGTGACTTTTCCTAAAATTTTGTTGGCAACAATTTTATAATAATGGTTTCAGTTTATCTTTTTTTCATGTTGCCATGGCAACGGGTTTCTGACTGGCATTTTATGCAAAAATCATTAATTTTTTTTATACAATGATATTTCTCAGGTTTTCTTGCACAACTACACTATTTTTCCTTCATGTATAACATAATATGTAATTGGATGTAACTTAACTGATTTAATATTCATAATTTATGCTAATTTGATGACGTAATCAGCCAAAATCCAAGATGGCGGACTATATCACTATTTCAGGTATCAGCAGGCTTTTTCGCCCTTTAAATCGTCAATACCTGATATTTTCTTTATCAGAAACATTTAGATTAACGTTTTTAGTTTATTTTCAGTGTCCTTTGTGGTCATAAGCGGAAAAAAAGGATTTTTAAAAATTTCAAAATGGCCGATCCAAGATGGCGGATCCCAAGGGATCGCTAACAACACATGGCACAATTCTATGACGTCATTTTGACGTCAACGTACTTACAGTTGACGTTGTATGCCTTTGCATACCTTGAAATGAAAAATACAAACCGTTTTGTTTAATTCCTTTAGATATTACGGGAATTCCCTATTTAGCCAATAAAATCACATCGATGACGTCATAATTACGCCATATTACGTCACCAAAATTAAAGGAATTATAAAACTTGTCGTGAATATCACTCCCTGCAAATTTGGTGATGATACATCATACCGTTCGAAAATTATGAGGGGGGGGGGCGGATCAGATATACCAAAAAAAACCTGTCTGGATAGGGTTAATCCAGATCACAAATGAGGTGTTCCCGCCCAAAAAAAAGAGGAAAAAAGGACTACATGTACTAGGTAGATTTAGACCTTCTTCGTCACATACATTTAGTAGCACACCATCTTCTCTCTAACTCCATAGCAGCGTTTATCTCTTTGATACCAACTCTACCGGGATGTAATCCGTATGGAGCATGTGTCACATTACCTGACCCTGACCCAACCGACAACTCTTCTACGACCGCTCGCTATGTTTCAACACGCCCATGCACAACCTTTTTCTATATTCCGATCACTACCCACCAACAACCAAAAGTTTTGTTTTCACTAAAAATACGTTTTAATTACTTATGATAACTGTTGCGATTAAAACATTGGTTGGCACTGTCCCTGTAAGAGTAAGGGAATATATCAAAAACGAAGAAAAAGCTTTCATAGCTTCACAACACAAAAACGTGTTTCAGTTTATCGGCATTTTAAACAAATGCATTGACCTTGGATATTTAGGAAAGCGCATTGTCTTGGGGGTGGGGCACGAATTTTCAACTCTGTTGAAAATATTCGCTCCCTCGAACACTTGCATTACGAAAGGCAAGAAGTAGGTTGCATTCATCATAAAATTATCCTTCATACATGCAACAGCCTTTAAAATGAATGTTGACCATCCATCTTGTGTGAGCATATGTCGTTGACAATGATATTGATAAGTTCCTTGCTTACATCATTATAATCGAGAGCTGATGCACTTTTTAACTTTTAAATCACCTTGACCATTGCACGGGACATAGCACCAACCCTGACGAATAAACTTCATGTCACCTTTTAAGATTTGTTTTGTACAAGTGACACGAGATAGTATCAATTATCTTTTTCGGAAGGCTAGATTGTATGTAGTGACAGGCAGTTGTAATTCTTCCCTATAAATAGTTTTAAAGCACCAAGCGGGGTCATGCTGAAGGAATGTGTTTACACATGTACAAAGAAGCGAGAGGAAGTCGACTCTACTGGACTAGCTTAGTTTAATAACACGTTTAGTCTATACTATATGTTTACAGCTTGTATTGTTGTATTATGTCCTTGTATGTTCCATGTGTTAAGTTAGACGACCTGTACCTAGCCCCTCGGGGCATGAATGCACAATAAAGGTCTTTCATTCATTCAATAATATAAGCACAGCTGGACGTCGAGTAGAACTGAGTCTAGAGAATACTGTACAGGAATGTCTTCTCTTTTCCAGACATAAGATAGGTTGACTGTAGAGGATGACTGGCTTATAGGTTAGGTGGGGTAAGCAACAAAAGACTGCTAGCGGAACGTTCAAGTTAACAGCAGGATGATACGATTGCGATAGGCTGTTCCTGTTGTATGTACCGTTCTCTTGCAAGCTGTAGTCTCCAAAGGCCGACTGTTTCTCACAATGTTCATTTTCAAGTGGGTCACCCACAGCAATTAACACCAAGAGCAAAAGGGATGATACATTATTTGTGGCTTAGGCATCAAGCAAACCCATCTAACTAAGCCGAACAAGCCCCCACTGAACCAAAGGCACAGTCCCCGAAGTCTGGGTTTCCAAGAGGCTTGACAGCTGTAATACTAATACACCTGACTAACACACTCTGAGTAAGCTGGATGTCCCGCCGTAGCCGAAACATATTTGCTCTGTCACCTATGTGTAAATTTTGATGTGTTTGTAAGTTTCATTGGAGCAGCTTCTGTTGTTGAAGGCTGGTTTTATTGTTTCAGCAATCTTCTGTAGATATTGGGATGATTTGCCACATTTGGAGATGAACACTTGCAAACATCACATCTCTGTTGTCACAATCCCTTCAAACTGCGTAGACCTGTGGGAAAGAAATACTTAAAAGCTTTAATGCATAATTTGTTGTTTATAGCACACACATGTATCTTTCTATAAATAGGGACACAAGAGGGAACGAATAACTTCAATAAGGCAGTCACATTTTTGATTGGCAGGAGATTATGGGGTTGAAAAGGCTACCTATTTTTTTACACTCGTGAGTCGTGTAGATTCCATTAGGTCATTATTGCTTTTATTCTGAGTATGCAGCTCAAAATCTAACAACTGAGTACAATAATACAGTATGACTTAGGATGGCACGTTAGTTATATTTTCAAGAATACGAAGGTTAAAACACCCAGGTACTTTCTCAGGTGCTTGCGCCCTTCAATAAACTGTGCTGTTGGCCCTACGCCCACTACCGAAGTTTCCAGTATCATAATAATTTCAGTACAGGCAAAGAACCACGCCACCCCGGTCCTTTGTTCTCTGCCTACAGGACTCGGTAACAGAAACTGGCATTTACACGCACAAAAAGCACAGAAATATCGTCTACAGACTCCAGGTTCCACACACACAAATACAATGATTACATTTCTCCCGGCATTGGCGAGAATTTCCCGATTTCCCCGACATATGTCTCCCAGTCCCACATACGGCCGCCATGACCCTCACTAGCTAAAACCTTTTACCACACCAGTTACAACCTCGAACCTCAAGGTACTTATTCATGACTAAAACAGCTAAACTGCGCGGTAACTGGGAAGGTTTTTGTGGCAGAAAATAAGGCAAAACACTAAAACCCTTTCTGTTATAAAAATAGTACGTCCTCACCTCACAATGGCCGCCCTGGTCTGACTAACTTCCACGCCACACAGGACCGACGCATTCTTTTTGTATCCGTGGGCGTAAACAACTGGAATGCTTCTAAGATCCAAATAAAAGACTTCCTTACAGCTTACACTGTTAAAAAATTACAAACGCCAGTACAAAAGCAATTAAAGCCAATAACACAATCGACGTTAGCCGCATATTCATAAGACGTTCCCTGTTTGGCCGCACTCTTTTATGGCGGCACATGTGTACGCTTTGTCCGGGGAGGGTATTCGGTGGCGGCTGGATGATGACGTAAGTATTTCTGGAGGCTTACTTGGGGTTTTTCGAGATGCCGTTCTTTCAAACTACGCAAAACCGTAATGTCAAGCCGTCCCCTCGCCCCTGTAACCATCTTCTTTTTTCAACTTATAAGAATATAACACAAAAAACTAATAATAAACTTAAACGTTCGCTTTAGTGTTTTTTTGTGAAGTTTGTGACGAGTTAGTGACGAAATTCAAGGGAAAATACGTTCTGAAATTGTGGCCAAAGAAAAATTAGTGCGTTATACGATATGAAAGCTTAGCCTCCACCAGGCCCTCTTACGGGCGTATGAATCGTCGAATTCGGCAGAAAAAGGAATGATTAGCCGGTAGAGTCAGTCCACAGTGAAGATCACATTTCACTCCAAAGCTACTGCCTTTGTTCAGAAAATGACCAGATTAATTTTATTGCCTTTCTTCTTGCCGACATATGACAGACTAACGGAGCCAGAAAGTGAAACCCTGGAGTAGTTAGTCTGGTAGAGACTAATGAAAGCTGTCGCGGGCCCGAAAACCGCCCTTCCCCGTCTGAATAGGGCTAAGCTCATAAGAGCGAGTGTCTTGTCACATAACTGACAGGTATTACTTATTCACATTACCAAAGTTCTACAGAAAACAATGACAAAAAAAAAGTAATAAAATGACGTCATACATATTTTAAGTATCACCTATGAAAGTTCATGTGTCTTAACTGACAGTCATTACTTATTCACATTACCAAAGTTCTACAGAAAACAATGACAAAAAAAAGTAATAAAATGACGTCATACATATTTTAAGTATCACCTATGAAAGTTCATGTGTCTTAACTGACAGTCATTACTTATTCACATCACAAATGCTATACGTTATTGTGACCTTACAATTGATTAATTCAATCATCAGACGAGTAGCCGTCAGAATGGCCCAAGTTACGTATAAATGACGGGAGAGCCCTGAACCATGGCAGACTTACGTAAAACAAGTGAGAAATTGACTTTGGCGTATATTTAGAAGGGGTCTGGCTTTTCACCGGAATACCCCGGAATACCTTTTTTACACCGGAATTACCATTAAGGAGGGTGGATTCTATCGAAATACACTATGCTTTGATTAGTTAACATCACAGGTTGCTGTATTTTGGCATGAAATTATATATTTATGGCCCAGGGAACGAGAAATCACTACAAATTAGTGATGGCCATCGGCATCGGCGCCCCCGCCAGTCGTCATGTTTGTTTTTATTGCAGATTACAATGTTTGTTAAGAAGGGTCATAGTGAGAAATACACAAAAGGAGGTGAAATGTCGCAAATACAGTATACTTTGGTAAGTAAACATCACAGGTTGGCATAATGTACGTTGGCATAAGATAACGTATACATGACCCTGGGATCAAGAAATCACTAGATCTAGTGATTTCTTGATCCCAGGGTCATGTATACGTTATCTTATGCCAACGTATATTATGCCAACCTGTGATGATAACTTACCATTAGGCGATCGGCGATAGTTCCCCGGCCAGTCACCATGTTTGTTTTCATTGCGGATTACAATGTCTGTAAGTTAACATTGCAGGTTGCTGTATTTTGGCATAAAATAACGTATATAGGATCCTGGGAACTTAGAGACATTTAATACCTGGCGATATGTTTATGATATTCTAAGTGCGATGAAGCTCTGCTCTCCTAAGGGAGGAATAAAGAAGAAGAAGAAGACCTTTATTGTACATGTTTGCCACACAGGGCTTAATACATTGGTCACCACAAAACATGTTGAACCGATACAGTTCACAAGAAATTATTAAAGCGGTCGCGAGTTTCCCGCTTGAAGTCCATTGGGCGCACGCGTCCCACATTGATTATAACGCAAACATTGCCTATGTATGTCGGTGATCAAATAACAATCAAAACAGATATTAGAATAGAGGGCGCAGGGGGGATAAGGAATGAATTACAATAATGCCCTATGCAGAATTGCTAACGCGCGAAAATTTGAACAGTAACATATTACCTAAAAAATTTAGAACTTTTGACCGACGCAAAGAAATGGAAATCGACCAACTTTCAAAATATACCCTACACTCCATAAGAAATAAGCAGCTATGCTACAATTTCGAGTTCGTGAAGCATCGCGTTGCTAATTGAAAAGAGAACGGACCAGACAGACGGAGGAATTCAAAGATCAAATTTACCGACCCAAACGGGCAAAAACCACGCTACCGGCGTCGCGGATTGGTGCTGCATTCTGCTGCTTAATGCGATAATCTGAGTGCAAGACTAAATAATGCCAAGGTTGGCTGTTATGTGGGGGGATGTCATTGCTAACCACCTTCAATATGCAGATGACCTGTGTCTCATAAGTCCCAGGGTCAATCTTTACAGACATTGGTAGGAATGTGAGAAGAGGTCGGTCTTGAAAACGATATAGGACTACCCACGTCGCTTATTCCAGACCTAAGTATACAAGACCCGGTCCAACAAAAGCTAACTCTTGTAGAACTTACTATCCCTTTCGAGGGTAATGCCCGTAATGCAGAGTACAGGAAAGGGGCAAAATATGAGGATTTGTTGAATGAAATTCACATCCATATACAAAGCTACGCTTGTCACAATTGAAATCGGGAGTAGGGGTTGGGTAAGTGGCGTGAACCGGCACCTCGAAGCTAAACTCACTGTGTGTTGTTAGCCACAAGGACAGGGAAGTACGTCACCTGAAAAGCAGGCTGGAAAAATATGCAACCTGTGCCTCATATGTCATATACTGTGCTCGGAATATTGACTGGGAAAAACCCACGGGATTGTTGTCATGTTAATAGTGCGCGTTCGGTAACGTGTATAAAAGAGTACAATAGTCAACCAGTGCAATATGTTTGTATGTACGTTTAGTTTACCAGTATCAATGATATATGTCTGAGAAGTCCGACGCACACGATTTACTTTTTACCTTGCGCCCCCTGGGTGTCCTAACCCACACAATGTACTCTCCAAGCAGAGGTAAGATCCGGGGTATTTTCGACGTATTTTCGCGGTATTTTATAGTTATACGTCTTTTCCGTCATGTTTTAGTTGGGTCTCCCTCCTCTCCCAAACTAAAAAACGGAAAAGAAGTATAAAATACCGCGAAAATACCTCGGATCTTACCTCCGCTTGGAGACTAGTATTACGGCCTCAAATCTGGAATTCTGTTAGCTCCAGTGTACTTTCTAGATGCCGTGTTGCTTACAATAATTGAAGAAGACTCACCCATCAGAATGGCACAATTCCATCCGTCGCGTGGCGAATTGGTCTGCTCCCTCCACGACGATCCACGTACCGGGCGTAGAACCGAACAACAGGGCAGGTATAGCGGACGCTATTAACAAACACTTGTCAGCCATCTGCCAGGCACCGAGCCCACTCGATTGTAGTATATTACCATCTTACTTACCTGCTACTCCACCTCCCCAAGTAAGCATATGGGACATGTACCACCGACTAAGGTGTATAAAGGTGTCCAAAGCCCCAAGACCTGACAAAATACCGCCTAAACTCGTACAGGAATTTGCTTTTGAGCTAGCAACCCCAATGACGGACATTGTGAATTCTTCTATCAGAGATGGGAAAGTACCAGATTAATGGAAAGAAGCCATTGTCGTTCCGGTTCCCAAAGAACTCCCGGCCGACCTCGACAGGGTTCGCCCTGTGTCACTAACGGCACAATTCGCGAAGATCTGCGAAAGCTTCGTTTCAGCTTGGATAATAGCCGACATCTTGCCCCATGTTGACCCGAAACAATTTGGGAATATGAAAGCATGTTCTACAACTCACTGCCTCGTTGACTTACTTGACTTCTTTTACACTGGAGCTGAAAACAAATCCACGGTGGGGTCCCTGATTTTGACGGACTTTTCTAGAGCGTCTGATCGCGTCTGCCATACAACAGCCATCAACAAGCTCATTCGCCTTGGAGCAAGGTCATCACTCATCCCTTGGGTATGTAACTTTGTCTCCAACTAGGGAGCATTATCGCAATGGGGAAATTTGACCTGCGGAGGAGCCCAGGGCACCCTAATGGGACCACTCGTATTTCTGGCCATGATAAATGATGCTAGACCAGTCACTGAGAACTCATACTGGAAGTATGTGGACGACTTTAATCTGGGAGAGGTCAGAAAAATCTCCATACCGACATCGCTTCAATCTGACCTTGACAACCTTGATAACTGGGCTGCCGAAAACCGCATGTTACTAAACCCTAAGAAATGCAAAGCCATGCATTTGTCCTTCGTGCGTACCCCCCTACACCCACCTGTGCTGACTCTTGCAGGACAAACTCTGGACATTACTACAAAGGCTATGTTGCTAGGGCTCCACATACGCTCTGACTTGAAATGGGATGACCAAGTGGAAACCATGGTGTCCAAGAGTAGTAAAAGGCTGGTCATCATAAGCAGGTTGCGCCGTTCAGGAGTACCGATTGCAGACCTGATCGCCATATACTGTGGCTACATAAGACCTTTACTCGAGTACGCCGTCCCATGCTGGGGTTCAGCTCTAACTCAGAGACAGTCGGCTTCCCTAGAGCGGGTACAGAGAAGAGCCTGTAGGATGATAATGGGACGTCAGTTCACGACGTACAGCGAAGCCCTCCAGCATCTGGATCTTCAGCGCCTGTCAACTCGCAGACACATGATAACTTTGTATTGACTTTGCTGTGAAAGCAGAAAGGTCGGCTCGCTTTTCCAAGTGGCTACCCCTTACCCGCGGTCAGCATCATGGCAGTCAACTCAGAAACTCTGCACGCTACCAACAGCCAATTGGGACTAAACGATACATAACCAGTGCCATCCCAGCGATGACCAAGTTACTGAATGAACTGCAAGAAGTGATGGACATTGTATGACATTATATGTATATGTAAATGATATGTGTATGTGTATTATCGTTGTAAAAAGAGCCAGAAATATTGCACATGTGCATGTACTACCGCAAGGCACACGTACGCTGAATGACGCACTGTTGGACCCTTGTTGTCGTCTTACATTCCGGTTTTTAAATGTACTGTTTTATCTAACGTTTGATGATTTTAGATATGTCACCAGATTTAAACTAGTAGGTAAATTATGATACTTGTGTAAATCTGACTCTAATTCGGTCATGAATTTGACCGCCAATGTCAGTTTGTGTAAGTTTTCTTAATAATAAGCCATTCATCATCATCATCATAATTGTTTCCGAATCATTGTGAATTTGCCACGGCAGTGCAGCGCAATTGCAATGTTTGTATACTACTCGAGAGATACATTTGAATGAGGCGAAGGAGGATATGTTGTTCTTTCTTAAACAGATTACTCTCCTCAAATAACTGTATCATCAAACGCTTGTCGTAAAGGTGGGTTACGGACGCTACAGGCTAAAGGTGGGGGTATGGTGGGAGTACGAATGCTACAGTGGGGGGTATAGACGCTAAAGGTGGGTCCAAAGGTCATGCCCTTAGCCAGGATTTTGAATTGGGGGGGAGGGTCTTTCTAATGTTTGAGGAACCAGCGAGCGCCGTAGGCGCGAGACGAGCGCCGCAGGCGCGAGCTTCCTAGGAGGGTCCGGGGGTACACCCCCCCCCCCCGGGAAATTTTAAAAATTGAACTTTCTGATATGGTATTCCATGTGTTTTTGAGAGGATTTCAAAGAAAGAAATCAGAGACAAAGTCAGGAGTTTTTCTAGGATTTCAGCTCCCCTGGTGATACAAATAGATCCACCTTGCAAAAAACCTTGGACGTTACAAAGTGGTAGACTCTACCAGTCTCCCCTGGTCGCTGGGAAAATAGTAGAAATTGGCCAATTTGACCCTTTCTCCATAGCCGACTCCTTTCAAACATTTGACTCTATTTGGCCAATTTCTACTATTTTCCCAGCGACCGGGGAGACTGGTAGAGTCTAACAAAGTGGACCCTCGAGCGTTTCAAAATTCTAAGAATTGAACCTTCTGAAAGGGCATTTCCTGTGTTTTTGAGAGAATTTCATTTTTTTCTAGGATTCTAGCCTCTGTGGCAATGCTGGTGATACAAATAAGTCCACCTTGAAAAAAATTTGAACATAAAAAGTGGACCTTCAAGCCTGTGAAAGTGAACCTTCAAGCCAATGGGTTCTTCCGAACCCCCCGAACCCACCCTGGCTACGGGCATGAAGGTGGATACTTCAGCCGGGAATACGGACGCTACGGGTGGGGAACAGAAGCCACAGGTTTCGGTACGGACGCTACAGATGAGGGTATGGACGCTACAGGTTGGGAACGGACGCTACAGGTTGGGAACGGACGCTAAATGTGTGTCTACGGACGCTGAAGGCGGGGGTACGGACGCTACAGGCGGGGGTACGAACGCAACAGGTGGGGGTACAGACACATCCGGCGTAGCCTCCGTTGCAGTCCTTTTCCCCGCGGCGTTTTTTTTCTTCAATTTTTTGGGGGGTGGGCGCCGCGTATCTGCTTGGGATCTCGTATCCGCTATAGACCCTGTTGTATCCAGAAACCGCTCCTATCTAGAAACCGCTCCGGAGCACTTTCTGGATAGCCAGAACACGTCCCAAGCCAAGGGTGCAGGTTTTGGATATCCAGGATGTGCTCCAGGCGGAGCACGTTTGGGATAACCAAGAGTGTCTATCCAGATCATGCTCTTGGGGGAGGAGCTTCGTGTTTTAAAGGCGGAGACTATCTTGCATGTGATTATCGTAGCCAGAAGACACCCTTGGTTATCCCAAACACGTCCCAAGCCAAGAGTGCAGCTTTGGGATAACCAAGGGTGTCTATCCAGGATGTGCTCTGTGTCACTTCCGGGTTAGGTTTATCGTCGATACTTTAAATTGAGCAAAACAGTTTGCAAAACCAAACTGTTATTAGGGAGTCCACGGGTCAGTCTATCTCCCACATTATGTGTAGAATTTTAGGATCAACGGTTGCAAGAAAAACAGTGGACATCGTTCGCCGTGATTCAGCGCGAATCAAATAATGGAAACCCGGGCGTAAACAATCAATGCGGGCGGTCGTCAGCAGAAGAGCGGATTCTGGATATCCAGAAACGTCGCCATTTGCCGACATATTGGGATAGCAACTGGGTGTCTATCCAGGATGCGCTGTGTTACTTCCGGGTTAGGTTTATCGTCGATACTTTAAATTGAGCAAAACAGTTTGCAAAACCAAACTGTTATTAGGGAGTCCATGGGTCAGTCTATCTCCCACATTATGTGTGGATTTTTAGGATCGACGGTTGCGAGAAAAACAGTGGACATCGTTCGCCGTGATTCAGCGGAGTAGCAGCATGTTTCAACATGTCTCGCCAAGTCGAACCAAATATGGAACCCGCGGGCGTAAACAATCACAGCTGGCGGTCGTTAACACGAACACGGATCATGGATATGCAGGAATGCGAACCAAATATGGAAACCTTGGCGTGAATGATTACTGATGGTGGTCCTGTCAATCACCATGATTGACTGCACCCTTGCATCAACCAGCGCACGATGGCTGCACCGGAAGGAGCGCATTCTGGCTATCCAGAAGTGTCTCCATTTGAAGACAGATCTGATGGGAGACAACTCTGGCTACGGCAGACCCTGTAACTGCCGCTATAGCGGATACGAGATCCCAAGCAGATACGCGGCGCCCCCCCCCAAAAAAAATTGAAGAAAAAAAACGCCGCGGGGAAAAGGACTGCAACGGAGGCTACATCCGGCGGGAGTCTGGGCCCTGCAGGTGAGAGCAAGGACGCTACATTTTGATGTTGACAATTTTATCTTTTAACAACTTCCTTTCTGATCGCAACGGTAAAAATCGCGCTTTGTATAAGTTGCAAAAAAGACTTTTAAACTACTCTGGCTGCTTTGGGCAGACCCATTAAAGATGGGGCACAGACGCTACGGTTGGGGGTACAGGCTAAAGGTGGGGGTATGGACACTACGGAAAGGTATGGACGCTACAGACGGGGTACGTATGCTACAGGTAAGTTAGGGACGCTATAGCTGGGGATAGGAATGCTAAAGTGGGCGTACGGACGTAAAGGTGGGGGTATTGCAGCGTCACGTTCTGTGCTTTGTCACAAACTGAGCCCGGGCACGGTTTGTGACAGTGCCCGCGTGTCACAAACCGTGCCTGGGGCAAAAGCACATGTACATTTTGTGACACTCGGGCACGGTACGTGACACACAGGGGGTCTTATCCCATACTGTGCTTTGGGGCGGAGCTTGGTGTTTTGAGGGGGAGGAGTCTGCCCAACCTGTTTTTTTCCTGCAGCCCGCCATCTTTTTTTTTCGGGGCGCTGGGATGAGAAAAAATCAGCGTTATTCTCGCCCATTGAAGTACATTTTGCGCTTGTCTTGGATGATTTGGACTTATAGTTGACGTGGCACAAACAGACGGACGGCACGAATTTATACAACAAAAATTTATCTCGAACCGTGCCATTCACGACTGTGTCCAGACACGGTTCGTGACAGTGCCTGAGTGTCACAAACCGTCACTGCTTGAACAGACAGATTTCCGCTTTGAAAACCTGTGTATACCTGCTAGGAAATCCCTAATTTCCACGGGTTTCAATGAGTTCCCACAGTGGAAACGCGATGTGTCCCTTTTGGGGAACCTATGCACATCTGTGTAAACGGACCGCTTTCGTGTACACCATGTGTCCTTCGATGTAAACCTGTGCGCACAAGTGTGTAAACGTGTGGACATGTGTGGAAACTACATGTGTCGGCCTTTGTGTGCGAACGAGTGGTGCATAATTTAGCAGTAATTATCGCGTAATTATCACCTAATTATCTTTTCCTGTTGGTCTAAACGCGCGGGCCGTCCAGACACATCCGGGTACTCCTTCAAAATACCTTTTGTCATTGAAAGTAGTGTCATTGCTATGCTACTACGCCCCGAACCGTCCCCCCCCCCCCTCCGGGCACCCCCCTGCCCCCTCCCAGCCCCCTCCCTAATACCACCTCGTCATACCGAAAGCACACGGAATCATTGTTCGTAAAGTTCATGATAGATTGACATTTTATTCACTATTAGCGATAAACAACAACCAATACATTACAGCCGATATATTCTCTCAATTACATATATTTACATTTACACATGCAGTCTTTTAAACGTTCACAGTTACACACAGACTAAGCTAACAATACCAAGACAAAAGGTGAAAACGTACGAAGTGTCTAAATGAAAATTAACAAAAGAATCCAGATACATCTAATATTATTTAGAAACATGTACAAAACTCTAACAAATCTATTTGGTTAACAGCTACATGCATTGATAATTTCGAATTCTACATGGATTTCAAATGTTGTTGTCTACAATTCTGTCTAACTGCTGCCCTCTAGAGGCAGAAAGTCATCGTTTTCATCGAAAGTCAGGCTGAATTGTCCAGTGTCGCAGTAGTGTCGGACTTAAACCTAGCCTGGAGGGAAGCATAGTCCGTATGACTCGTCGCTCGTTGCTTTACTGTATCCAGACAGACATGCCGTTGTAATGTCCACATTCTTTATCCGACACGGGTTGAAAAGTCCGGGGCGAAGCCGTAGTCAAAAGTCCGGACTGCCTTGCTTTACCAAGGAGGTTATTTGTCCATATAACATCCGTGGCTTTACAAGGAAGTCACAAAGGTCGCGATGTTCTGTGTTCAAACGCCTTGCATCAGTCTTGTCGTAGAATAGAAACCAAGCTCAAAATAATCCCAAGCAGGAGTCGAATAACCAGACACAGAGATAGCAACAACACACATCTGCACACAACGACACAGGCTCCTCAAATACAAACTGAAATATTTGAAAATGGTGACAAGAACCTTGATTGGTCCCTGCTTTTTAAACCACGTGCTAACCGAGAAATACTATTGGATGTCCCTTTTTTTTACTAGAATTTGCATTGACACAGACATAATTACTTGTGAAACACCGTGTATGCCTATTGCATACATTCAGTTTTGAGCAGCCTGATTACTGGTTTTTCACAGATTAACAATACCTGCCAAGGACGGTGTAAAAACAGGCAAAAGCACATTTTTGGACTCAGGCACTGTCACAAACCGTGCCCCGACAGTGCCTGGGGCTAAAACTTCCCATAGCATTGATTTAGATCGGGTGAGCTGACTGCCTCGGGAAGTCGAAGTAACTGGCAAGTGGCCCGATCCTAGTCTAGATCTGGTTTCCCAGGATAGAATATATTTAGTCTTACAAATTGTTTTTTAGCACCTGTTATAGACACTGAGGTAATAGGTCATGAGTGAGTGAGTGATAGACACTGTCTTTTTTTGCCACTTCAATTCTAAGTCTAAGTTATTCAATTATTCAATTCTAAGTCTAAGTTATTCAATCATTTTATTTTCCTCCTCATCCCATGGCCAGCGCCCCGAAAAAAAAAACAAGATGGAGGGGGGGGGGGGGCGCTGCGGTAAACAAAACACGCTGCCTTATATGGAACCGCGGGCGTGAATGGTTACATCACCGTCCCGTCAGTCACAGTGATTGGCAGCGCTTCCGGGCATAGTCTGTGACAGTCGGGCTGTGTCACGTTCTGTGCCTGGAAAAAACACGGAACGTGACGAGCACGAATCGTGACGCCGGGGTTCAGAATCTACAGATGAGGGTACGGTAGCTAGTAGTAATGGTTTATTATTCATTGATTCATTGGCTGAATTGGAGTTCGGGCATTACAATTTGGACAGTAAAATTAACGACATGATAATTCATTAAAATATTTGAACACTACTATGTACTAAGACAACATTAGGAATAAGGACTATATACATTTATAATCCACAATCGAATTCAGCTTACATTAACAAATTGAGAGGTCAAATATAACAAGTTAAAAGGCATTTTAAAATCTAGTAGAAATTAATCTAGTAGCTACATTTTGTATAATTTTGTGAAATACAAACTTTACACCTGGTTTCTCAAACAGTTTATTTTATAGCAATTGTTGACAAAACAGAGGAATGCAAAGTTTACAATGTGTTTCAAAAAGGCACAAATTGCACTACAATTAAAGGACGGAGACTTTTGATCTCAAAGCTACTGTATTTTGCTTTCCAGGACAATTAAGGTGGCCAGTCTTATACTAGAAATGCCACACAAAATACACTAAGTATAACGCTAGTTGAGAACAAAATTAAAGACCTTTTTGCAAAGAATGTAAAGCAAGAAGCAAATCGATTTGTAGCATTCTACGTCTAACGCTAGATGCCATCGGAGCACAATACATGATTTCACTACTGGTGCTTACAGTACGCCGAATAGACCCAAACTGTGTCATTAACAAGAACTTCATCTACAGATTGCTGGGGGCATGACAGGAGATTAACTTGATTCGTGATTGTCATTTCGGCTCGAGGTTCAACCTAGAAATGCACTATCACACCTGTCTACCTGAAGCGTTATCAGCGGAGAAAATCATGATCTCTTGATGGATGGAGCATGCGGTCCAACGCTGGATACAAGAGGGGGTACCGATTCATTATTTCTTATTGTTTTTTTGGAGTACTACAACTGCGCTTTCCCTACCCTAACTATTTCCCACAATGGAGAAAGCTGTAAGATCCAAGCTAGGTTCATCTCCACAACCCTTGAAGATAGAATAAGATCTGAGGCAGTCTCGATCCCCCCTTGATGTTGGTACGATGAAGGGGGGGGTGAGTTTCAAGAGCAATTACAAAGCTTTATGAAACGTCAGTCCGTTTGGGTGTAGATCAAGACTTGATCCACATCCCATCAGCAAGCAATCCGGCAGACGTTCGTATAAGTTGCTACTTTTTTTACCGCTTTTTTTACCGCACTCAAAGAAAAATATAATGAAACAAGAGTCCGAAGACCCAAAATCTCCATGAAATTTGTTTTGATTATGTGTTTTATCTGCCTTAGTCATTTGTTGGTGCTGCTGGTTGTTTTGTTTTATGTGCCAGAGGGTATTCACATAGTAGAAACAAGTACACAGGTTTGGTAGTGTACCCATTTGTTGTTTGACCACCAGCGGTTGGGACCTGGGAATACTTGACCTAGATAAGATGTGACAGGTGTGACCTCAAAGCACATACCTACAATGGAGGAGTAGGTATTCCTCATTACTTATGCAAATTCAGTCCCAATTTGCATAATTAGCACTTCAGTTTGTACATCTCTGCCCAACCCACCTGCGTACCAAATAACATGAAAATCTGTCGTTCCTTTCTTCAGTTATACTCCTTGGAAGATTTTTACAAGTACGCCATCACAGTTCCAGTGACAAATACCAGGTGGCCCAAAATTGTCCTCGACCTTTCTCCTCCCATCACCTACCCAAGTACTAAATATCATTACAATCCATCAACACGTTCTTCAGTTATGCTGATTTTAAGCGTCCGGTGACACAAACATACACACAGGATATTAACACGCACGCAAACGCACGCGAAACAATATCCCCATGAAAAAGTCTCGGAGATAATAATGATTAGATAACACACATGTAACGTAACATGACCAATTAACGTCCAATTTATTCAAAATGTCATTCATCGTACAAACGCGCGGACAGACCTAATTGTTCAACCCATGTGAAGAAAGATCAGTTCGTCCACAAAGATAAATACGGGCTTGTATTCAAACTGAGGTCTATGATGAAAATTGTGCCAGCGTTACCTATTATCGTCCACTTGAGTCTTTCTTCTTCTAGCGCTCTACTTCAGAAGCATCAACTCGACAAAATCACACCAAAGGTGGCAAAGGTAATCGGCTCGACCAGACATTGTAAAATGATAGTGTCTAGAACACCATCGCATGCTGTAACCCATTTACACGTAATAGGATCGCATTGTCAGAATTAAGTGAGTCTCTACTACTTCCAGATACATCATGGTATCATGTTACACTGGGCTAGGCTGGACTCGACCACACCCGCAGTCGACGCCTCACTACCCTCGGCTGGGCTGGACAGGTTTGAAGATTATGCTGATACAGTAGTTGTCTACCACCATGAGTGCGAGAAATGCCCAGTTGTTGACTGGAGAGGGGTCTTTCTTCTGAGAATGGCCTGAGGCCACATTTCTCAAATGCTGAAGTCATCACGTCTGGATTCGCCACAGACTTAAGGTATTCAACGTAAACTACAGCAGGCAAGTCATCCGGGCCCATGACACGATAGCAAAAATGACCGCACGTGCCTGCTTCGAATAGTGTGACTTTAAGGAGTGTAATACACCTAGGAACAGCATCCAAAGGCTACATGATGTGTGTTGCATGCGGGGGTAACCCTAGTAGGGTTATGTTGATCTTCTGACAAAGGCGAAGTGTATCTGGCATGACATGGGACGAGTGCTGGTCTAGGATCACCAACACCGGAAGCTTTGGTACAGGCAGATTCATTTATTGATAGATACCAACTTGTATTGTCTATTGTCATTTTCCTTTTATCCATTATGTATTTATGTATGTTATTATGTCTCTTTTTGTATGTTTTGAGTAGAAGGCTTCAAATAAGCTTAATTAAGCTTCCTGTCTAATACTCTGAAAACATATGCGAATAAAATAAATAAATAAATAAAATAAAAGCTTTGGTAGGCCAGGGATGTGAGGAATTACATTCTTTTCAAAGTATTGTTTGAATAGTTTACCGCTCATGTAACCATTCTTTGCACAGCCGTACGTAGCTCCTGGGTAGCTGAACCAGCTGCAGGCTTGGTAGTATTGACTCCCTAAGCTGCGATCCTTCGAAGATGAATATTGGTGGTATAGCACCTCCAATAACGTTTCCGCCTGCTACCAAGGTTACGTGCTGGGAATACCCAGAAGTCTGTGAGCTCACTATCTTTGTACCTTTGTACGCATATACCTTCTCATTGTGAGGGTCAATTGTCATGGATGACTCATCCATGTTGAACACGCGATCAGGCCGTTCTTCTAGACCGAGCTTCTTCAGTTGTTCCTTGTTGTTTCAGAAGTTCTTTACCGCCGCGCGCTGGTGTCGCATATTTTGCTCGTGCAAGACAGAGAGGAATAGTTTTCCTCAACATGATATCCGGGTTTCTTTTTGGTGGACGGCGATCCCCCGAAGCGGGCTTTTCTGCCCAACCCTTTCAGTAAAGCAATTAGTGCCATGCCAGCAAATCGTCTTGTGAGGCCAATGCCCATATCGGCCGTGGACTTAATATACTCAACAAACTCTTTCTCTTCCTCTTTTTGCCCAGGTTTTGACCCTAGCTTCATTTTTCCTCTGATCCGATCCCTTAAACTTTGCTTTGGGACATGATATATTCTAGAAGCTTGCCCCAGACTTAATTCTTTCTTCCTTACAGCATGGTACGCTTCTGCCATGTCATTTTCTGACCACTGCCTCCTTTTCTCCTTGGCCATCCTGTAATGGACGATAAAATATGTATACAAAACCCCAATCTGAACATGTACATTAAGGAGACTTAGGACTTGTGATTGAGGACGTATAGGGACTTGTAAGGGGCCCTTACATGTATCTTGGTGGCCTCCAAAGCAATACTACTCTGTTTTAGTCACACGATGCTGAATTTCAACGAAGCACTACTTATCAATTTCAGTCATAAAATGCTGAGTAACGTTAGATAATTACACAGATTGATAGTAAGGAACCACCACCAATACAACACATCCACTACAACACATCGTCAACATACTGGTGGAAATGTCATTTATTCAGAAATAATTTTCTTTCCTGTGTAAGCAAAACACCGCCCCATTACCAACAGGATTTTGACATATACTTATATCACCTTGAAGGGTGATAACAGCAGAGGTGTAATGAGTTCGACCATGATATTCGTCAAAAGTGAAGCCAACGATGTCATTAAGTGAGTCTCTACTACCTGCAGATACATCATGGTATCAGGTTACACTGTTGCCCGACCAAAAAAGCCGCTTTACACAACAAGACTTGAACAAGGCGCCGCTTTTTGGCGCGCGCTTACCTGTAGAATCACCGAGTTGCCCGTCGCCGAGTTCGTGTGACGCAGTTAAAAATAAAATCAAAATGGCGGCCAAGATTTCAGCGGTCAGCGAGGAGCGTCCTCAGGTTATACCATAGGTTTTAAAGTTTTTAATGAATCCCATACTTGATATTGCCGTGGATGACTGAGATATAAAAACAATGTTTCATGTCAGCAACTTTAAAAAAAATCAATTTGGGTTCGTACGATTTAGAAAAAAAGAACGAAGTAGGCAGCATAGAACTGCATATGAAATACGTTAAGCGTAATACCTGGGGGAAACTTACTGCTAAGGCGTTTAGGAGTTTACTCTCTTTAACGCTGGATGCAAACTTATTTGAAAATAGGGCAAAATGAAGAAACATTACTATTATTAGTCTAAGGCTAACAATTGTGTGGTTCTTTATTCTTCATGAAGTACAATTTGTGGATAATACACCTCGACATGTGGACATGACCCGAACTGGACGTAAACTGGTTCTGCACGCGCACGCAAATAGGCCATGTTACGTTACAGGCTCGTTATTGGTAACACAGTCATATTAGCAAGTCCTTATTTCATTTTCTTCTTTTTTGTCGCTATATTCTCATCCTTTTCCTTTCTAGCTTCCTGGCCTCAATCCGTTTTTTGTTTCGGAGAGATAGTATATCTAATTTGCCTCTTCATGGTCCCTGTATACATCTACAACACGCCTAGAGTTTGGATGCCGGCGGAAAAATGTACAAGGTGCGGATACTTCAAGACTTCACATTCAGGTTTTGTCAGCAATATTAATGCGGAACACACAAACGTCCATCAGACCAGCTCGGGAAGAGTCGACCTTTGTGTGTAGATGAGGTACAATTAGAAGCCAGGCTGCATGAAGTGTCATATAGCGCCCCGGTACTACCACCGCTTACGAAGTGCAGAAATCTTCTTTGGTTTATAGTCTTCAGGTTTTTTTGGTCCTTATGTTACCTTAAAACGCTGCAAACGGCTTCGCAGGAAGATCTCATTAGATTCCTCATTTGGAAGGACGCAGCTGGCAAAAGAGTGATCCACAAGGAAAAATGTTTGTATAATACACGCGAAGAGAATCCGATTGCAAAAAGATGCGAATGCCCATCAAGATTAGCTTGACTCGTATATTGGAAAACTTAGGTCCATTCTCAATTCGGAAGGTAGATCAGGAGAATAGGACGCTTTGATAAAACGTGGGTAACCCAGCGTCAAGTCTTGTGGTAAAAGACTATTTGAAAGTAACCACTCAAGAACAATTGTCAGCGAAACAACCACCCCGGCAAGCTGTCCCGATATTTCTTTCCAAGGTGACAAAGCTGACTATGTATATAGAAGGCAGGTTGCAGTGTGAGAAGTCCCCTATAGCGGATTTTATTATTGCCCGAAATCAGGCGTATTTCAAGACCCTCTTTTTTCGGGTGGCAGGTGGGAGATCTTCTCAACGTTAAAACAGACGAGGAATTGGGACTTTCATCGGGGGCTGTTAATCAGGTATGGGGTAAGACTGCGCGATGGGAGGAGGCTCCGAGGAGCAATACGCTCGTTTTAGAAAGGATAGGAAGTGTCTCCTGGCAGGGATTTAGACTTGCACGTGGACACCTAAGGCGGCCAAGTCTTAGTAATCCAACAGACACAAAGAAGAAGGGTCCTACAACTTCCAGCGTGTCAGACATCCTCGCCAAGTTCTTAGATGAGTCAAATAGGGAGAAGAAGAGGGTACGGCAGGAGGTAAAACTTTGTCTCTACTTTATTACGTTCAATATTTTGCTCAGTAAACACTGACACATATGCATGCAAGTTAGAGCATTATTGAAGTAAAGGGGAGGGAGTTGGAACCTTCAAATGAGTTGCACAGTAGAGTGCACCTTGCATACGATTAATTTTCTTACTATTTTTGATGTTTTTTGTGAAATTCTGGTCTCATCTAAAACCTCTGGCTCTAGCTCGTTAAATGCAGGATCTAGGAGGTGGTCTCCTGATTTTTCCCCTAAACGAACTTGACAAATCCAGCTTTGCCGGGGTGGTAAAGATTTGAGGTTTGAAATGTAGATGGGTTTTTAAGTGATTGTTTTCCGTGCATGTGTGTTGCATTGGAAAGTCCATCTAAAGGTCTGAGGTCACAGGAATGAGTAATTTTGCCCCCCTCTCATTTATATTATTAAAGGAAGGGAGGGATCGAGAGAACGTGTGAGTGCGTGGGGGGAAAGAGAGGTGTGATTTGAAAAGAAAGCACCCCTATCGGTACATATGCCGGACATCACCACGCTGCGGTCGGAGTAACAGGGCAGAGAATAGCCACGCGCGTCCCCCGTACCCCGTCAACGGGTATCCACATACTTTACTCCGCCCAGGGACTCGGGCACTCACCGGGAACCACCCCTTGCCCGGGCTTTAGCGTCCAATTGCGACATGTAGCTCAAGTTTTGCCTTTTTCTGGTGACCGCTACCTCCGCCAGAATCTCACCGTTGTTCGTGTTTCTATCTCGAAAGATCTTCAATATTCCAAGGGCGTATTTGCCGGCGGCGAGATGCTCAGTATGTGGATATCTAAACGATTTTATCTTCCGTGTCTGTTAAATGTGCGGGATGGACAGGACCAAACGCACCGGCAAGATGGTACCATACGTGCCGACGAGGACAAGTTGGAGGGGCGACAACGAGCACGTGCACTACCGTCACTCAGCATACGGGGCGCAAAATCGTCCTTCCGTGATTTCTTAGAGTCCCTCTCCCGCCCAAAGACCCTGCAGTCGGCAACACCAGAAGACGTGATCATGATGAAGTTACTTATAATTATTTATAATTAAGGACGAAGCCGGGAAGACCACCCTGCACAGGGAGGAATGCCCATATAGCTCTCCCCGTCGCCAAACCGGTGGCCGCTGAACTGCCCCTCCCTCCAGATTAGCCCTCAATACTATAGACTCGTACATAGGTAAGTTGAGGGCGATATTCATCGCTGAAGGAAGAACGGGGAAGTAAAACGGTGTCCTGCAGAATGGAAACCCGGCAAGTCCGCCTGTCAACAGTTATCTAAGGGATAATACCCCCATCTTTTGGGCAAAATTGACAACGTTCATAACCCACATCCGGGGCAAGCTGAACACGTCTCTATTCAAAGCTTTTGTCCTCGCCCGCGATCAGGTGTTCTTCAAGCTCTTGTTCTTTTCGGGGGACCGCGGCCGATCTGCTTGCCGCCAGGGCGGACGGACGAAGTGATGAAGCTATTATCTGAAGGGTTAGTATTCAATCACGGGTAGGGAAAACTATGGTTTCGTCTTGGACAACATCGAGAACAAAGTGAGGGGTATTCGCAAGGGTGTCAACGGTAGCCGGGAAAAGAGAAAAGAGGGGCAGGATAAGGAAGGGACAAAGGAATAGGGAGGGGAGTCAGAATGTAAGACCGACCAATAAATGTGCCAAAAGTTGTAACGATAGGCCTACAGGGCAGAGTCAATGAAACTTTTGATTGTGACCACGACAGCCGGTGATCCCCTACTTCAGATCCCGGCGAGGCTACAACTGCTCCCGGTGCAATTTTGACTACAGCAAAAGTTTATTGACCCTACGCCGCCACCACGCCGCAATGCACTAGTCTCACGATCCAACCGCCCAAAATTATATATATATAGATTTATCTGGTTTTCCAAATGTTTTAAGCGTTCTATAAGGCATATGCACATGCTATTTGTTTATTTGTTTGTTTCTATTAACGGTTGTTTTCGGTTACCCGACGGACCCAAGCAAACTGCTGACCCTAACATTTTTGGACGACCGCTGTAGGGGGCATTTCATTTGAAATCTGACATCTGAGTGATGAGATTCAAAACACATTTTCTGTATTCTACACTCCTAACAAATCTAAGCTTTGATGTCAGAATGCGTAATAAACGACTTGTACAACCTTTATCTGTATGATTACAATGTGTTAGAAATGCCGGTACGAATTTCCCTATGCATAAGTAAGCCAAACGTGATAATGATGTACGTCTTTCGTCTTTTTGCCAACTACGTGTATCAAGTTTCTGTGGTGAACTTAAGTTAAGGAATTCCAAGACCACTAGAACCACTAATTTCACATCGTATCTTGACATCGACCGGCCACGCTTACTGATATTTGAGATTACTTTTCTTCAACATGTTTTACAAACCATCTATTTTTCCTATGAGATTTTGTAATCATGAGTGCATTTAAGTTATTCAAAACAGCAACTCTAGGTCTCAATTTACCTCGGAAACTGCCTCCGCCGCCGAGAAAAATCATCGTTAGCTGTCGACGCAAAGCGACTTGAAATCGGTTTGTCTCTAGTTAAAAAAAAATCCAATACAGGTAAATTAGCCTCTGTAATTGTGGCCACAGCCTGCTACATATTCAGATGTACTCAAACAGATCTCAGCTCATTTTTAAGTCTTGACTTTGCTCCCGCGCCCACACCGTTGTATCAGCTGTACACATGTGGCATATAAATAAAATTCGGCTACATGTACTATAAATTCAGGTTGCCATACAAAACTCCTTGTCCGACATTAGCGTAATCATAGCCCGCAGTTTGCGTCCCCTTTCTTGGTTACTTATCATTTTACGGAGATACCGAGAAAAAAAATAACCTGCTGTGTTTGTGGCAGGACGATCAGAGTTTTATACATGTCACCAAACATGGCCGTGTTCTTACTTATCGCGATGAAGCGATCCTGGGATTACTCCGATTTTTCTGCACAAGTTTGACAATATTCATGAACTTATGAGCTACTGATTCTCTGAGTAGGTTTTATAGTGTGTTTTATCAAGAAAAGGGGCATCGTTATCCGTAATGCGTCGGGAGTTGCGCTTTTATAACAGGTTAAGAAATATTATTCGACAACAGTATCAAAAAATAGTTCGTTCTTCTATACTTAAATGTTAGATATAGATTTTGTAGGTTTTTGTTGTGGATTTATTGGAAGAAAATGGATTTAAGTGTCTTATGAGAAAAGAGAAATATATCCGAGGTTTATCCACGGTGGTCAAATTAGGCCTCAAAAGTCCCAGACTTTTTTCGAACCCGAAGCATGTTCTTTCACGTTCGATCTGACATGATTGACGTACGATCGAACAGAACGCGTGTTCGATTTGGGGTTACCTGAGGTCATTAGCAAGTATCCACTGAAATTCCTTGCCGACTGGCACTTTCACCTGCGTGCCTCACATCAGAACGGAAACCGACTTTTTTTACAAATGCAAATCATTTTCTGGACAATAAATAGATGCTGACATTTTCCTGTGGTTAATCGACATGTCCAGAAGCTACTCACGTCTTTGTCAGTGAAGTAAAATGTTTCAAGGAATGTTTACGCCAGTATTAGTGACCCCCTACCCCTATCCGTGCGGCATGACATGCGTGCAAACACCATATTTAGATCGGGACAAAAAAGCGTCCAATATGCCTCATCGACGGCTTGAAATAAAGCCAACGGTTTTCCGGAGGTTTCGGTCTTAGGGATTTTTTAAAAATGCAGACACTGTTGAATTATGGGTCTTGGAAGGTAAAAACAAGCAATTTTACGCCTTTTTCCCGATCTCAAGAATATTTCTAATTCGAAAAATAAGAAATCCTAAGACAAAAAGTTTTATCTTATGGTAACGCTCTGTAAACTGCAAAAATGAAGGATATTCAGTAAATTTTGGAGCCAATTGAAATCAGTTGTCTGGTTTTGATATTCCCGTTCTAGAAGGCGGCATTCATCGGGCTCAAGCCTGAATTTACCCGAATTTTTCTACAGGATTCGAAACGCTGACATTGGGGGCATACGCAACACAAATTTCCTTTAATTTGAACGAGGGGATCGTTTTGAAACTATTTATGACATTTGAACAGATTCACAGGCTGGCCGGCATCGGCTCGCGGGAGCCCGCGGAGGCGTCCGGTAACCCGATACCCCCTTAGTGATTGGGACTTTACCATAGCGATGGACCAGCGTGATCACATGGTTTAATTCTATTTTTCTGTAACTTTTAGAAAGCAGTTCTCACCGGCTCCTCTTCTCATCTCCCATCCCTCTGCGCTGCTTCCATCTTGACCTTCATACTTCTTCGTGATGCGAATAAATGATACGTATCAGGTATGTGGCAAGGAACTTTCTTTCTTGATCTTTAGCTCAGTGGCACTCATTTCATTTCATTGCACAGCTAACGTTTCATGTGAGAAAGAAGAGAAATTGTGATCCTGGTTGCACCTTGATTTTACGATCTGAAAAGAACGGCATTTCGAAAAACCCTAAGTAAGCCTCCACTACTTACGTCATCATCCAGCCGCCACCGAATACCCACCCCGGACAGAATGTACACATGTGCCGCCACAAAATAGTGCGGCCAAACAGGTAGCGTCTTAGGAATGTGCTGCTAAATTTGATTGTGTTTTTAACTCTTATGTTTTACCCTTGTAAATTCTAGACGATATAAGCTGTATGTTAGTCTTTCATTTGGAAATAATCGGCGTCCCAGATGTTCACGCGCACGGATACAATGCAAATTGTTCGGTTCTGAGTGGAATTTTTTCAGTGCAGGGCGGCCATTGTGAGGTGAGGTCGGGTGCTTGTTTTACAGAATATGTCTTCGTATTTTCGCCTTATTGTTCCCTCAAAAACCTTCGCAGTTATTTTTTAATATAGCTGTTTTGGGTAAGGGTAAGTACATTGATATCTGAAGTTATTACTGGCGTGGGGATGTGAGGATTTTGTCGTGAATATTTTTTTTTCGTGAGGATCATGGCGGCGGCCGTATATTTTGTTTTTGGGTTGATTGTTTTTGGCGTCAAACATGTCGGGGAAAACGGTGTTTTGACCGAAATACATGCTAATGCCTGTAAAATGTACTCTGATTTTTCTGTTGAACCTGGGGGCAGTAGATTATATTGTAAGGGTCAGTTTCTGCTACCGAGTGCTGTTGTCAAAGGACCAGGGTGGCGTGGTCCGGTCACAAGCCTTCTTTGTCTCACTGTAAAATGGGTGTTTTCTGGGTTTTTTTTTTTACCTTCGTAGGGTGTTTGATTTTGAGCTGTGCTTTGCAGTTCATAGAAATATCATACAGACCAATGTGGTTTTCTTGTAGGACTGGACAGAGTAGTCCACATGCATATTTCATTTACAGATTTTACTGAAATATCCTGTAAATCACAGCTGGTACCAAGACATACTGTTAGTTTAAAATTTTATTATTTGTTTGTGGAATATGTTTAGTTACATTTTGTATTTCTTTTCACAGGTAAAACAAGACAGAAAGGGCTGACAACTTAGAGGTGTTCAGCATGGCTCCTGTATCGTGATGATCCTTGAAGTGACCATCTCCAAGTGTGCAGATCATATCAATATCTGCTGCAGAATGCCGAGTCAGCAGAAGCTCTGCCAGTGAATTTTCCAAGCACTTCTAAATATCAACATGGACGACAGAGCAAAGCTCTTTTGGCAATGGCATGGTATCCAGCTTACTAAGGGTGTGTTAGGTCTAATAATAGTATTACAGCTGTCAAGCCTCTTGGAAACCCAGACTTCGAGGACTGTGCCTTTGGTTCAGTGGGGGCTTGTTCAGCTTAGTTAGATGAGTTTGCTGGATGCCAAAGCATCAAATAAGGTATCATCCCTTTTGCTCTTCTTCCTGGTGTCAACCTCTGTAGATCATTCTAGATGACCCACATGAAAAGAAACATAGGGATAGGCTGTTCCTGGTGTATGTACTGTTCACTTGTAGTCTTCGGAGGTCAACTGTTTCTTGCAAATGGTTGATCCTGCTCTGTTGACTTGAACATGTGTGTACTGTTCACTTGTAGTCTTCGGGGGCCGACCGTTTCTTGCAAATGGTTGATCCTGCTCTGTGGACTTGAGCATACCATTGTCAGTCTTATGTTGCCCACCCAAACTAACCTATCTGCCCGTCATTCTCTACAGTCAACCTATCGTCTGTTGTCTGTAAAGAAAAAGACATTCTGTTCAGTATTCTCATCTAGACACAGTTCTACACAACGTCCAGCTGTGCCTATAGTAACACGATAGAAAAACGGATAGTTTACAGCATTTACAAAATATCTCTCTCGCATTCCCATGAAGGAAAGACAAGGATGTGCATGTGTTCCATCCCCTATTTGTGAAATCTTTCTATAATGGCCTATTTCCCTGAGAAATCTTAGACCTTTATGAATGGTGACTTGAGAGCTCTTGTCAGTGGATTGGGTTGTTTGATTTCTGCTGGCCTAGGTGGCTCCCTGTTTGATGGTACAGAGACATTAACAAAGGATGTGTCCAATAACCGCTTTCCAGAGTTGCACAGTTTGTCAAAATCTCTCTGGGGAGTTGAAGATGCAAGAATTCCATTCCTGTCAAAAGCAATACACGTTGTATTCACATCTAGGAACATCGCTCTTGCTCCACCTTTAGAAAATATGAACTTTTGCAAGGCGGATGCTTTCCCTTTAGCCATTCCGACTTCATAAATAAAAACTATGGGGTCGTGTGGCGTAACGGCAGGGTGTTAGCCTCAGAACCAAGAGGTCCCGAGTTCGAATCCCCCTGACGCCACCGATGTTGTGCCCTTGGGAAAGGCACTTAACACGACTTTCCTCACTTCGCCCAGGTGTATGAAAATTAAAAAAAGGATGGGATGTTGTTATCTGAACATGGCACTGTTAATATAAGTTATGAAAAACTTGACTGCAGTGCCCCGTCGTCCTTGTCTGTCAAAAACCGAATTAAAAAAATAAATAAAAACTCTTTCACCGCTAAAGCATGTGTTATCATCCAATGTCTTTATGCTGCTGGTAGATGCCTCAGATAAAGTCTGTTCTAAGTCTGTGGATGGATCGACAAATGGTGGCAGGTGTGCATGAGATGACTCACTGCATGGTGATGTACTGCTACAGATTTCTAATTGTTGCCTGCCATCTGCACTTGGGGTTGTATAATCCTCCACATGCGTACTACTCGGTTTGATTGTACGTTGCAATTTTTTGAGAATGTCTTTGTACAAATGTGAACATCCAAACGAGGTTTCAAACTCTGGTGTCAATTGCAGAGGAACAAGGTCCTTTATAGATAATACGGGTTCGTCAGAGCTTTCCTTAGATGACAGTCCACTTGAACTGTGGCAAACCCCTGCACTTGGCTTTTTGTGCTTTAGGTACCTTGCGATTGTTTTTGGATTTTGCTCTTCTTTTTCAGGCTTTTGTTCTTTTTCCTGGTCAGCCAACAGATTGGTTATCGGATAAACCCTGTGCCCTGATTCTTTTTCGTCTTCAGGCGCCATCGAATTTGCGCTTGTCATGGGAAATGGAGCAATGGAGTGAAATGAAGTTTTTTTTTTTTTTCAGGTGGTGGGTTTGGGCTTTCGTTAAGACTTTTCATCACGGCCCGTGTCATGTCAGGTATTCCGCTTTGAATTGAGTTAGGCACTTCGGTTAACACCGTCTGTAATGTCTCATTTTTTGATACTTTTTTTTAGTTCAGATCGAATTAGGTCAGACATTTGATCCTTAAGACCCTGTCTTACAGATCTCACTACATCTTTAATGTGTTTCATCACTTCGTCTTGCAAGTTATTTTGTAACCGTTCCTCCGCAGCTGTTACTGCTTTGTCTGCGTACTCCCTATTTGCTTTTGCGCCTGGCGACTCCCCCTCTGTCATTTATTCCCCGTCTTCTTCTTCACTTACGATCAGGTTTTCCCCAGCCGTGGCAGGTTGGGTGATGCACTCGAATCATCAGAAGACATGATGTTGTAGTACCCTATTTTAGGAATTGTCCAGCCCAGTGGTCAAAACCTTCTTTGGGGGGAAACGAAAAAAATTGATGCACGCAAACACATGGACGTCATCCATATGATTAAATCAACATGGCCTAAGGATTAAACCTCCTTGGTCTAACTAATAAGATAACTGTACTGTTTCTATAGCATGCTGCAAGTTTTTTTCAGGATGGTTAAACAGGGCCTTTTCCTATGTTCTTTCCTCTTCTGAAATCTCCATCAGTGTTTCACATTTCGCATTCTCTTTACACTTTGACAGAATCTTTTTTATCACATAGCCAGTGGAAAAAAATATCGCTTGCAATGCTGGGTGCCTGCTCACAACTGCATACATCTGGAGCGATCCATGAAAATTTGGACTCTGACAATGGTTCTGACATCTTTCTTACATCTGACAGAAGACAGGCCTGTCCAAAGTCTATAATTCTCATATTCTCACCAGACAGAACAATGATGTTATTTGGTTTTAATGTCACGCATGTGGACTTTAAACAACACACGGCATAGATCAATTACTATAACACACCAACTCTTCTTGTCATAGTACATTAGCCTTTTCCTAATGATGAAGTCAATTGTTGTACTCTTACCTTCTTCACCCTCGAAAACTGTCAACAGATTATATTCTGGGACTTCAACTACGCAACCGACTAGCTTCTGCACAACCTTTGTACCCTTAAGTGCTCTCAACATGTTGAGTTCTCTTAACAAATGTTTCATGGACTTCTTCTTATTAAATATTCCGTCATTCTGGGAATAATTTGCTGCAACGTCCCCAATAAGAGGTACACAAACTTTACAGACCTTTCCATATGAACCAGATCCAACAGACTCTGCTGTCTTCATGACCTCAACCAAGAAAGCTCTATCATGTATATAATTGGTCGGAATATCTTCAGGCCTGGTCAGGAATGTCTTACTAGTATGTTTGGCCAATGCAGCATATAACTCGTCCTTCTATTCATTCAGTGCCACAATCTGATTAAACAAATTATCATTGTCAAATTCTGCATCCTCCGGCTTCACAACTGCCTTTTGAACTTGGTCCTTTGATTTGGACTTGCTACAATCTAACTTGGCTGAAGCCCTTGATTGCTCATCCACCTGACCTTGCAAAATACTTTCTTTTTCTTTCATTCTCTCAAGGTCAGATGTTAGATCTCTGATCTCGTCTTCCTTCTTATCTGCAGAAGTGGCAAGTGATTTCTTACTCTTATCTTCCACGCCATCCACCTCGGCCGGCTCTGTATCATTCTTATCAAACAGCTTGATACCATAGTAATTATATTCTCATTTTCTTTCGGTTCCCGTCGTGACCATTGCGTATCCTCCCTTGATACACAGCATTAATGATCCTGCCCAACTGTGCTCTAGACAACTTCCAGCCTCAAGGCAAAGATTCTTCAATTAGCCCTCTGAGGTTCCCTGCATTCACTTTAGAATCTTTATCTTCCTTTACATTGCCACTCAATCTACATAAAGAGGGCAATCATTTCTTACCCAGATCTAGAGGCTACTGTTCAAAGCCACTACCTGGGTATGGCCAGTACTAAGTGGTGTACCTAAACATTACAACCAACCACAACTGGGTTTGATATACAGTGTGCATGGACTCCGACAGGACCTTATGTGACTATGAACACATTGTATTTGTTATCATGAACATGAAATATGCTGTAAGTCTAAGATATATTTACCTTTTCTAAAAGATATCCTATCATGGAGGCTGTCATATCGAAATGTTAGCCTGATGGACCTTGCGGAAGCTTTCTGCATACACCAACTTTGCCAGTAAAGTCTATATTTCAAGATTTGCGTTTGTGTTTTCCTACAGCTACATGGACCTCTAGCCCTCTGTACGTTTGACAGACCTTGACACATCTGTCTTCTGGGCACGGGAAAAGGTTGCCAAGGCTTGGTTGCTCAGCTGCAGATTCACCATCAGAGTCCGAATCCGCTTCCTGCTGAGCCTGCACATTCATCTGCCTGGACTTGATGGGTCGGAATGCAAATCCAGGAATATACGGCTCACTATGCCCGCCAAACACGGAGACCTGCCTCACTGAACTCAAAATTGTTGAGTTTGGTGCATTGTAAAGAAGAAAGTCTTGGCTTGTATAATCACAGGAAGGAATCTTACTCCCGTGTAGCCGCATTCAGAATCGCGTGTTGTACACGGTCCTGAGACCTCAGTCCCTCCACACTGAGCTACAGGAGACGGGTGGGCGTGTCGTCATTCGGGATTGACACCCTGGCATTCAGCGTAGTCCTGGAACTGGGTGGGCGTCTGGCAGTGAGATCAGTGACGTGTCGTCTCGAAAATAGCATGACGCGGCAGCGAAAGTGTCCCAGTCGTCGAAGTGGATCCACCAGATGCTGCCCAAGCTGCCCATGTGCTGCTGCTGGCGCGAGAATGGCGGCGTTGACTGCATTGGCCGCTTGTGCTGCTGCAGCGAACGCATCCTATTCCCTGGCATCAGACATCTGTGTGCCCCCTTCCCCCATACAAGATTGAAATGCAATGCATTCTTCGCCATGAGACGAGACTGCTGAACTTGACTTCTTCAAAATTAAACAAACACTAATTAGGTCAAGGTCAACCAAAATCAGCAGTACTAACATCTTCGTTTGTAAATAAGAATACAAAAGTATACATGGCATGATTTAAGTATGGTCCGCTGTTGACAAGATGTCCAGTCCAGTAAGATAAGGGATTTTCCCAAGTTACGCTCCAAAGAGACTCCGGAGAATTTCTCTAGCTAAGAGATACTTCTCCTCCCTCTGTTGTCGAGGACAAATGGAGAAACTGTCCTAAACAATTCCGCAATGTTGTTTACACTGAGTTCCAAGTTCCCACGTTTACCTAAATTGAGCGATTGCTCTTCCACTGTATGGTTTTCCTGCTCTAAAGTATCTATATCTACTGGTTGCTGACCGTTGAACTGTTCTCTAACTGAAGTATGATGTTTGTGACGATTTGCTTGATAACCGAGATATCGCAGTTTTGGAATGGGATTGTTATTGAAAAAAACTTTTTTGTATGTTTCTAGTGCTGCACTTATTATGGGAATAAAAACAAATTGAAAGGCGAATATGTCCATCTGTAAGGATGGGTCTAATATTCCTTCCTCATTAAATGACTTAGAGAGGTCCTTAAAGGTCTTTGTGGAAGGGTCCCGCATTATTCCCCCATCGTGAACACTCCGTCCAGATATGTGAGCTCTGTGAGCGGGGCCTCTAACTTGAGTCATTAGGTGTGCAACTATCCGTTTTCTGTGCCGGCGTCCGTTCTGATTCGACTGGGGAAGCCATACTGTCTTGCGCCCTTCAGGAACATCCGTCGTGTTTGGGCTGCTGTGTTGTGCCCTGCCGCTCCAAGATAAGAACTACTGAAACCATCAATTGCTCCTTGTATGAAATAATGATTCATACTTTGTACAGTGACTGAAGTTTGTGACGTTAGATTGTTCCTGTTGAAAAGAATAGGTATCCTTGCAGACGACGATTGGCGGCCACGATTTGTCCAGACCTTGTTACCAGCGACGTCGATCGCCATGCGTGGTTTTCTTGGGAGTCCTCTTCTTTAGCATCTCCGTCACTCTCGCTCTCAAATTTATCCTCACTAACTGGCCAGGTGTCTGTAGGGTCTGGGTCCTGGTCCCGTGCTTCAGCGTCCATGTCGTTTTTCTGTGGATGGGTGGGAGGTTCATTCTGGACTTCTTCTTCATCTTTGGGTGGGTAGATCACGTCATCAACCAAAGGACAGGCATCTGTCATCTTCTGTAAGTGTGAGAGGCAGCGTCCCAGCTTTGTGCATAGTTGTTTCTTGGCGCACTGTCTTTTACCGCACAGCTTTACCATAGTCAGCGGCCCATTGTCTCGTAACTGCCATGTCGGTTGCCGTCATTTGTGTCGGCTTTCTGGAGCGCATGAGTGGAAGGCCGGACAGGTGTATTTTTGTGACTGGGATTGGATAATACGACTTTGGGTGAGTATGGTAGTAGACGCTCCAGAAAGCCAATCGCTTAAGACTTTCATTCATTGTATTACCAAAATCCTGCACATATTCCAGGAGAGTGACTGTAGGATGTCTGAAATGATGCGTAGTATGGACATTTTCTGTTGCCAACGTTAAAGGGGACTTCATGTCAGGGAGACATATGTGTCATTCAGCTCTGCTAAGTTGGAGTTGAATGTTTCCAAGCCCTCTTGAAGTATTCCTACGCTGTCTTGTGTCTTGCTGGAGACCGTACCTTCTTTGCCATTGGTGGCGCCCTGTTTACCTCTTATTTCATTTACATCGTGTGTGCACGATCTTAGAAATGTGTTCAAGTCTCTCCGACATCCATGGTGCGCAAAACTAATTGGTCTGTTATCTGCATGTATTGTACATGAATCTCCAACAAAGATATAGAAAGGACTCTGTGGTCTGAGGCCCGGAATAAAGCAGGCTCAAACTGGCCATCTACAGATAAAGTAGCCTGTAAGAATATTACTGATATGACAGGAAAACATGGTATTGTCCACTTCATAGTTTGTCCATTTCTCGAGTCATAAGATGAAACCAAAATACAGAAATATGAAGATAAAATCTTCTTCAGGCTTACTCCACCCTAAAACCATATCCATTAGTGACTGCCCAAAAAGGCAGTGTTGAACTGGAGTTACACGTGTTCAGGCAATGTTCTTGAAAAGCTACAAACATTAGCAGTAGGTAGGCACTTACATCCTTCTGTCTTGCATTCCATGAACCTGACCATGGCGAACATCGTCCAGCTAATTGAGTAAGGAGCATCATGGGATGTGGCAATTTAGAGGAATCCTTGAAAGCATACAGGGCCATCATCTAATTGATAAAGATGAAAAGTAGCTAAAGTCTGAGCTAAAACATGTGGAAAATATTTTTCACCATAGATCCATGTACATCATTAGTTCTGCTTTTTGTAAAGATCCATCCCAGTATACCTACTTTATTCTATTTTTGTAATTAAAAATGCGACTGTGGGAGACCGGGCGGGATCGAACGGGCGGGATCGGGCATGATCGCTGATAACGTGGCGGGCAGTTGACGGTCGGGAGAGCGGTCCACGTGCGAGAGCCCACGGGCACTGTGTGTAGCTAGGTTCAGGAGCACCGAGCAGATGAGCAGTCCTCCTGCAGAAGACCACGGGCGGGATCGGGAATGATCAGGGACAACGTAGCGCTCAGTTGACGGGCGGGAGAGCAGTCTACGTGCGGGAGGGAGCCCACGGGCGGGATCAGGAGAGAGCAGACACGTGCGGGAGCCCACGGGCGGGTTCTGGAACGATCAGGGCATCGTAAGATCGAATGGCAGGCACGAGAACACTCCGTTAACGGGCGGCAACAAATTGACGAGCCGAAGAAACAGAATCGGCAATCGCAATGAATAGATGAGAAGATAGATCCATAAAGATGAGCTGTCTTAGAATCGTGTCCAAGCTTGAGCGTGACACTTGGAAGAATGACCACATGGCAGGAAGAATTGGCATGTCTGCTGTGTCTTGTCTGACCACCCTATTTTAGCCAATCAGAGGGCGTCGCGTTTCCAGGGGCTGCTGACCATCTGGAACCAATTTTTAGCTAGGGATACTCCCCGCTCAAAGCAATCTAACTCCTTCCGTGTCAATAGCTACAGTACATATCTTCCAGTCCACATCGAATTGTCTGCCCTCAAGCGGTACCGGTACTGGATCTTCACAGTCCAAACAAAAGTCCCCGTTGAATCTGTTAATCGAGTGCTACAGTCCAAAATTCCTATGTCAATCCATTTTCCCTGCTTGAAGTGTCAATTGCTTTATGAATAGACTCTTCAGTTTCAACCGTGACTAAAGTCGGAGCCAGAACAAACTCAGACTTCACATTTTCAATTTCTGCATCGGACATCTAGGGACATTTTGAAAGGGACGTTTCTGGTGTGGCACTTTTTCTTTTCCTTCCACGCCTGCCTTCAAATCCTACTTGAGATTCATAAATATGCCGTTTTTGGAGGAGTATTCTATCTTCAATGTCAGTAGCAGTGTTGAAGCAGCCATCTGATGTTCTCTCTACAAAGACATTTCCTTTGTCTGTAAGCTTATAATAAATATTTCTGCACCCATCCTCAAAATTGATGTAATCTGGGATTATATCATCAAACAGTATAATAAGGAGCTCTTTAGTATATTGCGTTAGAAGTCCTTGGCTTTTCATGGATTGAATTTCAGTTTTACCAACTTACGACCAAATCGATTTTGCAGTAGTTCCTCTGGCTACGTGAATGATAGTTGTTTAGCTTTGAAGCCTATCTAATTCAGCTATAGTTAAAAGCAGCTTGGATGCTACATTGGTCACATCTACTAAGTCATTAGGATTTCTATTAGATCTCAGGCAATCATCACAGCTTTTTCACGTTTGTCACTTGATTCTGATAAACTTTGTCCAAAATGTTGCCGTTCATGGGTTTTTTATTGGAAAAAAGTCTCATGGAATTTGGACTGCATATTTTCAGAATTGCATTCGCAAAGGCGGCACTTGTGGTTAGCAAATCCCACCCCTTCTTTATATCCCGCTACAGCGGGACAGACAGTTGTTTATGTGTATGAGACAGACATGCAGTTGTTGATTCTGCTAGATTGAACCTCTACCCCAACTTACACATTACTCCTTCCCAAAGCCCAACCCCGCTAACAATAAGCAACTCGGGCAATAAACTTCTATATTAGTAACTTATTGAAGTAGCAACTGGGATGTTCAAAGCATCATCTGCGCAGACTATTAGTGAGAAAGGTTAAAGTATTAAGGACTGATGCTTTTCCTGCATTTCAGTTCATTAATCTCGTGGCTGTGCACAGTTGTGGAAAACCTCCCAGGTAAGGTCTCAATCCAGTTCCCACTTTTTGGCACATTGTTGCTAGACTGACGGTTAACACTTTCGGTATTGTTGCTGTCAATGCAGTATCTCGTAGACGCTTATGATTTCTTCCCCAGCCTTTTCTCCATTATCCGACTCAGTTCCTTGGCGTCCGAGTTGTTTGGGTTCAAGTGTTTGACTGGTCGGTACCGTCTGTTTTCCACCTCCTCCTGGCATTGCACACCATGGAATGCGTTGAGCAAATGTCGTAAGAACCCATGTAGCATAAAGGTATAGCGTCCATTATGTCATCCATCGCAGCTTCCATATGTCTTCTCTTGCCAAATTTTCAGCTCGGCACTGTCGTGTTCTGCATTCAGCAGGACCCTCAGCTCCAAAGAGAGGCCTGATTCGTCCTTCAAATGCAATTCTGCATTGCTACTATTGACGGCGCGAAATCTCTGCTACCTGATTCAAACTCTGTGACAGGCTACCCAATCGATGGAGTCTTTTCTGGGAGGTTTGTGTTTTGATGACGCCTGCAATTTCTCCCGATTACGCCCAGTCACCCTCCTACCTTGTTCTCCGAGCAGCTGGTGGCAAATATTCCTTTGTACGACACCATGGCAGTCTGGTCCTTCTCGTTATGTATAGTTACCCTCGCAGGAAAGGTACAGCTTACTCAAAACATTCCTTTTGAAGGAAATCATTAGATCACCGGCCGGGTACAAGGGCCATCAGGTCAACTTTTCTTCTTACAGAAACTTTACATCATCGTCCACATTGTCAGCGTGTGGGAACCTGCTTAACTGCCAGAGCTCTATCCTGATTTCTCATCAATTGGTGGAGACAACAGACTGCGTCTTCCTCTGGATGCGCTTTTCTCATTTAGGTTAAGCCCCATTTTGTTGGCCGCAAAACCAAAAAGTTGTTAAGATGCTCCAAAGGTAAACCCTTAAATGCCCCCCCCCCCACCGGTTGAAAAACCTATTCCACGTTAGACTGTGTGACTTAGATGTACTTAACTTCATTATCAGAGTCGAGGTGTGCAACAAAATAGGAACGTAAAACCCGAACCGCACAATAACTTCCGAAACTAGACATCTTTTCCAGAGTAGGAACCACCTTTGTGGCCTTTTCAAATAAGAATCACAATCTCAGCATCGTCACAAAGATGCCTTCTGGTGATAACATTATTACAACTCAGGAGTGCAGTGCTCCAGAGGAGAAAGGAAATTGACCGTTGAAAGGAAACTAAAAACACTGTACTACATACTCAACTACTTCCCAGTTTTAAAACCTGGATTTGAGTAGTTGTCTAACAATGTGTGAGATGTCTGGTCCCAGTTTCCTGTCATTCTTGCCCACTATTGACACCTGGAAGAAAAGGCGATATAACAATGATTATACTGACACAATATGAATTGATTTTAAATCTATCAGGCAGATGTAACTGTGGGGCTGCGCCACGTCAGTGTTTATCCCATAAACGAATGGAAACCACTCCATGTGGCACACCCTTGCCAAGATGTCTGCCTTCTTAAAAAGGTCCAGGATGGTGGCATCTGTCATTGTGGTCAGCTGATTCACAGCAGCCAGGCCGTGACCACCTACAAAAGTGCCAAAATTAACATGAGCCACTGAAAGCACAATAGTGAACTTGAAACATGGAAATAGACAAACAAACACTGAAGAACAATATAATCTCCAGTCTAACTGATGGCTTTAAATTGTAAAATGACATAAACGAAGAGTTGAGTATTTATTTGAGTGTTTCTCTGTACTATCCTGCCATGGAGAATACTTGTTTCTATTACCATAATCTAATCTGTAGAAACCCAGTAATACAGTTTTATCTTGAAATGCATTTCTAAAACCATCTCTAGTCATTATTTACATGAAATCACTCAGTTCGTTAAACACTGCGGTCTGTGCAATTCGCGCTTATATTTACGTTTCACATTGGCCAGGCATAAGTGCCCATGTTTGATAAAATCCGTCTGTTTCTTGTATTGTGTTGGAATCGTCATGCTGCGGTTTCATCACTCGCTGGAGTGACCTCATATCTCCATGAACTATTCTGTTTATGCAAATGATGTACACATTTGCATGATATATGCTTGACCATAAACACCTTTATCTAACTTACACATGTTGCAATATTGACAGTCCTATCATTTTCCAATGAATTATGGTACTTTTTCATTAATTATGCGAATTAGGTATTTATTTTGCATAATTGGTATCTGTCGATGCTCCACTTGCCACACTCCAACAGAAAGAGAAGTTTCTGATACTTGCGGCGGGATCGGTAATCCAATTCTCTCTTCATAACCTTTTCCAGTTTCTCGAGTTGAGCCTGGTCGGAATCTTTTATTTTGAGGAAGCTCAGGTGGTGGTTCTTGATCTCGTTCCACTTCCCTGCTGTCCTGGGCTGCTTCGGGATGCGCCCCTCCTCCCACCTGGCTATGAAATCTCATAGAGCTGCCCAGACCCTGCACGAGGACACGGCTAGGCGTATCACTACAGGATGCTGGTTGGACAGCCCTCTCCTTTTTGTAATCGTTTGTTTGGGTGTCACCGTGTGAGGAAAAAAAAGTACATCTTGTCATTTGTTAATTTTTAAACAATGTATATACAAGTAATCACCGCATGCGCACATTGTGTACGTATATGTAGGCATTACATGAAGCTCATGTAATACAACACTCACATCCACAATTCCAAGCATAGTGCTCAGGCCGTCTTTCCACTTCGACACCGTGGCACTGTTCCGCGGTGGCTCCACCGTAGTGAGGCTGGTCTCGTCTGTATAGCCGGCTGCAGCGTAGGCTGACGCACGGAAGCTATACAGCTCTTTCTGAGAGGTACCAACATCTTAAATATGACATCCGCAGCTTCGACAGTAAGGGAAAACCGTTTTTCTGCATAAATGATGCAAATGAGGTCCTCATTAGCATAATGTCCACCCTAGCATAATTTATGGATAGGTGTGTCCATCTTTCCTAAAGGTCCCTACATCTGAAATATGACAGCCGTGGCTTTTAAAGTATGGGAAATACAAGTACATGCATAGATTATGCAAATGAGGACCTCATCAGCATTATATATTGCCAGGTGTATTCACTTTTCCCAAAGGTACCTACATCTCAAATGTCACATCCATAGCTTTTACAAAGAAAATACAAGTTTCTGCATAAAATATGCAACTGATGACATCATTTGCATACTTGTATAACCAGGTGTGTTCACCTTTCTCAAAGGTATCTACATCTGAAATATGACATTCGCAGCTTTTACGATAAGGGAAATACAAGTTTATGCATAAATTATGGTAATGAGGTTATAATAAGCATAATTCATGTCCAGGTTTTTTAACCTCTCCTAATGGTACCTACATCCCAAATATAACATCCGTACCATGTAACATAACTTTCTGCAATACCATTACGAGAGCTACCACCCACATCTACCTGATTTTGGGCAGAAGAAGATAGAAGAAGAGGCAAGCAAAAATAGTATATTCCCTCTTGTAGAAGGAAAACAAAGCATAAAGAAATACCCTTGGCCTGTTTCTTGGCACTGACTGGGCCCCATCCTTCTCGGCGATATAGATGCAGGCACAGCTATAGAATAGCGCCAGGAGTAGTCGCCATGATACCCGCTCATCACTTCCCATTACCTCCAGGTTGTTTCTGTTAACAATCCTGAGGTAGTCAAAGTCTCTGTGAAGAAAACAAAAGTACATTAATACATTCTATAAGCCCAAACCTAGACCTTATGTGCTATGTCATGTGCTATAACCACCAAATAAAACCACCGAGTGAGCGAAGCGAAGCAAAGAAGGTGGTTTTATGAGGTGGTTATAGCACATGGCTAGGCGTTATGACACCCTATACACCGAGGAAGAGGCGGGTCATTAACGTTATTATCATAAAGCCTTAATACAAACTGACCAATATAAGAGAAAAAGATACCTGTATCATAGTATGACACATTGATCTCTTACTGCTACTATACATGTTAAAACATTAGTCCAATTTGAGAAATGCATGTCAAAGTTTATATTTGTCAATTCTGTGCAGAGGACTACAGATTTCATTTTTAAACTAAAACTTCCACAGAAAATCTTTCATAACATTGCAATCTTTGTAGGCTACAAGTTCGCCCAAAAAACCTACAAAGAAAAAAAAATGGTATATTGCGCAAGGCAACTAATGAAGTTAAGAGAAAGATCGAGTGGCCACAAGAAAGATTACCATGCACGAAAGATGGGGGAGTTCAATATTTCGATATGAAGTTACACGAGTATATGGCGGGCGAGATGGACATTACTTTGTCCAGGAGAACCGACGAGATGCAAAGTCAGCGTCGGCTAGAGCTCTTGCATTTTAAAAAGGAGAAGTATGACTTCAAAGCAGTACTACAGTTCAATGCTCATGTGCTAAAGAAAGTAGAGACGATGGAATTAGATTTTGAGGATCCTCGTTTCATGAGAGAGGTGCTGAGGGAGAAGATGCAGCATCAAAGAAGAGAAGAGGTCAAGGCTCCTGGGTCTACAGCTAAGACAGGGAGTTCTACTGACATCCGGGTGTGTTACCCTTATCAGAGAGGGGAATACAAAAGTTGTACCATTACTGCCAGCCTTGCGTTTAGACCCTACTTGGGTAATCAGCTGCACCCAGCATCAATGTGTAAGTACAAGGATCCAGAATACAGGGTAAAGCAGAAGATCGTTGAGAAGGACGCAGCATGACTAGACATAACGCGTAGGGATGCATTTGATCGAGACAACATGAGAGAATTCATTCACGACGAACTTACAAAACAGCGACATAAGGAGGGGGGAGACTGCTCAAATGCACTGTGCCCCAAAAGCATACTTTAGTTGACGACAGAGCAGGATAGAGATGTATGTAGTTTGTTAAGTAGAATTATACGTATCAAATTTGTATACGGTTTATATATCTAAATGTGCATGCATATTTATTCCAATGTTCATTAAACATAAGATAAGGGACTGCTAACATAATTGATGTGAGAACAGAATTAAAACATGCGAGTGCATCTTGTACTATGTTTTTGATTTGAAATTGTATACTTTTCAGGTTGGTCAGGTATTATTCTTAGGACGACAAGGTAGTTGCAGAATGGAACAAGATCCAACTAACATGCGGTGACATCAACACGCCAGATGTCGGATGCTGGCTAAATGACAAGGTAAGTTTGATGCATTTCATCATGTTTGCCGTTATTCGCTAGCCTTCTTTTTCATTGTGAACACGGTAATTTACAATGACACCCCTGTTCAAGGTTTTGGATTCAATCAAGGAGCGCCTGGAAAATCTCTCTCAGGGAAGTGACACCATCGGGTGCTTTTTTGGGAGGACAAAGTCGGAAAACAAGGTATAATACATGTACCTTGTAAACAAGGTTTAATCAAAAAGATCAGTTAAGATAAATATCTGTGTACTATTGATTATTTTCTTTACATAGTTTGTACAGAATAAGGTGTATATGTCATTTTGTTTATTTGACTTATGTGCCATACATTTTAGTTTTTTTCTGATCTGAATAGCTGAACAAGCATTGTGCTTATTTCTTGTCTTTATCTTGGAAATCTTAGGCTTAAGACGTCTCCAGCGTTTCAACTTCTGACGATGACGTCAGCACCAGAGAACTTGTCTGACATGGCGGGCTCGGAAGAGCTGTCAAACGATGGCGGTAGGTGTTCAACTATTCCTTTTTCTGCGTGTACCATAAGCGTTATTACTATTATTGCATTATCCTACAATCCTTGTATTAATACTGTTTTGTTTTTAGATGACGTCTCCTTCATGCCAATGTCCAGCGACGCTTGGGAAGAGCTCGAAGAAGGTCTGGTCGGTCTGGATATCAACAACATCATAATGGACGAATGATATGTAGTTTTTAAAACTTTAAGAAGCACTAGAAGAACACTAATTTGTCTTTTATCTTAAGAACTTAATGGGTGATTGCTAATAAAATGTTAGCAAACATTTACATTTTGTCCTCAAAGACATCGGTAAGTTATAATAGTGCCATATAAATGCTGCACTGATTTCCGTATCATCTTAAAGGCATACGCAAACTCAGAAGCGGGTGCCTTTTGACTCGGATTGGACATGTACTGAACAAATCCGTCAGCACAGAGAGTGGTTGTCGACTGTGGGCAGGGTACGTTAACAAGAGAGGACACGGCAGCCTGAAGGTGCAGTCGCAAGTCGACAATCGCCATTTCACTCTTAACGTCCACAGGCTGGCGTACTTCACTGAGGCTTCGATGCAAGTCAGTCATCTGTGTGGCAACAGGTACAAGACTTGTGTTCACATCAATCACCTGTCATATGTACTCCTCGTGGAGTGTTACAAGTGTGCAGGTCAGTCGTTTCCGCGCAGGCAAATTCTGTCCATAATGGCTGACAAGTACAGCTTTGTTGACCTCGAGAAACTCCTGCCGGGCTTAACACGGCACCAGGTAACATCCGCAAGACAGCGCGCCATGCGACATGGACGGGGAGCACCGGTGCCACCATCTATTGACGCATGAGGGTAGTTCCGGGAAAGCTTGACCACTTCATCACTTTCATCACCAGTGCCCATGTTGTGCACGATCTTCCATTCGGGGAGAAAGTCTTGAAGCTTTCGACTGGAGTTTCCTTTAAGGTGACAAATACCATCCGGGCAATGATTAGCAGTACTGCACAGAAAGCCACCTCAGTATATAAATGGTAGCTGGAGTTGAGCTATTCTTATCCTAGACTATAGATATAGTAAACGTACAAATACACAATAACTTGAACGTTACCTGTGGATTACCCCAGGGGACTTTACTCGGACCAATAATATTTCTAGCCTACATTAACTGTGCCGCGCCTCACGCTGCCTCCAAACGCTGGAAAATTTGTTGACGACTTGAACCTATTAGAGATAAGGAACCCTACCTCAAGTCCGTCAAACATGCAACAGGACCTTAACGACTTGGATCATTGGTCTCGCACGAGTCACATGAAGTTACACCCGAAGAAATGTAAAGTGATGCATGTCCAATTCAGAAAGTCCCATTCCATCTCCCCTCCTCTTACTGTTGACAACATTGAAGTTATACAAGTGAAAGTGATGAGAGTTTTGGGTGTTATCCTCCAGGCTGACCTTAAATGGAACTCACACGTGGACTCAATCTGTACTAAAGCTAATCAGCGCATGTACTTTCTCAAGAAACTGAAGCACTTCCATCTCTCCATAGAGGACCTGATCACGGTGTACATTGCCTACATTCGGCCAATTTTGGAATATGCCTCTCCGATTTGGCACCCCGAACTGCCTAAGACCTTAAGGGACAAAATTGAGAAAGTCCAAAGAAGAGCCCTGCGCGTCATCCTGGGTGTTGAATACACATCGTACTCCGCTGCTTGCTCTCTTTTGGGACTGCCAACTCTCAATTCACGACGGAGAACTCTGACAGAGTCGTTTGCGAAGAAGCTTGTTCGATCAGGTCAATTCCAGCACCTACTTCCACCAACAAGAGGGAACATCAGTGGCCGGCAAACACGTTCGTCACATAAACTTGACCCTCAATATGGCCGAACTGACCGGTATATGAACAATGCGTTACCACACATGATTCGCATTCTGAACACTTAAAAAATCCACGACTATATGTGTTACGAGATGAAGCTTACCTTGTGTATATTGTCGTATTTTAACATATATTGTTAGGGATATTGTTTATTTTAATAAGTATTGTTGTGTATATTGTCATATTTTAACAAGCATTGTTGTATTTTAACAAGTATTCCTTAATTATTGCGGATGAAACGAATTACTTGTTTTAAATGAAATGTAAATGTGCCTCGGCAATTCAGCCTCACAGCTGCTAATGAGATCATTGAAATAAACCAGTCTTATTATTGTACAAGTGTTTAATAGCTTGATACTTTGGGCAGACTAAGTTGGCGTGATTTTTTAATGATGTTGGGTGCTCGGCAAGCTGCCCAGGCTTTTGTATTAATAAACTACCGTACATGATAGTAGTTACCTGCATTGTGTTGACTGTACATTTTAGAGTGGCAGACATAATGTTATTTTTTTAACTATCAAGGGTGTCAAGTCACGTCATCATTGTTGCAAAAGGTCAATCTTACACATGCTATAATATATGATATGATGATTCCATAGTGTGTAAGAAATAGGTGCTGCTGGCTCTTGCAAGGCCCTTGACAGAAAGTAAGAAGTTGAAATTGTTTTGAAATTGTTTTTTTATTCAACTAGGCTGGACAGGAGAAGGCATGCACAGACCTGAAGCAGTGGACCCGTGACATTGTAAACCACTTCTGGTGTGTAAGAAGGCAAATAACTATGAAGAATTCCCCAATAACTGTGGCGGATGAAACAGCTACGTAGTAAATGTAAGGAAGAGATGGTGGTGAAATACTGTTCTTGATGCGATGATGAGGGAAAACGGGTAGTAAACCTGTTTCTCAAACATTGTAAGTGACATTCGTAAGGTAAATCCTCTTGAGATAGAAAATGATGATGTTGAGGAACACGTGTTGGAAATGGAAAATGTAATTGTTGTCTATAATCCGTTTAGTAACGTGGTAAACGTTGTTATTGGGTAGGGGATTCAACCCACGACTGTCAAAGCATGTGAAGTGCACTTACTGGTAACATGAAGACTATTACTTGTTATTATCGCTTGTTATTTTGACATTGTTGCTGATCTTCCTCTACACTTTGTTAAAGAAGATGCCACACACAGCGTGGTTTATCTGTTTACGCTATGACAACATGTGTAATGTTGCAAGACTGATGGCTGCCAAGGAGATCAGGTTAAACTGTATCCCAAAACCTTTCGACCAAATATGGACTTCTGTCTATATAACGATTGATGGCCTTCATATAAAGAACCATAAGGATCCGAGCTGTAGAACAGACTTTAAACCACAAAGACAACATGACAAAATATCGCAATGGCAAAATCGATGCAGTGATTTGAGCAATGTCAGTAAAATGATAGCCTTGTTTTTTATTTATTTGAATCCTACTAAAGGATTCAAATCAAGATACATTTTTTTCTATTTCTCTTTGCAGTGTAGTCTCTTCACAAAGTGGGGCTAGCTAGGACGGGGGCTAGCAAAGACAAGAGATCCAGTAAAGAAAAGGGCAATCAGGTTGAGCAGCACGATGCTCGACAGATGGTAGATTTGGGCATACACTTTCATATTACGAGATACTTACTAGTACCATACTTACGACATTGTGGAAACATTAAATGACAGTGACTGAAAAATAAAATCAATGACTTAAAATATGATCTTATATATCCAGCCAGCAGACCCAGTTGAGCAATGGGGTCAACAGAATGAAGCTTTTGGCAAGCTTGAGAGAATCTGGACCGATATATTTCCTTATTACAGATAGTATGGGGCATATTAGTTTTAAAATATGATAAGACAGTAACATGCTAGCCCTGTTCCAGAAAAAAACTTAAGTAGAACATTAAGGGTTTGCAGGATCAGGCATGACAGGTGCTGGAAGAGGTCAAAAAATCTGCGTTTTTGTTCATTTTTATGTCTTCATGCATTTTTAACTTCTCAGATTGTTTTAACATTGACAAGCCTGTAAGTAGATTTGACATACAGATATTACTTACGAGATTGTGGAAAAATTTAAGTATGTGTCTATGTGTCTTAAAATATGATCTTTTAGATCCAGTCAGAAAACCAAAAATACGAGGTCGAGCGTCAAGCTAGATATTCAATAGTGTTTTGTTTTTCATAGCCCGAAAGAAGCTGTAAAGCCAAGTTCCAGAATGTGTACTTCGTCAAAAGGAAGAACATCGTTGCGAATGCGATGCCGCAGGTGGTGTTGAGGATGGTGATGGCGGCGGTGCTGCTGAAGGAGGACCGGAATGGTGCACCTGTAGTCACTGCCGTGAGATGACCAGAGACGAAGAGAGGATATGCTGCGGGGGGTACCCAGACTCCTGTGTTTCCACACTCCCTGTAAGTGGCTCTAGTCAAAAGCTAACAGCCAGTGCTCTATTCTGATATATACATACATTGTGTGTATGTGTAACAATTAAAAGTCATTGTAGAGAATCGTTTATAATATGACAGCAAAAATACTTTTTTAATGACGAAAAGCATATCATTGCAGTGTTAGAAATCTCATGGCACTAGTTCCATATAACTAATCTTTGTTGCATTTAGAACATGTCAGTTGGAAACTTTGAGATCTGAAAGTCATAATATAAAGTATCAATCAAAGTCAGTATTGTCTGGATAACACTAAAAGGTTTTTGTGTCAGCATAACTAATAAAACACATGGGCCAAGGCTGACAAATACTGTACATGGTTTCAATAAGTCCACCATGAAAACATGTCCAACATGAATAAATACATAGGGCATATAAGCAGTCATGTCAGCAAGCCTTCTTTTCATTTCAGGACTTGGACCTGTACATACTCGACCCTGTGGCCATGAGGTTGGCCAGGTTTTACAGGAATGACATGCTGGCACTGCGGGACGATCAGGAGCCAGGAGATGACCACAGGGAATTTCGTCATTCAGCTTATAGACATGGAGTTCAGGAACATTTCAAGTTTGAGGTGGACAAACTGTATGTGTAGTGGATTGGACAAACAACTGAAACAACTCGTAGAAAGATCAACGAGAGCAAGGGTGGGGTCATGCTTATTGGCGAGGCCTACAGACTAGCGCAGACGAACTCCTCCAACAGGGACGTTGGCAGGGAGTCCCTGGAGGAGCTGATGAGCGTCATGGAAGACGGTGATCCCATCATGATTTTTGCAGGCTATCCGGCGGAAATAGCTTCCTTCCTGGATGTTAATCCGGGAATGAAGTCACGGATAGCCTTCCATTTCAACTTCCCAGACTTCAATGTTGCGGCGCTGGCCAGCATCATCAGAAATGACGTGGGAAACAAAGGCCTGCATTTGACCACCAATCAGGCAAACCAGGACCTGGAAACCACAATTGAAAACAACTCGACGAAAGAACAGAGAAGTGAGCTGAATGGCAGACTGGCCCGTCAGGTTGTCACGGGAGCTGTGAGGGACATGTACACTCGCTGCTACCCTGGTGACATTGATGGATGCAGTGTCGTCACTCGGACTTGGAACAATCGTTCCACGGCTTCCCGAGTGGAAGATAGGCATCCATCGGTTGTCATCAGAATGGCAGTGTGCATGTTTGCTCACTGCTTCTGTGAGAACGCCCCAAAACTATGAGCACATAACATTTTGGCATCATTTGTTTAGCCTGTCTCCTCAACATTGAAGTCGGGTGAACAAAATTTTCACATTTTATGTCATTGCTACATTAGCGTAATGAACAGTAAAATTTGTCCTTTCTCGAATTCAACCCTGTGAACAACTTTTTGTGACATTAATCCATGATGGAATCACAACCACCATTTGTCAATCACGTTTAGTTAGTTATCAGCTGATCAGTGTATATGATAAATGTTGTACATTATGGGGGACAAATTCCGTCTACCACCTCCCCGTGGTGTCCCCTGGATGACGCTAACGGCAGCGGCAAGCTATGTTTTTTAATAAAGGTTCATAATCCATAATCAATTGCAATGGATTAGACATTTATAATTGTGAAAACATCCTATTAAATCTCCATACGACAGTTTTACGATGTTCTAAATACTAGACATATAGAAGTAGTGCATGTTTCCTTAAAAAATACAGCTTTTACAGCTTTTATGAAAATATTATGAGGATAAGAATAATATATTTAAGACCCTAAAATGCATGCAAATAGATGGGGAACATGCTGCACTGCATTGCACAACACCGCATGCATTCGACCGGCAATCGCATCAACATCAGTCAATGACTCGTTTTACAGCTTGCTTAACCGCATCAGAAACATTGGGGTAACGATGCAATGAACCAGGTATAAAATTCTCGGAATGCAAAAAGAAAGGTTTTTCAACAGGCCCATACTTTACAAGTGGTCCTCAGCAGAAATAGATGCTGAAAAAAACATTCTACTACAGCATAAGGAGAAATTAGGGAATCAACAAGTATAGATAAAGTTACGGGCAGTGAGCTGTTGTAACTCAAGAATTTAATAAACAAAACCTTGATGTGTTCTTCAACTAAGCAGTTGTTTTGATTTTCACACGCAAAATAACTGTTGCTGCCAAAGAGGCTCATATCCTGTGTGACTAAAAACACCACCCTTCAAGAGTTCATGAGAGAATACAAGAATAACCTGGATGGTTTTGCTAGGCATTTCTTTAGGGCTCTCTGGCAGCATGAGCAGATAGAGCTTTTGATAGCCTGAGCAACAAAGAGGCCTGTTTGTGTATGGATTATACAGAAAGTTATACCTGTTATATGTAGGTTTCAGCAAAACTAACCACCGTGTGTAATTCTTTACAGTATGACCAGTTACGCCAAAATATGTTGTTACTTGAGAAGCTAAACTCTGAGCTAAAATATGGTATCATTTCCACTGATAGAATATATAGCACAACAATTCAGTCTTTGATATTCTTCCATTAGACAAGACTACCCAATGATGGCGTGTTATACGAAGGAAGTAGCCGAGGATACTTTTCTCGTGTAGCATGCCATAAGCTGATGATGAACAAAATGATGCTATTCATTTGCTCTCTTTACAGGGCATCTTGTCATCGCCTTCATCCTCTCTCAAGTTACAGTCTAACCTGGAACAGGTTCTTCAACTGGTGGGGGAGGGGGCAACATTTATATGGATTTACTTTTGAGGCATCTTAACAACTTTCTTAAAGAGTGTTTGAAGAAAATGGGGCCAAACCTAAATGAGACGAGCGCATCCAGAGAAAGACGCAGTCTAAACCTGACTTGTTACGATAGTAACTGTTAGCTATATAACGTTAACGTTGATGTTTGAATTGGATCGATAAGAAACAGTGGGATTCTCTAGTGCACCAAGTTAGATTTGAGTTGGGACACAGCTGGAACTAAGGAATTACTTGGCATGCCTCAACCATTGATCAATACACGTTTTAGTAATGATGATGTTGTGTGTATGACTAGGCCAGAGCAGTACTTCCACATGGAAGTACAGAAAGTGTCCGGGAATGTGGACTTCAAGGCCGCCAAGGGCTGCTATATCCATGATGTTCTTCCTGAAGATGTCGACAGATATGGAAGCGCATATCTGAATGACCAGGATGGACTTATTATGTTATGTATACTATAGTACGGTTAAGTATGCAAATTACAATGAAATGCAACTATCTGAGTGCATTTATTCTGTGTTCAGTTTAAACTTTCCAACTAAAATGATTGTTTTACTCTTTAGAAAGAAAGATGCCTCCAAAGAAGAATACAGAGAAGAAAAGGAGACAAAGGGCTAATCAGAGAAAAGACCCTGCTCGTTTGAAAGCTGCGCTGGAGAAGGACCGTCAAAGAAAGCACAAGGCTCGTTCGCAAGAGAAGGCAATCCTGCAGGGACATCCAAGGCTTTTGAAGGATGAGAGAGAGAAGCAGAAGCTCAGAATGAGGCTGTATAGGGCAAAGAGACAAGCCACAAACAAAAGAGAGGGGCAGGCAGTTCAGAACAAGAGGGCAGAGGCTGCAAAACAGAGGGAAAAGAGAAAGCAAGATAGAACCAGGAAGCAAGAGGAGGTGTTGAACAGTCAACTAGAGAAGGAAAAAAAGAAAAAGAAGTCATTGGCAGTCAAAGCTTGGAGGATGAGAATAAAGCTGAAGCCAAGGTCTGTGCCAGATGCATGAAGATGATGATAACCCATTCGCCTCACCTTCAAGCGAAAGTCGAGCAGTGAAAAGAGCAAGAGAAGCATTACCACAAACGCCATAGAGGAAAGCAAAAGTTCTTCAACGGCTTGTAAAGTCTCGAACTCAGAAAAACATCCTGGAGAAAAAATGGGTCATATTGACAACAGAAGCAAGAAGGAGTTTGGGCATTTGACATCCCGTGGACTTGAGATGCAACCTAAAGCTCAAACTTAGTGCATGGATTGATGTTGCTTCAGACGCACAGATTCAACAAGTGTGATGTCTGCCATGACCTGCGAAAAGCCGCCAGGGAGGCCACTACAGCTGACGTGCGAGACAGCATAGTGAAGCAGTGTGCCAAGTTTCAAAGACTTCTGATGATTAGTTGTCTCGCTAGAGGGGATGATCCAACAGGTGGCGTAGTTGCCCCGCCGCTGGGCTACGACTCCGGAACCTGAACAGAACCTCAAAATGATAAAGGCCTGTTCAGCTCTTTCCTGGTACAGCCCACTTGCTGTACAACAACAACAATACACAGTTAAAGGGGGACAACTTTATTGGTATCAGCTTTTCATGCATCAGCAGTAGGTGTACACATGTACATCACTGTCAGCATTCAAAGTGGGCTTTTTGGCCTACTGCTTTTTGCCATGATACTCACGATCTATCGTCACTTTATTTGCGCCTCTAGACATCTAGAACATGCAGACAACATCACTAGAGGAATAAATGTTTTCTTTAGCAAGGGAGGCAACATGCCCCACTCGCCGAGCTTGCTCGGCTTGGGGCTGACGATGCTGGGCAGACCACACCGTGGTAAATTCACCAGAGGCTACGGGGCGCCGGTACCACTGGGTTTTAAGGGCCCCTCGGGTTTCCTGATGGCCATCCTCATGATATCTGGCGATGTCCACAGTAACCCCGGCCCAGTAAGATACCCATGTGGTGGTTGCGGTCGTGCCGTAGCCATCAACCATAGAGCCATGCAATTCGATCACTGCGATCAATGGGTTCATATTAAATGCTGTGGAATAGGAGATAAAATGTATAGGCACTACCAAAGTTTATCTTGTTCGTGGATTTGTAATAATTGTGGCATGCCCAGTTTCACCTCCAGTCTGTTTGACTTCCATTCCTGGATCAGTGATAGAGAGGGCCCCTTCTATGGACCTCTACTGGACAGGGATGAAAGCTTCAGCAGTATTTCACACATGTCATCTGATCTCATTGCAGGAACCCCATCTTCAGTTAACTTATCCGCGAACCACTCACAGAACTCATTCAATGAAAGTGACAGCATACAATCCTTCAACCCTACATTTACCTCCTCCCCCTGCACTACCCAGCCCCGTGGCAAAGGTAATGGAACCTTACAACATTTACATGTGTTATCCCTGAATTGTAGGAGTATTAAAAGTGAAGGTAAGAACGCTCACTTCAGGGCCCTAGTAGCCACGCACTAAAAACCCTGACGTCATATGTGGTAACGAGTCACATCTAGACATTGACTACACGAATGCTGAAATATTTCCTGAAGGCTACGACATTTATCGTAAAGACCGGAATAGACAGGGAGGGGGGTCTTCATCGCAGTTAGGTCGGACCTTGTCTCATCACCCATACAAGACCCCTCAAATGCGGAAATTGTATGGGCCATGATACAGCAGACAGGTTATAGACCCCTCTGTGCGGGCTCTGTGTATCGACCCCCATCCTCGGGACCTGGCTACCTGGAAGAAATAGAAAAATCGCTACATTATATCTCCAACAAACCATCGCCACCTAATATCGCTCTGCTAGGGTATCTCAACCTCCCCGATATTTCATGGTCTCCAGACCAACCAACAGTAAACTCAATGCCTCAATACGGCATGACTGTCAACACGAGATTTCGGGATATTATCCAAGAGGCAAATTTAACGCAGGTGGTGCATACACCGACTAGAGCAAGTAACATTCTAGACCTTGCCCTTATAAACAACCCAGACTTAATTGAACAGGTTAGCACAACCCCCGGTATAAGTGATCATGAAGCAGTGTCAGTTAGTGTTAGAACTCAAAACCCAACCATAAGAAGCCCGCACTCTTCACCTTTTCAAAAAGGCAGATAAAGCAGCACTCTCCCAGGGAATCCAAGCATTACAAAGGCAATTTCATGATAGAACCCCGACTAACTTCACTGCTGAGCAGAATTGGGAGTTCTTCACCCAGGGATTGAGTAAATTAATGTCGAAACATGTTCCAAAAAAACAATTGTCAGGTAGACATCATTGCCCGTGGGTTTCATCCAGCTTAAAACGTGCAATCAAGAAAAAGAAAAAGTTCTACAACAGAGCAAAAGATTCTATGAATGAAACTGACTGGGACAAGTTTAAGAAACTGCGAAAGGAAGTGAAGCAAAAAATAAAGAAAGCACATGCAGAATACCTCAATGAAATCATGAGTGAATCACTGGAAAATCCAAAGAAGTTTTGGAGCTACATTAAGTCAAGAAAACAGACAGCGACTGGTATCGCACCCCGCACATACCAGAACAAACTAGTCGCGGATAGCGAATCCAAAGCCGAAGCTCTTAATCAGCAGTACGAGTCTGTGTTTACTGAGGAAGACACTACTAACATGCCCGCCCTTGAACAAAGCCCGTATAATGAAATGCCCCAAATTAACATCACTCGGGAAGGTGTGCAGAAACTACTCGAAGGAATTAACCCACATAAAGCTTCTGGGCCGGACCTCATCCCCTGTAGGATTCTGAAAGACTATGCTACAGAAATCAGTCCCATACTGCATTTCATTTTCAACCAATCTCTGGAGAAGGGTCAGGTACCAGCTGACTGGAAGAATGCCTATGGCCATCCAATATATAAAAGGGGGGAAAGAAGCGACCCGGCTAATTACCGCCCAGTGTCATTAACAAGTGTCTGATGCAAACTTTTAGAACACATCATGTACTCGGCTACGATGAAACATTTAGATATGCACCAAATTCTGCTACCCACTCAACATGGATTCCGAAAGAACCACTCTTGTGAGTCCCAGTTAATCTGCACATTACAAGACCTCACTTCATGGGTTGACCAAGGATGCCAGATAGACTTAGCCATATTAGATTTTTCCAAAGCTTTTGATAGTGTTCCACACATGCGGCTAATCAACAAACTAGAGTACTATGGAATACGGGGTACAAACTTGAAATGGATCTCAAACTTGCTTCTTAATAGACAACAGCAGGTGATGGTCGATGGGGAAATGTCGAAACCTACCAAGGTCAAATCAGGAGTACCGCAAGGGACCGTTCTGGGCCCCCTCCTATTTTTACTGTATATTAATGATATCGACAAAGGCATAACATCCCAGCTACGTCTTTTTGCAGATGATTGTTTAATATATCGTCCCATACACACCGACACAGACCAACAAACTCTCCAAAGCGATCTAGACAGCCTATGCACCTGGTCACATACCTGGCAATTGAAATTCAATGTTAAGAAATGTTGTATATTGCATGTACACAAATCCAAAAGGTCACCACATCACACGTTGTACACAATGTTCCAAGAACCGCTTGCGTCCAACAGGCAACACCCCTACCTAGGAATTATACTCTCACAGGACCTAAAGTGGTCAGCGCATATCAACTCAGTGACCTCCAAAGCTAACAGAACTTTGGGGTTTCTGAAGCGTAACCTAAGGGGGGCCAACAGATAGTTAAAAGCTAAAGCTTACACCTCGCTAGTTAGACCCCAACTAGAATATGCCGCTATATATACAGTCTGGGGTCCTCTAAAACGCCAGCAAGCACAAACAAACTTATTACAGGAGAAGTCAGAATCTGTACAAAGACGGGCAGCCAGGTGGGTATATAATGATTACAGTTACAGCACCAGCGTCACTCAACTCATGAATAACCTGGGGTGGCCGTCTCTACACGACCGTAGAACATATGCTCGCCTGGTACTCTTCTACAAAGCACTCAACAATTTAGTCACCATTCCCCTACACGATTATGCTACCCATAACACCAACAACACAAGAGGTCATCCGCTCCGCTTCCAGACTCACTACTGCAGAACTGATACATACAGAGGCAGCTACATCCCAAGAACAATAGTAGAATGGAATAATTTACCTGCCAACGTAGTTACTACAACAACACTGCCAAAGTTCAGGTCGGGACTAGCCCAACACATTGGCCTTCCCACCTGCCAGTAGTTCTTTACTTTGCTAAGTGCGGCCGGTGGTGGAGTGCTCAAAACAAAACTGTACATAAAAAGTGAAAAACATCTAGACTAATGTGCAAAAAAGTAAAATAAAAGTGTTGGCCGCCGTGCACCTCACCCTGGATACGATGCCCCATAGTGGGTTTTGTCCAGTATTCTTAAGACTAAGAAGACTGGGCCAAGATTTATGCTCTAAAATGTATTCATGTCCCCTATAACATTGTGGGACATCGTGGTCCTGTCCAGGATATGGGAAAGCTTCCACAGCTGAAGTTGGATATTCATGTGACATTAAGCCTTCTGGAAAGGGATTTCCCACTTGCTGTGAAGGTAAATGCAACTCAAGGGCATGAAATAAAACATTTTCCTATAAAAATAACACCACGCAAAGAATAGAAAAATCACCGAACAAAGATATTTTCAAAACTACCTTTAGAGTCTAGTAAAACCCATTGAATTCGCTTTTAAATGCATTCTAATATTCACATATCTTATGCTATTATCTACAGGTGTCACATTGCTCTATATTTCAGCATGTAAAACCACACTGCATATACCTCTTAGCACAACATTGCAAATATGCTTAAGATTTGTTTTGTACCTTAATGATGTTAGCCTCTAGATTTCTCTTCATTGTTTCATATCATTGCTTCATTGTATGATGTATATTTTGCAGACATTAATGTTTCACCTCCCTCATTAAATCAACAAGACAATTGGTCTAATTATGTTAAAAGTGAATGTGAGTAAACTGTTTTTGCTTAGTTCTACTAAAAAGGACCATCATTTCAAGGGTTATACAAAGCAATAAAGGATGAAAAGGCCGAGGCAGCAACAGTATTATAGTCATATCAAGAAAAGTTAAGACACAATGTTAATTAGGCTCATTTTGATATGTCGAGTGAAATGACTTCATTAAAAGTGCCAGGCAACGTTGTATATCAAAAACTTTGAATTCACGTACACTTGAAAAGAGACACAAGCTAGCCTGGTATTTACCCACACCTCCTCGCAGTCACACTCGGCCCTTTCGCCGTTTACCTTGCTCTCGATTTCGATCCGATGAAAGGTACGTCAAGGATATTCAAGGTCAAAACACACAATCATGTCGACACAGCGGCACTGAAGAATGACGTGCTGTTTGCACATTCCTAGTCGTATCACAAGGGGTAGCTTTTGTTTGTGGGAAGTCAAACATCGAAGTGGAGGAAACAGTAGTTCTAAATATCTATTGTAAGAAGCTAGCAGACATAAGGATAGACCTGAAGAGGAAGGGTCTTTAAGGTGAGAAAGTTTACACATGTGAGGTGTGTTGGAAACGTTTCAATCGTTTCTGCCCATCATCAAGACACATGTTTACTCACATGCCACACAGGAAGGCCTCAGAAGGCTATTACATGTATGAAAACAATGGGTATATTGACTGATGACTATTCTAAGTATAGACACTTTGACATTGAGATATGTGGGTGGTAGACACAGCTGTCATTTGTCAGTACCATTCAGTAACATTGAGTAAAAAAAGGCAGTCACCTGTTTATCACGCACGAATGTTAAACGAAGAATCCAGACCATGGCGTTGATTTGTAAACAAAGGGATTCATTGTACACATTCTTGTCAGTGAGGCAGATAATGGCCCACTACCACCTATTCTCAACGTACAAGTGGATAACTGTGGTAGGGAAAACAAGAATTGCGTCTTCTTGGGAATAATGGCTTTCCTGGTAAAGACAAATTTTTTAAAAGGTAATCCCAAAAAATTTGTCAAGATGTGAGGCTTAAATGTATGACATGGAAGGACTAGGGTGTGTAATGTGTACGAATGGTACAAACCTTCCACCAGTCTTTTGAGAAGAAAACATGGTTGCATATATAGTATAGTTAAAAAGTACAGGTAAGTACTGTTTACGAGGAACATTGCAGCCCCAACTAGAAACTTTGATGAATAATACTTTCAAAATGCTATATGACTTGCCACTTGACAAGTCCAAATTCAATTGTGACAGATAAGAACTCCATGTTACTCATCCCTCATGTCCTAGCCGTTCTAACAATTCGAACATGACATGGACGAAGACACAGATGACTCCCAGACCAATCAGGATGCTTTTCTTCATACTATGGCGGCATGACAAAATTTTGACCTACAACATACTAGAACGGAGATGGCTTTGGAGACGGGGTATGACTCAGAGGTGAGCTTTCCTCGGCATGGGGGCACAACCCAATGGGGGAAGCATCTCCGGCCAGCACCGCCCCTGTCACAGAGGAAGCTCCTTGCTGAGAGTGAAGAGTGTGTACTGTCGTAAATGCTCGTAAAAGAGCCCGAGGAGTCTGAGTCTGATTAGCTTTTGGCAGAACTTTTTTTTTTATAACTGAATCAACCTTGTTTTCCCCATAAAGTATGAGTTGCTTTTTGACTCTTACCCAAGAGATGCTCCCCATGGCCACAGCAAAACTGGGGCAACATATGTCCGTCTTGACGTTGCGGCTAAAGTGAAGGACTCATGAGATAAATCGGCAAATCAAAGACAGCGCCAGGGGAACTAGCGAGAGTGCAGAGGCCCCGAGAAACAGCAAACAGATAATAAACGCACGGTATCTTGCCAACAAGAATGATCGGTCAGAGGGCTACAAAGGAACACTTAAAGGCACTCAAAATCATGTCCTGTATGATCCTATCGCTAAATCCGGACAAGGTCAAGCTCAGAGAACAAGGAGTTCCGTTTCATGGGCATCTTATAACGAGCCAAGGGTTGAAGCTTGACCCCAGCAAAGTCGCAGCAATAACCAAGATGCCCCGACCAACTGACGCACAAGGAGTGCAACGAATAATTGGCTTTGTGACAAACTTAGCCAAGTTCATGCCAAAGTTAAGCGACGTGTGCGAGCCACTGAGGAAGCTCACCACGAAGGAGTGTGACTTCGTGTGGCACGTGGCGCACGACAAGATACTGGAGACCCTAAAGAAGATGGTATCCACGGCACCAGTCCTGATCATACAGAACATTTTCTTCCTTTGCACGGCATAACAGAATGAGATACCATTTGACCTGGCTGAGCAATTTGCAACTCATCCCATAACGCCACAAAACTCAATGGAGTAACTGGACTGCGACAAATTGATCACCGCTTTACCTGCCTGCAAGACACCACTTATGATGATGTTGATTACTTCGCTTTGTAGTTCAGTGGTGCATATTCTCCGGAATGGCAGGAAAGTTGCTACTGCATTAGTTTCAGTTTTATTCGCAGGTACGTGAAGCACAATACTGTCATGTGATGTAGTCATTTCGATAGATGCCAAGATATCGAAAGTCCTATTTGTCAGAACAACAGTGCGACGTTACCTTTCCTTACAAGTAAAGACATATAATAATAAGTTATCAGTAAAAGATATTTGATCACTGGATAACCTTTTCCACTAAAACTGTAATATTCTTGCAAAATACACAACAGCAACAAACTACTTACTCTTCCATACCCTGATGTGTCCGTCTGTTTATGCAGTTCTGCCAGGCGAGGCGTGCTGAAGACGAAGGCACCAAGAGTGCCGGACTTCGACTTACCAAACCCGACAAGTGGAGCCATCTCAAGGCGGAGTAACAAATTGCTAGGTCAACTATTCTTAAAACGACAGCTCGACCTCGTAACAGAAGCACAGCTTATATCATTTTAACCTTTGCCCTGTTATATTTTCTATATGTTGCTGGGGTAGAAGAACTGATAACATACTGTTTGACTGGTATGTTAAGCAAAAATCGAACAAGGTTTTGGCACGTAACAAATTCCACAACAGAGTCCCGCAGGAGCTGGTTGTCACAGAATCGAAACTGTTGGCAAGAGACTGGGCTTTTAAAGACACGAATGAGATGATTTTAGACTGATAAGTATTTGGAGCCAACTACAACCTTACGAAATGACTCCAGTGTTTTTGGAGCCAACTACAACCTTACGAAATGACTCCAGTACAACCTTAAATGGACTGACCACGTCACCATGATCGTCGGGAAAGGGAGCAAGAGACTTTATGTGCTAAGAATCCTGAAGAAACATGGGCTGGACACTAGTGATCTTATACTCATCTAACGTAATATGACCTATTTACGTGCAGAACCTATTTACGTCCGGTTTGGCTCATGCCCACATGTCGCGGTGTATTATGCCAAAGCCTGTTCTCATGAGCAATAAAGAACATCATAAGTATGATCCTTAGCCATCTCTTTAATTTTTGCACAGCAAAACATAATGGCCATGCGTTTACCACGTGAACGCCACGTGCCTCGCATGTGGGGGAAATTTACAAATAAACATTGTTTTTTTTTTTCCATCGCGTTAAACAAGTGGCCGGACAGACATTGTGATTTTACTATCATTTGTCTGCAGACTACTTTGGACAGTTACTGTGCATTTTTTCTGGTCTATGTTCTTCAAGCATAGCGCTAGAAGGGAAAAGATTCAGAAGTGGACGATAATGGGTTACCCTTGCACAATTCTTCATCATATACCTCAGTATAAATACATGCTCGCACGGCGTTAAACAGGCGGAGAAAAAGTTACGGACCATGCATTTTCTTTTTAGAAGAGCTGATATTTCTGCCCATGGGTTTGAAATTTGGCTCTGTCCGCGCGGTTTTAAGATAAATACGTTTTGAATAAATCGGACGTTAATTGGTGATGTTACGTTACATTGGTTTCGTGCGGCCTGTCCTGGAGTATGCGTTCGTGATATGGCATCCTGGGCTGACCAGAGATCTGTCAACGAAGATAGAACGAGTCCAGAAACGATCACTAAGATTAATTCTTGGCTCCGAATACGACTGTTACCCAACGGCTCTGGACATCACTGGCCTTTCTAGATTGGATGCCAGACGTGACGAACTGTGCCTTAAGTTTGCTCGGTCTCTCATAGGTAGTGACAGATACCGTGCTTGGCTACCATCACGAAGGGGGGATGTCCACAACAGAACACTCAGAAACAGTACCAATCTATCACAGTTTAAGTGTCGTACACAGCGCACGGCAAACAGTACACTACCATATTGCGTTCGCCTGCTAAACGACTACTGCTAAATGTCTGTATATATATGTGTTTTTGATAGACTTAACGTAGACGTATAATCCTATTGAAACACTTTTATTTAATGTGTAATGCCTTTTAAGTCCTGAGAACATGTAAAAGATGGACATTTGTACAAAGGCTGCAATTCAGCACTTGTGCTGCAATGGCTTTTTTAATATGAAATAATAAATAAACCATTTCTCTCTCTCTCACTCGGACAAGGTAAGGGTGAAGCCATAAACAGAGGATCAATAGTACGCACTGATAGGGATAAATAATGGGCTTTCATATTGTAATGTGTACAATGACGAGAGATTCAAATCATTTAGATACACTTGTTCTTGTATTTTCAGTGTGTATCAGAGTCGAATGGATGGTTTCAGTAGAACCTGTACTTATCTTGGAGCGGCAGGGCACAACAGACGACGGATGTTCGTGAAGGGTGCAAGACAGTATGGCTTCCCCAGTCGAATCAGAACGGACGCCGGCACAGAAAACGGACAGGTTGCACACCTAATGACTCAAGTCAGAGGCCCGCTCACATATCTGGAAGAAGCGTCCACGATGCCCGGATTGAACGCCACTGGGGAACAATGCGGAACCATTCCACAAAGACCTTTAAGGACATCTTTAAGTCATTTGAGGAGGAAGGAATATTAGACCCATCCTCACAGATTGACATATTTGCCCTTCATTTTGTTTTTATTCTCATAATAAATGCAGCACTAGAAACATTCAGAATAGATTTTTCAATAACAATCCCATACGAACAGCCAATAATATGTCCCCAAACCAACTGCGATATCTTGGTTATCAAGCAAATCGTCACAAACATTATACTTCAGTTAGAGAACAGTTCAACGGTCAGCAACCAGTAGATGTAGATACTTTAGAGCAGGAAAACCATACAGAGGAAGAGCAATCGCTCAATTTATGTAGACGTGGGAACTTGGAACTCAGTGAAAACAACATTGCGGAATTGTTTAGGGCAGTTTCTCCATTTGTCCTCGACAACAGAAGGAGGAGAAGTATCTCTTAGCTAGAGAAATTCTCCGGAGTCTCTTTGGAGCGTAACTGTGGGAAAGCCCCTATCTTACTAGACTGGACATCTTGTCCACAGTGGACCATACTTAAATCATGCCATGTATACTTTTGTATTATTATCTACGAATTAAGATGCTAGCGCTGCTGATTTTGGTTTACCTCGACCTGCTTAGTGTTTGTTTAATTTTGAAGAAGTCAAGTTCAGCAGTCTCGTCTCATGGCGAAGAATGCATTGCATTTCAATCTTGTATGGGGGACGGGGGCACACAGATGTCTGATGCCAGGGAAGAGGATGCGTTCGCTGCAGCAGCACAAGCGGCCAATGCCGTCAACGCCGCCATTCGCGCCAGCAGCAGCACGTGGGCAGCTTGGGCAGCATCTGGTGGATCCACTTCGGCGACAGGGACACTTTCGCTTCCGCGTCATGCTGTTTTCGAGACGACACGTCACTGATCCCACTGTCAGACGCCCACCCAGTTCAAGGACTACGCTGAATGCCAGGGTGTCAATCCCGAATGACGCCACGCCCACCCGTCGCATGTAGCTCAGTGTGGAGGGACCGTGTGTAAACAAATAGATATGTAAATAAGAAGAAAGGAAAACAGACAAACAGTGCAGTTGGCCACTTTGCAAGGGCCTTACTAGATGGGAAGAGGCTAATTAATTAAGGACACGTCAGTCCGGCAGCGACACCAGTCTGACAGCTGTGAATCTCTGCTGTCACGTGTCTGAATAGAATACCGCTATTGTAACGGTTAGAGAACTCCAATGTTAGACTTTCTAAGGGATTTTCCCCGTTTCTATTGTACCCGAATTGCTGTATGAACTTGTGTTGATAGTGGATAATCGTTCCAACGCTAACTATTGTACAATGAACGAGTGTTGATCATTTCTTTTGTAATGTACTATGCGATAAGGTTACAAGACACCTGTTACCCGTTCCCTCAATCTGCGATGGTACAGTCCAGAAACTTTTGACAGGTAGATCCGACCAGATGGTTGTATTTGTATTTTGTATTTATTGACAATGAGATACATCATTACACTGGGTCAGCCTAGGCAGCTCTCGCTGGAAACGGCTGACCCACATATACAGACGAACATACAACAGTACATAACCTGCAATAAAATCATTACACTATCATAATACATACATAGTTAATACAATACAATACAATACAATGCATAATCTCCGAGTCGCATGAATCACTCGTGCTATCACAGAAGAAGTCAAGTTCGCCGACGAAGGACAGCTTGCTTTCATCTGGCGCCGCGAGCAGGACGAACTTCAAAATAAGACGCAAGGGAGACCCCATCCACTGGACTTCAAGGCCGACGAGGATGAGAAGTTATGAGGTAGATGGCTCTGTTGTTGGGATGATGGAGTGCCGCTGTGTATAGTTGATTTTGTGTTGAGTTTGGTTATCCCGTAAGAATTGAGGGCTTCAAAACAAGTAGGAACAATATATATGTTAGTTAGGCAATAGGATTGTTAGCTAAATTCATGTCCTCGGGTCCGAGAGGAGCATTGTTGATCGCGGTATCGCCCGGAAACGAGAGCGATGTATTGTTTGCCCTTGCCTACGCGACGGGGTTTGGCTACCGCGTGACCACGCAGGAATCGATCGTTTACTTTCCGGGCATTGCTTACCGAGTACTCTGGTTTGCTCACCCGTATGAGCTGCAGGTAGTACAGGAGATATTAGTGGAGAGAAGGGTACACTGCTGCATGCTGTTGAGAACAGGGACAGCCTTGCCTCGCGGAAATAACTTAGATCCACTGATCCCGGTGATGCGACCCGTATCCGTGCTCAGGGAGCCCTTACATTCTAGGCCAGAAACTTCCACGGAACAGTAAGGAAGTGAATAAGGAAAAGGAAGATTAGATACATTTGTGTAATAGTCCGCTAAGGGAAGAGCGATTGACTATATGGCCGTTGGTTTCGGAACGTTGAAAGGAGAATTAGATTCAATCGCGAAAATGGAGGGGACGCCAAGATTCTCGTCCAGGCCTATTACGACGAGTACGAGAGAAAGATCGCAGTGGTGTGTCGGGTCGAAGGCCTAGAGTAAGGACCCCGGAATCCGCGCCGGAGTTTGACCCATTAGACCCGTCCGGCCCTCATACTCCGTCCAATTCCCCTCCTCCGATCCGTAGGCGCCCCCGGCGTAGAACCCCGTCACCCCCTAGAAATAGGTGTTCGACATCTTGTTTGTCAAATGGTCAGCCTACAATAGTGGTCCACGGACCGCCGGCTGCCGAAGTTCTCTGGTAATGATCCTGAGATGTCGGTTGAGGAGTGGTTGGAAGAAGTTGAGGGAGCGCTAGGCACATGGGGGACCTCCCCAGAACAACAGGCCCGTCTGATATGGACAAATCTTTAAGGGGATGCAAAACAGGAGATAAAGCTACTAGATCCACGAGACAAAGGGGATCCGCGAGTGATTCTAGATACCTTAAGGGGCGCCTTCCAAGAAACCCTCTCGGCCAATATCATTATGGGGAGGTTTTATAGCCAGAAACAGGGGCCAGAATAGAGTGTGCGCTCGTATGCGCTTATTTTGCAACAGCTAATGAGCCGGGCCCGCCGGAAAGACCCCCAGATTTGTGCAAATCCGACCAAAGTGCCAAGGGATCAGTTCATAGAGGGACTCAGAATCCGAGATACTATACTATGCTAGAACTCCTGCGCAGGGTCAGAATGCAGCCAGATATTAGGTTTGGCGAAATCAAAGACGAGGCTCTCGCCCTGTCGGAAGAGAGCAACCGAGTGCAAAGTGTGCAGGTGCGTGGGGCTTGCGCGTCAGCGGCTCCGAGACGCGACGAGCCCCGACTCCTCCACATCGTCTCTCGCTGTCCCTGACTCTGCGACTTTAATGCAAGAGGTTTTGCAGCTCTGACGGGAAAACTATGATCTGTCTGAGCAGACTCATCACTTACCCGGGTGGCGGGGACACTCAGTAAGGAGTTAGACAGTTTGCGGGACATAGCCCACTCCCAAGTTAGGGATAATGTGCCGCGTCCGGCGACGGGACCAACACCGGGGGGCCCCTCGCGAGGTAGAGATGGTCGAGCTTATCGCCCTCCAGGCCGAACCAACCGCCCATCTGCTCCTTGTGCCAGGGAGAGGGTCACATATTGCGCGCTTGCCCACAGTCAGATACGCCCCCGGGCCCGCCATCGTTTAGCAGGCTAATCCGTTGACTCCGCCCAATTCGGATAGGATTGATGGCGCCCGTAAGTCGTGACCGGGCCCACTTAACTGGCAGACTGCGCCAGCGGGGGGCGACTCGCGGAGACAGTAGGTAAAGACGAGCCCCAAGAGGTTAGTAGATTAGATCGTAGTAAGTTGTTTAGTTCTATATTTTTGGGGTGTCAGGACAGCAGATAGCCGTCCCAAACATGGCACTCCAGAGTCCGCTGGGTTTCGGCCGAGGCCACAAGCCCGGGCAACCATCATCCCACAGTTTTGGAACATTTGTCGAAAATGAAACCAGCATGAAAAAAAAAACTCGCAGCACACCTGCGGAATAAACTATGCAGAACGTGCAACCTGGGCATTGCTTCATCGCAGGACCATGAATGCACCGCCAACATTGCACAGCATGCTGTGATAGGGGACGAAGCAGAGTTAGGCCGTCAAATAGGCAAACAGCTACTTGTGAATCATCCAAGGTATCTCACCTTGCGCACGATGGAGACGGACACTTTGTCAAGGGAATGTCGAAAGTGATGGAGGAGGAAACAGGTGTGCCCACAAAATCGCTGGCCGTCTCTGTCCATCTATCCAGGGGCATTGCAAGACAGGTGACCAAGTAAAACTGGAGCCCAAAAATGTGACCTGGGAGGACCAGGGAGCAGAGGAAGCAAGTCCAAAACAGAGCACAAAGAAGCACGCAAGAAATACGGCAAGAATAAGGATAAGATGGAGGAGGCAATGAGGAAGGCATCAGATGCTGTTGTAAGATGCTATTTGGATGGCGATCACTCACTGTGTGGGACTCAGTCACTCGTATGTAGCGGCCAGAGGAAGGCATGGGGATTCAGCTTCCTTCCCGATGGCAAACTTGAAAACCTGTGCTCTGATATCTCAGACAGAGAAGTGCTGAAGAAGATAATAGCAAAGAGGCTGGGAGAAGAAGCATCGGAGGCCACCAGGTATGGATTGAACACGAATAGAGCAGAGTCAGCAAATCGTCAATACAGTACGTTAGTGCCAAAAAATCGTACTTTGTCTACAACTCTGGCTGGTCACTACGCGGCAGTTGTGCACATGGCCAACAACGGGACGGCCATGATCTTCAGATTTCGCCTTCTCATTAGTATTATTTACCAAACATAGAAAAGGGCACAACGTTAGTACTGAAATTAATATCACATTACACTGAAAATACTCTCATTGTCAGTTTACAGGCTCACGGTCTATGCACAAGTCTGCAGTTTGCTGGGAAAATGCCATCACTCAGAGAAGACCCTCTGCAAAACCTCAACGAACTCCCCTGTGAAAGGGATGGAGAGAGCGGCAAAGAGTCAGAGGATGAATCAAAAGTAGATGCAGCAAAACTGACAAACCTGAAGGGGACCAGGCCAGTGGAGATTGCGTTGGGAAAAAGCGATAACCTGTGCTTAACTAACTTAAGCGATAGGCGCATCTTATACAACTGCAAGAAGATTCGTTAAGTACTTTGCAGCTTCCGCACGCCATCACAATACTAATCGCCTATTTGAGTATAGGTGTGAGGAGTTTGAATCGAAGAGAAGGGCAAAGAGAATTTCATCTATAATTGGTATGAAGCTGGGAGGGGCATGCTACGCCGGCAGAATACAATATTTCCTGCTAGTAGACAATGCTTATATAAGATGGTATGGGGCAGGAGAGACCGATGAGGAGACAAAGCTTTGGAAGGTAGCACCCTGAACAACATAGAAGTAGGGGACAAGTTCATCATTGTTCCAGTTCAGCTCAGCAGGTCAGTCCCAGCAGAAGAAATGGACTTCTGGTTGGCAAGGTTTGTATGTGAAATCAGGAAGCAGGACGGGACACCATACCCTCCAAATTGTCACAGCATTGCTGCGACATTTTAGAGATGATTTCGGACGGCATGACATGATCTTCCTTCATAGAAATGACTGGAGGTTTGCAGAATTCCGCAAAGCCCTTAATGCAAGGATGAAGGAGCTAGCTGCCGATGGGGTGGGGACGGAGAGGCGTCAAGCCGACCCCCTGACTCAAGAGGATGAAGACAAGCTGTGGACTACAACAAATGCAGTTCCAGTTGACCTGTCGCCTATCGATTGTTTCCTGTTCTACACTTTCCACAAATCTAAACTTCCAACAAACTCATAGCAAAATAAGCAAATATACACTTAAAAAAAACACTGAAAAACTCGTTAGATACTATCGGAAACTATACTCAGTATTTCTGATATTGTTGTTGTTTTAAGTTGAATAAACATTTGAACACTGACAAGGCTTTCTGTTAGTAATCGTTTATATTCCCATGTGAAAGGTGAGCGTCTGATTGACTCTGTGTTAAGTCTGATTGACAGGTTGGTTAGTGCATGGGCGTCTCTGTGATAGTCTGATTGACAGTTTAGTTAGTACACCCCTGGCACTTGGGGGACCCTACTATATCATAAGAAAGCCCTGCTCCTGATTGGCTGACAGGAGACGGCCGGGTTCTAAGGTAAGAGAGGCACAGGGCATTAGAGATGCCAACAAAGTCACTGGCAGAAGGGCCTCTTTCCAAACAACTTGATGAAGTCCTGAAAAACTTCAATGTAAAGAGACAAGCCTTAACGATTCCCAATCATTTATTAGGAACCATGTGGATGTAATGCTTAAGTTAAAATATAGATACGGCTAACTACTAATGTATGCTTAATATCAAATATGTGTGTTTTCACGAGTTTTTGTTGGGCACAGTTCTCTACTGTATGTACGAAATTACAATTTATCGTTTAATGTCATGCAATTGTATCCGATTTGGAATGCATTCGCGTATTATTACGCCATAAATCAGCAATAACATACAATTGAGAGAAATTAATAGATATAGCAGAATTACTGGTCTCGAACTAATACATTTCTCTTATACTCTTCCCAGCAACGTAGCATGAGGAAAAGACGCCAAGACCAGCAATCAAGAGGGCAGAGTGTTACGTCTTAAGACATACCAACTGATATCGCAAGCGACAACAAAATAGACAGCTCTTCGCCTTAAACAACAAAGACTAACACAATCAGCACCGACCACAACTACAGATCCAAAAACGTAAGAGATAGAAACAGACACCTGTTGAGGGAAGAGGAGGGGTGCCGGCCGTACGAGGGCCTACACCGGCGCCTATGGGAGGACTACCCGCCGCCATTAGAACCTATCACACCGGCGAAGCAGGAATTCAACCTGTTCCGAACCAGGCTGTCGCTCTATCCGAAGCACGACCCTAACGTCGTTCCCTATCCAATGGAAGCAGAAGAGCTGCCGATACGCTGTCACAGGGCATTTCGCGCACCCGAGGATTTGCCAGAGGTTGTGGCCTGCCTACAGTGGAGCTTCGAATCGAAAGACGAGTGGAACCGTCGGGGACAGACAGAGATCTTGCGTTTGCTACAGAAGCTGGACGGAAGTACCAACCCTCCAAAGTTGTGGCAACTTATCGAACTACCCCACGACTAACTTTGCCGGCTCATCATACAGGGCAGCGTTCCTCCCTACCCCGAGCCGGACTTCGATTTCGCCTCTTGTGTGGACGCCGGCGCCGACGAGGAAGGAGATCCCGGAGACCTCGCTGACTTACGCGACTTTGAGGAGTTAAGGTCGGCGAGGGCTCAACTGTCACAGACGAGGCGAGGATTGGCCCGTGTGAAGCAGCAGCTGGTCGCGGAGAAGGAAGGGCGCGCGACCCGGCCCTTCCGAGACATCCACCGTCTCCTGACAGAGATTTTCGGGGGAAATCCGACGGCATCAGAGTCCTGCCATTCCCTGGGTTCCCGCCAGAGAAAGGCGAACACTTCGACCTTGCGGCTGCGATAGCCAAGTTAGAGCACAGTGTGGACAATTTGCGGTACCGTGTGTCAGAAGAACGGCAGGCCGTCCGGCGGGCGCTCCGACACGGAGATGGAAAGGATCGCCATCCCGTCCTGTATGACATCCTGTACGGATTACGTCCTGAGCTCGTGCCGGAAATGGAGTAGTGAACGTTGCCACGGATTACGGTCGCAGATAAACGCTGTTCCGGAAAACGAACGAACGATATTCCTGAGCGAAATGAACGCTGATGCAGAACCGACGCTGTCCGATCCAGCGGCGGAGAAGAATTGGCGACGCCAGTCGTCGTGCTGTGACGACATGAACACTGAGTTGGACACGTCCCTGGTTAGAGTAGCGCACACCTTTTGCATTGAAATTTGTATTTCGCCACATGAGGTTTCCTCTTGGGCATGACACTGAGGCCTTTATCTATCAGGTACTGTAAATTGCACCGACACTTAAGAGATTAAGCTTTCCAATGATGTATGATACAGTTCAAATGGCAAGCTAAAAATGTAGTAACATGGGTGTGAATCACAACATAGATGTCATGTTATAACAATGCAAATACCATGTTCAAGGTGACAATGCACTTTTTTACCTAATAGGGATTTTCAGATATGCTTGCTTACTTGCTTATGTCGAGACTGGAAGGTCTCGAGTCGAGATGGCAGTCCATGTGGTTCGATCCCTCATCACTTGGAGCAGACTTAATGTCAAATTCAATGCCAGTGTCTTTCTTATATACATAACCATTAAATTACTTAACATTTTTCACCATTTCACAGCCTCAGCCGAGCCCTCAGCCGCGCAGACAACAGCTAGCAGCAGCCGCAACCACAGCCATAAGAAGCGCCATGCACAAACGAGATAACAGTTGTGCTAAGTTCCACTGTACATTCTACTGTACAAGAGCTGAAAGTTAGATTTTATTGTTGTCATATGTTGTTTGGTACTCTGAAGAACGCCTTGAGAAGCTCCATGCACAAACAAGCCACATCTTAAGATAACAGTTGTGCTAAGTTCCACTGTACATTCTACTGTACAAGAGCTGAAAGTCAGATTTTATTGTTGTTATATGTTGTTTGGTACTCTAAGGAACTTTCAATTAGTTCAACTACCAGAATCATTCTATCTGTACATGTACATGGTTTACATGCATGATAAGTCACAGAGGGTCAATATATGTTATGATGCATATGTACATCTGTTCGATAAATCTGTGCATTTCACACTTCTTCAATGAATTCCTATTAGAATAATTGATAATGAAGTTAAGGACCTAGTTTACAAGGAAATCTTCTGTATCATCAAGTAGGCAATTTGGGACGTTTATCTTTAAGTGGCTATTCTTCTGAATAAACCAAGAAGACGTAAATTGCCAAGCACTTTCTGACTCCGACTCACTACTTGTCTCACTGTTTGTCCGGAGTAATTATCTATAGAGTAATTTAACTATAACTTATAAACACAATCACCATATGGCAACCCTCTCCCAGCAGGACTTTAGCACGGCAATGGAGGAGGCCATTGTTAGCGGGTTGGGCTTTTTGAGGGAGTAATGTGTATGTTAGGGTAGAGATTTCAATCTAGCAGATTCAATACTTCATAGGAAAGAATCAGGGACAAGAACAATAAATGCACATTATAATAACATCCAGCATACCCATCTCACTGAGCTGAACGAGCCCCAACTGAGCCAGAGGCCTAGTCCCAGAAGTCCGGGTTTCCAAGAGGCTTCCAAATTAGCATTTGCTCTGTTACATCAAGGGGATCGCTGTGTTTACATTCTGCAGCAGATGACTTGAAAGCTTCCAGATAAACATTAGACCCATTGCCAACATCAGGAGAAGGAACAGCGGCCCGACTGCCAGTGCCGCCAAGAAAGTCGCGCTGAAACAACAGCCAAGGGGTGTGCGGAACACAGAAATGTACCAAAAGCTTTAAAAGTCCATGGAAGAGTTGGCCGGTAAAACACCGACAGTGCATCCAGCGTTTCAACTGCGTAGGTCAATCCTGGACTTCCAATCCTTCGACCACGCAAAGCCTAAGGCCAGAGGGGCGACAATATCCTACATCTACACCTCGACGGAGGTGCACACGAGCTATCCACCCGCCAGGCAGACGACAGCGCCGGTCCGAGCTCATCCCGCCAGGCGGGCTGGGACGTCCACGTCAGGAAACCTCTCGTGAGGCCACAATAGAAGACGACGTAAGAACGCCGACTGAAATGCAGTGGATAACCTGATAAAGTTTCTCCAGCCGGCCATGCACACGCCATCGCCTAAGCCCAAGTGTCCCCTAAGAGTGACAAGATTCTCCGCCATGTTCCCTCAGGTGAGTGTAAGATATTTTGTTGATTGATATATAATTATGTCCTGTTATGATCTTCCCCAGGGCTGAGCATTGTTGTTCACGCAAATGACAACAATGCCAGTGTGAATAAGATCGTTGAGGACAAGGCTGCCGCCAGTCACCACTGCGTAGTGTAAACGGGAAAGACACTTGCACGTTAAGACATGTCCGTGCTTACATGACTTGCAAACATTTACCATCCTTCATAATAAATGGGATATACTAAAACATACATAATGTCTAAGTCATAAATGCGTCTACGGTAGTTGAACTCTGTCAAGTTATTCAGTCGTAGCTTTGGTCAAGAGGAATTTACATCCACATCTCCTTTCAGCTACCAAGAACATTGCAAAGACAATCAAATCAATCACCAGCGGGCCGCAGAAGCGTGAGGGAGAGACCTGGATCCTGGCCGACAAATGTAGACAATCTTTGTAGTCTGACCTTCTAACCTTTTTTGGTGTTAGGTTTGTACCATCGATGCATCCACGTTTATGTGTAGTATTTTGTTGAGTTGAACGAGACCTTGCTCTTTCTGTCGATCCCTTGCAGCTGCTCCCGTCAATACCCATATCTACTGGGCGATGAAGAATTGTGTGGGAGAGGCATCTAGGATACGAGGTGCCATGAACAACAAGGTATACACATACGTACTTACGTTGTAGGACTTTATGTTAGGACTGCATGTTTGTACGTAGAGTTCATATATTCTATATAGTAATATGTGAGCACGCGCGTGTGTGCAATTCAATCTTTGTTTAAACACAAGGATGTTCGAGTATTCGTTACCTTTTTTAAATACAGTTGTTTATTTTATATTTTTTATAATATTCAAGGTGGGCGTTTATTGTTGCCGTCTGTTGAGTTTCCAACTGGGATCGTCGTCCCGGTGCCGTGTAGGAGGCGAGGAGTATTGTGTCCTTCACCAGCCTATCACTAACCTGAGAAAACGCTGAGAAAAATCTGCTCGAGTTCCTCCACAAGACTGTTGTCTACAAGAAGGTCGAGAACCGCTAATATAACTTCTAGATTTCCATCTGATACTCTTCTAGCACTAGCAATTTACTGAAGGTAATATATCTCAGACCGATGCATGTCTGGTATATGGACCCAACACTTGACCCAATTAAATATACCTTTTTTTATATTTAGATATAAGTGTACGTAGAGTGTACAGGTACGTTTTTTTATTTCTGATAAAGGGCGTAGGACAAGTGAAAACAACCCTTGCCCCTCATTGCCATAGTGTCCTTTTACAGAACATTGAGGATTCCTTGATTGATTGTGAATGAATGTTTTTCGTCCTTCCCAGCAGGAAAAAGACACACACTATGCTGAGAGTTTCAACAACGCCATGATAGTGTACCACGATAAAAGGATAAACTTTGGGAAGAGAAATTACATGCTGCGGGTGAACCTCGCCATCCTTGACTGGGTGAGTGTGGCTTACTGCAATAGCCATGTTGCGAGCCTGTGAGCGTGGAAGGAACTGACTGAAGTATTTGGCATCTGCGAAGGTGAGGTACATTTTAGAGCAAAACTTTGTTGGGCTTGTTGTTTTCAGGCCCTAAGGTACAGAAACTAGTGAAACCTGCTTTTGAATGTAGCCTTGGCACTTGTGCCCGTGAGGTAAAGTTTGTTATATCGCCAGTCATAACTACCGGCAAGGAGCCCCTGATCATAGGCATTGGCTAACAGGTTAACATGATAAAGTCAGGTCCTCCGCACGGACAACTATCATTAAAAAAACCTCAAACGCCACAAACATGATTCTAATTTAATTTAGTAATTCGAATTTACAGGCTGGCGATATCTTTGCGTGGCCAATCAGGGCCTTGAAGCCCGTTGCACCAACAAAGGCTGGCCCAGAAGCCAGGAATGGTAACACCCCAGAGGCCCAATACCTTGTACTAGTACTTATCGAATATCGAACATTTGGCAGTCCCATAGTAATACAGAGCAAATTTTAAAATGTAAAAACTGTGCAAGCAGGTTTATACAAATTGTACCTACGATGGTTGTTTTCCAGAACGAGCATGCCGACAGAGACGCAACATCAAAGTAGTTTAGGTATAGGTATAAACCCCAGACAGAACGAGGGCAAAAGGGTCTTGGCGGTCGAGAAAAAAAACGCGATCAGGCACCACGCCTGACGAGAAAGGCTATTATGCTAGTTTCATCTGGAACAACAGCTGTCCCCAGGGGTGAGGCTCGAGTGGACATCGACATGACCATCATCACACCTATACGAGTGAACAGGTGAGGGATGCCATGCTACAGGCTTTCCGAGATATTGATGTCCTTCTTAGGTATTAAGGATTTAACCAGTTACATGCAAATAATTTAGTAACGAGTTGAGAACAAGTTGAGCTCTTGGGAGGGGGCTATACCCCTGACAGATCTAGAGAGAGCTTGTGTAACACTGGCTGTGGTATTGTGACATTTTCATTTAACATTAAACTACCCTGAAAGGAGTCTTCTGTTATATTTCTGACATTTTATTTAGATTTGCACAGAGATGGGTAGCCTCCGATGCAGACTCCTCCCGGCTGTTTTATTTTTCAAGTTACAGTTTTGTACTATTACATTTTTTTCTGCTGGCCGGCTGTAAAACTGTAACTTGAAAAATAAAACAGCCGGGAGGAGTCTGCATCGGAGGCTAAGAGATGGGTGCATGTGTTTCGGGACGATGGATTGAAGGTGCCAATCTACACCAATAACGGAATTGAAAGGCAAAAAAAGGCCCTTAAGTACGAGCACCTAGAAGGCTACAAGAACTGCAGTCTGAGTGAACTGTTGACAGTGGTGGTCACAGACTTCCTGCCAAAAGCATATCGGAAGTAAGTTGACTGACAACTGTTCAGCTGACCCCAGCTCCACCGAGCCTGTCCGGCGCGGCCGTGGGCGGCGGGGGAACGGCGCACCGTACCAGCGTGGCCAGTAGTATACCTTACAGGTTTTCATGTTTTAGGAACAGAAAGGGCGTGGTAGGTTGACAGTAATGACAGCCCGGTGAGCAAGCTTTGTATCCGTCGGCCTGCCATCACCCCGACCAATCGATCGTATTGAAACTCAGATTCGTATCAACCATGACCGGACAAATAGCTTTCTGAGTTGCGTTAACGACTAAATCTGACAAAACAAAACTCGCCAGTGAGATAGTGGAAGGTGTCAGCTTTCAAATGATGTTTCAGATCGACAATTTTGGCACTTTGGAAGTCACTTGAATGCGTTCCCAATTTTACGTGTAGAGAAAAGTACTAGAAACTATTTTTCTCTAAACGTTAAACCGCCAAAGTTCTGCCTGAAGTGGTTGAACACTGGGAGGAACTTACCCCGGACATGCAGGCCCAGCTGTCAGACATGAATCACATGTATTGCCAAATGCATGCCCTGATTGGGTTTGCAAACTACAGTGAGGGAGCACTACGAGAGCTTGGGGGGCTGTGGCGTACAGGTGGAACAAAACTAGGCGTAGAAGACCTGCCTAAGTTTCAGAATAAAAGTAGCGAATACACATGGGGAAGGGGTGACTCAGCAACACAGAGACTCGTTAGGACAACCTGCGACGCAGTCGCACCAAGAGGCAACCAGCAGGCTGGGTGCGTGGGTGAATTCGACCAAGGAGGTTTGATTCGACACATATCTTGACACAATAGTCAAAGTCCAGCGGTCGTCTCATCTCAAACCCTTTCTGGGAAATAGGTTCAATGTCCTTTTTGAGTCAGCTGTCGGTGTATGGTACCACCGAAAACATATCCCAGCTATGTTTAAAGAGGGGTATCACAAAGCCGGAAACCGCTTTCTCCGTGCAGTTCTGACCGACATAACATCACCTCCACTGTTGTCCTGCTGAAGGGCCCTGGGGTTCATATATGCTGTAGTGACCGACCCACACTAGAGGTTGATGATGGATCAAAGGGTCCACATCCTTTAACCAGTTACATGCAAATAATTTAGTACGAGACCTTGCTCTTTCTGTCGATCCCTTGCAGCTGCTCCCGTCAATACCCATATCTACTGGGCGATGAAGAATTGTGTGGGAGAGGCATCTAGGATACGAGGTGCCATGAACAACAAGGTATACACATACGTACTTACGTTGTAGGACTTTATGTTAGGACTGCATGTTTGTACGTAGAGTTCATATATTCTATATAGTAATATGTGAGCACGCGCGTGTGTGCAATTCAATCTTTGTTTAAACACAAGGATGTTCGAGTATTCGTTACCTTTTTTAAATACAGTTGTTTATTTTATATTTTTTATAATATTCAAGGTGGGCGTTTATTGTTGCCGTCTGTTGAGTTTCCAACTGGGATCGTCGTCCCGGTGCCGTGTAGGAGGCGAGGAGTATTGTGTCCTTCACCAGCCTATCACTAACCTGAGAAAACGCTGAGAAAAATCTGCTCGAGTTCCTCCACAAGACTGTTGTCTACAAGAAGGTCGAGAACCGCTAATATAACTTCTAGATTTCCATCTGATACTCTTCTAGCACTAGCAATTTACTGAAGGTAATATATCTCAGACCGATGCATGTCTGGTATATGGACCCAACACTTGACCCAATTAAATATACCTTTTTTTATATTTAGATATAAGTGTACGTAGAGTGTACAGGTACGTTTTTTTATTTCTGATAAAGGGCGTAGGACAAGTGAAAACAACCCTTGCCCCTCATTGCCATAGTGTCCTTTTACAGAACATTGAGGATTCCTTGATTGATTGTGAATGAATGTTTTTCGTCCTTCCCAGCAGGAAAAAGACACACACTATGCTGAGAGTTTCAACAACGCCATGATAGTGTACCACGATAAAAGGATAAACTTTGGGAAGAGAAATTACATGCTGCGGGTGAACCTCGCCATCCTTGACTGGGTGAGTGTGGCTTACTGCAATAGCCATGTTGCGAGCCTGTGAGCGTGGAAGGAACTGACTGAAGTATTTGGCATCTGCGAAGGTGAGGTACATTTTAGAGCAAAACTTTGTTGGGCTTGTTGTTTTCAGGCCCTAAGGTACAGAAACTAGTGAAACCTGCTTTTGAATGTAGCCTTGGCACTTGTGCCCGTGAGGTAAAGTTTGTTATATCGCCAGTCATAACTACCGGCAAGGAGCCCCTGATCATAGGCATTGGCTAACAGGTTAACATGATAAAGTCAGGTCCTCCGCACGGACAACTATCATTAAAAAAACCTCAAACGCCACAAACATGATTCTAATTTAATTTAGTAATTCGAATTTACAGGCTGGCGATATCTTTGCGTGGCCAATCAGGGCCTTGAAGCCCGTTGCACCAACAAAGGCTGGCCCAGAAGCCAGGAATGGTAACACCCCAGAGGCCCAATACCTTGTACTAGTACTTATCGAATATCGAACATTTGGCAGTCCCATAGTAATACAGAGCAAATTTTAAAATGTAAAAACTGTGCAAGCAGGTTTATACAAATTGTACCTACGATGGTTGTTTTCCAGAACGAGCATGCCGACAGAGACGCAACATCAAAGTAGTTTAGGTATAGGTATAAACCCCAGACAGAACGAGGGCAAAAGGGTCTTGGCGGTCGAGAAAAAAAACGCGATCAGGCACCACGCCTGACGAGAAAGGCTATTATGCTAGTTTCATCTGGAACAACAGCTGTCCCCAGGGGTGAGGCTCGAGTGGACATCGACATGACCATCATCACACCTATACGAGTGAACAGGTGAGGGATGCCATGCTACAGGCTTTCCGAGATATTGATGTCCTTCTTAGGTATTAAGGATTTAACCAGTTACATGCAAATAATTTAGTAACGAGTTGAGAACAAGTTGAGCTCTTGGGAGGGGGCTATACCCCTGACAGATCTAGAGAGAGCTTGTGTAACACTGGCTGTGGTATTGTGACATTTTCATTTAACATTAAACTACCCTGAAAGGAGTCTTCTGTTATATTTCTGACATTTTATTTAGATTTGCACAGAGATGGGTAGCCTCCGATGCAGACTCCTCCCGGCTGTTTTATTTTTCAAGTTACAGTTTTGTACTATTACATTTTTTTCTGCTGGCCGGCTGTAAAACTGTAACTTGAAAAATAAAACAGCCGGGAGGAGTCTGCATCGGAGGCTAAGAGATGGGTGCATGTGTTTCGGGACGATGGATTGAAGGTGCCAATCTACACCAATAACGGAATTGAAAGGCAAAAAAAGGCCCTTAAGTACGAGCACCTAGAAGGCTACAAGAACTGCAGTCTGAGTGAACTGTTGACAGTGGTGGTCACAGACTTCCTGCCAAAAGCATATCGGAAGTAAGTTGACTGACAACTGTTCAGCTGACCCCAGCTCCACCGAGCCTGTCCGGCGCGGCCGTGGGCGGCGGGGGAACGGCGCACCGTACCAGCGTGGCCAGTAGTATACCTTACAGGTTTTCATGTTTTAGGAACAGAAAGGGCGTGGTAGGTTGACAGTAATGACAGCCCGGTGAGCAAGCTTTGTATCCGTCGGCCTGCCATCACCCCGACCAATCGATCGTATTGAAACTCAGATTCGTATCAACCATGACCGGACAAATAGCTTTCTGAGTTGCGTTAACGACTAAATCTGACAAAACAAAACTCGCCAGTGAGATAGTGGAAGGTGTCAGCTTTCAAATGATGTTTCAGATCGACAATTTTGGCACTTTGGAAGTCACTTGAATGCGTTCCCAATTTTACGTGTAGAGAAAAGTACTAGAAACTATTTTTCTCTAAACGTTAAACCGCCAAAGTTCTGCCTGAAGTGGTTGAACACTGGGAGGAACTTACCCCGGACATGCAGGCCCAGCTGTCAGACATGAATCACATGTATTGCCAAATGCATGCCCTGATTGGGTTTGCAAACTACAGTGAGGGAGCACTACGAGAGCTTGGGGGGCTGTGGCGTACAGGTGGAACAAAACTAGGCGTAGAAGACCTGCCTAAGTTTCAGAATAAAAGTAGCGAATACACATGGGGAAGGGGTGACTCAGCAACACAGAGACTCGTTAGGACAACCTGCGACGCAGTCGCACCAAGAGGCAACCAGCAGGCTGGGTGCGTGGGTGAATTCGACCAAGGAGGTTTGATTCGACACATATCTTGACACAATAGTCAAAGTCCAGCGGTCGTCTCATCTCAAACCCTTTCTGGGAAATAGGTTCAATGTCCTTTTTGAGTCAGCTGTCGGTGTATGGTACCACCGAAAACATATCCCAGCTATGTTTAAAGAGGGGTATCACAAAGCCGGAAACCGCTTTCTCCGTGCAGTTCTGACCGACATAACATCACCTCCACTGTTGTCCTGCTGAAGGGCCCTGGGGTTCATATATGCTGTAGTGACCGACCCACACTAGAGGTTGATGATGGATCAAAGGGTCCACATCCTTTAACCAGTTACATGCAAATAATTTAGTACGAGACCTTGCTCTTTCTGTCGATCCCTTGCAGCTGCTCCCGTCAATACCCATATCTACTGGGCGATGAAGAATTGTGTGGGAGAGGCATCTAGGATACGAGGTGCCATGAACAACAAGGTATACACATACGTACTTACGTTGTAGGACTTTATGTTAGGACTGCATGTTTGTACGTAGAGTTCATATATTCTATATAGTAATATGTGAGCACGCGCGTGTGTGCAATTCAATCTTTGTTTAAACACAAGGATGTTCGAGTATTCGTTACCTTTTTTAAATACAGTTGTTTATTTTATATTTTTTATAATATTCAAGGTGGGCGTTTATTGTTGCCGTCTGTTGAGTTTCCAACTGGGATCGTCGTCCCGGTGCCGTGTAGGAGGCGAGGAGTATTGTGTCCTTCACCAGCCTATCACTAACCTGAGAAAACGCTGAGAAAAATCTGCTCGAGTTCCTCCACAAGACTGTTGTCTACAAGAAGGTCGAGAACCGCTAATATAACTTCTAGATTTCCATCTGATACTCTTCTAGCACTAGCAATTTACTGAAGGTAATATATCTCAGACCGATGCATGTCTGGTATATGGACCCAACACTTGACCCAATTAAATATACCTTTTTTTATATTTAGATATAAGTGTACGTAGAGTGTACAGGTACGTTTTTTTATTTCTGATAAAGGGCGTAGGACAAGTGAAAACAACCCTTGCCCCTCATTGCCATAGTGTCCTTTTACAGAACATTGAGGATTCCTTGATTGATTGTGAATGAATGTTTTTCGTCCTTCCCAGCAGGAAAAAGACACACACTATGCTGAGAGTTTCAACAACGCCATGATAGTGTACCACGATAAAAGGATAAACTTTGGGAAGAGAAATTACATGCTGCGGGTGAACCTCGCCATCCTTGACTGGGTGAGTGTGGCTTACTGCAATAGCCATGTTGCGAGCCTGTGAGCGTGGAAGGAACTGACTGAAGTATTTGGCATCTGCGAAGGTGAGGTACATTTTAGAGCAAAACTTTGTTGGGCTTGTTGTTTTCAGGCCCTAAGGTACAGAAACTAGTGAAACCTGCTTTTGAATGTAGCCTTGGCACTTGTGCCCGTGAGGTAAAGTTTGTTATATCGCCAGTCATAACTACCGGCAAGGAGCCCCTGATCATAGGCATTGGCTAACAGGTTAACATGATAAAGTCAGGTCCTCCGCACGGACAACTATCATTAAAAAAACCTCAAACGCCACAAACATGATTCTAATTTAATTTAGTAATTCGAATTTACAGGCTGGCGATATCTTTGCGTGGCCAATCAGGGCCTTGAAGCCCGTTGCACCAACAAAGGCTGGCCCAGAAGCCAGGAATGGTAACACCCCAGAGGCCCAATACCTTGTACTAGTACTTATCGAATATCGAACATTTGGCAGTCCCATAGTAATACAGAGCAAATTTTAAAATGTAAAAACTGTGCAAGCAGGTTTATACAAATTGTACCTACGATGGTTGTTTTCCAGAACGAGCATGCCGACAGAGACGCAACATCAAAGTAGTTTAGGTATAGGTATAAACCCCAGACAGAACGAGGGCAAAAGGGTCTTGGCGGTCGAGAAAAAAAACGCGATCAGGCACCACGCCTGACGAGAAAGGCTATTATGCTAGTTTCATCTGGAACAACAGCTGTCCCCAGGGGTGAGGCTCGAGTGGACATCGACATGACCATCATCACACCTATACGAGTGAACAGGTGAGGGATGCCATGCTACAGGCTTTCCGAGATATTGATGTCCTTCTTAGGTATTAAGGATTTAACCAGTTACATGCAAATAATTTAGTAACGAGTTGAGAACAAGTTGAGCTCTTGGGAGGGGGCTATACCCCTGACAGATCTAGAGAGAGCTTGTGTAACACTGGCTGTGGTATTGTGACATTTTCATTTAACATTAAACTACCCTGAAAGGAGTCTTCTGTTATATTTCTGACATTTTATTTAGATTTGCACAGAGATGGGTAGCCTCCGATGCAGACTCCTCCCGGCTGTTTTATTTTTCAAGTTACAGTTTTGTACTATTACATTTTTTTCTGCTGGCCGGCTGTAAAACTGTAACTTGAAAAATAAAACAGCCGGGAGGAGTCTGCATCGGAGGCTAAGAGATGGGTGCATGTGTTTCGGGACGATGGATTGAAGGTGCCAATCTACACCAATAACGGAATTGAAAGGCAAAAAAAGGCCCTTAAGTACGAGCACCTAGAAGGCTACAAGAACTGCAGTCTGAGTGAACTGTTGACAGTGGTGGTCACAGACTTCCTGCCAAAAGCATATCGGAAGTAAGTTGACTGACAACTGTTCAGCTGACCCCAGCTCCACCGAGCCTGTCCGGCGCGGCCGTGGGCGGCGGGGGAACGGCGCACCGTACCAGCGTGGCCAGTAGTATACCTTACAGGTTTTCATGTTTTAGGAACAGAAAGGGCGTGGTAGGTTGACAGTAATGACAGCCCGGTGAGCAAGCTTTGTATCCGTCGGCCTGCCATCACCCCGACCAATCGATCGTATTGAAACTCAGATTCGTATCAACCATGACCGGACAAATAGCTTTCTGAGTTGCGTTAACGACTAAATCTGACAAAACAAAACTCGCCAGTGAGATAGTGGAAGGTGTCAGCTTTCAAATGATGTTTCAGATCGACAATTTTGGCACTTTGGAAGTCACTTGAATGCGTTCCCAATTTTACGTGTAGAGAAAAGTACTAGAAACTATTTTTCTCTAAACGTTAAACCGCCAAAGTTCTGCCTGAAGTGGTTGAACACTGGGAGGAACTTACCCCGGACATGCAGGCCCAGCTGTCAGACATGAATCACATGTATTGCCAAATGCATGCCCTGATTGGGTTTGCAAACTACAGTGAGGGAGCACTACGAGAGCTTGGGGGGCTGTGGCGTACAGGTGGAACAAAACTAGGCGTAGAAGACCTGCCTAAGTTTCAGAATAAAAGTAGCGAATACACATGGGGAAGGGGTGACTCAGCAACACAGAGACTCGTTAGGACAACCTGCGACGCAGTCGCACCAAGAGGCAACCAGCAGGCTGGGTGCGTGGGTGAATTCGACCAAGGAGGTTTGATTCGACACATATCTTGACACAATAGTCAAAGTCCAGCGGTCGTCTCATCTCAAACCCTTTCTGGGAAATAGGTTCAATGTCCTTTTTGAGTCAGCTGTCGGTGTATGGTACCACCGAAAACATATCCCAGCTATGTTTAAAGAGGGGTATCACAAAGCCGGAAACCGCTTTCTCCGTGCAGTTCTGACCGACATAACATCACCTCCACTGTTGTCCTGCTGAAGGGCCCTGGGGTTCATATATGCTGTAGTGACCGACCCACACTAGAGGTTGATGATGGATCAAAGGGTCCACATCCTTTAACCAGTTACATGCAAATAATTTAGTACGAGACCTTGCTCTTTCTGTCGATCCCTTGCAGCTGCTCCCGTCAATACCCATATCTACTGGGCGATGAAGAATTGTGTGGGAGAGGCATCTAGGATACGAGGTGCCATGAACAACAAGGTATACACATACGTACTTACGTTGTAGGACTTTATGTTAGGACTGCATGTTTGTACGTAGAGTTCATATATTCTATATAGTAATATGTGAGCACGCGCGTGTGTGCAATTCAATCTTTGTTTAAACACAAGGATGTTCGAGTATTCGTTACCTTTTTTAAATACAGTTGTTTATTTTATATTTTTTATAATATTCAAGGTGGGCGTTTATTGTTGCCGTCTGTTGAGTTTCCAACTGGGATCGTCGTCCCGGTGCCGTGTAGGAGGCGAGGAGTATTGTGTCCTTCACCAGCCTATCACTAACCTGAGAAAACGCTGAGAAAAATCTGCTCGAGTTCCTCCACAAGACTGTTGTCTACAAGAAGGTCGAGAACCGCTAATATAACTTCTAGATTTCCATCTGATACTCTTCTAGCACTAGCAATTTACTGAAGGTAATATATCTCAGACCGATGCATGTCTGGTATATGGACCCAACACTTGACCCAATTAAATATACCTTTTTTTATATTTAGATATAAGTGTACGTAGAGTGTACAGGTACGTTTTTTTATTTCTGATAAAGGGCGTAGGACAAGTGAAAACAACCCTTGCCCCTCATTGCCATAGTGTCCTTTTACAGAACATTGAGGATTCCTTGATTGATTGTGAATGAATGTTTTTCGTCCTTCCCAGCAGGAAAAAGACACACACTATGCTGAGAGTTTCAACAACGCCATGATAGTGTACCACGATAAAAGGATAAACTTTGGGAAGAGAAATTACATGCTGCGGGTGAACCTCGCCATCCTTGACTGGGTGAGTGTGGCTTACTGCAATAGCCATGTTGCGAGCCTGTGAGCGTGGAAGGAACTGACTGAAGTATTTGGCATCTGCGAAGGTGAGGTACATTTTAGAGCAAAACTTTGTTGGGCTTGTTGTTTTCAGGCCCTAAGGTACAGAAACTAGTGAAACCTGCTTTTGAATGTAGCCTTGGCACTTGTGCCCGTGAGGTAAAGTTTGTTATATCGCCAGTCATAACTACCGGCAAGGAGCCCCTGATCATAGGCATTGGCTAACAGGTTAACATGATAAAGTCAGGTCCTCCGCACGGACAACTATCATTAAAAAAACCTCAAACGCCACAAACATGATTCTAATTTAATTTAGTAATTCGAATTTACAGGCTGGCGATATCTTTGCGTGGCCAATCAGGGCCTTGAAGCCCGTTGCACCAACAAAGGCTGGCCCAGAAGCCAGGAATGGTAACACCCCAGAGGCCCAATACCTTGTACTAGTACTTATCGAATATCGAACATTTGGCAGTCCCATAGTAATACAGAGCAAATTTTAAAATGTAAAAACTGTGCAAGCAGGTTTATACAAATTGTACCTACGATGGTTGTTTTCCAGAACGAGCATGCCGACAGAGACGCAACATCAAAGTAGTTTAGGTATAGGTATAAACCCCAGACAGAACGAGGGCAAAAGGGTCTTGGCGGTCGAGAAAAAAAACGCGATCAGGCACCACGCCTGACGAGAAAGGCTATTATGCTAGTTTCATCTGGAACAACAGCTGTCCCCAGGGGTGAGGCTCGAGTGGACATCGACATGACCATCATCACACCTATACGAGTGAACAGGTGAGGGATGCCATGCTACAGGCTTTCCGAGATATTGATGTCCTTCTTAGGTATTAAGGATTTAACCAGTTACATGCAAATAATTTAGTAACGAGTTGAGAACAAGTTGAGCTCTTGGGAGGGGGCTATACCCCTGACAGATCTAGAGAGAGCTTGTGTAACACTGGCTGTGGTATTGTGACATTTTCATTTAACATTAAACTACCCTGAAAGGAGTCTTCTGTTATATTTCTGACATTTTATTTAGATTTGCACAGAGATGGGTAGCCTCCGATGCAGACTCCTCCCGGCTGTTTTATTTTTCAAGTTACAGTTTTGTACTATTACATTTTTTTCTGCTGGCCGGCTGTAAAACTGTAACTTGAAAAATAAAACAGCCGGGAGGAGTCTGCATCGGAGGCTAAGAGATGGGTGCATGTGTTTCGGGACGATGGATTGAAGGTGCCAATCTACACCAATAACGGAATTGAAAGGCAAAAAAAGGCCCTTAAGTACGAGCACCTAGAAGGCTACAAGAACTGCAGTCTGAGTGAACTGTTGACAGTGGTGGTCACAGACTTCCTGCCAAAAGCATATCGGAAGTAAGTTGACTGACAACTGTTCAGCTGACCCCAGCTCCACCGAGCCTGTCCGGCGCGGCCGTGGGCGGCGGGGGAACGGCGCACCGTACCAGCGTGGCCAGTAGTATACCTTACAGGTTTTCATGTTTTAGGAACAGAAAGGGCGTGGTAGGTTGACAGTAATGACAGCCCGGTGAGCAAGCTTTGTATCCGTCGGCCTGCCATCACCCCGACCAATCGATCGTATTGAAACTCAGATTCGTATCAACCATGACCGGACAAATAGCTTTCTGAGTTGCGTTAACGACTAAATCTGACAAAACAAAACTCGCCAGTGAGATAGTGGAAGGTGTCAGCTTTCAAATGATGTTTCAGATCGACAATTTTGGCACTTTGGAAGTCACTTGAATGCGTTCCCAATTTTACGTGTAGAGAAAAGTACTAGAAACTATTTTTCTCTAAACGTTAAACCGCCAAAGTTCTGCCTGAAGTGGTTGAACACTGGGAGGAACTTACCCCGGACATGCAGGCCCAGCTGTCAGACATGAATCACATGTATTGCCAAATGCATGCCCTGATTGGGTTTGCAAACTACAGTGAGGGAGCACTACGAGAGCTTGGGGGGCTGTGGCGTACAGGTGGAACAAAACTAGGCGTAGAAGACCTGCCTAAGTTTCAGAATAAAAGTAGCGAATACACATGGGGAAGGGGTGACTCAGCAACACAGAGACTCGTTAGGACAACCTGCGACGCAGTCGCACCAAGAGGCAACCAGCAGGCTGGGTGCGTGGGTGAATTCGACCAAGGAGGTTTGATTCGACACATATCTTGACACAATAGTCAAAGTCCAGCGGTCGTCTCATCTCAAACCCTTTCTGGGAAATAGGTTCAATGTCCTTTTTGAGTCAGCTGTCGGTGTATGGTACCACCGAAAACATATCCCAGCTATGTTTAAAGAGGGGTATCACAAAGCCGGAAACCGCTTTCTCCGTGCAGTTCTGACCGACATAACATCACCTCCACTGTTGTCCTGCTGAAGGGCCCTGGGGTTCATATATGCTGTAGTGACCGACCCACACTAGAGGTTGATGATGGATCAAAGGGTCCACATCCTTGACCTGCCCAAACAACTGCAGCAAGCATTGGCACGAATCAAGGAGTGGAGTGAGGATGCAACTCCCATCCTCAGCAGTGATGTCCCACCAGTTTTCTACATCAAGGACCAGCCAATTCAACCATAGAAAGACACGGCAATCTACAAATCACTGTATGACACTTATGACGCCGAATATGAAGAGATGATCCAATAGGTGCTTAAATTATTTTTATTATGTGATACTTTGTTCATTACATGTACCATTTTCAAAGGATTATATTTTTTGTATTTAATAGTACAAAACATTCTGTGTAATGCCGTTTGTGTTCAAGCCAGCATAACTCCGGCAGCTATCGATAGATTTGAATGAAATTTATAAGGGTAGTGTATGTGCACGCCTAAAGACGGTAGTACTGTACCAATTGGGTGCACAGACTTTGCATGTCTTAAGATATTGATGATTGAGATAGACATTACCCTCATAGGATAGCTCATGATTCTAAGCCAAAAGTAGCCCCATCAGATTCTACATAATTTTTCAAATGAAAACATACTTTATCTTGATCCAAAAATGTTACTGCTGCTTCCTTCTTGTCCAAATACTTCAAATGATGGTTGAGCTGCCTGATGGAGCAATACAAAATGTAGCCCAAATCAGTAAGACTAATGTCTTCTGTTACAGGATTTACGTGACGTATGGACCAGTGACAAATATTCTGTCAGCTATAGTCACTTTCAAGAGTGGGGAGATGAAGGGATGGCCGGAGGCCATGTCTACCGTGGCGATGGTCGGGCAGGCCGCAACTACCACCCTCAACATTGAAGCCATCCTTCAGCTTCTTGGATTTAAGTATATGTTCATAGTACCAGTTTTACTTAATGACTGCCAAAAACAACAGCTGTACACAGAAAGAAGGAAGGGGAGAAAAAGTGTAGACATCTACAAAGGAGGACCACATCTTTAACTACCACGTAGCTAAACTTAGCATGTCCCTTGTGATTCGTAAACTTCATGACGCTACAAAGGAGGGCGACGGCGAGAGACTATAGCGCGCTGTTTTTAGGCTGCATTGCTGTATTTCAAAACCGTAATGGGCATTCCAAGTATGCGATGGGAACTCTTGTTCTTTGTTAGAGTTCATGCCCTCCAGGATCCTCCCTCCAAAGCTGGTCAACAGTTTTCCGTTGAATCGTATTGTAAACACCAATGGGGAAGGGGAAGAATATACCTCTAGACTTGAGGCTTGAGCACATGAATGCTTTCCCCAAGTCGTCTCTACGTACTCTGGGCCCGAATCTGATTGAGGATCAGTAACACAGGAGGATCAGGAAGTAAAGGTCCAAGATCAAGATCAGGACAATGAGATAAACGATGACCCAGAGGTATGTGTATATATACGTTATACGTTGGTGTAAAAATATCATAGTTGAAGGATTTTGAACAGCCTTTCCCGGACCAATCCCTGTGGAATACCTACGTAGGTCAGCAAACAAAGAGACACATGTCATCTAGCATCATTTAGAAGGAGAATGTATGCATGTACTATTGAATGCTTTCCGTGAAATTTTAGCCAGCTTCCTAGTCAAGTCCAAGGAGCATTAATTGTGTGGTAATAAAACACGATGTTCTGGCTTCCCTTCGGAGTCAGACCACTGGCGCCCTCGTACGCCTGGTAGTGAGGCAACTACTTGACAAAGGTCTACTGAGGTATTTCAAGCATACATTTTAATCATACACTCCCTAACTTTGGGAACAATGTGGACAGGGACGGTGATCCAGATTAATACACAGAGTCTCAATATTTGTGGCTTAAGTTATCTTCCCCCTTGTAGTGCCCAAAGGAAGTGCTTAGATATTTGATAAATAATGTTTCAATGTACTTCAGGGTTTGTGCTGAAGATGACAAGCGATCCAGAAGGATGTCAACCCAGAAAAATGCACAGGATCTTCGGCAACAAGTGTACCTCAGTGGAACTAAACGGAAGTTACATGTCTGAGAACAGCTAAGTACTTGTTATATCTAAACTATAAAGATAAGTTACATTTGAATCTAAGCTTGTAGTAGCTGCCCTGGGGTCACATCTTCAACACAAAAGATTATTTCTTCATATGTAAATCTTTGGAAACATATTGTTTTTACAACCCCGTTCTTTTTCTTCTGTCGATGAAAAAAGAGGATAATCACCTGAGAGTAGCAGACTAGCTTTCTAGCGTTTTGCTTGTCAGGCAGTTTAGCTTCGTCCCGTGCCATAAGTCAGCCCTCGCCATTACACCCAAAGGAATGGAAGTTTAAGGACGGCAAAGGGAGACATTAACCCATGCAGTGCTGACTTAAGGTGTTAGGAAAGATAATGGAGCACAGGCTAGGTAAGGAAGCTCTGAAAAATACAAGACGTTGAAGTTTGCAAAGCGATGCAGCCATACCATTCCACTCACAGGGGTACAAAGCACTGTTGCCCTGCTAATAGCCTTAACCTGAAGCAGCTAACCCTGAAGGTTGTAACCTTGGCAGCCTTAGTCAGACCCTGGCTGCACTTGATTTGAGATTCATGAACAAACATTGGAATGGGTTGTCATGGAAAGGTCATAGTATTCTAAAGACTTCTAGCCAAAACAGGCTAACTAGAACATGTTTTTGGCCAGCCTTCCCTGAAGACAGGCGTCTGTGTATCTTAGCGTACCTTAAGGAATACTTGAGAAGAAGTCGTGTGCCTTGCCGCGGGTACGCAATGTGATCAACCGCTTCCAGGATTTATTTCGATATTTCCTGCACAGTTCGAAAAGGAGCGGTGCCGCTTGAGATGGTGATCAAGTAAAACACTGGAGACGAGACCAAGAGGAAGCCTTTCCTGGACCTCTGCAAAACCCGCTGTGCAGAGCGCCATAGTGCGTACCAACACTTCTACCAAGCATATGTACAGTATAGAAATACATGACGGACTTCAGCAACGGAATAACGTCCATGGAGTTGGCCCTGAAGAACTTCTTCCAGAGGAAGTCAGATAAGGCAAAGGTAAGCCAAGGTAAAACTAAGGATCCTAGTGCCAATAAGCTCGTTGTACATATCCTACACATGTATGAATTCAAGCTTCTAATGGACATTTTTCATAGAGCACGATGATGATTCATGGAGCAAACAACGTTTGGATATTTTAACATATTCGCCTACGAGAAGCATGCTCGCCGTTGTGGCACTCCATAGCAGCAAATGGGCTTCCCATCTAGTGTGTTGGCTACTGTGAATCAGATGTCACATTCATGACAAAGCGGGGAGTGATCATTGTTGATGATGAGGGGGGATGGCCCAGCCCCTGGCGTTTTAGGTATGAATGTTCGTTAAGAATTCGGGGACAAACTGTCCAAGGTAGATGTTAAGGATAAAGAGAAGGGTTTGGACCAGGAGAGCAGGGTTTGGACCAGGCGTGGAGTGACACAGTTAAGGTTATTAAGAAGAAAGAGTCGCTTGCTAGAGCGGATGGCCGAGTAGGTCTCGCACGTGCTTCCGGTAAAAATAAGATAAGAGTGGCAGCAGGCCATGAGATTATTTTATATTGTAGAACACGCCCTAGAACTTTGAATGCTGAGCACGAAGTGGCTCTGGCACGGTTTGGAGTGGAAAGAGCGACGGACAAGGCCATGCAAGTAATACCCCACTGCTACGCTGGAGACCACGACTGGTGTTTGAAATACTCCCTCGTATGCAGACACCCATCACGATGGAGGTTTCAGAAGATAAATGCTGAGGCAAGAGGACAAATCCACCCAGACCCATCTGACAGTAAACTCTTTCGTGGTATCTTTTCTACCTGCTCCAAGAGGATCGGCGCCTGCTGATGGCGCCTCGTCGGTGGGGTCTCGGTCAGAGAGACCCGCCGGCCGCCTTATCACAGCCTACGCTTACAGCAGTGTCTCCGACAATTGTGGTTCTCTGGGACCGAACATTCACGGGCAGAGACCCGGGGGTTGTTTTAGAAGAGTGGCGGGAATACGTTCAGAGGGCTTTCAACACCCTGAACAACAAGCACATTTAGTCTGGCGCCACTTGGAAGGGAATGCCAGACATGAGGTGGTATGTCTTACGCCTCGAGGAGACGTCGATACCCTAGTACCTGGACACTGAGAGCGCCACGGCGTTAATGGCCAGGTTCTACCGACTGGAGCAGGAGCCAGACGAGTCATATGGTGGGACATTGCTTTACGAGAGCTAGTCAGAAGAAAACCACAACCGTATGACTTACACAAAAACTAAGGAAAGGAAAATAAATAGTCAGTGATGTCTGGAACTTTCGGGAAATGTGAAGTGGAAGATGTGGATTTTGAAGCTGTCAAGTCCCATGTTTGATTTACACTGGGTCGCTGGTAACCACGGTAACAGAGTTTTTTTTTTTTTTTTTTCAAATCACATTTCGGGGACAGAGGTTCAGGCCAATGGACTTCCCATTAAAAATCAGTAAGCTACTGTGAGTTTGATGTGTCGTTAAGGGGACGTACGAGTCGTACGCTCCCAAAGCGAGGCGTCATTGTTGTTGAAGACGGGGGTGGGTCAGCCCCAGGGGTACTAGGAATGAATGTCATAGAGGAATATAAACTGGGGGATAATGGCCGCCCACAGACAAGCTAACTTCACTAGAGAAGATGGGAGGGTAGGATACGCCAGAGCTTCGGGCCGTCGACTGCTCACTATCCCAGCAGGCCACGAGATGATTATCTATGGTAGGGCCCGGCCAGCTCCGGACAATACACGCCATATCAAGTCCTCGTGGAACCGCCGGACGCAGGTTGTCTGCCGGCTACGATCTTAGTCGCCAGATGCTACGCTGAGGATCGGAGAGGGCGAGTCCCGATTCGTGTCGCCAACGCAGGCAAACAAGATGTACACATATGCCAGAAAGACCCTTTAAGGCGTGTTATTGAATTGCAGACTCAAGATTCAAGACAAAGTGACCGGCCTACAATAAGCAGTGGGCGAAGTGCAAGCGTTCCAATTATTTCGCCCGTGTATGCAAAACAAAGGCTAAAGTACGCATGATCAGAAAACAAGAATCTGAATAAGTCTACACAGTAGGCAAAATGACAACTAATAACAAGAAATGGTATGTGGATCTGAAGTTGAGGGAAGGAAACAAGAAAGAGAAGACACTGTGCTGTCAACTAGATACGGGTGCAACATGCAACGTGATGAGCGTAAGTGACTACAAGAGGATCGGAAGGCAGATAAAACCCAGCAGAGCCAGACTGAACCTCTGTAACGGGACGACCATCAAACCGATTGGCCAAGCCAAACTGAGAGCAGAATATCGAGACAAAAATGAAGACCTGGAATTCCAGATAGTTGAAGAAGTTGACTACTTCATTATAAAAAGGAATAAATAGATAAATAAACTCAACAGATGCCGTGAAGCATAAGCAGTTAAATAAGTAGACAACAGTGTCGGTATGGACACATACGCATATCGCGCATGCAACAACTTAAAAATCGTGAATAAATTAGTTCTTAGTTATGAATACATTAAATCTTAGTTATGAATTGATTAAAACACCGTCGACCCTCGGGGCAACATACCAAACCGGCATGTACCAACCAGCGCCGCATGCCATCCAAACTTCCACCCATGCATCCAAGACCAAGACACTCTGCGCATGACGATGATAACAGCTACTAACACATAAAAAAATCCGAGCGGAGCAAGACCTCGAACCGTAGCTGGAGGTTGCAGGCATACAAATTGTAGGGCTTAAGTGTGTGCTGGGTGTAGGCTAGTTTTTTTTAAATGTTAAACCTCAACATGGAGTTATTCTTCACCATTTTGGAGCTGATTTCAAAAAGGGAACAAGGGACATTGCACTATCAGGGAATAGGTGCTACCGCTTAGATGTGTTCAATGAATAGGCACTTGAAGTCATTTGACCCTTATTAAAGAGAAAGCTTTCAGACAGAATCGATCATCGTCTCAAAGAACAACTTGAACATACAGGGGGGCCGCTTTGTCACGACGTTACTTAACTTAATATACCACTACAAATGACAAACACAAATGAGTTAACATTGTCGATACTTCGACATAATACTTCAAGGAGTAATCTTGCCCGCTCTTCTTCTTGTGCAGTTGTTTGTTACTGTCAAAACAAAGTTGTCAAATGTTCAGATGGTACGTGAAGTGTTTGGGCTGATAATTACCTGTCACAGTATGTATCATTTTAAGGATTGTAATCGACATTTGTGGTGACCAACACTGCTTTACTCTATTTCACGGTGTTGTAAGTGTATTTAAGTTTTGGTGATCTAATTTCACGGTCGGGAGAGAATTGAGTGTTCGCAGTGGCTTTAAGTCCATGATAGAAACAATACTAGTGCTACAGCCACATAATGGAAATTATACGGACAGTCAGGCAGAAACAGATAGCTAAGTACACAGCCTCACATCTCCAGCTCCTGAATTTCTTCCAGTCCCTTCAGACTGTCTGTACATATCAGCATGTACAGTATGTGTAGATGAATCAGAATACTATAGTGCTTTACGTAGTGTGCATGTCATATCCTGGACGTACATCGGACGGACACAAGTGTTTTGCGTGGTTGTAAGTTCCCCCGCCGGTCAGTCGCTAAGGTAAAGTCCCTATCACTACGGGGTATCGGGTTACCGGAGACGCCCCCGGGCTCCCGCCAGCCGATGCCGGGAAGCCTGTGAATCCGTCCAATTGTCATAGATAGTTTCAAAACGATCATCTCGTTCAAATGAAATAAAAAATTCTGTTGCGTATGCCCCAAATGTCAGCGTTTCGATTCCTATAGAACAATCCGGGTGACTTTAGCCTGGAGCCTGATGATTCCCACATATAGAACGGGAAAATCAAAACCATACAACTGATTTCAATTAGCCATTAAATCTACTGAAAATCCTTTATTTCTGCAGTTTAGGGGACGTTACCGTTAAATACAACTTTTTGTCTTAGGATTTTGTTTACTTCGAACATTGTCATTGATTATAAGGACAGACATGAAGTGTGTGTTAACAACCTCAATTTCTTGTCATAAATGATATCTTTTGCTCTTGCAATGTTAATGGACGTTTTCCCCTTCGCATGAGCTTTCCTGCGTTCTAAGGAGGAAGAGGTAGGGATCGTGGAAGAGGCCATGTCTTCCGCCACTCAAGACAGACAGTCACGTCTTACGAGATGGAAATACAGCTTTTCCTTCTGAAAAGTATGAGCACTGCTGCAACATTTCAAGACCTTACCAGTAATCATATCTTAGTTATGTAGTCTCCACTGTAGAACTTCGTAGTATCCGGTGTGTTTAGAATTGGTTTTACAGCTAAGGCATTTCCGCTATTTAGAATGGACATTACACATGCAAGGCACAACTTGGAGAAGAGCATTGTTGAGTACATCAGAACCGACTCAGACTTGTTTCCACCATGATCACTCTTACTCTATTTATTTATTTTGCAAAAAAATTATTGAATAAATGCAATCTTGCTAAAAATATAAATTTCGCGATAGCAATTAATACGCCTGTTACAATTTTCACATGAATTCATGTTCACTTTTTATGTAAATACATGTGGACCCCTATATTTCCAATGCATCCTTTCGTATTGGGCCAAATTTGCGGGACTGACTTGCATTGTTTTTGCTACTAGTTAGAAAGGTAGCTACATTTTGATCCCAAATTTTACTTCTGAGTGAATGCCAGTGACCCAATTAAAACGAGTCTTGACTCAATCTCATCACATCATTAAAAAAAGGAAATGTAGTAATCAGCACTTGCTGGAATCATTGTCCATGTACATGTATTTGTGAGCAGTTATGAAAGACCCCTGTCTTTAGAGGATTGCATTTGTACCGAGACGTTAAACCGGATAGTGAGTGATTTACTTGATTTTGCCCAATATTCCTCTATAATCTTTCTACTTTATATTGCCTTTAAATCAGGCCGAGGAGCTGTTTTCATGTCCTGCAGACCTTCATCTGAAGTGTGCAAAAGGCAAACACTTTCCTGACACAAAATATGTAGGGGTTCTACTGATGCCCGAGGTGAGTGCTTCCAATGTTTTATTCATACATTACTCACACAGGTTGACAAAGTATTGACATAGGAGTCTGAATGTACAATCTACATCAACACAGATTGCATTGAAACCCGACTTACTGAATGCAAGAACTTAGCTCTCTTACCCGAAATTCCGGTTCTAGGCCTGAACTGTATAGTTCTTAGCTAATTTCCAGAGGTCCCATGTCCAGCTAAGGACTTGTACTGAAATAGGTTGGATGTCCAAATAAGGTGAACATTTGACAATGTTTCATTGAAGTGATTGAGGATGCCTGTGAATATATTTCCCTGCAGGGTCAATACATGGTCTGTTATATCTATGTTGCAGGCAATTCTGTATGGCCTTCACGAGGTCAAGGACATCAGTATGGAAGCAGCACAAAAACTGATGGAGAATGTGGTACAAGAATCCTTGAGGGCAGAGCAATGACCAGAGGAGAGGAGAAACGACACCGCTTACATCAATAATACATTTAAAAAAGTTTTATTGCAAATTCATGCATGTTGACAACAGTGTCGACATACAAATGCAAAGTAAAACAAAAGGTATAAATCATGTAATACAAGATCATACTATATTGCTATTCTACGTTAAGTTTCTATATCTACGGTACTAATGCATGGTTTGATTTCTTCTCTGAAAGCAGTGGAAAATAAAAAAGTCCCACACTTTCAATGATGATTGGGTTGGAAGATTTCAAAAGGAATATGAGTTTTTGTGTATTTCTTAATCTAGAAAAGCTCAAGCTACAACTTCAGCTACAACATCAGTCCAAGCTTCAGCATCAACTGAAGCTCAAACATCCTCCGAAGCCACAACATCAGCTCAAGCGATGGCTCAAGCTATGGCTCTAGCTATGGCTCAAGTTCAAGCTCAAGCTAAAACTTCAGCTACAACATCAGCCCAAGCAAGCAGAACAACAGAATGGAGGGCCAGGAAGAGAAACGCAGAGGAAGCTGCTGCTGGGCGGGGAAAGCGGAAAGAATACTCCTGCAGAGTTTGCGGACTGCCCGTGGCATCAGAGGGCCACTCACAGTTCCGGGGCCAACGGTATTGTCCGAACGCCCCTGGCCAGGTAAGTATAGACAGCAGTGGCTCGAGGAAAGGAGGGCAGAATTAGCCGCAAAGAAACAACAGAGGCAGTAGACTGTAGTTGCAGTAGACTGTAGTTTAGCTTTTTAATATTTCTCTTATTCTCTGTAGAATACTTCACTTTTAAATGATCTACCTTTGTTTCACTTCAATGCCTTTGCATGATAGCTACTAAGTAGCAATGTATCTTTTGCTGGCGGTGCGCTGCATGAATACTTCATATTGAATGATCTACCTTAAGTTTGGTCTTACTTTGCCTTTTTATGATATGTTTCCATGTATCTTTTGCTGTAGAATACTTCACTTTTGAATGATCTACCTTAAGTTTGTTCTTACTTTGCCTTTGCATGATAACTACTATGTTTCCATTTATCGTTTGCTGTAGAATACTTCACTTTTGAATGATCTACCTTAAGTTTGTTCATACTTTGCCAAGACATGACAAATTGCCTCAATTTCACTGTGAAATTGTTATTTGTAACCCAAAATGTAACACTTAAAAAGAAATCGTTTAAGGGGACATAAAAGCGTACTTTAAATTTTTGGTAAACTTTAAAAGGTGTTTGATAAGGATAAAGGCACTTTATCCCTAATAAGTAAAGATTTGAAGTCTCTGCGCCAGGAGGTTGTTTCAGTGCAACAGAGCGTTTCCTTCGCCCACGAAGAGATTGATGTACTTAAAAAAGAAACTACTTCTCAAATGGACAAACTGGATCAGCGTGTCAACGACCTGGAGGGCAAGTTGCTGTTGTCTGAGATTTACTCCAAAAAGCAGAACCTCTTATTCTGGGGTATTCCGGCTGAGAGGGAAGTCTCTGTTATCTTTGAATAAAATAAAAAAGGAAGATTTTCTCGCCCACAACACAGACGATCTACGATGTCGGCCAGATGATCGCTGTGATAGGGACGGCCAACACAACTGACCCTATTCCCTGGTTTGGGCGTGTTGTCGCCACCAAGCCTTTCAAGGTGAGGTGGTACGACATAGACAATGACGACAACAAATACCACGTCGAGAGGGACAGTGACGGGAAACCTCTCAAAGATCAGGAGATTGCCCTAAAGAAAGTACTGACGGCAGTAACTTTCAATGCAGACATGTCGCTCCCACAGGACGAACACATTCGGGTGTTCAGTATGCTCCCGTCAAAAGTAGGGTAGAGTAAGACATAAAACTAGGTCGAGGCGGCTCACGCGGAAGAGGACGGGGTGGACGCGGTCGTAGTTAGATTTTCTGTCCCGCGCTATTGTTGAAGATTTATGGATGCCATTTTAACCATTGGTGATTGAATCGTCTTTGTATATTTATTATTGTATTATGTTATTCGATAGGAATGTTCGAACAGCTATTTCATTGCTTCTGCGCTTTAGAGTATCGGTTACCATTCCCGAAAGGTGACTGTGAAGTTGCAGTTGATAATGACCAAAAGCTGAAGAAGCAGTGGTCAGTAAGGGCTCAATGCAAAATGACTTGCAGTGTTGTAACCAGTGTGTGCCAAGTGCAGCATTCCGACAAGATGTAGTTACAGTGACGGGAAGACTTGTCTCCAGCATCTTGGGGCACATACCTAGAAACTGCACTGACAGATGAAGAGACAAAATATCGCTAAAGAGGTTGCCTCCAAAAGGTCCCAAGAAATCCACAGGACTGAAGTGAGAAGTTAGTCCATGATAGGTTGGGCAAGGTCGTAAACGAACAGAAGTTAGCAGGTCGAAATATTACATGTTGTCCAGCTGGGAACCAGATATTTTGAGTCCTAGTATGTACGTAGTACAAGTTAAAAGGAGCACTCTTGATAAAATGAAACATTTTGTAATGTCCCCACTATATGAAAATAGGACTGCTGTGGAACAGAAACTACCCAGGTTGCTTCCGAGTTGCATGTACTTATGTCATAAGTTCTCCACCCAAATATATCAACAACAAAAATCATTTATAATAATTATGATAACATTGTTTCTTGTTTCAAGCAATTGATAAAATTATTGTACCCCACAGGACAATAGTAAGATGGGGCCCTACTGGCCAGTTTTGAGGCTTGCCAGATTGGCTGCACCTGTGTACCGCATGGCACAGGTGTTCGACAGGCACCCAGAATCGACGAAGTCGCAGTTTCGCCGACTGTCAGGCACTAGCCAGAAGTCGTATGAGGCCTGCCTGAAAAAGTTGGCAAATGGTGCAAGCTGTACCACTGTTTTGAAGGAAGTAGCCAGCAAGACACAGAAAATAAAGGATAAAGGTAGGAAGTTACAAACCTCTGTGCTGATATTTGTATGAATAGATTTCTGATGACTTACATGTAAGTCCTGTTTTGAATGTTATCTTAAAGGCATTTAAAACATTGTTCATGTACAAAACCAGACAGTCTTATTCGTGGGCAAGCGGACACAAGATATCATACTCCACTTGGGAACCTCAGGGGAAGGACGCCGGGACAGCCAAGCGATAGCAGCAACGCCACATTCGTGGAAGAGGTGACAAAGAGGAAGAAAGTCCTTGCAAACCATCTGAAAATCAAGACCTCAACATTTGTTCAAAGCCTCCAACACAGAATACGCCCCTCCATTTGAATATCCAAAGCTTACGTACCATGACACGTCATACCTTATCGTCTGGGAACGGGGCTTTCACTAACTACATTCCGAGGACATGTCCCAGTTTTCTCATAAAACAATTTGTTGTCCCAGTTTTCTCAAACATTAAGTAGTTCGTGTGACACCTATGAATTCATATCTAAGGATGCATGACTTATGGCAAGTTGGTGTATCATTGAGGTGATGTATCCTTATCCTACTAGGTGGATGTAAGGCTGGCTGAAAAGGATCAGCGGCCAAGTTTTCTGGGAAACATACAAAAGCTAGGCGTTATCACAGACTATGTCGCAGCTCTTGAAAGTGAACTAAGAAATTAGAGGACAGATTACATCCCAAGGACCTCACCACAGCATTGCCAAACGACGTCTGTGCGTTTTGGTATGGAAGGACGAACGGGGGAATGACCGTAGTCCACAACAAAGGCTGCTAAAACTTTGGAAAGAAACGAAAATCAAGTTGTGGCTGCCATAGAGGTTAGCGGCAGGAACGGTAGACTCAGTCATCAGAATTACTTCGTAATTACGATTTTAGTCCTTGGTCTTGTTAGATCCTATGTTTGCTGTTTTCAGGTTGGCTCAAGCACCTGGATCAAGCCAATATCAGCTAGGACTGTAAGTAGCCTTAATACACAGAATCTGATTTCATGCCAATAATTTGTAACATGGTCTTACATAATCAATACATATCAATGTACTTTTTCACTATACAGGCTGGCCAGTCCCCAGTGCCATTAGGGGGTATTGACCATGGAGTAATAATCTACCCCTACCTTCTCACCATGAAGAAGCATAAGTCCAAATCCCCTGAGGCATTCTTCAAGGAGCTGATTGTATTTCTCAAAACAAGAACTGTTCAGGGGAAACTTGATGGGAGGAGGGAACCATGAGGCCCTTAACCCCGTCATCATAGCTGCTATTCTAGGTAAGGACTCTTATTGCTACATCTTAAGTGTTAGTTCTACGCCCTTAAAATTGTTTCTGAGAGAAGTCATTGCTTTGTCTGTTACCTCTTTTTCACCCATGTTACTTAATGTGTGTGGGCAGGATATCCATCTTCAGACATCATCCTGTCTTTCCTTGCATGCAATATTTCTTGCAAGCTGTGTTTTTTCCAATATAAGGCTTGACTGCCGTGTATAACAAATGTAAATTTCACAATATTACATAAAAAAATAACTATCTATGAACATACGTTCGGATCTATTTGCACCTGAAATACTGTACTGTTAGGTCATCAGCATAATACATGTATTTGATGGTTACAGTGGTATGCCCCATCCTGTATGTTTACATATGTTTGATACATCTTTTCGTCTTTTTCTACATTATTTACAGCTGAAACAACGAAGCAGTGGCCTGGAGTAAAGTCGAACTTGGCCAGGGTTGTAAACGATACGTACTGCCGCATGCGCAGTACTTTCAAGCGGCGAAAGACCAGGCCGAGGTTCTAACCTGACAGTAACCAGCGACAGCCCGGACAGGCCATACAGGCTGGGCAGGCCATACAGGCCGGGCGGGTTGGACAGCTTGGACAGGCAGTGGGGGAGGCAATGAGGCTGTTAGATCTATATCTTTATTTTTATTTTTTCTACCTCAAAATCCACCCGGTACGTTCTTATCCTAAAATCCCTACATTCAAATTCTTTTGTTTTGCTTTTGTTCTTTAGAAGACGAAGGAGGAAGAAATCTCAGAACAATTAGAGGAGATGAAGGTGACGAGGAAGAACACCTTGCACCAACTAACATTCTTTGTTCAAGCTGACACTAGCTGGCGATGAAGAGCCACTGCATTGCTTGGAAATGGGCCTCGAAAAAAATGATTAGTAGATTACAGTTCTGACTCAACCCTATTAAAACTTGCTGATTTTCAAGGATCAGAGAAGGTTTCCTGGCACGTGCCAAAGAGCCTTCTCTCCAACATCAACATGCAGCATGCGCAGTGCCTGCCCTTCACTGTAAAGACCCCAAATAGAACAAAAGTAGATCTGAAAACAGAAGGACCTAGCGGAACTTGCAGTCGCCCAGCTTGATATTGATGAGGATTGGAAGAGAGTTGCACTGAGAACTCACTTGTTAGTCTAGACAAACGGATAGTCCATGTACTATTTCATCCGGCATCATGTACCAGATCCAGTCAGTAGAATGGAGACAGGATGCGGATGTTTTGGTCACCACAGACAATGGGACAACAGACGGAAAACCCCAAGAAACATGCGTACTTTCCATTCACTTCCATACAGAGATCATCGTTCATGTGGTGGTCAGAAAAGATCTTCCCTGATTTGAAAAATAAGGTCGGTGCAACTGTGGAAACGAGAAAACAAGATGGCGACCCAAGCCGAGAACAAAAGGACGACCCAAGTCGGAAACCAAGTCACCGTCACCGGAAATTCATCCGTCGACTTGTCGAAAGGTATAAAGACACCTACTGACTGCGAAGTCTCGCTGTCCAACATCAGGGGTGAGCAGTTCATCGTACGTGCTAAGGTCACTGAACCACGCACACCAGGCGGGGCCGGGTTGTGGCCCATGACGGGTAAGATCCCTCTACCGATGGGGGACAACCTAGGGGACAGCAGGTACCAGTACATGGTACGGCTGGTAGAGAGTCTCACAGATGGCTACTATCCACCCAAGTCCCCAGCTCGCCGACGTACACGAAGACAGACGCACCGAGGCGCAAGCCTGCCAGCGCCTGCTGCCCCACCAGCCCAGCCTCAGCCAGGTCCTGCAGGAGTCCCAGCTGGCAACCACTGGCCGAGGAAGCTACCTGAGGGCAAGCAGAGGAACTGTGTTGCGCCTGTCCATCCAAGGAGGCATAGAACCAGCTACGAGTGCAGATCGTGTGATTTTGGACTCTGCCCCGAATGTTTTGAGATGTATCACTAGTAAAGCACCAGCATTACCAGCATTGCATATGTATAGTAGAGGTGTAGCTGAATGCTTCTGCAGAGATTTTGTGTAGTACAGGTGTAGTTGATTGCTTCTGCAAAGACATTGTTGTCCCTGGACATCCCTGGACAAATTTTTTCATTGGTGGGATTGTTTTATCAGTTTTCCGCATAGTCTTTGAAGGTAATCAAATGACTATTTCTGCCAACAGATTAATGCTATGATGTTTGTTTTCCTTCTATTGGAAAGGGCAGTCTAAGAGCTTTCTAGCAATGCATAGTTTTCCTAGTCTACTCTTTACATAAGAGCCGTATAAATGGTAAACCAAAAGTTCATGTTAACATATGCAAACCCCAGAATTGAAGTCAGTATTTTGGTCTTAAAAACATCCGTAGTAATTGTCAGCCAATAGTGAAAATACCAGCATTATATACATACAGTTAAGAACTTCTGCAGAGTTTTATGGTAAAGGGTAAGCATTTTTGCCCCTGAACAGACCTTTTCACTGCCCCTGAACAGACCTTTTCAGTTGTGAGACTTTTTTTCCCCAGTTTTTCGCATTGTTTCTGGGGGTTTGTTTTACTTGCCTCATAAGCTATGAGTAGATTAGTCAACCCGTATTTCTCAGAAACACTGTCAACTCCCCCTGGGAGGTAAGAGGAACATGTGAAGTACTGACTGGTTCTGAAGGACCGCGAGGATTGATTACTCTGTCGAACACAGATGGTAAGATACCAGATGAGATAAGAAGTCCCAGACAGATAAGAGGGGCTGACAGTTGAAAAACACTTTGTTTTAGGAAAGACATGGCACACCTCGTCCTTAAGGGATGTCCTAACAAATGGACAGAATGCCCGGTGGCTGGCTGTGGGGTGGTTGTAAGAAACATGGAAGAACACAGCACAGTGGAGGCAATCGACCACAACTTCCTGTTGCGTAGGGTACGCCCTTCTTTACAAAAATGAACTCGAAATATCGTATAGTCTGATTTTGCAACAGTTTCAATACCTTTGTTGTAAATCATTTCAGTGTCAGGCAAGTATTATAACGCTTAAAAGGTAATATCTAGTTGGCATTCTAGATCACAAAAAGTACAGGTCACACAACGTCCATGCAGCTTACAAAGATTTTATTACAAATGTGACGCTTATTTCTCCATTTTCAGGGCTTCCAGAGGTGAGGCTGGCGAGCCCGCGGGTCCGCTGCACATGCTTCAATGGGTGGTGGCTGACCCGACGAGGTCAGTGCGGTCACCAGCATTCCAAACAAGGAGTTCCTTCATTTTGTGACATCTGTGCTATTGATTCTTGCTGTAAGAGGAAACTCAAATGGCCAACATGAATGACAGGCCGGCCAATGCACCAAGCGGTATAGAAGTCTGTAGAAAAGAAAGAAAATGTGAATATTTGAAGAATGTCATTGGCAGAGTTCGTCCATGCCCGGCATCTTTATGATATGGACGCGCCCGAAAGTAGCAACACCGCAGGTGCAGAGTTCCAAGATGTCTCATTGTCCCACAGATAAAAAAAACTTTAGTCTTCAGGATACTTTCCAGACGTGGAGCTGAGGCCATGGCTGCCAAAGTAATAAAAGATTCAGAACAGCAAAACTCAACGACACTTCCTTGCAGTGTTTCAGAGGTGTAAATGATATAGAATACGTATTTTCTGACGTCGAAGAATTAAAACATTTCTTGTCTCTCAGTGAATTAAGAAACAAGACTGTGAATTGGAATACAGACCTGTTCACAATAAAATACTTGATGATCTTGCGGACATATGGGAAGTGGATTAAAATTAAGCCGAAACGTACTTTTAAGACTGGTGGGCTTTTCAATGAGTCTGGCACTGAAAGGACCTGACCGCTAAATAAAAACACTACAGATATCTATAAACTAGATAACAGTTGGATTAATAGGAGTAACCAAGACAGGTTTGAGAGGGAACCCGGCTTGCTAATTGCCCTAGTATATTTTGAAGACGAAATAGATTAAGATATACACCTGATTGATAGTATGTGAGGATGTATATTTTTACAAAGAGCATAATTTGACCAAAGGCATAGGAAGGCCACACTGGGATAAATCAATGCATGAAAACCTCTATAGCCCACATAACTAATACATGCACTGGTCTCTGAGCTCTCTACAGGAAAGCATTTCTTGCATCGTTTCATCATGCCAACACACAAGAGCGTCCAGAAGTGCTCTGGATGTGGATAGGACCTAACCCTGCACCCGGGAGGAAAGGGAGACAAGCACTGTCCAGGATTGCCGCCTCCTGACCCACAAAGGAGCCAGTCGACCCTCAACACGTGCCACACCACCCGGTACAGTTTCAGATGCCACATGGAAGCAACCACTACCACCCGGTACGTCGTCAGGTGCTACATACCAACTACCACCACCCAGTACAGCTTCAGGTGCCACATTCCAGCAACCACCACCACCCGGTACGTCGTCAGGTGCTACATACCAACTTCCACCACCCGGTACAGCTTCAGGTGCTACATACCAACTACCACCACCCGGTACAGCTTCAGGTGCCACATTCCAGCAACCACCACCACCCGAACCACCGACGAGCTTGCCTTCCGTCCAGTATCCACTATCCGGGCCGGTTCCAGCAGGCCATTTTTTCCTCGCGCGCAAGATATTTCCTCTTTTCTTTTTGACCCCATTTGACGTGCCATAGAATAGGTCAGCAAGAGAATGCTCCTGTTGTCAGTTGACCTAGATATAGGGGCTGGAGAAGCCATTCACAGAACAACTATCTTCTCCAAGCAGAGAACTGGTTTCGGTTTTTAGGCGTTTTTTGGGCTTTCTACTTTGTCATGTTTTTGTCTCGTGCGGGTTTGCAAGAAAATCACAGCTCTACCATAATTCAACACAAAGCATATTCCGATCATTTCCATCCGTTACAGGTACAGCAGGACGTGTGTTTATCTTGGAGCATCAGGACACAACACGGGTGTTCAAACCATAAGTATGTTTCTAAAGGAATCTTTACAATATGGGTTACCAAGTCGAATCCGCACAGATAAGATTGGAGAAAATAGTCAAGCAGGTCGTTTCATGGTTAGGTTGAGGGCCAGGTACACAAGGCTCACATGAAAGGCAATTCAGTACACAACGCGCGTGTTGAACGTTTTTGGGGTATCATGCGAAACAAGGCCACCAGACGGTTCCAGGATCTTTTTGAAAGCTTTGGAACAGAGGGTATATTAGGCAGAGGTTCAGCTGTGGATATTTTTGATTTTGTCTTCCTCCCCATCATAAATTCAGTATTAGACACTTTTAGATCTCGTTTTAACATTAGGCAGGTTCACGGCAGAGATAAAGTGTCCAATCAGTGGAACCAGGACTGATGGAACTTTTGTAGTATTGGATGAAGAAGGACGAGACCTGCTGTCCAAAGGAACGGCTGAAGAGCTGCAAATACTCAAAGTAGGAGCAAAAGCAGCAAGAGAGGTGAACAGTCTGCGAGAAAAGCTAAACCCCTGGGAACAAGAGAAATACAAAAGTATTCAAGGGGATCGGACTATTGAAAAATTACGAACTGGCGCTGAATTGTAAAGGAAAAGAAGTGGTACTACGCTAATACAAACACGTTCGGTTTACCAGGCCCAGACGCTCTTCTAGTCAAAGTGTTGGTGGAAGGAGGAGGTCGGGTCAGCCTCCTTCCAAATAGTCAAGTGGATGCCAGGTGATTCTTCATGGCCTACTGGCATTTCCGAGGCAGCCACACTGACGCGCCTGCCACCACTTCTTAGTTCTGCGAATATGTGTGTCTCCATGTTGAGACGTTTCCTGCTTTGATCATTGAGGAATGTCAACAGTGACTGTAACTTAAACCGTAGCATCAACATGAGTTTGTGTATTGTGTATTTTGCAGTCCCATCTGACATGTTTTTCTACATGCAAATAAGAAAAAATTAATGTTGGCAAATCTGTGTGATCCTTTCTCACACCAGAATGAGCTCTCCCTGTTTCCTCTGACTTGGAGGCAAACCTCTGGGTAGTATGAATGTCAGGTACAAACATGTTTAAAATTTGTAGATGTAGCGATTAAAGTCTTTAAGTAAACTTGCTCCTTTGCCCAAACTTGTCCATCTGAATATGTCTGTCTCCATGTTGGTGAGTTCCCTGCTTTGATCCATGAGGAATGATAACAGCAGCAGTGACTGTGACTCAAACTGTGACATCAACATGGCTTTGTGTATTATTGCTGTCTCATCTGTGTTTTTCTGTGCAAATATCATCAAGGGTACTTTCAGTAAAACTCAACAAGTACACTCCATGCTGACATACAGGCGTTTCGATAAACAAATTAAGCTTAGGAGTTAACATCCTGTCTTTTGAAATTAAAAGTCTGCTTCCCAAACAACAGCCTAGAAAACCAATCAATAACTTAGTAAATCATAAAGTATAAAGTTTATACAAGCAAACTGGTCAAACATGTGTGACAGATATTGGTGCATTGATTGAACTATATTCTTAGATGAAAGCTGACAAAAGTTATTTTAACTATTTGCACCGTGCAGCATCAAGTAGGTGTTCCTTTTTGTTTTGAAATGGTTGGCTTGATTTGTATCTAGAAAATTTGTTTTGTTTTGTAATATTTAGGTAACTAACCTAACTGTGCATATTGCATATCAATTATCTATATCTCTACTGAAAAGTACATTTTAGATTATTGTAAATTGCAAATATTTAACTCTCTAAGTCTCAAAGCATAGTTGGTCGGATGTACCTTTTTTTACTTTTCTCAGAAAAATAACTGAAACATGGGCATTCAGTCAGATTATTTTTATTCACTGAAGTACAATTTTTTGGGTTAGTAGGAAATTCTTTAGTTGATAATCATACCAGCTTGGGTGTAAAGTTGTAAGATTGACTAATCTTTGTAGCTGTCAGTGAGAAAATTGAGATCTTTTTTTATCTAGACAGCACATGTTGTACTTTAATATCATTCTGTGTAACATTGTGTAAGTATTAAGATATTCCTTTGCAGACTGTTACTTTTAGTAGGGGCCATTTACATGTAGGATATACTGAGCACAGGTAATCATATTGTTAGACAATCATGTACATTTGTAACATCCTCATTCACCTATTGATACATGTGCATTTGTATGCCAAAGCACAGTTACAGTTGCATGTAGTAACAGTTACTGGACTGGTACAGTACTGAATACATGTTCTTCATTGCCTCAATCTTTATAGCACTAATTGTAGCTAACTGTTGTATGATTATCATTGATAGTACGACTGCTTGATGTATGATTATTATTAGAATGATCAAATAATCAAGAATTAACACATCTTTGTCAATAAAGGTTTAACAGTTACTGTTACATCAGATTTGAATAGAATATAAAGATCTGTGCTTAAGTCACAGATTGTGGGTTTTTAAAAAATCACATAAAAGAACAGGGTACAAAATAGGTATAAAAGCGGCTAAATTAGATTACGCTATTTCTCTATTTCTACCTCAGAGTAGATAGCACATGTCACAGGGGTCAACACCAACTTGGAACACATGTCACAGGGGCAATAGCGCATAGCCTGAACATGGCATAAGCTGCCATAGATCTGCAAAACATCGCCCATGACGCAAACCTTAAAGACACAGTACTAATGTAGATTTTGCAAGATGTCGCAAAGGTGAGTAAACAGTATAGTAACATTGGTAATTCTTTTTGAGAGTTTTCAAAGCCATGCGATTTATTTCGTTCTCTTCCATTCACTTCCCTTTAAATAATGAAGAGCTAGATTATGATGGATGGAAACTACTGTAGATCCACATACGGAAGCCTTTTACACTGCATCTGAAATAATATTCTATCATTCAAGTTATAAGATTAATATACAAGTGCAGACCATTTGTAATTACATGTACTAACCTTTCCTGCATCCGTGTAAACTTAGTTTGAGAATTTTTCTCCAACATGTAATATGATATCATAACTATGATTGATTGATATGAACTAGACTTTATATAATCCCATTAAAATCCTGTGCAGGCAAATGGTGGCCACCTCCTTCCTGTGTTGTACCTTCAACTGGACAACTGCTACAGGGAAAACAAGAACTGTTATGTCCGGGCATTCTGCTGTGAGCTAGATAGTGAAGAAGGTATGATATACTGTAATCTATACCCCATGCATATTGGATGGCACAGTGCTATATGTAAAATGGCTTGTACAGTTTAAGATAAAACTTGTCTTATCTTTTCCAAATGATGTTAATTTATGATTGACATATCATGAAATCCCATGTTTCTCTTTGATAATGCAAATTATGTCCTCTGTTGCATAAATTTCATCAGTTGGTCATCTTCTTTACCCAAATATTTCACTAACACTGGTTGTTCAAATTACGAAAGCCTTATGTTAGTTAGCAAGTAAGGTTAATGTAGCATTGGAAGGTCCTATACACCAGCACCTGAGGCGTTTTAGTTGAAGCATGTTGCGTATTCATCTATCTCTCGTCAACGATCAAAAAAAAAAAAAAAAAAAAAAAAATTCTTAATCGAAATCAGCTTTGTAATCTTCAGAAACATCGACAACACTGCACGAGGAAGACTTGACTCGTCTATTTGTTCATTACCCTTCGTATTCATTTCGTCTGCAGATCAAATGTTTAACAAGGTGGGTGACAAACTCCGCCTCCAGGAAACCCACACCCTCGAACAACTAATGAACATAGTGTCAGATTGCCACAGGCTTAAGGACATTCGGGACTGGCTTGAGCCGTTCATAGTTAATATAAATGGACAATCCCAGCCGGGTCAAGTAATTAAGGACGACCCTGATGTTGTGGATATGTTTTATCGCAAGGGGCAGGGTGTAGATTAGAATAAATTGAAATTTGGAATGTTTAAGAGGTCACGAGATACTGGAAAGCCTGTGTGGCCTGAGCGAACACCAGAAATCATCACTGTATCATACAACAATAAAAAAAATCGATGCGCTACTGTGGAGTAGTAAATCAAATGCCACGCCAAAAACACCGTACATACGCGGTTATTCCGGAAAGCTCCAGACTGTACAGATGAAGAAGGAGCAAGTGTGCACAAGTCTTTAAGAAAATAAGAGCTACTTTTGTGCTTCTCAACCCACAACCTCAACCAGAGTCTAGTCTAGACGTATTCAGAAATTATGCCAAACTCTGTAAGTCCGAGTCATATCAGCGAACGGTCACATGGATCGCTAATTCGGAAAGACAGGTAGCCTGTGTAGATTACAGGTTTCCTGGCAGTGCATCTCATGGTAATAACAGCAATAAATCTCGGGGCTAGTTTCGCACAAAGGAAATGTGATGGGGGCAGAATCAAAGAGGAGATAATCAGCTCTAAAGGTCGTCTACAAGAAGCTGGTGTTGAAAACCCTATCACTGAAGTACCCAGAAACAGCCAACAGGTTCATACCATGAGAAGAGAAAGAACCAGCACACCACAGGAACTTTGCAGACCATCTGCAGCATCTTCTGATGGCTGTACATGATCAACTATCACCCGTTTGTGCAAAGTGTCATCTATGCAAAGCACTACGAGCCTGTCACCATATAGTATACCAAGGGCCAGATGGAGGACACCAGAAGGTTATGTTGCTTAGGGTTCTTGGTGCATACAAACGTTGTTTTTTTTTCTACAGTGAAAAGCAGCAGCGAGATGTTACGCCAGAGTTCTGTTTTGAGAAAAACATATGGCAATGACAGAATGCACTAAAGCGGTTCTGTCGCGGGAACAGAAAGTTATAGAACGGGTGATTGCTTATGCTATAACACAACGTATTTTCTGCACATTAGTTCTCTTAAACTGGAGGTACTGAACAAATTCGGTTACACCTATGACACATTTTTTAGGAACAAAACTAGTTGAGAAAACTACACTGGAACATTGTTACACAATGTTGATATGCTAATGGCCAAAGAAACTATTTTACATATTTCAAGAACTGGGTCGGCAGTTACTTTGATCAATCTATCTGCAACAGAGCCAAGCACGACTTTCAGAGCCTATAATGAAATGTTTCATATGATGACCATTCCTGCCGTCGATAATTAGTTCAATAATCCCATTGGACAGCAAACTTCCCTGGGCAACATCGACTACAGAGATCTACCCAAACTAGGCTTGTTATAATTGTAAACACTAAAGACATGAACGAGTTCGATTTTTAACCAATTTTAAAAGACTTCGTGGATGATTTACGAACATTGTCCGTAGGATATCCCTTCAATTTGTAACGCAACTACTGTCTTCTCCGCTTTCTTGCTAACGCACGGGAGGGAGGCTAGGCTAGGCAACGTCATTTTTATGTTTACTTGCTAATCGATCATGGAGTGCCTGAGCGCGCGAAAAGCTTCTTCTTGCCACTTAACATAGGCGGTGAGGATGGAGCCATGAACCAGATCAATATATTTTTCATTGTTGAATTATGAATAAGAATACAAAATAACACTAATATTATTTTTTTTTTAAATGGTAGAAAAATCAGACGAACTTCATAAACTATTATGTGATAACTGATAAACTCTAAGTCTATTGGATTTTATTCCGTTCATTTTATCGTGAATTGTGGCGATAGACTGATTTCCTTGCATCAATATTTTTTTCAGGCGCCTCGTCCGAAGGACTTCTTCCAACAAGGTAGGTCCAATTTCTCGTAGGTCCAATGTCTTGTGTTGGACGAGTTTATTCAAGTAGTCCGATTAAAATAATATTAATATGCCACTTGAAGTACCCGAGAATTAATAGTCTATATATAGCTGACTTGTAGCATCCAGCGACTCCCGAACTTCTACAAACACTAGTTTGGTCTCGGTACCTACATACCTGATATCATCACAATTCATTTAGAGGTTTGGCACGTACCAAACGGGGAGGGGGTTTATGCAAGGGAGACAGAAAACGACAAACCTCATAAGGACCACAGCGCCGGGTACGATAAAAGATGAGCTGATGAACACGAATGCACTGAAGCACAGACATACAGAGATCGAGATAGACCAAACCAATACCGTCGACTTTCATGGCGAAAATAAAATGTTGCAGACCCGGAATATTCGTAATATCTGCTTCTACAATTTAAAGTGTTTAATAGGGAAAGGCATTAACGTCAACTATTTGGGGACGCAACGGGATATAATTGGCAGTACTAAGATCATAAGTGTGTCTGTGACTGAAATGTCAAAATGACCTTTTCAATCAGATAACACATTGGCTGCTTGACATCGTCCCACCCTATACATATACGTAACGCTCATTCACCTAAAGACTCTTAACACAACCGTCTATAGTTCTATTACATACAGACACATCCTATATATTTTATGTAGACATGTTGTATTGTTGGATGTGGCTGATATGCACGAAGCGAAGCATGACACAAACGATACTTTACCAACAGCCCTTTTTACTTTGTTTACAGGACCCCCTGTACAAGGTCAATGATTTTGTAGTAGTAGCTGGCGGGGCCAACGACGGGGATGCACCGTCCCCTGGTTTGCAAAAGTTGTCGCAACGTATGAGGCCAATCGACGCCTGTCCCTCCTGTGGCACGTACCAAACGGGGAGGGGGTTTATACCAGGGAGACAGAAAACGTAAAGCCCATTAAGGACCAAAGAGTCGGGTACAATAAAATCGTTGCCACAGTGGAGATGTCAGAGAAAATGACTCGGCCGGATGAAGAGATGTTAAAAGCATGGGACGCCCTGAAAAAGTAAACAGGTTTTGGGCGGACACGCTGAGGAAGTGCTTGGCATTTGGATTGTTTGTTTTTTCAAATTCCGCTCCAATGAGGCTATATTGTCCAGTAAACGTTCTTCATTCTATATCTAGTCATCTTCGTTTATATTTTACTGATTGTGATCTTTTATTGTTTTCCATATGTCTTGTCAAAAGTCAAAATACCACCTTTTAATGACAATGTAAGAGTCCGTCAGTCTGAGAGTAAGATTTAGAGTAAGTCTGATAATGATGCAGATCTGTGTTGGTCTCCGTTATCAAATACTAGACTGTAGAAATATCATTTTGTAGCGAAAGGGGATATTGATACATACGGTGGTTATTTAATTTATCCTTTAAAGGTTTTTTTTCAGGACACATACGCCATCGATGAACAGTCTTGAAACGCAGGGATTAGAGGGATTAGTTAAATGCAGGGATTAGTTAAATGCACTGTATGGTTTATATGTATGTATGTATTTACTGAATAAAGTTTGTTTTTTAAATAAAAAAAAATATCCAGATGAAAGCTGCATTAAGGTATTCCAAACCTGCAAGGGAATGGAGGAACTTAGCTATTGGCAAACACATGCGCAAACTTGAAAGAGAGACATTGCTGGACAAGATATGTAACCTCTATGAGCTAGGTATGGTGTTTTTAAGAAATATATGTGACCATTTAGATATAGATGCTTCAACCACAACAGCCCGCCGACGCAAATCTGACTTTGTGGTGAAGGTAAATGAATACCTCATTTCTGCCAGTGTTCAGGAAAAGGACCTCAGTTACTTACACTTGCCGACCATAGTTTTTGTAAGACATTTACGTTCTATTTTCAAATGGTTTGTCTATCACATTTGTGACGGTGTATTTTCGATGAGTAAGGACTGTGTTGCTAACACCATATTCCTCTCACGGGAAGCGTTCGGTGTGGGCTTTAACAGCGAGGAAGATAGACAGCCACACTCGGACTTTGGGGGTCGTTTTCTCTCTTTTGCCCGGAGGAAGAGCTTTCCCTCCCGTGCAGAAGCAGAGCACGTTTGTAATCTATAATCGTCTACAGTCATCTACATTGATCAGAGGGGGGGAGTTGAGACGGAGTCAAGGATCAGGGTATTTCTTTACTTTCATCTCCTGTAACATCAGGATGAATGTGACACTAATAATGCTAACAAGTGATGCAACAAGTACATTTTCCATGGTTCCATACAAATGTGGTGTACTCCTTCATCACATAACACTATCAAAACACAAATTATGCCCAAGATTGTAATTCAATAAGTAATATGGCACTAAAATCATGTATTACAGAGCACGATCTTCATCTACGAAGAGTCCAGTTCTGACTCAGATCTGGAGCAACTAATCTGAGAAGTAAGAAGAAGAAGCCATAAACCATTTCTAAATCTTGTATTAAGGAGAAGAAAACAAAGCCTGTTGATTCTCCTTCCTCTGATTGAATCATGCATTCACTGATTTATGGTTTGAGGCAAAGCATGTCTTCTGTGTAGAAACTTGTAACACAGCACTTGGAGAAGTTTGTAATTGAAACATGCATCCACTGATCTATGCTGTTTGGGGTAAAGCATTTCTGCTGTGTAGAAAGTTTATAGAAAAGCACTTGGATCATGCATCTTGGATCTTTGATTTTCTTTGTGATATGGCTGAACATTTATTGTACATTATGGCAGACACATGCTCCTGTGAAGCGCCTTGGGTCTTCCATCTTGACAGACAGAAAGTGTGCCAATCTTCTTGTGTTAAACAGTCAAATGACATTTTCTGTTCATGTTCTGACTATAAGTTCTGACTAGTATAGTATAGGTGTATGCAGTACGACAGAACTGTTTTTGAATGTTAGTGTAACATCTGATTCATTGCCTTGCTGGATAATCTGGAAAAAAAGGGGGAAAGAGAGATTATGATTTTTTTTAAATAAAAGGTTGTATTAATACCTTGGTACATTATCCCAACCGTTCCGGGAAGATAAGTCTTTGTGATTTATATATTCTACTCTGCTCTGTTAACAGACGTGGTAAGGGCGCCCAGCCTGATGACGAATGTTTCGAATGTCATAAGTTAGGACATTTTGCTAGAGATTGCAAGAGAGTGGGAAAAGCCGATACTTAGTAAAATCCCTGTTCGTTTGGCACAGTGAATGGTTGGAATGGTAACGACCTATGTTTAATTGTTACACGTTTGTAGCTAAGTGCAGAACATCCTGTCAGGACCGCCGACATGACTTTTGTGTTTGCGATTAAAGCGGCCTCTTTATGTTAAAGAATAGAGTAGTTTGAAGTTCTTGGTTCGAAGAGATATTTTTTATAGTTCTTGTTCTTGCATTGTAATGTATACATAAAGTGTAGTGCAACAGGAGCAGCCTAAGTAGAGACAGATACCCAGGATTTATGCCGATATAGGCTTGTTGATCGGCAACAACGTACCGAAAGCGGTAGAGCCCTGGCAAGTAGTGAATAGTCAGGGAGGAGGGCCATACGCTATTAAGACAATACTTGGATGGTCCGTCAATGGTCCTCTCAAAGAGGCCAGTGGAGAAAAGCCAATCAGTGTAAGCCGGATAAGCCTTCAGGAACAGCTAGAGCAATATTTCAACAATGAGTTCAATGAAAAGGGAATGTCTGTAGAAGATGAGGTCTTAATGAAAATAGTGACAGAAGGAACAAAAAAATGTCAAGGGCATTTCCACTACCGTTCCTGTCCTCTGAGCCCACGCTGCCAAACCACTTCATCAGGGCGGCCTGGCACCCAGACACATACCGTCAAACATTTCCCGATGTCGCTGTACAATGTTGGTGGCTTTTCCCCTTTCTCACTTGTATATAATAAGCAAAAAACAAACTTTACGGTAACCTATGCAACAACGTGGCGGGAGGATCTGGGGTCTATATAAGAAACTACTATTTAAAGATATAAGTAGGTAAAATAAGTCATACAAATTGAAGCAATATTCTTGTCTTTAATATGAAGAGGGTTGGACGTCATGTAGAGACCATCCTTTGTTTTGTTATCATTTACCAACCAAAGACAAAAAAACTGCCCGGGAGATCGAAGTCAGCAAAATGAGGAAAGATAATCTGGCTGCGGCAAGTGAGGAGTTGTTCCAGTTAATTACGGTAAGCTTACTTAATTGGTGAATACATGGAATATATCATAAAAATAAACTTATGGAACAGAATGTCGACTGAAACGAAATAGCAACATATGTATCCTAACAGTTGTAAATTCCTTTGTAATATAATGCTGTGGCTGAAAGTTCAAACGGTGCCCAAGCTGTACATTTGTACAAAGTCATGTAGAGCGACATTCGTTGTACATAATGCAAAGGATGTCAATTCAAGCTGATTTAATTTTGATTCATCATCGGGCAGCAAAGAAAAAAGCCGCAACTGCTAAGTTCAGTATACTGTTTTACATTTGTCAATTTACAATATGAATACATGTAATTAGAATCATATCATTACAATGAAAACAATAACTGCTTCACCTTTGTCAACCATCAAAGCCTGACATATACTTTCTCTAGCCACGTGTCTTGGGTTACTAGCTTGAATGAGCTTCTTCGAGCTGGGGCTCGGTTGCCGACACTATGTCCATTATGTCCACCTTCCAAGTTTAAGCCGACTAGAAACCCGGCCAGCCTGTTGGGGAACAGGACGATGGCATTCAAGAGCTGCCTCCACCTCAGCCGCCGCAGCCTCCTATTCCCCCAAGAACAACAAGGTTTGAAGCCACTCTTGATCCCAGAGTTAGGTACTAGTATCCCGCCAAAAAAACGGACAATAATGGTTGCCGATAGAATCAGTAACGCAAAACGCGAGTTGATTGCCGGATTTTGTGACTGCTCTAGTAAGTAATAGTTACCCTATGGGCGGGGCCAAAATACTGTATATAGCAGCAGTCCCGCCCACTGAGGGGATTTCTGGCCTCCCCGAGGAACGCCGTTATCCCTCGTTTCTGGTTTGATGCGACACTTCAGGGAGAACCTGAACAGACATGATATGAACTTCCGTAGATTGTAGGGACATACGCTTTGCTGAGTTCAGAAGAGCGTTAGACGCAAGAATGAAAGAACTAACATCAGTCGGGGGTGGTGTTAAAAAATACCAGGCTGACCCACTGACCGCTGACGACAAAGACCGCCTGTGGGAAAGCAACGCAATCAGCCTATCCACATCACAAGGGCTTTCCATACGGGATGTACTTCTACAATTGCAAGATGTTTGGCCTCAGAGCCATGGATGAGCACCAGCGCCTGATGCTGGATCAATACAAATCCGGCATGGACAGAAACTGCAACTACATGCAGTTCACGGGAAGAGTCTCAAAAAAACGTTCAGGGGGGGATTAAAACAAAGGAACGTGAGTGTGAAAGACATCAAACAATATGCAGACCCCACAAATCACATGATTGAGACCTACATCAGGGCACTGTCAGAGAAGATCGGACCGTCGACCCCTGAAGTCTCATGTTCCCAAGTTCTCCCTCCAGCCAGTAGGCGTCAACAAACTCGGGACATATATGAAAGCGACGTGTACCGAGGGTGGCATCTCTATTCAAGGCCGAGGAATAACAAACCATAGCGGAAAAGTGACTCGCTACCCAAATGTGGGCACAAGGATTTGATTAGCAGGCGATCATGGCTCGAAATGGACACCGGAGCACCGCGGTCCGAGCGGCCAAGCGGCCAAGTGACACTCTCCTGATGGATGTGAGCAACAAGCTCCAGCCCCCGAAGCCTCGGCCCTCAATTGCTATTGACAGAGAAGAAGACAATTACAAGAAAAGAAAGATGACTAGGAGGCTAAAGGGAAGGGGAGGTGTGGAGGGGACAAGCTGTTGAAGTTTGCCTTTCGAAAACTAATAGAAGCCATATCCGGCAACTTAACCACTGACTATTACCTCTTGTCTGAAATCTCAAATTTTCAGCAAAGTTAGGATTTGTTATAATCTCACATTACAAGCTTCCCTTCATATCCTCCATTTACAGCTCTCCAATTTTGAAATATCTGTCAGTGAAGTCTTCAATCTTATTGAAATAGGCATGACCAGGGACTGATGTTCTCTGCGTATTTGCAGTTTTAAGTACTGCAGCAAGTACTCTCGGTTAAAAAGAACTGGCAATCTGTGAGGAAACTTCCCGCCCCAAACGAAGACAGGACACGAACAATGAAGACCATGTTGTGCACCTGTTTGAGACTTTCTTCAGGGCACTGCCAGAGAAGAGTGGACGGTTCTACAGTCGACCCCTGAAGTCTCAGGTTCCCAAGTTCTCCCTCAAGCCAGTAGGCTTCAACAAACTCGGGACATGAATATATGAAAGCGATGTGTACCGATGGTGGCATCTCCATACAAGGCCGAAAAATGATAAACCATAGCGGAAAAGTGACTCTCGCTACCCAAATGTGGGCACAAGGTTTTGATGAGCAGACGATCATGGCTCGAACTGAGCACCGCGGTCCGAGCGGCCAAGTGACTCTCTCCTGATGGATGTGAGCAACAAAGCTCCGGCCCAAAGTTAGGATTTGTTATCATCTCACATTCATTTACAGCTGCCCTTCATATACTCCATGAGGAGCTCTCCAATTTTGAAATGTCTGTCAGTGAAGTCTTCAATCTTATCAATAGGCATGACCAGGGACTTGCGTATTTGCAGTTTTAAGTACTGCAGCAAGTACTCTCGGTTGAGAAGAACTGGCAATCTGTGAGGAAGTGATGCAGCATCTCTTTTTCAGTCGTGCCCTGCCACGGTGGGACCCGGATGCAAACCTTTTTTCTCTTGGTTCCTTGTTGTCATGCAAAATCAAAAGCTTTAAGTAATTGCATTAGCTGCCGGATCCATCCGACTGATCATGAACACTGACGCAGCTGCAATGTTCGTGGACAAGATAAATTTACGCTGAAGACTAGAAGAGCACATGGAATGCATGTTTCATGTTTCTGCTCCGAGGAGGACAGTCGCAGAGGCTTGTGATACGCTCAGTTATTGAATCCTAATACATATGAATGCATGTATGGATGAACTGAATGAAGCGAGGCAAAAGACTGGCACCACAGATGGAAAGGACAAAGCTGTATCAAGTAAGACACAGGAAAAGCACTGTTACACGAAATGCCTTAGCAACAAAAATACCCATGCTACATATTACCGCAAACGCCTGAGAATTCAGCCATACTATGAACGAAATGGCGTTTTGTGTGTCGTACATTGTATGAAGCGTTATGTAATTGGTCGACAGACTTGTTAAAATGCGCTGTCTTTGTTTTTCTGACACATAGGCTGCGGTTAAGAAAGCAGAATATTTGCAGTGGTTTCTCAGTAAGCAGGGTAAAGAAATTGGTTATCTTGTTTTAACTATTTGTGTGTAGTTTCTTGGTTGTGGCGTTTCTACGATTAGTGTAGTGGCTATCATAGATACATTACACATTATACAGCTGAGCAGCATACCATATCGTTGTACTTCATTTACAGTCATGAGTTTGAAGGCTTACAACAGCATTATTCTATTCCAGATGTATTCCAGAAGTCGGTGAAGAAGTACTATGAGTTCAAGCTGACTTGCTTTAAGCCTCTGATCTGGATTTGGAAAAAAAATTGCTATAATTTTGTAACTTAAATAGGGTAGATGATAAAGTCCTCTTAATTGTAGGTTGTACTTTATAGATCAACGATAGAAATGTTTTGTTTGATTATATTATGTGAACGTTTCCACACGTTCAATTTATGTCTAATATTGAGAAATCCATTTCAATTCTGCCTTTTGACCATACAATATCAAACAAGTCCATCTCGACTTATATTTCTAACAGCAAAAAGAGACGAGAAGAAGCCAATCCTATGAATTAGAGTAGTTTTAGAACCATTATTTTAGATAAGTATTAGAAATCCTGTCAGTGTTATTATATGCAGCGGGGCTGCCGAGGACAAAAAGGTCTTGCTTCAACGGCTAGCGGGGAACCGTCTGGGTAAATGAATTTAAGAAGTAGCTTGAGCCGATACGTACTTAACATATAAATATGTGAAATGATAATAAATATACCTAGAAGATTCTACAAGAACTGGGTGGCACCAAAGAAAAGACAGCGAGGTAACATATCGTACTAGTACTTGCTACTAATGCTAACTTGGGAATCATCTAGAAAATGACTTTATAAGTTTGAAATGAAATACAGACTGAAATATGGTGTCTGGGATGACAGATGATGATGAATATTGTGTCTTTTGATGCATCGGCATTTGTTGAAACATATAGAGGGATTTAATACAATAGTTTTACTAACATCATTGGCATATATTCTATAGATGATGCGAAACAGTCTGGGAAGGAGTGTGGTGATGCTATCAAGTCTTCAAAGTCAGCAAAAAAAAAGTCATTGATTTTCCACTTCTTTCTTACAGTTGGACAAGAAGGAAAAGAACCCGTAGCCATGTGCAAACGGGTTTATGTCACAAGTCTGCTGTATTGAGATGTGTTGCCAACAAGTGCAGAGAGTGCTGCAAGAAGTCACTGAAACCTTGCGTTGTGCAAAGTCACAACATGCCATACTTAAGGGCTAAAATCAGCAACATGACCTCAAGGTGTTTGAAGAAGAGATCGGGTCCGAGGCCCACGTAATGCTGTTATACAGGTTGGACGGAAACCTATTCATGCCGGTAGCCGTAGACTACCTTGCGAAGAAAGGGAAGGCGGAGAAGGTGATGCAGCAAATGTTTGCTTAACAGGGTGAAGACAGTCCAAGTCTGCCGCAGGTGTCTTCAAAGAGCACAAGTCAAAGAATTGTTCAGGACGTCCCAGACTGTGTAAGCCACTGTGACGCTTGTCTCACCAACATGTTGTATGTGAAGAGGGTGGTGCACTTAGACATGACTCAGTATACCCGGCGAGGGCATGTTCCAAGTGCATCGAGGAGCCACAATAGTGTCAGAAGATACTCGTCATGGTTTTGAGCACTATGTCCTAGGACATAAAGACCGTGGACGCTGAAAATGCCGAAGTAGGCGACGCCGTCGCGGTCTATTAGCCTGCCTTTGACTGGTTCATAGGCGAGATCATCTATATACATAATAGATCTGTAAAAGTAAAGTTCAAAGTTGAGGGTGATGACACAAGAAAATTCAGGGAGGATAATTGATTTTCAAGTTGTCATATCTTCCACCTATGCTTCTGAGCAAACATCGAGTTCTGGCCCACATCCCTGTGACCAAGCGTCAGCAAACCTGCACGCAAAAACATGAGAGGATTGGGAGAAAGAACATGTACTTTTTGACGATCTGGGATTTTATAAATTCTTTCCTTATGTTTTAAGTTTAAATTTATATCACAGTCAACAAACAGTATTACAAGTTTTGGCATAAAGATTGTGTCAGCACACATGATGGCAAAAAATATAATAGTCAAAATTTTCACTATTTCCATAATTTTCTCTCATGATATTCTAATTTCTATTGTGTTTTATCAGGTGTGAAGGTGGTCGATCACGCTCATGATCGTGTGATATGCTAGATGAACACAAGGCTCATTCTGAGCACACAGACCTTCAAAGTAGCAGGATTGCAAGGGAGGAACCTGGATAGATCCATTCAGCAGCGATTCGGTTTGTTTGTCATCCGGGAAGTTTGCCACCCCGAATATAGAAGAGGACCTACTAAACGCGAAAGTTGTTGGGGGGAATGCATATGAAGTGTGCAGCGCACAGATTTAACTATTATGAAGTGCACAGTTATTTTTTCCTTAGTACTTTTGGCAGTTATACAATGTAAAAGGGGCATTCCATACAATTCAGAATGTCTGTCTTGCTTTGCTACAGAGGAAGGTCCTGGCAGAAGACCTCAAGCCAAGTACAAGCATCCCGATGCACAAATTTACTACTTCTCCATCAAATTGCCTTCCACCTTTAGACAGTGTGACCTGGTAGAAATTGTCTTTCTTTCTCAAATAACAGCTGAAGTATAGCACCAGAATAATACCTGGATTTGGCCGGACTGATAGGGAGGCAGTGGAGCGATGTGGGTATTCCTCCGAAAGTTCGCAAGATTTCAGATAATAAACGGACATGCCTTCCATTGTCTTGGGCACTTGGATGCTATACTTCTGACGATAGTATAGAGGGAATTCAAGTTGGCTAGGATTTTTTTCGATTTATTTATTTCGCATTTTTAGTGATCATATTCACCTCCATTATATTATGTTAATGTCCACAATACTTTCTAAACTAGGAGAAGATCTACTGCAATTTGTGCCGGATATAATGACTCAGCAAGCAAGGCATCATTGTAAGCCGTTATCTCCGTTGGGAGTAGAAGATAGTATATAGCGAGAAGGTGGACGGTATCTTTTGCATGCCATGTGTGCTTTTCGCTGCCGATCCGATAAAGGAACAGTTTGTGACGAAGCCATTCAGAGTGTGGAACAAGAAAAGTGAGAAAGTCAAGGATCACGAGACCATGTGAGGCTACCTTACTAAGGCAGTTACTACCTTACTAAGGCAAACAGTAGAACGACCCCACACCAGCATTACCACCCACAACACAGACAGACTACCAAGAGTTCTGGAATCAAATGGCCAGAGCCAAACCATCACAGGGGTTGTCGAAACAGCAAATGGGGAAAAGGTCAACAAAGAATGGAACGACAGAAAGAGAGCCAAGCAATCAAAGATCCGCCCCCCACCCCCTGTGCCTTGTATTCCTCTCCTTGATCTTGTACCTGAGCTCAAGAGCCAGGTGGAGGCAGGAAAGGAGGCCAAGGTGGAGAAGGTGCTTCAAAAAGTGGTAACTGCCAAAGAATTTGAAAATGTAGATTTTTCGCCGGCACGCATTAATTTCCATGTGTGTGAATGATATCATCCATAAAATTTACTTGCTTGTAAGTAACCCAACACAGGGTACCCAGGTGCACCAATACACCCACTAAATTAGGTGCACATGCACCCAGTATTTCTAGTATTTCAGCCCTGGGAGTGAAATGAAATAACTTTATCGACCACTGTTTTCCCTTCCCAGACAGTAAATGCGACTGGACTGGGCCTTACGGAAATATGGAAGGGCATAACAAGTGCTGTCTGCTCAAGGAGGTGAAGTGTTGCACTTTTATGTTCATGTTTTTTTTCAAGTGACTTTCAAAGTTTCATGTAGTGTTCTGCTTGCCTTGTTTCTGTTGTACATAATCCAAAAAAATCGCATAGACCATGGTTATGCTCAACAAAGGTCATGTTGATTAGAACATATTGTGTTATGATAAGTGAGAAATGATGACGACTTCGCTGTTATGCAACTAGTTCTTAACATGACAAAACATCAGAATTAAAAATACCATTATATCACAATATTAGGTTCCCCCATGCTTTGTAGTGGATGATTGTAACTTAGTAGTAAGTATGAATGCACCAAAGCCCAAGCCAATGAGTGTTTGTATCAATCGATAATCCTTATACCCCAATATTAAAGTGCTTAAGTTAATTTTGTCCTCATCTTTATGACTTAAGAAAAGGTCACCAGTTTATTCCTATCTCAAAACAATCAAACTAGAGACATATTGCTTGTTCCTTGCGCCGAATTTTGGCGATGATAGATAATAAATAATGAACTCTACAAATGTTGACTGGTCTGCTGTGAAAGCTGCATGGAAGTGCCAGAAATCAAAGGTACGCATAGGAAATAACTACCACCAGCTCCTGGCCGATATTGAAAGTGAGAACTTAGAAGTGAGGAAAGAGATCTGCTAGAATTTGGTTTTGGAAAAGAAGGAAGTTGTCAGGAAAAAACAAACTGTTGGAAGTCAACAGTAAATAACAAGAATTTTCTTCTACGCCAGCTGAGCAAACTGCATTTGACCTCAACTGGGAGAAACTCCTGCTAAATCTTGAAACGGAAGGTCTCAATGTGAGGAACGATACGGCATTGGACGGCAATTGTAAATTTTCCGCTGTTTGCGACCAGATGCAGCGCCTTCGTGGCGTTCACAAGTCTCATGAAAGTCTGATCTTAAGTAAGAATTGCATCCAGTTCAATGTGGTTTTGGGGCATCAATTGTAATCGTCAATAAAGGAAAATGGCCGGGGGATAATTGCAACAATGCGTTGAACAGTGACGTGTCTTACAAATAATTAATAAGAACAGAGCAAATTTCTGTTACAAGTGTTAGCTACACTCCTCACATCTGTAGGGTTTCTCACTAGTATGAGTCCGCATGTGAGTATTCAGATTACCCAGTTTACTGAACTGCCTGCTGCACTCCTCACACCTGTAGGGTTTCTCACCGGTGTGAGTGTGCATGTGACTCAAAGGTCAAGCTGCAAGAAGTGCAGAGGAAACATCTTATTCTAATGTGCCATCATAACTATGATTTCGTATTATACTACAAACGACCGTAGATGCATAAAATGAAATGGAGTGGGAGCCAACAGCCGGCATTGTCCAATTCCGAGATGCAACTGACCCTTCTCAGAAAATGTACTCGTGTCTGGCCCGTTTTGGTGAGTTTGGCAGATGGTAGGTTGTAATTTTATAAATGCCAATGGCTACTCAATACGTTGATGCTGATAGCAATGTAATACTGAAAGTACTATCAGGCCTAAGTACCCCTTAAATTAGGATACCAAGCTTTCTTACAATGTTCATTAACAGCGACTGCTGTCCATGTATGATGTCTTCCTCAAATATATCCCTGACCTAGACCGTCTTATCCAACAGACATCATACCTGTTGCTTTTCCATTTTCAAAGCCCTGACTGCACCGACAAATTCAGGCGCGCAAGTTAAAGGACTGTTACTTGGAGGTTGCAGTTCTGCTGTTCAGCAGAGATGAGGGGGTGGGAACCATATTGGGACGCCAAAAAGCAGGGGTTCCTGACAGACCAGGAAAAGACTTCAGCATTGTAAAAAAACAGTGTCACTCCTAGGCGCAAAGCAAACCTTTCTATGTATAACTTTAAAAACAAGCCGGACCCGGCACGTCAGAAGTTACATGTACATAGGCAAGCATACCATAGCGGCTCCTTCATTAGAAACCATGTCAACATTATGCTTCCGGCAAGTACTTGCCAACTAATATCAGTGTAATGATTTGGCTTCTAAAACAAACCATAATTTAGGAATTTTGAATCTATTCTGATGACATTTCATTTACATACACAGGAGGAATGCATTAAACAGCTAACATCAGTCATCATGTACATCACTCGGCAACAAATACTCTGTAAATAATGACTGAAATATTGGATATATGTATTGTATAACCCAGGCAACCTAGTACGTAATGTGAACCTAAGTTTTGGCTTTGAGTTGTCAACGATTTTATAGATAGTTTAGTCCCGTGCATTTTTTTACCATATGCGCTTTAGTTTCGTTCTGTTTTTTTGTTACTTTTGTTTCTTCTATGTTTTTTAGCTCGGCGTTATGTATCTGTTTGGCATACTTTGTGAACGTTTGTAATGAACTCTGAATACTGTTCCCAGGGCTTACCCTTTGTAATAGCCTTTGGCTAGTTGGGTAGCCCTGGCTGTACTTTTTTACAGTCGAATAAATAAAATAAAAAAATCTCCGTTGTGACAGCCATAATGGAGAAGTATGACGACCTGTCCCTTACCCTTGTTCCGAAGGCAAGAGAAACAGCTTCAAAGTACCAGTACTTGCCACAAGAAGTATTCCCATGCCGGACAATTTGTAGATAACTAATATCATACCAAAGTTGTCAAAGAGCCGGTGCATTTACTTCTGCCAAGCCACATTTAGCTTGTATTTTGGGTGCTACTGGTATGTGTGTTCTTATAGTTGGTATAGTTAACTAGGGAATAGACTTAGAACATTTACCGTGCGTGGAGACAAATACCTGTTAACAGCCATCTTCGGTATCTTTTGCTTTGAATATGTTATGTTCATGATTTCTATGTTTGCCGACTGCCGTTAATTGGGGTGTTTGATTGTGACTTAAGTAGTGCAGTAGGCACACGCATAATCAAAGGGAAATTAGGATGATACCATAGTGAGAAATGTATATTTACCTTACATATCATTAATCATTCTTACTGATTGAGAACTGCGTGTCCATAACGTAATTGTTATTGGTATTCTCCAAGCAGAAGTTACGATCAGGGCTGGTGGTGGCCGCTATTCCTTCGGTCTTCTTCCAGCCCCTACCGTAACCTCTGCTTGGAGAATAGACGTGTATAACATTGAGGAGAACATTAGTTATAGGTCAGCTAATATGGCAAACTTCAGAGATCGGACTAATCACGATTGACATTTTTCTATTTTTAGGAATGAAGAAACCTGGGAAAAAGGGATCTGGGAGCACGTTTCATTAAACATTTTTGACATTTTCCTGTGATGGCTTATGTCCTTGCTGACGAAAATGCCGAGTTCCCAGGTTGCTGTCAAGTCCAGATTTGTTTTACTTATTTAGATACACGTTTTCCTGTCATCTTGGTAACATATTTTGGCGTCCTTTTCCAGGCTGAGGCAGTCTCCCAAGCGAAGAAGAGGAAAGAGGCGGCTCTCTCGGAGCAAGAGAAAGCGGAGACGGTAGAAATCTTGGCACAACTCCCCAAGAGCTTGCAACTCTCTCATGATAATTTGAGGATCCAAGTCAACTCAACCTAATATCACTTTCTAAAGGCATGTCCAACAGTGACAATGCTGCAACAGGTGCGATAGCTACAGTACAGGTACACTTTTACCAGATGAATCATATGTGACGATATCGTATCCTACACCGATTGTAGATAGAAACAACAACAAAAAGCAATACACTACCAAGCACGAGCAAGTAGAAATCTGTTGCATGTTTTTTTGTTTGTCGATCATCCTTTCAATAGTTTTCGTGTCTTCGCTTGACTTTGTTTGGTACATGGTCGACACATGTGGCATCTCTTTATTTCAGACCGAGACACACGAACCTTGGAAAGTGCTGAGAACGATATCCTGGCTGAGGCCTCTATTTCAGATTTTGTTTTACAACTCACCCAGCTCACCTTACAATCAGCACTGCGTAGAGAGAGAACAGTATACCAGATGAATTACTTGACGATATCGTATCTTATAGGGATTTTTAATAGAAACGACAGCCAAAGGCAATACTGCTATGTACCAGTATCAAAACAGAAATCTGTTGCTTTCTTTTTTTTCGGTTAAAAAAAATGACGATCACTTCCTTTGAATAGTTCCTGTTTTATATTAATTGGATGCTGTCAAGATAAGAGTCTTTCGTGGCTAAGATATTTGTTCACGGCTGTCTTCGCTTTCTTTGTTTGATACATGGTCGACACACGTGGCATCTCTTTATTTCAGACCGAGACACACGACACCGTGGAACAGGAAAGTGAGGTCGCGAGCCCAGAAAACAGCAGCTCGGTACGTCACGCCTCTATTTATGTACCGATCTATGCATGTTGGCGTAGAGCGTGACGTCAGACGTCTGGGCGTCTTTTCTTATGGCGTATGTTAAGACAATATTTGGAATATGTATTCAATATGTATTCCGTGTACAACGGAACTTACAATGGTAAACATGTTTCCATGAAAAGTTTGATTGGAAAAATTCCCAGACGGATCCGAAAATACATTGAAAATCAAGAAAAAGCATCCAGACCTTTAGACCACAAAAATGTGGGGGTTTTCGGTACAAACATTTTGTTGAAATACCTTGAAAAATATTATGAGTTTCAAGGGGTGACTCGTGTCTTCAATTCGGTGGATGGGCTGCAGAAGTAAATTAGGGACGAACTTCCGTGGCCTATAAGAACAAACATTATGGCTCGGTCGTCAGAGGGATTGAGTTACCTTCAGGACAACAACATCATACACTCTTTTCGACGCGATTGACCTGGCAGAGACTACAATACTCGGCATCAGGCAACAAAGGGAACAGTATCTGCAGTGGAGAGCTGTCCGAGCCAGCCAGGCAGGACCAGGAGTTTCAGCCCACTGTCAGCGCAGAACCACAAGCCGGACCATCCCACATGTCCAAGCCGTTTGAGCATGACATGGACGAAGACAAAGATGACTCTCAGACCAGTCAGGATGCTTTTCTCCATACCAGGGCGGCATGGCAAAAGTTTAGCCTACAACAAACCAGAACGGACATGGCTTTGGAGACGGGGGATTACTCAGAGGTGATGTGAGCTTTCATCGGCATGGGGGGGGGGGAGACCCAATGGGGGAAGCATCTCCGGCCAGCACCGTCCCTGTCAGAGGAAGCTCCTTGCACTGTCTACTATCACTTACTACCAGTATAAACAATACACGACGTCAAGAATGGGTCTCTTTAGAACTATTTTTATGACTTAAGCAGGTACATGTTGTAGATTTTTGTGCAATTACTATCAGTTTAGAAGTAACCCCCACATTATCAAGGATAGTCAAGAGTTATCTTGAAAGTTCACATGTGTTGGTATTTTTTCCTAATAACCAGAGGGATGACAGAAACCATTGGACGTCACAAGAAACACACAGCGTTCATGGCAGAGAAGAAAACAGAAAAGGGAAAGGACGTCTATGTTATAGTCCAGGGGCAGCCTATCACAATCTGCCACAACGTGACGGATGGGTTGCTTGCCATGGTTGGGGCGCTTTATGCTTTCCACCTGCCCCATCAGAAGTGTATTGCCCTGGCCATGGTGTTTATCGAACAACATCTTATAAACCAGGGAGACCTTAGTTCCTCCTTCAACAGAGTATACAAGGTTCAATGAGAGTAAGAGTAGGCACCGGAGCCCGAGGCGTTTGATAAGCTTTTGGCAGAACTTTTTTGATCCATGTTTTTATAACTGAATCAACCTTTTTTTCCCCATAAAGTATGAGTTGCTTTTTTATAGCTGTTTAAACTGTTTTTTCATGAAGTCTAAGCTACTTTTTCTATACCTGTTGAAGCTTTTTATAACTTATTCAACTTTTTTTCATAAAGCATGAGTTACTTTTTTTATTTCTAAAATCATGAGGAGAGAATTATAACACCCAGAAAGCAGCAGCAGCCACTGTGTTCAGGGAAATGGAAGACATCACAAAGAATGGACTGGATTTTGAGCGCAGAAACATTAGAGTACAATGGTATGTCACAATATTTCTAATCATAATACAAATAAGAACATAAAGTCTATGTACATTTGTTAATATCTATGCCCCAAACACTGACGACCCAGACGTCTTCCTTGCTTTGATCTGCAATAACTCATGCTCGCAACCGGCGCAGTTGTCATCCAAACAGTGATCTCTCTCTACCTTCCCCTCGCTTTGATATGAATGATCTTTAAAATTAATTTTAAAAAACACTAAACGCTGCAACATGGGAGTGCATGTTAAGAGAGCGGATTTCCCTGTACGTTAATTCCTAGGTCGTTCTTATTAAATTCCTTTAACTGCTGTGAAAATACGGAGTGTGAAACAAAAGCATGTTCACGGCAAAATGTTTGAGAGTAGTCTGAGTTTCAGTCAGCAGACAAACAAAAGCTCTTTGCGCGTTGCTTGTACATGTATCATGTTAGAGATAATGCAAACGGTGATGTAGAAACTGCTTAGGATATACCGAAGTTGTAAAAAAACGTCGTTGACCACCTCTTTACTTAAGCTCTGAAATGTTTCTCTAAATTCAGTTATCCAACTAATACTAGCAAATTTTCTCTTTTTTTATCTCCCACACATCTGTGCCTTGTGATTTCAGCCCATCCGACTACAGCAATTCATCAAGTGATTCCCGCGGATACATAGCTGCACTATGTTATCAGCTGTAATTTTTTTTCTTGTATCCGTGACTCAATTCAACATGACAACTTTTGAAGGGAGTCGACGTTTCCTGCTCCCAGATCACCCACTCCGATTTGATGCAGAAGGGTTTGCTGACAAGCGTGAGGGGCATCATGGACCGCCGCCACCAAATGCTAACCAAATAGCGTATGGGAAAGCAATTGACAAGATTTGGGGCCTACATGTAGCTGACCGGGTGTCGTGTCGTGTCTGGATGCCAGCGCTCCAAACTTATTCATAGCTCCCCCGCTCATTGTATTGAAAGGCGCGGGTCATTTTCTCTAATTCTCACGACAGCGAACCTATCATTATTAGTCTTGTATAATCTAACTTTGAATTTTTTGTTGTTGATTTTCTTCTACCTATCACCATACCTTTTTAGAAACCCTTATCGCAAAAACCTAAAACGCTCGCACATCTTTACGAAAAAGTTTCTCCGTACAGAAACACAGTGTCCGCATTCTATTGTTTCCGTGGATGGATGCACGCATACGAACTCTAGGGAAACCCTTCCGGGACAAATTTAAAGATGCCAGCGCTCCAAACTTATTCATAGCTCCCCCGCTCATTATATTGAAAGGCGTGGTCATTTACTCTAACTCTCACGACAGCGAACCAATCATTATTAGTCTTGTATAAACTTACTTTGATTTGTATAAACTTACTTTGATTTGATTTGTTTAAATATCTGTGTCTGTTGTTGTCTCTCCCCCACATATAGAACTCGGAGAGGCCACCACACTCTTCAAGACGTATATGACGTCAATGGCCGGTCAAGGAACAAGTTGTACAGAGGCAGTGGGAGGCTTATGTCTCCAACCTGTGGAAGCTTTGTAAGAACAAATGTTATTGCGTTTGTTTATATTTGTATCTACATATCTCGTGTCTATTATACTTCCTACATATATCTATCTATCCTTCTATTGACTTATCTATTCATTTTCAGATAGGGAACCCTCACACGTCAAGGAGGCGCTTGCCCCCTTGACAACAGATGAGGACCGGTATGTCCGCACAAATAGCAAGAGAGTGTATGACTCTATACACTTTCATGACGACGGTACGTACCATTCAGATGTTCTTTATATCCTTATTTAAATCTAGCACAAATCCTAAATATAGATGCTACCATCTTACGTCTTAAGATTCTAAATATAGATGCCGTACTTTTTTTTTCCTTTTAGACGACAGCGACAACCTATCAACACCGGCCCACACACCGGACCGTCCCCTCACAGACCGCGGTTCAACAGTTGATCCCCCCTCTCCACCTGTTGCTATCGTGCAACCTCGGTCTTCCGAGGCTACCGACGGCGACAGTCAGTTGGAGGCGGCTATCAACTTATCTTTGCCGTACGCCACTGCAGCGCTTGCCGGTTGTAAGTATTTATTTACTTGTTTTCTGCGTGCACAATCTATCATTTTTTTATACTGTCTTTGCTTAACCTGAACACATCACCCTTACATTTTTCTTCCTTCCACAGATACGGGGACGGTAGTTGCCATTAATCAACCATCGACGTCGGCAGCGGGTAACAACCCACCGGTGTATCCAGAGTCTTCTGAGGAGACTACCGAAGGCAGCGACAGCGAGGTGGAGTTGGAGACCGCTATGGACTTGGCTGTGACTCACGTCAACACAGTGTTTGCGACTTGTAAGTGTTTGTCTATTTGTTTTCTGTGTGTACTCTCAACCATTGTTTTTTTTCTTCTATTTTTACTGTCATTGCTTACCCTGAACCCTTGCATCCTTTATTAATTTTTTTCCTTCCTCAGATATGGAGACACGTACGGTATAGCCGACATCGACCAACCGTTGACGGCAGTGACAGTTAACAACCCTCCGATGGCCATGAACCTCCCCAATTCACCACCGGGGATGACCCCTTTCCACACCTACCGACCCCTTTCACCGGCGACACTGGCATCTGTCATGGCCTCCCGCATCAGAGACACACCAGACGGAAGATGATGCTGGCTCATGGTTCAAGCAGATGTTTCCGGGACAGGATCGGGACGAGAAAAAAAAAAGGGCCAGGGATCGTTTCGGCGATGACTTGAGCAAGCCGCTGAATGCTGACTCTCTATTCCCTGCAGTCGTAGCCGGAGTCTTACTGCGCATGCGCGGTTTCGCACCTCCGGCCGTGTTGTTTTTAGCAAACCTGCCCACGTGGAAAGAAGACGCTTCCCCGTTTGCCATCCAGCCTCTTGCAGGTAAGAAGCCCTATTAACAAAACAGAAATAACAAAAGGAATGTACCTATCGGGTGGGCAGGTTACAGAGTCCTCACAAATCCAGAATCAAAGTTGCAAGTACTTAAACAGCACAAGTACATTTGAAAGAAATGAATGGAAGTTGAGGACAAGATTGTAGAATTTCGGACACTGAAGGCCATGTGCTGTTTCTTGGGGCAGATTAGACAAACTTCCAGCTGAACTCGAGATATAAGTACAGCCTGGAACACATCTCTAACTGAAGTTCCCCTACTTCATACACCTAAGTAATATAGACTAATATTTAGACAAACCATTGATTATGAACCATATCTGCTGTTACATTTTACCATTACGAAGAAGCAAGAAGTCGAATCCATGGAGTTTATAATTCGTGTATTAATTAGACAATTTATCGATGCATCTATATACTATTTTTTAATTCTTTCATATATTGCTAAAACGTATCAACTTCTTTTAAGCAGCTAAGACTTGTTTTCACCATCTTATGAAACCTTTGCAGGTTAGTGTTTTTAATATTATAGCATTCTTCATTATTTTCCATTTGATTCAGACCCTAATGAGATTACTTGGCAGTAGGCATACTGACCTCATCGGTTCATTTTCACACCTGAAGTGAAGACTGGGTCAGATGGAACTGGATACAGATTCACTGTTATTGGTACTTGTGAAGTCAATTGTCAGAAGTAAGTGATTGCAGGATCGAACAAAATAGTTTGCAGCAACAAAACGACATGCGAAAACACACCGTTTGCATGAATTTTATATAGGTGCAAAGAGGTAGAGTTAAAGATAACGGCTAAAAGTATATCCTCTTTGGTCGGTTCTACTCTGGGTGATGCAAAATTCGAGCCAAAGAAACAATTATGTTCCGGCGATATTTCCACCACGGCAAACGGATTGGTCATCCGGGCTAACAGGTCTAAAACAATCCCATTCTGGGAGCGCACAATCGAAATCCTCCTCGCCGCTATGCCCGGCTCCCCACATGTAAACCCACACTGCATACACCTCTTAGCACAACATTGCAAATATGCTTAACATTTGTTTTGTACCTTAATGATGTTAGCCTCTAGGTTTCTCTTCATTGTGTCAATGATGTATGATATATTTTGCAGACACTAATGTTTCACCTCCCTCACCAAATCACCAAGACAATTGGTCTGATTATGTTAGAAAGGTATGTGAGTAAACTGTTTTTGCTGAGTTCTAAGAGGGACCATCATTTCCAGGGGAATACAAAGCAATAAAGGACAACGTTGTACATCGAAAATTCTGAATTCTGTGTACACTTGAAGGAGACACAAACAAGCCTGGTATGTACCCACACCTCTTCGTAATCACATTGGGCCCTTTCGCCATTGACCTTGCCCTCGATTGCGATCCGATGAAAGGTACGTCAAGGATAGTCAAGGTCAGAACACACAATCCTGTCGACACAACGGCACTGGAGAATGACTTGCTGTTAGCACATTCCTTGGCGTATCGCAAGGGGGAGGCTTTTGTTTGTGAGAAGTCAAACATCGAAGTGGAGGGAACAGTAGACTCTAAATACCTCTTGTAAGAAGCTAGCAGATGTAAGGATAGAACTGGAGATGAGGGGTCTCCCTACCGACGGATCAAAGCAGCTGAATCACCTAAATGTCGTGGAGATAACGTATGGCCGCAAGAAAGCGAACCGGCGGTCAAGGCTCAACATTGTGGAGGGTGGCAGCATTTGCTCAGGGGCTATATGGGCAAAGGCCAGCGGAGACTTGATGGTTGGGGATGATGCCAGCAAAACGGTGATCACACAGGTAACAAGAGATGACATTGGGCTGATCGGTACTATGGCCAAATTTGCAGACTTCACCATAGACTGTAGAAAGGTACATGTATTGTCTGTGTGTGTGTCGATGCAGGTGGGGCAGTGTATGCCACCTCAACGGAGGTCAGGGTGGCCTGTACAAGTTTGTACATGAGCAGCTGCAGTGGCAAAGACTAGTCCTCAATGGGACCGCTTTATGTAAGGAGACGCATACTGTGATACCCTACGACGTAGGAGAGTCCGCCCTCGTGTTCACTGACACTGAAAGCCACCAGGTAAAAACACTCACACGGGCCGGCACGATACAGATTGTAGCCAGAAGTGACAGGCCAGGTTTGCAATGAAACAGTTTAGTATTATTGTTTATGTCTGTATAATCCAAGGGCTAGTGCCACCTATGGAATTCATTTCCATCATTATGCTTTTGGAATTGTGCAGACGGTGCAGCACATTGAAACTGAAAGCACAGTGTGTATTGTTTGCCAAATGTCAGTGGCACTGTGTTTTTTTTTACAGCCAAATAGATAAATCAAATCAAGTCAGTGTAGAATACATCTTAAATCTTAGTGTACTTTATCATGAAGGTTCAATTAAAAACTTCACGACCATAGAGGCATTCTAAAATTGTTTTAGCTACACACCACAAAGTACAGGTTATTACAAAGTATAAGTATACGTTGTTAAAATAGGTAGTCATTCAATGTCACATTTCAACGATTTTGAACATATGTTTCTTTTCACAACTGCAGACGCTACAAGCATGTAACTGCGATGCAGTGGTTTATAACCACCTCAATAAGCTGGGGTTCATTGACAGGACACCAAAGGGGCACAGGGTGATGGACCATATCCACCCAAATATGCTATGGGATTTTGGGCTTGGATTTTCTGGGACAAGTAGTGCTAGGACAGCTAGTGCTGTAAGTATGGAAGGATTCTTGATAACACATTATATTGAAATCTTTCCTAATTAGTATGTGCCATATTTAGTTTGAAAATATGATAAGACATTGACACGTTAGCCCTGTTCCGGAAAAAAACTGAAGTAGAACATTAAGGGTATGCAGGATGAGGTGATGGCGCTCCTGACAGAAAAATGTCGTGAGTATACGTATTTTATTTTCCTTTCTTATTTCTCTAAGCATAGACCTGGAAGAGGCATGACAGGGGAGGGAAGAGGTCGCAAAATCTGCCTTTTTGTTCATTTTCATGTCTTCATGTATCTTTAACTTCTCAGATTGATTTAACATTGAGAAGCCTGTAAGTAGATTTGGCATACAGATATTACTTACGAGATTGTGGAAAAATAAAATAATTGACTTAAAATATGATCTTTTAGATCCAGTCAGAAAATCAAAAATACGAGGTCGAGCGTCAAACTAGATATTGAGAAGTGTTTTGTTTTTTCATAGCCCAAAAGAAGCTGTAAAGCCAAGTTCCAGAATGTGTACTTCGTCAAAAGAAAGAACTTCGCTGCGAATGAGAACCACCTCTGCGAGCAGTTCCGTGGATGTGTGACGGATGATCAGTTCGTTGCGAAGATGGAGGGGGCTTAGGTCGACACAAGAAGATACACCCAAGAAGAACATTAAAGATCGTCGTAAAGGTGACCAGCTATATTTCAACTATAAAAAAATGAATTATGATGGTAAGGCATATACTGTGTTATCCTTTTCCAGAACACTTTCCTACCACAACTGACGGTAGACGGGACTGTGAAGACATATGCTATAAATAACTGAAGGAGGACTTGATAGAAGTTATCAACATGATGAACACTGAACACGGTGATAAAGAGACTGAGAACTACAATGGTTTATCATGTTTACAGGGAACCAAGTTCATGCCTGTTGAAAGAGGGATGGAACTGCTTCATGTAGAGAAACAAAAACTGAGAGACTCTATGTAAGTTATGTAAGTATGCAACTTTATAAGTTTGAAATGAAACACAGACTGTAATATGGTGTCTGGGATGACAGATGATGATGAATATTGTGTCTTTTCCAATGCATCGGCATTTGTTGAAACATATAGAGGGATTTAATACAATAGTTTTGCTAACATCATTGGCATATATCCTATAGATGATGGGAAACAGTCTGGTAAGGAGTGTGGTGATGCTATCAAGTCTTCAAAGTCAGCAAAAAATAACAAGTCTCTAATTTTCTACTTCTTTCTTACAGTTCAGAGAACAAGAAGGAGAAGAACACGTGATCCATGTGCCAACGGCTTATGTCACAAGTCTGCTGTATTGAGATGTGTTGCCAACAAGTGCAGGGAGCAAGTTTCAAGAGTTCGAAGCTAAAATTGACTTAAGATTGCATGCGGAGGGGTTCAAACCCAGACAAGATACAAATGCGCATTAATCCGAAAATGGACAAGAAGGAACTGCAGAAGTTCTACAACTTCATTAAGAACAGAGTCAAGAATGCTCCACACCGGAAGACATTCGCAGATGCTTCCACCTAGACCACAATCACAGGCGAGGCGACACCAACAATTACATGGCGCTACACTGTGGGACAGGGTGTCGCCGTTAACAAAGGTCCACATGGGCCACAGTGACTGCCAGGAAAGGTGCATACCTGGTCCACTACACAGGTTACAACAAAAGGAACGATGAGATGATTTCAGAAGACAACAAGGCTCTAAGGGCTTCTGCCGGGAAGTCCTGATTGTTTTCCTTGCAGAAATCTTTCTTCTACGTTGGCGACGTATTTTAGCCCTTACGTATGGCATGTTGTGACTTGGCACAGCGCAAGGTTTCAGTGACTTCTTGCTGGGCGCCATTCTGACAGGCAGATCTGACAAGTGAGTCTCTGTATACAAAAGCGCTGTGACAACTGGCTAAATGAAAAGTTCTTTCTTCCCATAATATAGGCAAACTACAAGGTGGACCAGATGGTCGTAGTGAAAGGGCAGACAAATGACAACGACCGCGACCCTGCGCCCTGGTTCGCCCGTATTGTCGCAACCAACCCGCTGAAGCTGCGATGGTACGACATCGCTAGGGATAATACGTACGAGATTGAGACAGATGACGTTGGCCGTCCAAGAGAATTAGTACTTTTGGCCAAACAGATAGTGGCTACAGCAAGACACTGCCATATGAGAAACTTGTCCGCATTATGGAACTCTTCCGCGTGTAGTTTTCTGTTGTTGTTTTTTGATGATTTTGAATGTGAAAATCGTTAGCGACGAGGCGTTGGCACCCACTGTGTCTGTTTTGTACGTCAAACGTTTCTTCATTTTTATCTTAGCAGTTTGTTATAATAAAATTCCCCCATAGGGAATTTACTTTTTTTATTTTATGTTGTTTGATTAGAGATAGTTTGCTAGTTTCTAGAGAACACCCCTACATGGGAATGTACAAAGGTTATCCGTTAACTTAAATTGGTGTGGCCTAACCATGTACATGAATGTTCGTGTTTAAATTTACACTTTCAGTTTTGTAATGCCTGTATTGACAATTTGTTATCTGTTCAATCACTGCTACATGTATCATGAACTATTTTGTCACCATTTCTATATTACAAATTGACGCCATCAAATACCTGACATACGTAGCTGCCAAAGTAGCTACTGACCTTGTTGATAAATATTCCCCCTAAGTTACCAGTACCAACACACTCTGCAAGTGGAGTTCTGGTGCTGAGGGTTAAGAAGTGGAGCGCAACATCAGGCATGAAAAATGACTGTAACATAGAGTTCGATTTGGGACAGACTCTACAGGTGACGGCACACGAGACACAGCTTAGCTACAAACTGGAAGCAGCAGTAGTAAATTTTGTAAAAGCATTTTTATGGGTGTGATAGAGCACATAGTGTCATATGTCACACAAGAGCTACAAATATGTACTTTGCCTAAAAGAGGCTTATAGTACTTGCTCTCTTAGCAAGCTTTCTACTTGGGGCTTATTTTGTGCTGCATACTGACTGCACTTGGTTTGTAATTGTACTTCAAAAGGGTATTGTTATAATTTGTAAACAACGATACATGTCCAATTAAGCGCCGAAAGAGCATATAAGCCAGGCTAAGGAGGTGATAAGAAACATAGCTTTTAGGACAGACCTTGTAACATCCACTGATAGTAGAGAACCTTACAAGAGGACAGCTGAAAACTGCAGCTAGTCTAATGATAACATGCGACAGCCTGTCTGAAGAGCTGAAGTGCCAAATGCTAAGGATTGTGGAGACAGAGTGGAGTAACTTGACTTCCACCGACAACAGATTCCTCCTCAACAGATGTACAGCCCTCAACAGATCCTTCGACTTCATTCCGACAGCATATAGCCGTGACTTTGGGGTTGATGGTTTAAGACTTATAACTATTTCCATCACATCTCTTCACAGTGACTTTGAGAGTTTGGCATACTGTGTTTTGCTTTATCTGTCCTGGAAACCATCTCCAAGAGCCAGTGCAGCTGTGGCACTCCGTGGCCGGGACAATAGACTGTCAGCGTTTTCTTACTACATTAACTCTGTGTTACAGCACAAGAAAGACAGCTGTTTCAACCGGTTAAGTAAGATGGGAATAACAACAAGCAAATGCAATGCACGGCGTAAGCAAGAGGAGATGGCAAAGACATGTGGACAACACCCCATTCATACACAATCACTGAGACATATGGTAGATTGGGGGTGGAAAATCATCGACAGGCATGGGGGCACGGTAGTACCGTGATACCGTGCGGTGCGCAATCACCGAGAGCGAGTCGGTAACACTGTACCGTCAGCTCGGCTGGTATTGGCTACAGGCGTGGGGCGCCAAGCAGATGCGAGCACGGCAGGCCGTCCGTTCGTCGCCCGCCCGTCCGGAGTGGAGCTGCTCTCGGCAGGTTTGTTGGTAGCAAAACTATGAATGATGTTGACCTTTTGAAATGACATGATGGGTGTTAGTTTAAGTAAGTATCAGCCGATCGGCCAGGCGTGACACGAGGTCACAATGATAGGGATTTATCGTATAAGCTGTACTATTTACTAGCGTATAATTTCGTCATGGCGGTGGGGAGGGGGGCAGGGATTTCGAGGAAGAGAGGCAGATTATGGTGCATTGTCGAAAGGTGTCCGTGGTCGGAATCACCTAACAATTATATGATAAGTGGGTAGGCACGCGGCCAAAACGGAGTTTCCCGTGGGGCGACAGCCCTGAATAGCCTGGCGTGTTCACACCTATACGACAATAGTATTTATGTGTGGCGCAAATTATTAATAGCCCTGTGGCCTTTGTTCCCTTAATTTAAGATGTGTAATCAAGCGATTGGAAAATAAACACTGTTACTTTGTCAAGAACATGCTGAAAGCGCATCGTGGGTTTCTTATGTGTTCCATAATATAAGGGGGTTTGTGGAAAAACCTGGCCTGTCAACCAGGCCAGGCCTGTCTACCACGGCTTCTCAGATACCTCATTCATATCCCCACAAACCCCAAATCACCTTAATGCAGGAAGAACCCTAAGTCAGTACACTTAGTGGAGAGAGAAAATGGTTTATTTGATATTAAAAAAAGCTATTGCAGTACAGGTGGCTTCTGTACAACGTAAGTCCTGTAACGTTACATATCAGGACTTAAAAGGCATTACAAATTGGATAAAAGTCTTGATCCTTATATGATAAGGTGTCAATGAGATTATACGAATTAAGATTCTTTTTAAAACACTAATATTTACAAGTCATTTAGCAGCAGTCATTTAGCAGATGAACGCAATATAGCAGTATACTGTTTATTATTCGTTGGGTCCGGCACTTATACTGAGTCAGTTTCGTACTGTTTCTGAGTGATCTGTTGTTGACATCCCCACTGGCTAGTGCGGGATGGCAGCCAAGTACGATATTTGTCACTGCTTGTGGAGATTTGGCAAACTTAAAGGCACAGTTTGTCGCGTCTGGCATCTAATCTAGTAAGGCCAGTGATATCTAGAGCCGTGTGGTAACTGTAAGTGGTGTTCGGGTCCAAGTATTACTCAAAGTGATCTTTTCTGCACTCGTTTGATCTTCAATGACAGATCTCTGGTCAGCCCAGCCCAGGATGCCATATCACACACGCGTACCCAAGAGCACAAAAGCAATGTAGATAAGAATAAGGTCACTTGTGTCCTGTCCATGTTTCTTCAGAATTCTCAGCACATAGAGTCTCTTGCTAGCTTTCCCGACGAAACAAGGTGACATGGTCAGTCCATTTCAGGTTGTGCTGAAGGATTACTCCCAGAATCCGCGCTGCCTGAACCACTTCAAGATGAGAGGGTCCAATAGTGATTACTAGGGGTGGGTACCGGTGCAGAAAATTCCGGTCCAGGTCCGGAACTGTACCTTTACCTGCACCTGATTATAGCTGTGTTGCAGTACATCATATTTTGGAGAGCGAGCCATAAGTAAAGGTCTCTGTGAGTCCTACAAATCATATTCAAATTATATATTGGAATGATATGCTTATTTCTGTGCACACTAATGTGTAAAACAGAAACGAAGATGTGACAAAACATGCAACAAGGTATTTTTATCTCACAAAAGAGATTCAGAGAGAAATTGTCATTCTTAGAGTACTATTTACTAGTAGTTGATAACAAGACATTATGACTAACAAATAATCCTACTTGAGACGCTTAACAGCTTTCAGCAGTTATAATAAGCATTTGCTGGTTTGTCATGAGAAAACTAAAACAAAAATCAAGTAATATATGCTGACTATTGGCACACAAGAATGAAACAAATATCAGTTAGATGATTTGTGGTTTGTTTGGGTGTCTTAACTTCGGGTGTACATTTACTTGAGTGCAGGTGTATGCATGTGTCGGATTATCACGTCATGCATGGAATGATATAATTTCTTAGGTTCGCACTTTGACTCAAAATAAACTATACTCTCCTCGCCATATCCATATCCATTCTTCTGCAGAGGAATAAAAGCTAAAGTTAATGTGCATGGCCTGGTGGCTAGTAAATCTGAATTCAAGAGCTGCATGCTATCTAGAACATCAATGATTTGCCTGGCACTAGAACTCTAAAGGGGCTCACGTTACCCTTTGTCAGATAGGATGTTTAAGCCATGTATTGTAAGCACTGTTCATTGCACTTTTTCAATTAGAGGTTCAATTAAGTTCTCTGATACTGGCCTTTATTGTACATTCGTGCCCCGAGGCTAGATACAGGTCGTCTAAAACATAAACCTAACTAGCATGAAATGACAGGAATATTTGAAATGACAGAAACATTGAATTTATCTGGAACACTGATATGATAATTGCCTTGTGTGTCAAGATATCAGGTGTAAGATAGCTTGGCATCTGGACATTACATATAATGGTATTTTTACCCAAAGAAACAAAAATGCACAAGGAACATCTGACTGTATACCTGCTGCATCAAAGACCTTGACTAACTTGCGATGCTTGCTGGCACAACCAGCATGGTGAGGCAGCTGCATGATTTTGTTATGCTGATGTGGATGAAAGTGGTTATCCTGGGGAAGGGTAGATAAGCCAACATTAATACATACCTATTTTACTACTTCCAAAGTTTCCATAGTAAGAAAGGCTGCCCTTCTTGTTGTAGGTGATATCATAGCTACTAGGAGGCCTAAATCTAAGCTTCACCTGACCAGATATGGGGAAATATTCATGTTCTAATATTTCCCAATCATGATCATGACTCTGGCTAGTTTGAAAAACATGGCAACATAGACATGGAAAAATAACCTGCTTCAGTCTGAGCTAAGGTTGGCTAATAAAGATTTTGATCCTACCTAAAAAAAAGTACAAATGTATCATGCACTGTTGGTAAATTTCCTACTTCAAAAATGTCTTAAGTTAATGGGTGCGACATTTTGGTGCCAATACTGCAAATACAAATGTATGTGTATTTCAGATTTAAAAGGTCGTCTAGATTGACATTTACAACTTACCCTTAAAAACATTTGCATTATTAGTAAAAGCATTTACAGCATTTGTAAACAAGATAAAAATTATAAAGCAAGTTGCTCCAAGTCCCTTAATTGTGTTACATTTTTCCTGACTCAGTGAGCTCAAGTGATGATTGTAAAGAAACTGAAGCTTTGGTTGTGCATACTCGTAACACTGGCAAGGTGTATGTTATATGTCAACATGTATGACAACTGACAACTTTTGTCGAATGTGATCAGACACCTGCACTGATACATTTTAGTGTCACAGGTTTAAAGCCTTTGGAAAAAGATCTACTTATTAGGTATTGAGTGACACATGGAAAAATGTTTCCACCTTGAGCATCTTCAGATATCCATTGTATACAAGTCATGTACATAGATCCTCTGCATTAAACAATGTTGTGCTTCATTTTGCTGTTTCATAGGATTCCATATTTACAGGTACCATCAATTCTGACACCCCCCTTAGATGTGTGCAAGATTGGTAGCAGCTGGAAAGTTGTGCTGTACCAATAATAGGCGACAAAACAAAAACTATACAAATGTACTAATTTTGTATATTTTACAGATTAAACAAAGATGACTCATCCATTCCTATAGGCTATTGTTTCGTATTTGCCTATCAACTAACCTCCCATATGTCTGGTACGTGGAAAGAGCTGCAGTGTTTCTCCAAACAATCCGCACAGAATACTGCTGCCGGCCCACATTCCCTGCATCTGAGCAGCAGACCCAGCTCTCCTTCCCCACAGATGGAGCAGCTATGGGACATAGGGGCCGACAGCTCAATGCTGGTCTCAAACAGCAACTCTCTGACCTTGGTCCAGGACTCTAGCTCTTTCTGCCTCTGGTTCTCATATCTGCCCTGTGGTCTTGGCAGCTCAGGTTCCGGATCTTGTGGATCTTGTGACTGAACACCCCATCCTTGTACCATCAACGGTACAGACCGGACTGGCATAGCGAAAATCACCCAGTACATACCGATCCAGCCTATAGTCTGCGTAGGCTAGACTAGCAGAATAGAGCCATCAGGCGGATGTACCGTCCTGATGTGATGCTGGCTGGGTAAGCAGGAAGGTACAAAGGGGTCACTGCCCTCTCGTGTCACCCGCATAGGTCAACCTAGGTGTCATGGCCACCGTCTGAAAACATGGCAGTATTCCGCCTTTTGGACCAGAACAAACATCAAGAAGTGTACTGCTTCGAGATGTTTACAGTATCAACCTTTCACAAATTCGCGTTTTGTTTCTGAGACTCTGCTTGCCTTTCACCAACATCGATCGTGTCGATGACATGATCGGATGATCCCAGATCCAACCACCAGACGCAGCCTTTATGCATTAGGTACTAGTAGGTGTAACGTTATATTTACCTTCGCCAAGGTTAGGTTTCTGGTAGCGTTTTGGTATGTATGTTTGTATGTATGTATGTATGTATATGTATGAATGAATGTGGCAAAACGTGCCGCAAAAGTATCAAAGTAACGGGTTCCTCACTGGACATCCAGAATGGAAGAAAGTTCGTAATTAGCTATAGAAATCCAGGGACGAACGGCTTCATTTCCTAGTACCGAAGCCCCCTCATAAAATATATGAACTCCACTCATCACTCGGTTGATGAACAGCATAATTGAGAAGGCCTGGAAGTATTGCATTGTCTCAATGACCTTCAGTGGCCCCTTCTCTCCGAAAGGAAGAGGAACGCCCGCCTGCAGAACGACGTACAGACAGTCCTCTTTCTTCCCACGGACAGCTGCAGAGTGGAACTCCTTGCCTGCATAGATGGTGGCTGCCCCCTCCCTGGCGTCTTTCAGGGACAGGGTGACCCACCTCCACTAGACCCAGCTAGACATTTACACTAGACACCTTCCCCCGTCACAACTGGTACAGACAACAGAAACCATCCCAACACCAGCACTACCCGTCAAGCGCAGCAGATTCATCAACATGTTGATGTTGGCTGCCGAACCACAAAGAAGAGAAGAAGTAGAGAAGTCGGCCTCACCTTTTTCTACAAACTCGTTAATAATCATATCAATATAAACGCAGACAGTCTTCTCAAACCAGCCCAGGGGCGCACCCGGGGTAGTCACCATCTTAAATTCCAAACTCTCAACGCCCGGACAGACACATACAAACATTCGTTCTTCCCCCCTACCATCCCACAATGGAACGCCCTGCCTTGCACGGTTGTATCGGCTCCCACCGTTGAGTCATACCGTGCCAGGCTGGAGGCCTGCCCGCCTTAGCCTGGGACCTCCTCAACACACCCCACCCACCCCTACTTTGCCCCTTGCGGGGTTATCTGGGGGGTAACCCCAATGATGATGATGATGATATTTGGTATGTGAGTGGTGAGGCCTGGAAATTGTATAATGATGCCGCCCACCATCCTGGATCGTTATATAACTTATGTATAGTAATAGTATACTTCCATGTATAATACAAGCAAAATTTGCCCTTTATCTGGAGTCATATATGAACATTTAAAGGTAAACTGTACTGTCTGCTTTGCCCTGAATTAGAGCTCTGTCTAGAAACATGATGATAACATTAATTTGTTAAAACACTTGCATAAGCTTGTTGAAATGAAAGTTGATAGAGACTCCACTGGAGGCGTTGTCTGACTAATCAACCATTGTGACATTCATGTCAATCCCCATGTCCATTTGTCTTGCTATACCCGTTTAATTTCTTGCTGTACCTTTTGACTCTTGCCATACCGTACCCTTTTTTTTCATACCTAGACATACCTGATGACGTCCTGGTAGTGTAATGCCCAGAACCCAGAGGTAGTGGTTTCGAACCCGGGTACGTCCCCCAGGAAATTCAATGGAGTTCCAATGTTTGAGGAAAGCCACATCTCAAGCAAGTAAAAGAACCCACCCCTTATATCGAAGACTTAGAGGACCTTCCTACTATTAGTGTGAGTGGATCAGATAAATCTGTCCAGATATTCAGTACAAATCTGGTGTGTTACGTATATGCCATGAGATGGTTTACCGGGTATGCAATACAACCCTGTACGGTAACATTACACAGCCCATATAGCTGAGACCAAAACAAACCTTCCTGACCACTCTCTCAGCCATGTGCCATTGTATGAATCGTGCCTAATCTTGAGAACAATTATTCAAACATGAACACTCCAGACCGCATCTCACTTAACAGTAATTTTTTGTTGCAAGAATTGATCTCAATATTGATTTGGGCGTGATTTTTAAAAGTTACAATGGCACTCGGCAGAGAGGTGGTTTGATAAACAGTAGGAATGTTAGCTTGACCGTGCATAGGCCATATGAGACTACATGTATCATTTGTCATACAGGGTATCTAGATATAGACACGAGTTTTGAGTAACAACTCACTATGACTATAGACTATAGCTATGACTATGTCCTTCATTTGGTACATCTACATCTAGGGAACCCCCCAAATAGCCCCTTCAGGGGCAAAGTAGGGGGGGAGTTGAGGTCCCGGGCTAAGGCGGGCAGGCCTCCAGCCTGGCAGGGAATGACTCAATGTTGGGAGCCGTCGCAACCTTGCCAGGCAGGGTATTCCACTGTGGGATGGTGTGGGGGGAAAAAATGAGTGTTTATAATTATATGTGTCGGTTTTTGCGTGAATGGTGTAAAACTTGAGGTCGTGGCTCCCCTGGGTGCTCCCCTGGGCTGGTTTCAGCAAACTGTAAGTGTCTGATTGTTAACAAGTTTGTAAAAGAAGGTGGTACGACATAAAATGACCGAATTATCAGGTACAGCAAGAAAGGAGTTTCAGGGTGGTGCACATGCATGCCCTCCTCTAACTGACTATACTAATTGCTATAGACAAACCCAGCATAATATCACTGTCAAGGAAATTGATCATTGTATATGACAATATATTTTGTCATATTTTGGAATCACCCCTTTTACTTTTTAAAGTTTATTTGCCATCATCACCCCCCAATATATTTACTACCCTGTACGACATATGTTTACGACCCTGTACGACATCTAATATCTATTCCCACAGTAGTCCATCATGAACTTGGTATTGTGACCGTCACTGCACACCACTGGTTCACCCTAATGGCCAAGAATAACATGAATTTGTTTGCTGATAGTCAGATTCAGATAATCAGATATTGTGCTCCAAATTTTCACTGAAAGGAGTTCTAAACTCCAGGAAGGGGGTGTTATTTGTCAATGAATGATAATATTAGGAAGTAAAAAATGCATACTACTTTTTCAAATTCTACTGAACTTCCCAAGTAATCTCTGATTAAACAGAGGGATCTCAGCCTATGACTAAGATTGAGTACCTAGCTTCGGTTAGGGACGTCCCTCAGATAGAACGTTAAATGGAGGTCCGGTGTTTGAGGAGAGCCACACCTCAAGCACATTAAAGAACCCAATACACTTATTGAAAAGAGTAGGGTCCTTTCTGGTGTGTGTGGATCATATAAATCTGTCCAGATATGCAGCTTGTACTCTTCAGTACAAACCTGGTGTGTTACGCCTTGATGAGGTTTACCTGGTATGCAATACAAACAAACAAAAAACAATAACAGACCTGAATTGAAGATCCTAAAGCTGTTGTTTTTATTCTAGTCACCTTCCACATACATGTATGTCTACCTGTTACTCATCCAGAGTATAAATTATAATTGCCCTTCAGTGTAGTGCATTATAAGCATGCAGTGGCACAGGTGTACATGCAGAAAGTATAGTTAAATCATATGAGAACTCTAACAGTGATAGGCTAAAAACCATCTCTTTTATAGAAACAATTCCAGGAAAGAGCAAATTTTCAAACATTCAGCTTAATATTTTTTGTTACCTTGGCCTAAAACTAGTAAAAGGTTATGTTTTTGTCAGCATTCCTGTGTGTGTGTGTCTGTCTGTGTGTCTCACGGTACCTTGAGAATGCCTTGTTTAGTGATTTATTGATCTTGAGTTATGATATGCCACTTGTAGGGAACTTCGTCAAGTAACATTTTCATTTCTAGAATGGAGAGGGGGGAGTGTTATATTAATTCCAGTCATTTTTGACTATGATAAAGTAACGACTTTACCATTGTCTACTTTACAAAGCAGAAATACGTCCCAAACTCTATTCGTTGTCAATGACTTTGTAATACATGTACATTACCATGAATAGAATGCAGATGCCATTTTGTGTTGCAAAACAAATCATGTATGATGTAACATATGTGTGTGAGTGTGTATGTGTCTGTAACTGTGGGTGTATGTGTGTGTGTGTGTGTGTGTGTGTGTGTGTGTGTGTGTGTGTGTAATTCTGTGTATGTGTGTGTGAATGTGTGTATATACTTGTGCATGTGTGTCTGTATTATATGTGTTTTAGTGTTTGCTTGTCATCTGCCAACCAGATGGCAAGACTGGCAGAGGATAGCCAGCAGGCATGGCAGGGGAAAACCTTTGCTGAACACTATGTTCCCCCTACGGATTACTTAGCTATGGCAGAAAATGAGTGTTTGTGTGAATATGAATGTGTGTGTGCACTGTATGGGTATGTTGAGGTGAATTTGAGTGACGTATGTTTGTGTGTGTGTGTGTGTGTGTGTGTGTGTGTGTAGGTGTGTGTTTGTGTGTGTGTTCGTGTGTGGGGGGGAGGTGTGTGGGTGTGTCTGGTTGTGAGTGGACAAATTCAGCTTATCTAGAATTGGAGCTTCTGAAGAGTGATGAGTCACAGGGAAATGTGTGAGAGGCTAAACTTATGGCTATCTGCAAGGGAAAATTGCTATACAATGCTCTCTGTTATGTATGAGGTTTTTATTATTGTCATACAATCACAAGACACAGATGCATTTCTGTGCCTATGATAAGCACTCAGCACTAGGCAATGCAGTGTAATCTAATTTGCTAACCTTCACCAGAATTATGTTCATCACAATCGTAATATTTTTGTGTTGTTGTTGCTATAGGTGCTGACAATATTCAACCCAGGCAGACCATCAATGTCATGAGATGACAGTGAACAAGAAGCTGATAATGTAGCAGTGGATTAACTGCTTCTCCATGAAGGCGCTATTTATTAACAACATGCAGTGAGGCAATGCAACGAGTCTGTACAAAATGTCAAATAGCTATTGGAAGTATACACATTTAGAAAGCTTTTCTGTAGTGCACTGTGTGTGTAATTGATTTGGCAATGGCTCTGATTCAGATGCTTTTGAAACTATTTGTATTGAAGATAAAGTAGAAACTGCCATGTTGTGATACACTATCATTATTAGGACAAAATTTGTAATCTATTGCAAGAGAGCAAATTGCAACATGAAACAATGTATAGGAAAGTATACATACAGTATAAGTTAACAATGGTGACAGGTGGAACAAGTGACTTTTCTTTAAACTGCTACGTAATACAATCCATGGTTTTTTGGTATGACTTCAGGGTTGTGAGCAAGCATCCTACTTATTATATATCCCAAAACTATGTATGCTGTTAGTAACTGTAATTGTTCAAGTTTTTGACAGTTGTTTGTACCCACATATGTATTTCTATATGCAATAACACAGTACATAGCAAAGATTATGAAGGGAGTGACATTAAACTGTATTGAAGTCATTTAACCTGCTAATGAATTTATTTTATTTTATTTTGTGCTTTAACTATAGAGCTTTTCACCATAAACTGTATGTGGTCACTGTCAGCAAAGTCTGATGTATGAGATGACACCTGATATGTGTGTTGCATTAGAATACTGACTCAATGTACATGTATTTCTTTTTCTTTCTTGATTAAAGTGTATGAATTTAAATAATTTGTGTTTGGGAATGCCTCTATAAGTAGCGACACCTGTACTGCGGTGCAATGTGAACCAGTCAGAATTCAGGAAAATCACTTTGTTGTGTAAAAAAGTATTCTATTCAGTGACTTACTAACCCGATGAAACTATTCACGGATGAGATACTGATATTGTAGAATGCCAAAGTCAAAGAAAAAGTTTGAAAGAACAAACATGAAGTATTTTGATACACCATACTCTGTGTTAAATTTTGTTCATTCTTCTTGAGCACATTATGAAGACATGCCAAACCTCTTTTCTTTATTTGCACGATCAGTTTCGAGGTTCCTAGAGGATGTCATCCATAAACATGTACTTGTAATAAAATCAACATGGCCTTCATTTAAGCTGGATTTCTTAATGATCTACCCATATCAGTTTACATAGCTGTAATCAACAAGTAAAAGTTACCCTCATTTGCACATAAATCAATAAATACAAACACAGGATCATGTCAAATTGCAAAAGAAGGTGTTGACCAAGTAGACAGTTCTTGATATGGGATTCATCTTGCCAAGCTTTTTTCCTCTGCACCATCAAATAAACTGGTCTTTGAATATAAATCTGCTTTTGGAGTTTAAGTCCATGGACAGTTTTTGGATATGTGATACTGAATCTCCTGACATAATACACAGGACTTCAAATTGATGTTTGTTGTATCACACCTATATATAGATAGAATACTGTATATAGAAAGATGATGATGATGATGATGATAGAGAGAATAAAAATGATTTCTTCGAAATTCGCTGGCATAGTTGTGTATGCTTATTTCATTGCTGAGGAAATTTTTGTGTTATAGACATATTGACTGCAAGCGCCCAGAAAGCGAGACAACTGAAAACCTGTTTGTCAGACTCCAATGGAAAATTATGCCTATGCATTAAAATCGCGGTAGTTCATATCCATCTCGCTAGGAAAAAAGACGGCAACAATACATGCTAACAGCGCCAATTTGCACTTCATTCAATTGTCGCTGGAGGGAGCTAGTACCAAAATTCATAGTTTTTTGTAAATATACTTAATGTAACGCATTGAAAAGGCTTTTGCACTATTGAAATATCAAAATATGATTTTTTACTAATTTTCTAGATCAACATTGATGAATAGAAGGTTTAAATTCGGCCAACAGCGCAAATAATACACTGCGTTTCTGTACACGACTGTATGGTCGAAAATAAAGACAGATAGATTGCGTATATTTTCGAGATGAGTGAGGGGAAAGCAAAACTATTAACAGGAATGATAGATCAAAATATCAGCTTACTGTTGTGAAAGTTTCAGCGAAAAATATCATTTCCTTCTCGTTTTACAAAGAAAAATGGACTTCTGTCAGATGCGGTTCAAATCGGCCCAGAATTGTCTATGCGAAAGATAGCCGTTGAAAGGCGGCTTCGCTTTTGCAAGACATGGCCGTCTTGGATTTTCAGATCTCCCCTAGAAAATGACGGATTTCTCTCAAATCTTGCCAAAATGTCTATGGAAGCTTACTTAGTCCTTGTATGAATTCCCATGCGATCACCGCCATTGGTTTTTGAGTTATTAATAGTTGATTTTCGTTCATTAAATTATTGCTTTCTGGCAACATTTATGAATTAAAGTTTACATTTGTCCTAAAAGATTGAGTGCAAAAACTCAGGAAGGAATAGGTGATACCACCGAAATATTTCTAGCAGATTTATATGAAAAATTCTGTCAATTTCACGATGTAAATCACTTAGTTGCGTCATTTTTATGATGTCGGACGGGGACTCGGACCTTTCGGTTTGGCACTTTTGACCGTACGTGCTCCAAAATGACGATAGTATTATTAATAACCTGTATCCTCGAGCAGAAACGTGGAATAGCAAAACTTCTAAAAGTACAGATAGATGGGCATTTTGACCTACTTTTGTGAAAGTTTGATCTACAAATATCACTTCCTTCTTGTTTTATGAAGGAGAACTCTATTCCGTAAGTTAGACAAGTCGGAGAGCGCGCGGTTGGAGAGCTTTGCCCGGGACTACGTTGAGGGTTTCATAGCTCGCCTAGAATGCAAGGGGTCTAGCGGTATAACGTTTATTAGCATATTAATCTACTTTTATGAAAGTTTAATCGAAAAGTATCCCTTCCTTCTTGTTTTATGAATGGAAACACCCTTCACCATAATTCCGCAGGTTTTCGAAACACCGTGCCTATCATATGATACTCGACAGGTGTCAGATAGCTTTTCTGATCACCAAATTTATTACTAACTTCGCCAAAAAGCCATTTTCCTAGCGTTTGTACGTATGTTTGTATGTGGTTTAGCAGCATAAATCAAAAAGCTATGCAACGTTGTCGAAAAAAAACCCTAATGTACAATGCACACAAAAGACATTGCAAACAATAGAGTGAATAAATCTTCAAATCTTTATTTGTTTAAACCAACATCGCAGAAGTACATACATCGCAGAAGTACATAATTCATACAGATACATAAGGGTTATTCAGTTTTAATAGCCGTTCTGAAATAAATGTTACTAGTTCTCCTATAATTCACTTTATCTTCACGGTAGCACAATTTCATGGTGTAAGCAAAATGCACATTTTCACTGAACTTTAACTTCACGGTGATGGCATGTGATTTACAGAATGGATGTGTGAAGGAATGATAAATAATCACAATAGTTTTTTTTACCGAGACGATAAGTTCACGGTACAGAGGTGACCACGAAAACAGTCAACACAAAGTTACAGTGAAAGAAACAAGAATACTCTTATTGGAAAAGAAAACTTACAGTATTACACTTTGTACCAGCAAAATACAAAATATTGAGCCGAATACAGAATTTACTACATTGTATATGCTAATTGCTTCATACAGTTTTAGCAACCTATTCCTAAACATGTGCCACTCAGAGGACTAGGCATGAAAAGGGATCAAATCAAACCAACACAGACAAACGGCCTTAAATTCACTATCATTTCTAACCATTCTATGTGTTGATTTCATCCTTAATATATTCTCATCAGTCAGACCAAGGAGGTTAAATGTGTATCTAACCTCCTTGGTCAGACCAATGATATTCTTAAAAGGCTCAATCATTTATAGAACATAACAGAGAGTTTGCTAATTGGCTACCTCGTTGAATCAGTCATGACTGAGGTGCCACATGACTTTGGAACATATGATCTGTTATGATAACATTCCATAGGATTAGCTTAAACGACAATTCAATGCAATTGAATGAAATGTACTGTGTTATACATGCATTGGTACAATTGCACTTACAATACAGACAGGTTACTGTAGTCCTGGAATACATAATCAATTGTTACTTATAAGAGACTATAAGAGACATTACACTGGGTGCCCATAACTGTGGATTAATGATACTACATGCAATATGTATTATCTTTAGCATGACAATTTTCTACCACATCTTCAATCTAGTAAAGAGCTATGCTTTTCATAGAATCTAAATCAGAGTCATTGCCATTGTAAAAAACATATTTATGTCATGCCTGGGCCTGATACGGGTGTTCCGGACCGTGTGATAACTATCCGTATCGCATAGGGTTCAGGAGTGTTATCACTCGGACTTCCATAGAATATTTAGAATGCAATTCGAGCGAGTTGATTGCACCGCCGCCGAAAATTTGAATACTGGATTCGGAAGTTGGAGGACACAAAACTCCCTCAACTTCTGGCACATTCCGCATTGAAATGTGTTTTCTCAGGTGGGTATATATAACATAAATGAAATACAACACAGTGTATTCTGCATTACCCTCGGTCCCAGCCCTACCACGGGTGGAATCCCCCTCCGGCGGTCAAGCTGATACCTCGGGTGTTACGGGATACCCCGTGTTGTATTCTATATATACATGTTCAGTGCACTAGAATTGAAATTGCAGTTTGGATTTCTAGGGTAAACTTGTACTAGCTGTTTGACAGACTTATTGTATTGGTTAACCCTCCATGCATTATAAAAAAGTAGGACTTGGTTGGTGTTGATATATAACTCCTCCATGCAGAAGCAGGTAATCCATTGCTGCATTATCAGCTTCTCTCTCACCCACTGTCATCTCATGTGTAGATATAGGGCATTGATGGTCTGCCTGGGTTGAATATCATCAGCACCTATAACAATGACAACAAAAAAGGTGAAGGATGGGTTGATAAAGACAATTGCCTTTTTCCTACTCCTTATTGTTGCCACAAATCTGTTTAGTATAACGTCTTATGACAACTATAAGGACCTAATAATATACTACAGACAGTAGTCTTGGCAACTTCAGCCTTTGACACATGTCCCTGTGACTGCTCACTCATCAAAATCACATTTCTGCTTTGTAAAGTAGACTGGTAAAGTTGTAAGTTTATCATTGTCAAAATATATGGGGTTGGTATATGTACTACCATGCCAATTTCAGGACAAACTAAAGTTAATTTACATGAAGCTAGGTCCCATTCCATACAAGAGACACGATAATTAAAGATTAATGAATAATGATTATAAAGAAAAATATTGTGACTTTGTTGAATGTTTGAAAATGTGCTCTTTCCTATGTGAAAAATCGCTCTTTCCCACAACTTTTACTTAAAATGGAATAAGATATTAGAGTTGTCGTGTACTGGTATGTGTGATAAATGAATACAGGACAAAATATTTCATCTATACTGCCTATGGCTATAGCACAAAACCAGCTGCCTTTGCATGCTTGTAAAGTTTGAAGTTAATTTACACTGAAGGGCAATTATACACTGAATGAATAAACAGAAACCGGTATGTGTTGATGGGTTTATCATAATAAAAACAAGTCTTTAGAATTTTCAATGCAGATCAATTATGGGACATCCTACTAGTAACCACACCTGAACTTACATTTTTGTGACAATCATAGACTCTATTCCATAATCATACCAGTATTTACCCGGACACAGAGGTTGATTCCTTTCAGGATTCCTGGTACTGGCTGGTAGGAATGGTCAAAATCCAGAATAATCCTGACTTAAGTTCCCTGATCATAATGAATATCTGAATATCTTTCATCACATAGATAGTGATGGGATTCTTGTCCAAGGGTGAACCAGTACTGTGCTTTGTGCCAATTGCATCATGGACTATGTGTGGGAAATTTGTGGGAATGGATCATGTTTGGCTTTCCGACAATACAACTGACTTTGAAAGGAAACTGTATGGATGGGAATAATCCAATAAATACCAGGTTTAACAGGCGACCTCATCAGGCTTAGGACGAGGCAGAACATTTTTTTGTAGCAGGTAACAGTTCCAATGATTATTAAAAAAAAAACTGAGTTTAACACTAAGAAAACATCTAACTGCAAGCCAATGGATACTGCACACCACATTCCTTTCTCGTTATTTTACCACAACCACGATTTTCTCACGAAGTGGAAAACTTGTCCTGTCATTTTCATTTTCTATCAATGTCCCTCTCTTTCTTCAATAGTTAGATATGTTGGGTTCTTGGAAAATGGCCCCAAGGATATTCATGGGGGTTTGGCCCCTAATGGAATTTCCCTGAGGAAAAGATGGGTCAATCTATGGGGTGGCTGGAGGGAAGGCAACTCATGATATTGCTGGGCCCGGGATTGGGGGGTGAGGGTGTGGATTGTGGTGGTGAGCAGACACATCATACTGCCAGTCAGGCCTACAGATTATAGTGGCTTTGTACCCGCACAAAAAATATTACCAACACAAGCATATGCATAAGTATACATTGGACAAGAACGCACAGACACACACAACACATTATAAACCAAATACATGCATGTACTATCACACATACACACAAACACTATATATACAGTCTGTATTCCTGTATACAAGATGTGAGACATCTGTTTAAAATTTGTGGCATACAAAGGCTCATTTATTGCCTGGCCCATCAAACTTCCAGTTTTCTTTATTTTCCATTGTACACCCCCCCCCCATTAAATTCCATTGTGTACTTTGAATTTTGTTTATACAGTAATTGGTGGCTTTTTACTAGTATTGGTGGAGTTCTTACTGCAGCAACCAACCACCATCCTCTACCCCCATCCCTCCAAGCATTCCCCCAAGGCTTGAGCCAGTTTTTCTTCAAGGGAAATTTCATAAGATTAGCCAAACCCTGAAACCCCCATGCATAACCTTGAGGCCTAGAAAAGGGACGCCCACCACACTAGCCCAGCCCTAGGGTAACCACTTTTTTTCCGGAAAGCCATCATGTGTTTGAATAGTCCTATAACAGAATGCAACATGTTTCTAAAATTTCCTCATTACTCAGTAGCTAGTGGCAAGAGTGGTATGCAATGTGGCTTTGCTATGGCTCACATTTTTGGACAAGCAAACCGGGTCACTCCCATTCTTCTCAATAAGTGTGTTGGGCTCTTTTACGTGCAGACACTTATGCCTGAAGCTCCCTCATATACACAGGGCCACTGGCTTTGCATCACCATCTAAAATGACAAATGCAATCCATTACAACATGTCAGAGCTGGAGTTGACCCTCAAACTCAGGCCCCAGGATTCACGGAATTTGATCCAGATGGCATTAGCAGCTAGCCTGGGTGCCATCCTATTTCTACCGGGGCTCCTACACTCGCTACCCTAAAGTCCGAACAGTAGGGCAGGGTGGGTTAAGACAAGATATTGACTGTAAGTTCGAGTTGGTAAGTTCTGGATGAGAAAAAGTGATGTCATGTGACCTGTCAGCAACCTGATATTGGAGTCGGGAGGTGGGTCTTCAAGTAAGAATTATCCAGGATGGTGGGCCATCCTTATACAATTTCCAGGGCTCATCACCCACACACCAAATATCAATACAATCCTTCCAGACCTTCTTAAGTTATGCTGTTCATCAACGGAGTGATGAGCGGAGTTCATTTATGGAATTCCTGGGCTGAGCATTGGGGGGGTGGAATTATGAAGCCGTTCGTCCCTGGATTTCTAGTCACGAACTTTCTTCCGTGCTGGATGTCCAGTGACGAGTCGCCATATTTTTGTTTCCGGATTCGTTACTAGGTGTCCATTATCTAAAACCTCTATACTTTTGCCATTGTTTGGACCGACTGGACATGTACCGTTTTGGATTTAGTTGTCTGAACATACTAACGTTTAGGTAGTACTGTTTTGTTCCTTGCTTAATTGGTTATGGACATTGATTTTGGTAGGTAATATAAAGTACATTATTATTTCAGTGTACGTTTTCTCCCGATAAAGGCACAAGCCACAAGGATATGTTGTCGTCGTTGAAACGTAACAGAATGTGATACTCATACTGTATTTTATTTTTTTCTTCATTCGAACGTTTTCCAAACAATAGCTTTGATTAGAGTTTGAAGTCAGGAAAAAAAAGCATTGAAGAGATGCAGCCCTGAAAATAACGTTAGACGCTCGTTAGAGTCTCAGCACTCTGTTAGCAGTCCTGACAGGAGGGTTCCCAGTAATGAAGCTGCCCAGTACAGGAAGTCCAGTACTGAGAAAGTCTCAGTACTGGAGCTCCTGTTCTGACGACCACTTTCGTACTGGTTGTCCAGTACTGGCAAAGGAGGCAGTTACATTTGTATATTTGGCTTTTGCCACATACATACAAACATACGCTACCAGAAACATAAGAATGACGAAGGTAAATATGCACCTACCTACTGGTTGATAAGGCTGCGCCGGTGGTCAGTGGATCTGGGATGTGTCATCGACACAATCGATGTTGGAAAGACACCTAGCAGAGTCTCAGAAACAAAACACAAATTTGTGAAAGGTTGATACTGTAAATATTTCGAAGCAGTACACTTCTTGATGCTTGTTCTGGTGTAGAAATTGGCAGAATACGGCGGAATACGTTGTTGTTGTTGTTGTCCTTGTTTAACGTCTATTATATCGCTAGACGTGGTCTCTTGGTGCTGTGTTACGCTTGGTTCAGCTTCAGATACTGCCATGTTTTCAGACGGCGGCCATGACACCTAGAATGTTGACCTATGCGGGTGACACGGGAGGGCAGTGACCCCTTTGTACCTTCCTGCTTACCCAGCCAGCATCACATCAGGACGGTACATCCGCCTGATGGCTCTATTCTGCTAGTCTAGCCTACGCAGACTATAGGCTGGATCGGTATGTACTGGGTGATTTTCGCTATGCCAGTCCGGTCTGTACCGTTGATGGTACAAGGATGGGGTGGACTGAAAGGGGTGCCCAGGAGTGGTTGAAGCACCAGCTTTTGGATGTGAAGGTGTCCTGGTTGACGACCGTCTAACTTGCTTTGTCTGCCGTCTCCTGGGCCCACCATCGAGGGTCACCTTCGTAACCTTAACACTCTCTTTCTTACACCGAGAGAACCTTTTTTTCTTCTCTTTCCCCATACCTAAACAGAGTGAGAAAGAAATCATATCAAACAATTCATGATGCATTGGATTTAAGCACAATAACTACTTTCAGCCTGTTGACGCTGCCTGTGCACCTGACAAATTATGCAGGTAATCAATATTTTCAGTATCTTCTGCTGGACCCATCTGAAATGGTGGTGGTCAATAATGGTGGTATTGAATAAAGTTACTGTGTAGACTGGCAGCTCCTGCCAAGACATAAACGACTTGTACCAATGCAGTCACAGACACCCTGTCATACAGATAAGAAATAAAGCTTTACACCCCCACCCTGCAAAAGATGGTTCTTTGAGTGTTTCTTTAGTAGAAAACTGACATGAAAAAAAACACAGCAAACACAGCTGTTCTGGTGTTTTGCTCTCAAATATAGTATATAGTGCTCACTACATGTGCGACCTCGGCTATCTACATATGTACTGTACTACGTTTTGGATACACTAACAGGAGAAGCCCTTAGTCTGACAACTGTTCTTCGTGTATGCTCACACCTTTAAGTTTTAGCATTTTACATTTAACCGTCTACCCATCAAAACTAGGCTTTAGTCTCATTCGAGCCATACAACTGTGACTTCATGGATGTATTCAAAGATAGCACCTCGTGCTATACATAGTTTGAGAGCACACAAAAATGCAGCACATTTTTGCGTTTCGTTCCATAGTGAAATGTTCCAAGGGGGTCCAAGCTTTGACATTGTGCAACTATCAAGTCATTTCCGGATATATTAAAGTATTTCATGCACAGAATAGGACATCTTTTTACTACATATCTGTGTTGCAAACATGCCATATATTTTCTACTTTTCAGCTTGCTATTTACTTAGTATGACTTCATGCGGAACAGCACTAAACTGAAATTTGACAAGTAACAGGGAGGGTTCTAAGTCCCATAAGGTCAATAGTCCGGTAAGGTTTTAAAAATCATTGTTGCGGAGATATGCATGGGTAGCTGCACATGATAAATACACCTAGTTATGGATGTAACCTTCATGTAAATCACCACAAAGTTCGACTATGTGTTGAAGTTGGTAAGCCCCAACGGATAAAGATTTTTACAATTTCACAAGTCTGACGCCTTCCGTGCAGGTTGATGAGCGAACGTATTGCATAAGAACATGCCCTTCGAAACTCTTTAATTGTTCTTGTAGAATACAACATATAAATAGATACCACCACATATAGGAAGGATCATCAGACTTCCTCAAAAGACAAACCTATATCTCGTCTAATGCCTTTAAAGTTGGATAATCGGAGTTAACATGACGCCGCAATGTTCATCCTGTAGCTCCGCCATCTTTACCGATCACATATGAAGGCAGCCAATAGAGGTGCCCAACACAATTAAATTAGTCAACCCGCTGGTAGAGCACCGACCATTCCAGAAAATTGAACCCTGCCGACTGAAAAAGATCCCATGGATATTTAATTTTAAAGTGCCCGGGCGTCTTGAAAAGGTGCATAGGGGTGGCGCCCATCTTCATTTCTGTAGCCCTTGGGCTAGAAAAGACCATCAAGGAAGCCGAAAGGGTAAAGGCATACGATCGCAAGCAACGTAAACAATGTCCCGCCATTTTGTTTGCCGGCGGCAGGTTGATCTCACCATGCTTAAATGATCTGGTTGTCACCTTACTGCTTGGACCCCTTTTTGTGTCAGAACATTCCACTAGAATGCAAACCAAAAAACTGCCATGACTTTTGTGTGCAATGAACACAAATTGCGGAACGCTACTGTTCAAATGAAAACAATGTCTTTGCAGCTTTTATCACAGTTATATGTCTGTTGCAAGATCTAAGCTTGTTTTTGATGGGTTCATGAAAAAATGTACGATGAAAAAAGACTTGGGCATTCACTTATCAGACTATGGTCTCCCCCTTTAACGTTACATGATCACGTGACTACGAATCATGTGATTGGTAAAGCCGGCGTCACAATTCATACGAGCGTCGGCCGACTTTGTAGATCGCCCGAAGCTCGCCGAATTTCAAAATCGCCCGAGCGTCGACCGTATTTTCCAATAAAAATCTCGGGCGACGTCCGTCGAACACTAAAAACTAAAAATCCCCCATGAGACGGTACAATCTCTTGGACATGGACGAAGTCAGTATCGACTAACCTGGTAAAAGGCCAATATTTGGATCAACTTTTATTTCTAAAAATCGGCCAAAGCCCACGTAATCGACAGGACGTCGGCCATACTTGAAGCTGCACATTTGAAGCTTGCCAACACGTCGGCCGAGCTGAATTTCTTATTTGTGACGGGGGCTTTAAGGTGGCCAAAGTGTGCAGTGTGAGTGAAATGATTGCCTGAAATTGGCCAAGTTAAAAAAAGTTCATCGTTGTGCATTTCCTGACCCTGCTGAATATAGTGTTATTGCCAGGAACCACCATACAGACCCTCTTTTCAGACTGTACAAATTTTTCACTGCCGGACTGGACAGTTTTTTCCGCCAACCCCTATTGTCCATAAACCGCAAACCCCTATTGTCCATAAACCCATGCATAACGATGATACTTTTTGTAACATTGCCTGAGATATAACCCCTGTCGGACTTTTGCCCCATCCCCTTAGTACAATATTCAGATATTGTACAGAAATCACATTTCAAATTTTTGATATTCAATGAGGCCGAGGTGCACGGACTAATGCCGTAACGGTTATGGAGCCATCCTTGGTACACTATAACTATCAATAAACGAAGCCACAGCATGTTCTTGACAAAGTAACAGTGTTTATTTTCCAATCGCTTGATTACACATCTTAAATTAAGGGAACAAAGGCCACAGGGCTATTAATAATTTGCGCCACACATAAATACTATTGTCGTATAGGTGTGAACACGCCAGGCTATTCAGGGCTGTCGCCCCACGGGAAACTCCGTTTTGGCCGCGTGCCTACCCACTTTTCATATAATTGTTAGGTGATTCCGACCACGGACACCTTTCGACAATGCACCATAATCTGTAGCCTCCGTTGCAGTCCTTTTCCCCGCGGACACAGGGGGACGGCGGATACGAGATCCCAAGCAGATACGCGGCGCCCCCCCCCCCCCAAAAAAAAAAAATTGAAAAAAAAAAACGCCGCGGGGAAAAGGACTGCAACGGAGGCTACATAATCTGCCTCTCTTCCTCGAAATCCCTGCCCCCCTCCCCACCGCCATGCCGAAATTATACGCTAGTAAATAGTACAGCTTATACGATAAATCCCTATCATTGTGACCTCGTGTCACGCCTGGCCGATCGGCTGATACTTACTTAAACTAACACCCATCATGTCATTTCAAAAGGTCAACATCATTCATAGTTTTGCTACCAACAAACCTGCCGAGAGCAGCTCCACTCCGGACGGGCGGGCGACAAACGGACGGCCTGCCGTGCTCGCATCTGCTTGGCGCCCCACGCCTGTAGCCAATACCAGCCGAGCTGACGGTACAGTGTTACCGACTCGCTCTCGGTGATTGCGCACCGCACGGTATCACGGTACTACCGTGCCCCCATGCCTGTCGATGATTTTCCACCCCCAATCTACCATATGTCTCAGTGATTGTGTATGAATGGGGTGTGGACAAGGGTTATTCGAACTGAAGATGAAGATAGAACAATATCACACAACACAAGGGCTACGACCACAAGGTACCAATGAGGAAATTGACAACCAAGCAATGTCCACCTGTCATGTCACAAGTCAAGACAGGGAAGATCTAGGTGTTTTTTTTTAGACATCTCCCTGGATGATGAACACCCTCTCCCAGAGCCACAACCAGCACCTCTTTCGCCAGCACCAACATATTCCATTGTTTTTGATAACATTCAAACACACCACCGATACCAAAACAACAAGAACAAAACAATTCACTGAACACGCCACACAGCTGTACAAGACCGCATATCATCTCAACACCTGCCTGATGACCAACCTATCAAGCCACTGCCATTGTACGGCATTAAGGATTCACTACCCAAACCAGACACCTGGGCTCACCTTCGAAGAGAGTTTTTCGTTAAGTAAGAAATGGCTTATCAAGTGTTGATGTTGATAGAGAACAAGCCAGAGAGAGCTAAGGAGCTAGTGCGCTACCAATGATTGATAATGGAGGCAGCCACCAAGTTTCCACTCCAAGCTGGGCTGAAATCTGATGAGAAATCTCGCCAATCGACAACAGAAGACCCCTCAAAAAGGTGGGATCAAATTGATCTAGGTGGTATGCTTTACGCTGCCACCCAGTGCACTCTGCTCTATATGTCAGTTCCCTGGACAAAAGATTGCCCTGCAAAAGCAGTTAATTCTAAATCTGTTCCCAGCATGTTCAGGCCAAAAAAAGGCCGGGTAAACCCAGGATTCTGTTTTGCCTTAAATTCCAATTTCGTGGAAACGCCATCCCGTCCTATAGGAGACGCTTTACGGACTACGTCCTGAACCCGTACCCGTACCTAATTCGGGATACAATCACCTTCAACGCGGCTCGAGGCGTCGTGGGCCCCTCCCCTCATTTAAATGGGATCCGTCGGGATGGCCCGTGTGTTGGAAGTGTGACTAAGTAGGACACATAGGAAGTTACTGAACAAAAAAGGTACAGCAAAATTGCCGGTTCGGTCACCCTGCGCCTGCAGTCAACCTAAACTAGATCGTTCCGCCATAATATACCCTGGCAAAAAGAGTTAACAAACAGCAGGTTCCACAGTAGTTTAAAGTTCCGACTCCACTGCAGTACAAAGTAACGGTGAAGCCTGTCAAACAAGAGGAAGACATATCAACTACAGAGCCAGTAGCTAGCATTAGGGGTGAGTCTTTATTAACCAGAACAGTGGGGGAATGTACATTAAGGGAAGTTAACTTTGAAGGGAAGACTGTGCCTTGTCTGATTGACACAGGCTCTCAGGTGACCACAATGAGCTATAGTTGTTTTAAGACACACTTTGGGGGTAAGGGAGAAAGACTGAAAAATACAACCAGCTGGCTCATGTTAATCGCAGCAAACGGGCTGCCAATCAAGTGCACGGGACACTGCGCGTTAGATGTCGATTTTATGGAATAAGTTGCCAAAGCGGGAAGTGATCGGTGTTGATGATGATGGGGAAGGCCCAAATCCTGGTGTTTTAGGTATGAATGTGCTTCATAAATTCGGGGGCAAACCGTTCAAGGTAGATGTAAAGGATAAGAAGCAGGGTTTGGACCAGGCGTGGAGTGAAACAATTCAGTTTATTAAGAATAAGAAGCTTAACTTAAGTCGTTTGTCAGAGCGGACGGTCGAGTAGATCTAGCAAGAGCTTCCGGTAAAAATAAGGTAAAAGTGCCAGCAGGCCAGGATAATTTCAGCAAGTGAATCACTGTCTTGGCTTTTGATTGTGAGTGTGGCAGAGCAAGTGGAAAACTTTATACTAAAGCCAATATTATGCAATAGATAGTGATGAACTTCATCAACTAGTGCTTTACTTTTGCCATGAAGTGTAGGTGTCCTTTTTCCCCATAGCTGTTTTGTCTTTAAGGGAACATACAATTATAGACCTGTTGCAATCAAAACATTGGTTGGCCCTATCAGAATGTTCCTTTTCATGCGAGTCATCCACAGCAGTTGACACCAGGAACAAGAGCAAAAGGGATGATACATTATTTGTGGTTTTGACATCCAGCAAACCCATCTAACTAAGCCGAACAAGCCCCCACTGAACCAAAGGCACAGTCCCCGAAGTCTGGGTTTCCAAGAGGCTGGACAGCTTTAATACTAATGCTATAGACCTGACTAACAACCCTAAGTAAGCAAACTGGATGTCGCACCGTAGCCAATACATCTTTGCTCTGTCACCTATCTGTAATTTTTGTCTGTGTTTGTAACTGTAAGTTTCATTGGACGAGCTTCTGTTGTTCAAGGGGCTGGTTGTGTTGTTTCAGCAGTCTGTTGTAGATACTGAGATGATTTGTCACACTTGGAGATGACCACTTCAGGCATCACTACTGTGTTGTTACAAATTCACAATCCTTTCAAACTGCATAGACCTGTGGGAAAGAAATACACATATAGGCTTTAAAACACATGGGAATGAATAAGCTAATCACAATGACAGGATATTGTTGGGTTGAAAAGGCTACCCAATGTTAATACACTCATGAAGATTCCACTAGGTCATTATTGCTTGTATTCTATGCACGCAGCTCAAAAATCGGACAACTGAGCACATTACAAAGGATGGCACGTACAAGGCTGTAAGTCAGTTACATTTTCAAGAATACGAAGGTAAAAACACCCAGGCACTTTCTTTGGTACTAATGTACTTCGATATACTGTGCTGTGGCCCTTACGCCCACTAACGAGGTTTCCAGTATCATAATTCAGCGCACACAAAGAACCCGTATGGCCAGACCACGCCACCCCGGCCCTTTGTTCTGACTACAGAACTCGGTAACAGAAACTGGCATTTACATGCACAAAAATCACAGAAAAATCGTCTACAGTCTCCAGGTTCCACACACACAAATACAACGATTACATTCCCGCCGGCAGTGGCGAAAATTTCGGTAAAAATTCCGTTTTCCCCGACATCTTCAACGCCAGAAAATGTCTCCCACATACGGCCGCCATGACCCGGCCCAGCCGCCATCACGAAATAAAATATTTTACCACACCAGTAACAAGTTCTAACCTAAATGTACTTACTCATGACTAAAACATCCATACTATACGGTAACTGCGAAGGTTTTTTTAGACAGAAAATAAGGCAAAACACTAAAATCCTTTCTGTTCTAACAAGAACTCATCCTCACCTCACAATGGCCGCCCCGTTCTGAGTAAATTGAACACTGCACAGGACCGACGCATTCCATTTGTATCCATGCGCGTAAACATCTGGAATGCTTCTGAGCTCCAAATGAAAGATTACCTTACAGCTTACACTGCAAAAATTACAAACGCATGTATAAAAGCAATCAAAGCCAATAGCACAATGAAGATAAGCTTTATATTCATTGCACGTTCCCTGTTTGGCCGCACTACTTTATGGCGGCACATGTGTACACTCTGGCCCGAGAAGGTATTCGGTGGCGGCTGGATGATGACGTAGGTAATTCTGGAGGCTTATTTGGGGGTTTTCGAGAGGCCGTTCTTTAAAATTACGCAAAGCCGTAATATCAAACCGTGTATATCAAAGAGGCTTATCCCTGTTGAGCCCGCCCCTGTAACCCCTAAAGTGCTTATCATATATTTTCAGAAGATGATTTACAAGTCATATAATTCACCAGGTTGTATTATTTCAGCCAGTAGGTACCCATGTGAGTATGAGGTTGTTGCAACGCGCTCATAATTGTAATGATTGTTATAACCTTTTTAACTTATAACGTCAAAACACATAGCAATAGACGTTCACTCTAGTGTTATTTTTAAATAAATAAATACAAGTTAGTGACGAAATTCGGGGGAAATACTTAGGTTATCCCTGAGGTGATAATATGTGTGTCAGGTTCCTATCCACAGAACAGACGGACGCCCAAGATCTCGATTCACACTCCTTTTATTCCACTAAAAATAATTAAATCCGGCCACTTATCAGAACTCTCAGATACCATAAGCCAGCCTGCTACCTTCCGTCCAGATACGCCCCTACATCGGCGTCACAACCAGTCTGCTCCGCAGACTGGCCCAGGGCTAGCTGCTTTCGTATCCAACACATAACAAGAAGAATGTGATATAATTCTATAGACATGACAAACATGTACGTTGGACAAACCAAACTGTGTGTTTAGTAACATAGAAAAAGAACCTTTATTTTTCATCATTTATAATTTTTTGCTGCCATGAATTATGCAATAGCTGTTCGGTTTGTGTCTTTTGTCCACGAAGCGTCCATAAACCAATTACTGTTTCAGGTGGTTAATCACGTGTCCAGGTGGGTTTCCCGCAGCTAGTTAGTCTTTATCCCATCTTATCATAACTGCTTGAGAAAATATCTATTTGCACTGCAGTGTGTCTGAGACCTGTCCCCAAACCCACTCACAAGTGATTTATTTAGAATATTGTACTTCTTTAGATGTACAGGAAGCAATACAGGTATACTGTGAGTCTGCTACAGACACATTTAACTATTCAGTAAGGAGATGCTGATAATGAGGACAGGAAAAGATCCTTACAATTCTGTTTGCAGTTGTTCAACCTGTATTGTTTCAGTAAGGAGATATTACCGGTATGCTGTTTCGGTAAACCAGGCTTAATGAATATAAACATAAAAATATCCCTGTTATTCCGTTTACAACTTGTTCATTCTGTATAATTGTTTCATTATGGAGATACTTCTAGTATACTGTTTAGGTTAACCAGGGTTAATGAATATTCCGGTAATCTGAAGTTTTCTTAAAGGACAACATCCCTGTTATTATGCTGGCATTTGTTCAACATGTATTGTTTCAGTAAGGGCATATTACAAGTTTGTCCTGACAATAAATGGTGTTGAACGAACCGTACTGATGTATTTCACTGTTATTAAGTTTATTTGTTTGATCACTTTGACTGAAATCTAAACCTACCGACCCTAATTTATTCAAGACCGTAATAGGAAACACAGCAAAGACGGATCTGTGTCAGAACATTTAAGACTACAAGAACAACAAGCCATACTAGTAGATCTGCTGCGTCAGATGTGTCACTAAAGGTTGACTCAATGTGCAAGGAGAAAGTATATACACCAAGGGAGGGACATTTATAAAGCTTACAGGCTGTTTTCGACAACTCATTTTAGATATCTAGCGACCAAACCGATGACTTGTTCATATAATCAGTCTCGACATGGGCGGTGTTTGTCACCATGCGTACATGAATTGCTTCCATATTAGGTTTCTGATGCTGTGATGTAAGGCTTCATATATCTTTGAGTCTGGGAGTACTCGGTAGTCAACGAGCGCCTTGCCAGGGGCAGGACGTGTTTTTGCTGTGCAGAAACCTGACAAGTGGCATCATGTCGGGAGGGCAGCAGCAGTCCCAGACTGGTGACACAGGTGCTAGTATGTTTTGTGATTTTTTTCTTGAGATATACTTTCTTGTTCGAACCATACAAATCAGCCCAATGGCTGTGAACATGCTTCTCTATCGTAGTGAATACTGAATAAATCAGTCTATTATTACTACTTCTTCTACTACTACTACAGAAAATACAAATGCCATCGGACAAATGCAAGATGGTTCATGGCTGTTACTAGTACATATCGTATTCTAAGTCTAACAGTCTTTCATGCTTTGTGTTTCACTGATTCGTTTGAATTTTGTTGCTGTTGTCGTTGTGACACTCGGTTTACCTGTTCACTTGGATGTCTACAGATGACAGCACTACTGTTACATTTTTGCTATTTTCCTTCAGGCGCCACACCCATGCAGCAGCCTCAGACTGCTTTCCAGGCACGTGCCGACGCCGTTGCACGTATACCCAACCCTATGTACGCCTCTGGAGCAGGTAAAACGTTTTCAAGTCCGCTTACCTTAGTCCTTTGCTTATATTTTTAGTTCTCGCTTTGATTTAAAGTCGACTGTTGTACTTACAAACCTGCGTAATGTGTACCGTTGGTGCCATCTTTAACTTCAACTCGCCGTCAGCAAGACCTACAGTATACACTGGTCTCTGATAGTTTTGAAAGACACCGGGAATTGAACTTTTTATCTCATTCCAAGGCACAGTTGGTACAAGCTGTGTATCATTTTAAACATCGTGCTTTCTTTTCAGCATGTCTGCAGATGACTGTATTGCTGTATGGTTGCAGTTTTTTGTCATTTTCTTCCAGGCGACACACCCATGCAGCGGCCTCAGACAGCTTTCCAGGCACGTGCCGACGCCGCTGCGCGTATACCCAACCCTATGTACGCGTCCGGACCAGGTAAAAAGTCCTGTTCTTATCTTCCTTTGTGGTTCTCTCTTGGGTTCTCACTTTTTAAGTTGACTGTTGTTCTTACAAACCTGTTTAAATGCATGCCGTCGCCGCTATCAACAAGGTCTACATTATACACTGGTGTCCGTTAGGTTTCAATGGCACAGAGAATTGATGTGTGCCTGTTATTCCAAGGCACAGTCGTTGCAAGTTGTGTATTATTTTCAAAGGTTTCTTTCTATGTTCTACACACGTCAACGGACAAAACGTACGGTTTGTTGTCGTTCTTGCTTTGTGATGATGATGATATTGCAATATAGTAGTCATTTTTGATATTCATAATATCTGTAGGTCGACACTAAAAGTTAAACGGCTTGACCATTCTAAGTTGGTTTGTAGAAAAATGCGTTTGTCATTTTACCAGACGTCACACCCATGCAGCAGCCTCAGACTGCTTTCCAGGCACGTGCCGACGCCGCTGCGAATGTACCCAACCCTATGTACGCCTCTAGAGCAGGTAAAACGTTTTCAAGTCCGCTTAAACAGCGTCCTGGTCTTATCTTGATTTGTGGTTCTCGCTTGGGTTCTCACTTTTTAAGTTGACTGTTGTTCTTACAAAACTGTCAGGGCCATCTTAAATCTCAACACGCCATCAACAAGGTCTACACTATACATTGGTCTTCGAAGTTTGGAATTGACACCGGGAATCGATATATTCCTTTACCTTTGAGGGGCATTGTTAGAAATTGTTTATCATTTGTTTTTGAAATTGTCTCTTTCTATATTCTACGAATGTCAACGGAAAAAGATTTATTTATGTAAACAAAACCTTTAGGCGATGTTGATATGTTGTAAAATGCATCAATACTGAGGCGCTTTATACTTTGTATTGTTGTATTGTATAAATCATGTGGTAAGTCTTTTTTACAATTTTTTCTTCAGGTACCATGGACGTTACGTACGTCTCGAGGGCAGGTTCGACGTTTTCAAATTCGTTTTTGATGTCATTGTAATCTATCTTTGCATACCGTCAATGCAATTTTAAACCTCGACACGCCATGAACAAGATGTGCAGTGGTTTATTGTTGGTTTATTGGTAAAAAGACTTCCATCAGTGAAGTACACAAGTGATTTATCTATCTAAGGCACCTGTTGTGACGTGCTGTGCATTGTTTCCTTGATGTTCAATTTTGTACTAATGATAAAGGACATTGAGTACATTTTACCCCTAAAGAAAACGTTATGGTAATGTTAATATATGGAAAAATCTAGCAATATCTAAATATCATATGCTTCAAAAGCAGCCGCCCAAAATAAGACGAAATGCGCCAGCCGATGCAGGAAGCTGTGGCAAATCTCAAGCCCTTTGGTCATAGTGGTCATCGCTGTTCTATCCTCCTATTTTGCAGGTCAGGTTCATTTTGTAATTCTGTCACATGATGAACTTGACTTCTTACGTAATTCGTGAAGCATTCTGTTGAAGAGACAGTATCATACAGAAATTAGCAACCGTGTTTTTTTGTTGTTGATACAGTCAGATTCACTATTTTCGAGGAGGTGCAAGCACGTTTCCTGGAGCTGGAGCGTACGTACCATTTACTTTAATAATATAAACTACATACCAGGAGATCTCGCATTCTGTGGACTAGTGCAAAATCATGTTCTGGGTTACGGTTTATTACCTTTGTCATGAACCTTAATTTTTGTAGCGTTTGTAACGGTGTTTGTCTTAATATCATAGTTGCAGATTTGAGATAAGGAAGAAGAAGTGTATGTTTGTGTCCCCTAGCAGTTGCTCTTCGACGTCTTCGAAGTCTTGGTTTTCAGGTCATATATGAAATGACACTTTGGAAGTTAAGCCACAGATGGTATGTCTAAATCTCCTGGGAAGGTTGATTCTATCATTTTAGAAGACAAAGGTCGGGCTTTCGGGCTTCCTGGGCCTCCCGGACCTGCGGGAGAGAAGGGAGCCATGGGGCCAGCTGGTCCTGTGTCTGCTGGGCCTCCTGGGCCTCCGGGAGAAAAGGGAGCCATGGGGCCAGCTGGTCCTGTGTCTGCTGGGCCTCCTAGGCCTCCGGGAGAAAAGGGAGCCATGGGGCCAGCTGGCCCTACGTCTGCCGGGCCACCTGGGCCTCCGGGAGAAAAGGGAGCCAGGGGGCAGGCTGGCCCTGTGGGAAAGGACGGGCCGCCCGGACCAGTTGGGCCCCGAGGGCTGATGGGACCCGTCGGGCCGCCCGGTCCAACAGTGATGTCCAAGTGTCCAAGCCCTCCCGGATCGGCTGAACACGCAGGTCTGATTTTTTTGCAGCTTTGTCCCTTTATGTGTGGTTTAAGTCATGATCAGTAAGTCTTCGAAGATAAACACCGATGATGCAAAGTGATATCAACTCAGGAAATCAGTGAGTCCGCAAGGAGGGAGATCTAACTTCCAATGGATGACAGTAAACAACAAATAGTCCGTGCGGACATCGGGGTCCTTCCAATGATTTTTCTGTTAATGCAAATCTTTCCTATAGCACGTTGTCCCGATGGTTACACCATGTTCCGCGGAATCTGCTACAAGTTCTTTACCACAGCGAAGACCTTCAGCCGAGCGGCTGCGACCTGTGGTGAGGACGGCGGCACCCTCGCCATGCCCCGAGACGCTGAGACCAACGCCTTCCTGGTCTCCTTATCCACGCGTGGCGATGGGTCCAGTCAACTGGGGCTCTGGATCGGCCTGCGCCGTCAGCACAAAGGAGGGAGCTTTGAGTGGGTGGACGGTTCCGCACTTGGTGACTACAGCCCGTGGCGTCCGGGAGCATCGAGGAGCGATGATCATTGCGTTCATTTCTCCACACACATGAAAGGCAAATGGTTCAACTTACGATGTGCCTTTAAGGTTTTCTTCGTCTGTCAAGTCACTCCAGGTACGTCATGGAGAAACTGTTTTGTTTTTATATTGATTGATACATTTGACCACGCTCACGAAGTCGCCAGTTGTAATGATTTGAAACGCATTATTCGTATTACTCATAATGTTTATTTTTCGGCAGAAGGATAAGCGACAGACCGGGATGTCACCTCCACTGTTCATCGCTGTTCTTTGGCATCCGCTAAAAACAACTCACAGCTACATCAGGGCACCTGCAGTACCACCGTCAGCGGGCGCCAGAAAGCTGGTTTCTCATGTTATCATGAGCTTTCAGGGCCAGAATCTAATATAGAAGAACATTGATTTAAGGGAACTTATACCGCCTTGTTGAATCAATTAAGTAACAGAAAGTACGACTGTAACATTTCAGCAAACCCTTAGTAATCGCTTAGAGGGAAGGGCATTAAGAAAGTATCACTGATCACTGTAGAGCTGCCTTTATCTTGTCTTTGAGTGGCAAAAGCCTGTTTTTCTCGAAAAACGTCTGGTAGGTTGGTGACCTCAGTCCAACTCAAACATTTGGCAGCGTGTATCATGTAATCACTGCACGGATATATCGGGTTAAGCTTTTAAGTTTTGAACATTCCTGTCGTGCAGCTTGGTCTTAAAATCCGTAATTCAGGATAGCCAGGTTCTTGTCTTCTACTGTGTGGTTTGGATGCCGAGTTAGGTTATATCTGTTACGTGGTGTTCCCCACATGGCGTAGAAAGTATGAAATGTATAACCGTGAAATGATTTGTGAAACTGCAAAATAATCAGGACCGAAGCAGATGTCACTAAAGCTGCGACTTCCTATGCTGTCCTGAGTTTAGCAAAATTTATGACGTATTGAATAATTATGATCATCACGTATTCAATAGTGATCACCAACATCATCAGGCGCTGAACATTGTGACGTAGATGTGCTTCATACAACTGTTTTAGAACCTATCCAATCAACACACGAGGTTTAATGATTGTTTGATTGGTAGAAATGAGCTTAAATGACAAACTTTCATTGAGCTTTAAGTCTGCATAACATTTAGAACATGTTCTAAAAAATCATGTAGAATTGAAATTCAATGAGAGATGCCACACATACACATACAAACAATCACAGAGAGAGAGGCTTTCAGAAGATGTCTGTAACGTATCTATAATAAGTCAAGTTATCTACAAAGTAAAGTTGATGAAATGAATAAATGTGTTCAGAAGGGCGCAAAAGCTGTTAAACTTTTTTTGCGCCTTAATTTTTCTTATCCTGCACATGTATGTGTATTGCACTCATTCAAACGCATACAAGGCCTTCGTATTGCAAGTGTAGACGTGTTCGTTTGAATAGAAGTGTTCGTATTTCTGTCAGGTTCTATAGACATTCACTACCAGCTACAGCTATCTGGTCCGCTTATGTTAAACATGTGACCATCTTACACACGGAGAGGTCAGAGGTCACGCTCTAAGGTGGTTTACACACGCGTTTTTGAGTCGACTCCGAAAACCAGCCAGTGTCTGCATTATCAAAACTGATCCGACACAAATGCAAGGTAATAGCTTGTGTAAAAAAGGACATGTACATATGTTGCATCTTGACATGCATACATTTATTCTGACAACATCAATTTTCAATGGGGAGTCCAATAACGTCGCCCCGGGCCCCGCCCTCTGTTTGAGTGCGCCATCTACAGGTCCAAGTCTGAACTGCATGAGTAGTAGAAGAGCTATCTGACGACAGAGATGCTGGGATCAATCACATTAGAGAAAAAATGCTGACACGAGTATTTTCTTATGGTTGAAAATCAAAGCCCGTCCTAGACGTGCCCAACATATTCGCAGTAGTTCCCTACGCAGGCTGTTTTTGAAAACTTGTTCTCAATATTTAGAGACAAAATCAATTATATTTTCACATATAAATTTGTCTTGATGCGGGCGGTGTCTGTTACCCCGCGTACATGTACATGAATTGCTTCCATCTTTTGGTTTCTGATGTTGTGATGTAAGGCTTCATATTCCTTTGAGTCTGGGGCTACTCGGTAGACAACAAGCACCGTGACAGGGGCAGGACGTGTTTTTGCTGTGCAGAAACCTGACAAGTGGCATCATGTCGGGAGGGCAGCAGCAGTCCCAGACTGGCGACACTGGTATGTTTTGTGATTTTCTTAATTAGGATATTCTTTTTTATCTTGTTCGAACCATACAGTCCAGCCCAATGGCTACAGACATGCTTCTTTATGTAGACAGATTTGAAATGATGTTTCATTTACAAGATGGTTCATGGCTGTTACTAGTATATATCTAGACCATTTTCTTACGGATCTCTGTGCTCTGTGTTTCATTGATTCGTTAAATTTTATTGTCGTTGTCGTTGTGACACTCGGATTACCTGATACATCGGATTTCCATAGATGGCTGCATAGTTACATTTTTGTTATTTTCCTTCAGGCACCACACCCATGCAGCAGCCTCAGACTGCTTTCCAGGCACGTGCCGACGCCGCTGCGAATGTACCCAACCCTACGTACGCCTCCGGATCAGGTAATACCCTTTCAAGTGTACTTAGAGCGTTCGTATCTTTGAGGTTCTCGCTTTGGTTTAAAGTCGACTGTTGTACTTAAAACCTGTTTTAATGCGTTCCGTTGGTGCCATCTTTAACTTCAACAAGCCTTCAGCAAGACCTACAGTATACACTGGTCTCTGATAGATTTGAAAGACACTGGGCAATCTTTTAATTTAATTCCAAATCACAGCTGTTACGAGCTGTGTTTATTTTACACGGTCTCTTTTTTCAGCATGTTTACTTAAGACTGTATGGTTACATTATTTGTCATTTTCGTCCAGGCACCACACCCATGCAACAGCCTCAGACTGATTTCCAGGCACGTGCCGACGCCACTGCGAATGTGCCCAACCCTACGTACGTCTCCGGACCAGGTAAAACGTTTTCAAGTCCGCTTACATTACCCTGTTCTTATCTTGCCTTGTGTTCTCGCTTTGGTTTTAAGTCGACTGAACATTGTACTTTCAAGACTGTTATAAGGCATACCGTTGGCGCCATTTTAAGTTAAGTATCAACACGCCGAATATATGAATCGTGGTAATTTGTGCAACTTTTCTTCAGGTACCGCATTAAGAGCAGGTACCATGGACGCTACGTACACCTTAACAGCAGGTACCATGGACGCTACGTACGCCTCAAGAGCAGGTACAACGTTTTCCAATCTGCTTTCATCGTCATGTTCTTCTCTTCATATACATACCGTCTGTGCAATGTCAAACCTCAACACGCCACGAACAAGATGTGCAGTATACATTAGTCTGAAAAGTACAGTATTTAGCTATCTAGGGTACCTGCAGCTGTTACGTGTTGTGCATTATTTCCTTGATCATTCTTTTTGTACTTATGGCAACGGCCACTGTACATTTTACACAAAAGGAAAACTTTAAAGTAATGTTGATTTATGAAAAAAATTAGCAATATCCAAATATCGTATGCTTCAAAAGCAGCCGCCCAAAATAGGACGAAATGCGCCAGCCGATGCAGGAAGCTGTGGCAAATCTTGAGCCCTTTGGTCGTCGTGGTCATCGCTGTTCTATCCTCCTATTTTGCAGGTTAGTTTCATGTTGTACTTTTGTCACATGATGAACGCGACTTCGTACGTAAAGCGTGAAAAATTCTGTTGAAAAGACAGTATTATACAGAATTTAGCAACCGTGTTTTTTGTTGTTGTTGATGCAGTCAGATTCACTATTTCCGAGGAGGTGCAAGCACGTTTCCAGGAGCTGGAGCGTAAGTACCATTTACTTTCAAATTGATAATGCAGACTTCATGCCAGTAGATCTTGCAATCTGTGGACTAGTGCAAAATCATGTTCTGAGTTCCGGTTTATTACCTTATTACCCAAGGGTCCTGTATACGACAAGATCACATTCCAGTCAGAGATCCACAACTACCAAACACGCTCAACCAAGACAAACACAATAAGACTTCCGAAACCGAAATCCAACTTTCAGAAAAGGCGCTTTCTGTACATAATGTCTCAGTTGTGGAACAATACCGGCAGCAACTAGCAAATAATTGGACTGTAATTATTGCTTCTAAGAGACTATTAGTATGTTATTTTTGTCCTCTACTGTCAATGTGTATGCCTTTGATTGTTTTAATTGTAATGTGTAAATATGAATGTGTAGACCACAGGAAGAATAGCCCCTTATGAGTCTAATTGTGGATCTAAATAAAACTCAAACCTTTGCCAAGAAGCTTAATTTTTGTAGCATTTGTAACGGAGTTTGACTTGATATCATACTGGCAGATTTGATATAAGGAAGAAGTGGTGCATGTTTGGGCTCCCTAGCAGCTTGCTCTTCAACGTCTTCGAAGTCTTACTAGAAATGTGCCTAGTTCTTAGGTCATGTACGACATGGCGCTTTGGACAGCCACAGATGGTATGTCTACATCCCATGGGAAGGTTGATTCTATCATTTCAGAAGACAAAGCTCGGGTTGTCGGGCTTCCTGGGCCTCCCGGACCTGCGGGAGAAAAAGGAGCCATGGGACCAGCTGGCGCTGTGTCTGCTGGGCCACCAGGGCTTCCTGGAGAAAAGGGGGGCATGGGGCCAGCTGGTCCTGTGTCTGCCGGGCCTCCGGGAGAAAAGGGTGCCACAGGGTCAGCTGGCGCTGTGTCTGCTTGGCCGTCTGGGCCCCCGGGAGAAAAGGGGGCCATGGGGCCAGCTGGTCCTGTGTCTGCCTGGCCTCCGGGAGAAAAGGGAGCCACAGGGTCAGCTGGTCCTGTGTCTACCGGGCCGTCTGGGCCCCCGGGAGAAAGGGGGGCCATGGGGCCAGCTGGTCCTGTGTCTGCCGGGCCTTCTGGGCCCCCGGGAGAAAAGGGGGCCATGGGGCCAGCTGATCCTGTGTCTGCCGGGCCTCTAGGAGAAAAGGGAGCCACGGGGCCAGCTGGTCCTGTGGGAAAGGACGGGCCGCCCGGACCAGTTGGGCCCCGAGGGCTGATGGGGCCCGGCGCGCCAGGTCCAACAGGGATGACCCGGATGTCCGAGTGTCCAAGCCCTACCGGACCGCCTGGACATGCAGGTATGATTTTTCCCAGCTATGTCCTTTTATGTGTGGATTTAGTCAGTTAGACTTCTAGGATAAACGCAGATGATGTTAACAACAAAAAATCCGCAAGCAGGGAGACAAAAAGCAACCAAAAGTCAGTGCGGAAAGTGTATCCTTCCAATTTTTCTTCCGTTAATGCAAATCTTTCTTACAGAAGAATGCCCCGATGGTTACACCATGTGGCGTGGAATCTGCTTCAAGGTCGTTAAAAGACAGAAGATCTTCAGCGAAGCGGCCGCGGCCTGTCGTGAAGACGGCGGGACTCTCGCCATGCCCCGAGATTCTGACACCAGCGCGTTCCTGACTTTCTTGTGCAGGTTTGACGGCCACAAGTGCTACTGCTGGATCGGCCTGCGCCGTCAGCACGAAGGAGGACGCTTTGAGTGGTTGGACGGTTCTGCACTTGGTGACTACAAGCCGTGGTGTCGGAGAAAACCGGATGGCCATGGTGACTGCGCTTTTTACGTCGCAAACTGGTATGGCACGCTTAGGTGGAAGAACAGGGAATGTGACGTCAAGCTTCCCTTCCTCTGCCAAATAACTCCAGGCATGTGAGCCTACATCATGTGAACTTACGTTTTTTAATGGATTGAAGATCAAGGTGATAAAGGAATTCTACCACGTGGAACTCTACCTACAATAAATGGATCTTCCTATCTGCTTATTTCCGCTAACAGATAAAATGCCACTTAATGCAAAAAAATTACTGTAGAATGACGTCATTAATCAATTGTCAAGATAGTAACATACTTGGCTATTTTTGCAAGTACAGTACTGAAATTGGCAATATCTAGCATCTGTCTGTATTCATTCGTTCGCAGGCATCAGTGCCTGATGCATGGCGGCTGCAGACATGCATAGGGCTCGCCAGGCTGGTCTGCTCTCGGCATAGACCCTCCAGTCGGTTCTGGTGATCCTCAGCCCCTGGAGCGTGTTGAAGATCTGGTCTTCCCATCTTCCTCTGTATTGAAGAATCAAAATGATATCCATGCCCAGACTGGAGTTAATGAAATGATGTAAAGAGTGGGAATGCTCATGAATAAAGAGTAGCTCGGCACATGAGTCATGGCAACGGCTGCAGCGATTCGGCCTGAAAGATGTTTAAAACATGCAACAATCCATATGAGAGGGGAGGAAAATGTGAAGGCCTCTAATGTACAGCAAAAAGCAGGCTGATTTCCTCATGGAATGATGTGAAGTTGAGGAACGATGTGAACAAGAGGTTATGGAAGTAATAAAGAAGTCGTGTTTTGATGGGAGCTTGTCAAATCTCCATAATTTTGTTGCGTGCACTTGATTCTTAAATCTGGAAGTTAAAAATCAAACGTAACAAACGCAAGGGACCGAAACCTGTGGGAAGGGAAATGTGGAAAAGGCTGTCAGAGACAACCACAGCTTCTCAAGTTATGATTTGAAACCGAAACCACACAAATAAAGCTACGCACTCTACCTGAATATTGGCGACGGTAACAACGAATGATAACTAGAACTTGAAAACTTTTCTCCATTTTATTCGAGAGGCCAGTTGAAAACATATCAAAGCGTCCCCATGATTGAAAAATAGAACAGACCATGGAACAAATAAACAAGTTTATTTTGCTTATTGACGAATGATAACGCTGTATATTATCTGATAAACAACTGAAAACTGAAAGTTTGTAGGCTGGCGATGATGACTAGTTTTCAATATTCAGCAACCAAAGAAATTACATGCTGATATCATTTGCCTCGGTGAGTGGGTATTGATTTGTAAACCAACGTGGTTTGCTTTCATCCTTGGTTCTAATGTCGTGATGTAAGTCTTTGTACCAGATTGCTTTTGGGGCTACGCTTGTCAACAGGCGTCGTGGCTGAGTTAGGGCGTGTTTTTCTGTGTAGAAACCTGACAAGTGGTAACGTATCGGGTGAGTGTATGCTCCTTTTTGTTTATTAAAGTATCTCTTGCGTTGTCATTATATTTGTCACATGTAGCAAGGCACAGCTACGGCTACGGCTTTATCTGATGTAAGACTCTCGCGGGACCGGTAGAGAGTTTCTTCGGCCTCCCAGACAGTTAAGCCCGCCGGCATGGACTAGCGCTCCGGTGAGTTGTTAACCTGGGGGCCAGACTCTGGCAGAGAATTTCCTCGGTCTCCCAGACAGTTAAGCCCGACGGGGTAGATTAGCGTTCCGATGAGTATTTACCCTGGGTGCCAGACTCTGGTAGAGAGTTTCTTCGGCCGCCCAGACAGTTAAGCCCGCCGGGCTAGATTAGCGTTCCGATGAGTATTTACCCTGGGTGCCAGACTCTGGTAGAGAGTTTCTTCGGTCGCCCAGACAGTTAAGCCCGCCGGGCTAGATGAGCGTTCCGATGAGTATTTACCCTGGGTGCCAGACTCTGGTAGAGAGTTTCTTCGGTCGCCCAGACAGTTAAGCCCGCCGGGCTAGATGAGCGTTCCGATGAGTATTTACCCTGGGTGCCAGACTCTGGCATGGAGTTTTTTCGGCCGCCCAGACAGTTAAGATCAGTTAAGCCCGCCGGGCTAGATTAACGTTCCGGTATTTACCCTGGGTGCCAGACTCTGGCAGAGAATTTGTTAGGCCGCCGAGACAGATAGACCCGCCGATCTTGATTGGTATTCCAGGGGAGATGCCGAGTAGCTGTTATCCGGCCCACGTTGGCCTGAATCTCCCCCAAATGCTAACCTAGGTTGTGGGGCCTAACTGCCTGGGCTGCCGAACAAATTCTCTGCCAGGCCCTGCTAGAATCTGGCGGCCGGAAGGGGGGGGGGTGTTGTCAGGACACGTAGTTGTTTGCCGGCCCGCTTGAAACTCCCCAGGAGCGCTAACCTTGGTCTGCGGGCATAGCTGCCTGGGGTGCCGAAGAAGCTCTCCCCCGTTCCCGCTAGATTCTGGCAGCCAGGGTCTTAAATTCTGGACGTTAAAATGATGAAAGTTTTAATTTTCTTGAGACACCACTCACTTCAGACTGTTTTTTCGACCCGGCTAAGTGCGCCTAATTGCGGCAAATTTGCGACTTTTCGACATTTTTTCTTCTTGCAGTCACACTGACGTGCGACGCACACGTAAGATACATGACCTCTACAAACGAGATGTCCGCAACCGGAATATTACATTTTCAGTTCCGGCTCCACACAGGATAACTGTTTTCAAAAGTCGCAGTGTTTCCATTTAATTTACGCCTTCTTTTGCCACTTTGCACCATTTTGCAATTTGCCACTTGCGAATTGTTTTGACATTTTCGCGATTTCAGGCGACAAATTGGCGCCGATTTAAGCCACTTTGATAATGTCTTTCGGAATTTTAGCGCAATTGCCTGCAGCTCACTAAGATACCTGCTTCACAGCGTTCTGTTCCCGCCCTTCTTATTGTAGGGGTTTTCAGTCGACTCTTGAACAAAGAGAAGTAGAAAGACCTTCCAATGTTTTTTTTATTCAAATATATAGACATTTGCAGACATATATAAAGTTAAGAAGCTTACATTAGCGACACCACTAAACATACAAAGGTACAAAAACACATGTAGGCACGTTAGCATACATGTGTACAAATTGGTGTCGAGATATGATAAACTTATGCAAAAAATGATATATCTCTCTATATATAATATACAAAATATGATATATGATATAGAATACAAATTGCAATGCAATGTCTTTAAACTCCCATTAATTTCGTTACGAACTCTTTAACATATAGTTTTCAAACGTATACTAGTGGCACTTTCAAATTTAGATTGACTTCTTTGTTCCTTGAATCTGTCTGCCTTTTGCAGAAAAACAGAATGCCCCCCCCCCCCCGTAACACGTCATAGAGCCTGGTGATTTCATATAACGGCATAGGTGTTCTTACATCTCGAGACTACTTATGGTATTATTTGGTTTTCAAATACCCAAAATCTCTGTTGAATACACTTACGCACTGCCAGATTTATATACAGAAGCAGTCATGGCAAAACGTTTTGTGTTTATGAAGAAATACATTCAGCGATTAAGGAACTATATTACCAATGAAATCTCCAAAAGTATGCTGTATAATCATATCGTTCTTCAAAATTAGGATGGTTAACAAAAATGTGAGTCTCTCGTCCGTTTATTGTCTGCCATACCATGCGACCACCAGTTTGGTACGAGGGGACGTCAAATTTCAAAAACAAACGCCTTTTTTACCATAGCAGGTTCATTTTTGCACGAAATGAGATAAAATTTGGCAAAAATGTAAAGGAACATCTCTTCTCGAGACTGTTGTACTCAATGTGCTGTGGAGATTTTCACCAGCGACTGAGTTGATCTCAAAATGAACCTGCTATGGTACGAAAGGCGTCCCCTTGTACATATGTCCAATCAATCGAGCTCAGCGTGTCCGATCCTGACTCGCTAACCAAGTCTATTGTAGTTAGGCCGGGCTTTCCTTTGGCCAACATGCCTTCAGAGCAGACGGAGCTCTCTGCCGGCAATTACATTCCTACCGCTAATACTACAGCCGGGTGCCAAAGATTCCCTAGGCGGCGTAACCCTTTTTGCCCCGAAGAGCGCCTGGCCAATCCATGACAGACTGGATGTCAGGTTACCGACTCACGGGCTTCCAATCTCAGGCCTAGAAAAATCAATGTTGTTTTTCCGATTACAGTTCTGATAAATATTGGAGTCGGTAGGTAGTAAGAATTCTTTTTTTTTTAAAAGATTTCAGCCAAAGTGATCCAAGAAATGTGTGAAATACAGGAAGTATTTAAGAACATTTGTAAGATTACTTAAAATATTTTTCTTAAAATTTCATCACCCAGATGTCAGATCGCAAATGTCCCTTACTAGCGACCGACCACCAGGAAGTCTCGGGTAGGCAGGTTTTTGCTAGGGTCGGTCGGGTAGCCGGAAATACTACAGGGTTTTTTTTAGGCCTGAGTGTTGGATATGTGAGTGTATCTGCTATGGCAACAACGTTGACAGATGAAAAGGTGGACTGCAATATCTGTAAAATTTTTTAGAAGTTTGTAATCAAATCAAGAGTTCTTTGGAACCGTTTGAAACTTGAATACTTTGATGTTTGCCCCTTAGCTTCGATGGATTCATAATGTCTGCAACAGCAGAAAAACAACATGCCATTTGCAACACCTCATGCCGACCCGGTTCATTCATGTAAGGCCGAGCATGTCGTTACTGCTACAGACTAATCATGATATCATTTGTTGGCGTGTCTATTTCATTATTGTTTACTGTGCACCCCGTTGTCAGTACAACATAAATGTACGAGCAAGCAGAGCCTGTCCGGACCCCGGCCTCGGGCCCCAATAGCGGCCAAACCAGCGGGCCGCCGCCCCAACCCCCTCCTGTCCATCAGGGTGGTTCCCGCGGGCGCGTCTGCCATGACATCGACGCTTCTGACAAGCGACAGGGAGACCAAGAATCGTCTTCACACACGTACGAAGAAGCCGAGGCGGTGAAACGTTATGCAACGTACACGTCTGCAGGTAGCTGACTCTTTTGTAGTTTTTCTCTTAAGAGCAATGCATAGTTTTTATGTATGTGAAATCAAAAGTTAAAAGAAAAGAAAAGAGAATTTAATTAATGTTTAGATATAATTTATTAGTTATATTGGTCCTTATTTTCTTACAATAAATACAACAGGATAATACAGCCAAATAGATGAATCAAATCAAATTAAATAAAATCAACAGGATAATGGCAAAAAATATGTTTTTAAAATCCTAACCATGAATGAAAATATATGCAGCAGGTAACGCAACGTTACCAATTATCGTGCGCTACCAATTATCGTCCATTTTAGGTCAAGGCGAGGTGTAGTTTGCCAAAGCCAGTTTTCATGAGCAATAAAGGGGGCACAACCCAGTTAATTTGGGGTTTCAACTGGAGGCTGCACATCCTCAAGTCTAGCTATAGGTACCGTCTCTGCCAGAAAATTATTCTGAAGCAAATCAACTTTGTACAGGATGAAGGAATATCCATTCAGCTACAAGACCAACTCAGTTTTGTTTCTTCAACCTCTCTAATTTTGGTGAATTAGAAGGAAAAATCCTTATTTTCACGTCAAAAATAATGTACAAAATTTGAAATTTTTACATAGGATAAAACTGAAAAAAAATTTCCGCAGAAACGACTGATGTTGTGACGAAGAGAAAAAAAAACTAGCGTATAATCGAGCCAATTATAAAGAAGTTCTAGTATTAATTATCTTTTAATCATACACGGCGCGAGGCATAGCAAAATCACCCACAGGACGCTACAAAGAACCAAATAACTTTTTCTACAGACCTCACGTATCCGGGTGCAGCAAACGGTCGCCCTGCACGGCTCTGTAGCTTCATCCGCTCCCACCGCAGCTGCATGGCCACCGGGATCGCTGTGCTGCTAAGCTTGCTCGCTGTGGGACTCGCCCCTCCCACGTTCTTCATCAACAAGGAGGTAAACATTTTGGTGCCTCAAACAATTCTACCCAATTCTCTTTTCTAGGACAGCATTGTTATTCTTTCTCTTGTCTTAGCAAATATCAAGATTTGTGAACCGTCTCCTATAGTATAGTGTTTTTTTTGCAATGTTTTGTATCGTGAACGGTCTTTAGGAAATATCGGAACTGACCATCACATTTGACGCCATGAAACGAGACCTGGACAACATATCACAACTTTCCGCCACCGTCGACGCTCTGAAGAACGACTTGGACAACGTATCCCAGCTGTCCATCGGCTTGAAACGTAACCTGGACAACGAGCGGAACCGAACTGCTGCCTTGGAGCAGCGTCTTCATGATATGAGCAAGACGCCAGGCAAGTTGGAATGGCGTCAAAATTTTCTAATTCAAAGCAGGAACTTTTACTACTTTGAAACAATTGTGATCGTATTTTAAGCCTGTGATTGTGCTTCGTTAGGGCCACCAGGACCTCCTGGAGAAAAGGGAATCACGGGGCCGGCTGGCCCTGTGTCTGCCGGGCCTCTGGGAGAAAAGGGAGCCATGGGTCCAGCTGGCCCTGTGGGACAGGACGGCCCTCCCGATCCAGTTGAACCCCGAGGGCTGATGGGACCCGTCGGGCCGCCCGGTCCAACAGGGATGTCCAAGTCTCCAAGCCCTCCCGGACCGGCTAAATATGCAGGTGAGCACATTCCATCCCGTGCTGAAAGATGTTTCTTTGACTCTTTATTAATTTACTTCATTTCTGTGACATGTTTTGGTATGTTCTTTTTGCAATTGTGCTCTTTGATGTCTGGATTCAATTTGAGGATAAACACAGACAATGCAAAGTGATAATAATGAAAATCACTGAGTTCACGAGGAGGGAGATTTAATTTACAACGGACGACAGTAAGCAACAAATAGTCAGTGCGGTATTTGGATCCTTCCAATATTGCTTCTGTTGATGCAAATCTTTCTTACAGCACGTTGTCCCGGTGGTTACATCATGTGGCGTGCAATCTGCTACAAGGGCTTTACTGCAGCCAAAACCTTCAGCGATGCGGCCGCGGCCTGTCGTGAAGATGGCGGCACCCTCGCCATGCCCCGAGACGCTGAGACCAACGCCTTCCTGGTCTCATTGATCATGATCACATTCGAGGGCAACGATGGATACTGGTGGATCGGGCTCCGCCGTCGGCACCAAGGAGGAAGCTTTGAGTGGGTGGACGGTTCTGCACTTGGTGACTACAACTCGTGGGGTCCGGGAGAACCGAGTCACCGTAGTGATTGCGTTATTTACTCCACATATCGGAAAGGCAATTGGCACAACTATAGATGTGGCAATTAATCTTTTCTTCATCTGTCAAGTCACTCCAGGTACGTCATGTGAACTTGCCTTTTTTTGGATATGGATTGATGAATTTCAGCACGCTTATTAAGTCGCCATTGGTAACGATTTGAGACACATTTTTCGAATGACTGATAGTGTTTATATTTTCAGCACGAGTATAAGCGGCAGGCCGGGGTGTCACCTCCACTGTTCATCGGTTCTCTGCCATCCACTGTAAAACAATTCACAGCTACAACTGGGCAGCTGCAGTACCACCGACGGGCGCCAGGAAACCGTTTGCGCTGTTGTCACAATCTTGAGGCAAGAATCTAACACATGAAAACATTGTTCAAAGGGCATTTCAGCCGCCTTGTTGAAGACACTTTAGTAACAAAATTAGTACGACTGTAGCACCTTGATAAAGCCTAATTGATCACGTTTGTGAGTCAGCTTTTAAGTGTACATGGCATTGAAACATGATTTTTCATGTAAATTCGTATGTATAAACTGTACACACATTCACATTCCCACACACACAGACACGCTCGCTCACACACACACACACACACACACACACACACACATGCCTACCAACACATGTCATAAAAATTGCAATGAAATGAAGGTTGTACAGTATATATCCCCAAATATTGAATATGTATAGATATATACATATGTGTATATATCTATCTATCTATCTATGTCTCTCTCTCTCTCTCTCTCTCTCTCTCTCTCTCTCTATATATATATATATATATATATATTATTACCTTGTCTTTGTAACATTAAATGTATTAAAATATCTTTAAACTTAAATTGGTTTGAATCTGATATGAGGCTCAGAAGATGGCATGTAGAAAAATATCATGGTTAGAAGGACTTAAATAATCTATGATTTGTAGAAGTGGGTTCCAATATTATTGTAAATTTGATGTGTTTAAATCTGATGTGAAGTAAAGAAGCTGCATGCGGAAGAAAAGAAAATTCGGATAAGATGAAGAGAGGAGGATTTGGACAAGACGTGTGCAACTTATCTGATCAGCAATGTGTTCTATAGATGCAGAGTAAGATTAATGAAAGATTTGTGAAAAAAAAAGTTTAAGGCCGTAGAAGCCAATAAAGACACTTGTTTGGCTGAAAGTTTTTGTGCCATTACTATTCTTATTGTGTAAGTGTAGTGTACATTGTGCTCCTTCAAACCTAAGCAATGCCTCTCTATTGTTATCATTGATTCGTTCGCTTGAATACTGCTCTGCGTAGTATTGCCAGGTTCTGCCGGTAGCCACTACATGTACCTGCTACAGCTACCCGGCCCACTTATGTTATGCAATGTCTGCATCGCCAGTACTTATTACGGACAAAGTTAACAGCTTGTTAGAAAACCCAAGAACATTTATTACATATCTTTAAAAAAACTCAGCACATTTATAGAAAACCTTACAAAGATACAGGTTTTACTCTGCCCAGTGGCATTTATTCATTCTTACTCAATGAAGCATTATAAGGATAAAGGCAATGTGGTGATGTACTTTAGTTATAAACCTGTATGGGCCCTTTATACAAAATGATTTCCTTCAATGGATGCGTGTATATATTCAAGCGCAGAATGTCTCTTAGACAAGAACAAAAATCTGTTGAATAGTTTTTACTATGAAACAATATTTTCATTTGTTAATCTGACTATGTAGGGTTCTTTCTAGAAAAAACAATTTTTTCTCCAATAAGTGTTTGTACAAATGACTTCGTTCACTTTAATTTCTACCCGACAAACAAGTAAAAATGCCTTTGTAGGCTGCGTACGTTCGCAACATCCAAGCTGATGACGTGTTCAGATAATTTGTCTCGATGTGTGAGATGCTTACTACCCACTCATTTTGGATTGCTTTTATCTTCATTTTTAATTTCGTGATGTAAGGCTCCAAAAGTTACTTTGTGTCTGGGGCTACGCTGGAGTCAACAAGCGCTTTGCCAGGTGCGGGACGTGTTTTTGCTGTGCTGTGCAGAAACCTGACAAGTGGCATCATGTCGGGAGGGCAGCAGCAGTCCCAGCCTGGTGACACAGGTAAGGGTGCATCTTTTCATGTTGATAACATGGCATAGGGCAAGCTGTTTCTGGAAATAGTCTTTTAATACGAGAAATTTAAGAAGTCTTAGGGTCAAAGGAGGGCACTGCGAAGATTTTCCATATCTGATATGTCATCATGAGGCTGTTGTGTGGTGTTGAGTCAGCAGCGGTGTGCCGTGGATTTCTCCCCTTTGACAATCGGATCACCTGCTGTAAGACTTGTGTTAAACACCGCAGAACATCCACAGACCTCTGTGTAAAAAATTCTGATTTGCCTCCAGGCATCGCACCCATGCAGGAGGCTCACACTTATTCCAATTGGCTTGAGTACGCCACTGCCAGTGGGCCGAACCCTGCGTACGACTCAGGCGCAGGTAAAACATTTTCAGTTTTCTGTCCCGGTCCTGTCTTGCTTGTGATACATTCTAATAATCGGGTTTTACATTAGCAATCATATATGATATATCTAGTCAATCACCATGCTTGCATTCCCACAAATAACTGACGGTAAGTTTCTGCTTTTGCTAGGTGCCACAGCAAGGCAAGAGCCTAAGACCGCACCCATGCAGGAGGATCACACTTATTCCAACTGTCCTGAGGACGCCGCTGCGAGTATGCCCAGCCCTGCGGACGACTCCAGCGCAGGTAACACATTTTCTATCCTGTGTCCCGTTCCTGAATTGCCTTGTGATTTATTCAAATAATCGGGTATGCTTTTGGTAAGCATGTTTCATAACCACCCAAGATAGCTTTTCCACAAATTACTGTTTGTATGAATGACGGTAACCCCCCCCCCCCTCTCTCAGGCACCACACCCATGCAGGAGCCTCAGACTGATTGGCGGGCACGTGCCGACGCCGCTGCGCGTATACCCAACCCTATGTACGCTTCGAAATCAGGTATAAAATTTTCAGTCCCCATTTTTTCTTACCTTGGTTGTTGTGCTCAATTAACCCCAGGAAGCGAGATATTGTATAAACAGAGGCATAACTAGTGACAAATTACATATATTTATATATAGTCATCACCCAGTTTGCATTTCCGCAAATAACTGACTGTAAGTTAACGTTTCTGATTCTGCTTGGTGCCACAGCAAGGCAAGAGCCTTAGACCACACCCATTGAGTTCGTGACATTATGTGGTATGGTTAAATATGGTTCAGAGAGTTTATATGAGACTGTGCATACTTAATGTGATACCCATTGATGTTTTAGAATTTGAGACTTTCTCCCTTTGTTTAGCCTGATTATATCGCGCTCCTAGCGGTTGGCCCGACGGTTACCCGCCTTCTCCGGTAAAAGGCAAATCAACCCCAGCCAGCCAGAGATTGTGTGAACACTGGCTAACATTTGCTTAACTAGTGCCAAATTTTCCTTTAACTACGTACTTAATTTTGACGCACTGTGATTGTGATTGTCCTCACTCAACTTCATCAAAATATTTAGAAACTGAGGAAGACATTTTCTCTTAAACAGCAGCCCGTAACGCGGCCACTGACAAGAAGGCTGAATGTGTCGTTGGAGGCAGGGAGCTGTGGCAAATCTCGAGCCCGGTGTTCGTCGTGGCCATCGCTGTGCTATTTTCATATTTTGCAGGTCAGCTGTCTTTCTATTAAAAGAATACGACGATATGATAGTACTGGAAAGTCCCTGTTGTCTTGTGCACTGTTTAGCCATCGTGATTTTCCTGTTTGTTGCTGCAGTCAAATTCTCTGTCACCAGTGAGATTGAAACGCTGCGAGCGCGTGTGCAGGAGCTGGAACGTAAGTAGTTCTAATATCACAGAATATCAACATTATATTTAATAGGGGATGTTGTAATCTGAAGACTGATTGTCTTCTAAAATATGGTATATTATCTAGTTTTTGCCAGCATTTTAAAATTCTTTTTTATTAATTAGAAGCACGATGCACAAAGACATGGAGATAGTGGCGCATCACTCAACTACAATAACTCACATGATTACAGGTCAACAGAAAAGCTATATAAGATTAGACGAAGACAAACTTAAGCGAATTTAAAAAAAAAATAAAATTAGATCAAAGTAATGTGATTAACAGAGTGATATACAGAGTAATAGAAGTGCAACAATAAATACAGCCACGCCACCCCTCAACCAACCCAGAAAAAGCACTTTTGAACTATCTATGAAGATTTGTGTCCTAAGCATGATTTCGAACCTGTATGGTATCGGAAGAACCTGTAGTTTTAAAATGTCTATCCAAGCAATTAGCAAATTTCTTGTGATATCATGGGCGGATGAGGCCCTATATGGGAAGGCTGAATTTGTCTATTCAGGAGACAAGGTGGGAGTCTCTGGGCCTCCCGGGCCACCTGGGCCTCCTGGACCTCCTGTAGAAAAGGGAACCATGGGGCCAGCTGGTCCTGTGTCTGCCGGGCCACCTGGGCCTCCGGGAGAGAAGGGGGCCACGGGGCCAGCTGGACCTGTGTCTGCCGGGCCTCCTGGGCCTCCGGGAGAAAAGGGGGCCACGGGGCCAGCTGGACCTGTGTCTGTCGGACCACCCGGACCTCCAGGAGAAAAGGGAGCCATGGGGCCAGCTGGCCCTGTGTCTGCCGGGCCACCCGGACCTCCGGGAGAAAAGGGGGCCACGGGGCCAGCTGGACCTGTGTCTGCCGGGCCTCCCGGAGAAAAAGGAGCCATGGGGCCACTTGGTCCAGTGGGGAAGGATGGGCTGATGGGACCCGTCGGGCCGCCCGGTCCAATAGGGATGTCCGTGTGTCCAAGCTCTACGGGGCCGACTGAACATGCAGGTGAGACACACATCTCATCACGTGCCGAAATTTGTTTGTTTTACTGTTCATTCCTTTACTTAAATTGATGAGACATGTTTTTATGTTTTTATGTATGGATTCAACTGTAAGTCTGTAAGTCTTCGAGGATAAGCACAGATGATGAAAAATCATATTAACTCAGTGCGTCCTCAAGGAGGTGATCTAATTTCCAATGGACGACAGAAAGCTACAAAAAATCAGTGCGGAAATTGGGTCCTTTCAATAATTTGTCTGTTTATTGTCTGTTAATGCAAATCTTCCTTACAGCATCCTGTCCAGGTGATTACACTATGTGGCATGGAATCTGCTACAAGGTCTTTACCGCAGACATGCCCTTCAGCGATGCGGCCGCGGTCTGTCGCCAAGACGGAGGCACCCTCGCCATGCCCCGAGACGCGGAGACCGACGCCTTCCTGGTCTCCTTGTACAGGTCCGAGAGCGACGATGGGCACTACTGGATCGGCCTGCACCGGCAGCGCAGTGAAGACAGCTTTGAGTGGGTTGACGGTTCTGCACTCGGTGACTACAGCTTCTGGGCTCTGGGAGCACCGAGTAGCCGTGGTGATTGCGTTGTTTACTCCCCGTCCCCGAAAGGCAATTGGCTCAACAATAGATGTGGTTTTCATAATAACTTCATCTGCCAACTGCAAGTCGCTCCAGGTACGTAATGTTAACCTGCCTTTTTTGGATATGGATTAATATATTTCGGCACGCTCAATCTGATTACGCTCATTAAGTCGCCATTGGTAACGATTTGAGAAACATTATTAGAAATACTGATGGTGTTTATCTGTTCAGCACGAGAATAAGCGGCAGACCAGGATGTCACCTCCACTCCACTGTTCACCGCGGTTCTCTGCCATCCGCTGTAAAACAACTCCAAGCTACAACTGGACAGCTGCAGTACCACCGACGGGCGCCAGGAAGCTGTTTGCGCTGTTATCATGAGCTTGAGGCAAGAATCTGACACAGGAAAACATTGATCAAAGGGTCTTGTTGAAGACACTTTAGTAACGAAATTATGTATAATACATGTCATAAAAGAACTGGAGCTTATACATATATCAAAAATATCAAACATATCAAATGAGCTTGTTATGATATCCGTAAGAGTTTTTATTTGGCAATTGTGGGCTTTGAATCTGATACGGGGCACAGAAGCTGCATGCTATGTAGAGGAAATGTTATGTTTGGAAACATGTAATTTATGTATGGTTTGTAGTAGTGGGTTCCAATCATAAAGAAACTTTTGAATCTGATCTGATGTAAGAGAAGCTGCAGGAAAAAGAAACGGAAACTTTGAATTAGAAGTGTGTATGTAATCTAACGAGGAAAATGCTCTACAGATGAATACTTAACGTTTCTGTATCTGTATCTTTATAGCCGGTTTGTAAAACGTTAACGGCCGTAGAAGCTAATAAAGACATTCGTTTGGATGAAAATTTGTTGTGCCTTAACTATTCCTATTGTGTAAGTGTATTATGCATTGTACTTAGTCAAACGCAAACAAAGTCTCTTTATTATCATTAATTTGTTCGCTTGAATACTGATGTTAATATTATTGCTGGGTTCTGCAGGTAGCCACTACCAGCAGCTGCTGCTACCTGGCCCGCTGATGTTATCCAATGTCTGTATAGTCAGTGCATATTAAGTGCAAAATTAACACCACATTTACTGAATATCTTAGGTAGGTTTTTCAATGGTAAACACAAAATGTTTTCCAAGGCCTAAGCGTGACGCATGTGGGCGTCACTGCTGCAAAGGCGTTAGCAGGTGGCAGAGGAGACTGCAATATCAAACTTTGTAATCAAAATCACGAGTTCTTAGGGACTTGCATACCTTGATGTGTGCCTCTTAGCTTCGATGGATTCCTCTGTCGCCCTAATATGTCTGCCATTGCAGAAAAACAGCACGCCATTTGCAACGCCTCATGTGCAATCAATTCTTTCATATAAAGGCAAATATGTACTTTTTAAGGCTAATCATGATCGACATTTTCTATATTCATGCCTCATAGACTGTGCAATAGTTGCCCGCCAGTTTAGTAAAAATGTCCGGGCAAGCAGAGCCTCTCCTAGCCCCTTCCAAACCAGCGGGCGGCAGACCCACCCACCCCTCCTGTCCATCAGTGTGGTTCAATGCCATTCGTAACCTCAGTTCTTTCATAAAAAGGCAGCTCATGCGAAGCTAGGTCTTTCGTTTAAAGGCAAATACGTATTTTGCAGACTAATTTTGATATAATGTTCTATATTCATACTTCTTTCACTGTTATCCGCACAGACTGTGCACCCGTTGCCTGCCAGCACCGTCCAAATGTCCGAGCAAACACAGTCTGTCTGGACCCCTCCCTCGGGCCCGGGCGGCGGCCAAACCAGCAGGCCGCTGCCCCGACTGCCTGTTGTCCGTCAACACAACGACGCTTCTGACAGGCGTCAGGAAGGGCTGGGGGCGTCAGACACGTACGAACAAGCCGAGAGAGTTTACTATACCATCAAGGACGAGGATCTCCCGCCGTCTTTACGTGGGGTGGGGCAGCAGCAAGCTGAGCGGAAGGAGTCACTGCCGCCCCAACCTCCTCCTGTCCATCGGGGTGGCTCACGCGGGCGTGTCCGCCATGGCAACGGCGCTTCTAACAAGCGACAGGAAGGGCAAGCGTCCTCACACACGTACAAAGAAGACGAGTCGGTGAAACGTTACGCAACGTACGCGTCTGCAGGTAGATAAGTCTTTTAGAATTTTTCTCTTTAGTATTTTTCCTATTACAAAAATTGGCATATATCTTACATGCAATTTGAAAACTATGTATGTGAAATTATATACAGTCAGTAGTGAACACAAACGTTCAGTTATAAAACACAAAAACAGCAATATTTTCATATTTTTTTATTGCAAATGTCACGATCTAAGGAAGGCTTATGATGGCTTAAGACAAAAAGGGAGTATGCGCGTGCCTGCAAAGCTGGTGTGTTAAGCCTAATGGCGGTTGTACCGGCTATAAAGATACAAATACAGATAGCTTAGTAGGAGAAAATGCATAGCTGTCAAACCGGTCAAACGGTTCTGCCCATTCGAGGATGGCGCCATCATGTCCATACGAAGTTCACGTATCTTTTTCATGACCAGAACAAGTTAATCATGACCAGAACAAAATAACTATTTCTAACAGACCGCGCGTACCCTGGTGGAGGAAGCGGCCGCCGTGCTCTCTGTAGCTTCATCCGCTCCCACCGCAGCTGCATGGTCGCCGGGATCGCTGCGCTGCTGAGCCTGGTCGCTGTGGGACTCGCCCCTCTGATGTTCATCAATAAGGAGGTAAACATTACAATGTCTAGAAAATCCCCCATCATTTTATCTTACACAGCAATTTCATTATTTTTTAAGTAAACATCAATATTTGTGAACCATCTTCTGTTGTTCGTTTTATTTTGACATTTGTCTTCCTGAACGCTCTGTAGGAAATATCGGAACTGGCTATCACGTTTGACGCCTTAAAGCGCGACCTGAACAACACATCCCAACTGTCCACAACTGTTGACGCCTTAAAGCGCGACCTGGACAACATATCTCAACTCTCCATCGCCTTGAAGCACGACCTGGACAACATATCCCAACTGTACACCACTGTTGACGCCTTGAAGCGCGACCTGGACAACATATTCCAACTGTCCACGACCGTTGACGCTTTGAAACGCGACCTGGACAACGAGCGGAACCGAACTGCTGCCTTGGAGCAGCGTCTTCACGAGATGAGCAAGATGCCAGGCAAGTTGGAATGAACTCAATTTCTTTTTAATTCAAAGGACGATCTTTCTTGGCATAGTTTGATAAGTTTGCTGGAGTTGCTCTGTTTTATGTGTGGGTTCAACAGTAAGTCTTCAAGGATAGAAACAGATTATGCACCATGATGTTCAGTTGGAAACTCTAAAAGGAAAGCAAGCAATAGATAATCAATACGGAAATTGTGGTCCTTCCAATATTTCCTGTGGTAACGCAAATCTTTCTTTCAGTATCTTGTCCTGAAGATTATACAATGTTCCGCGGAATCTGCTACAAGGCCTTCGACACACGTAAGACCTTCAGCGATGCGGCCGCGGCCTGTGGGGAAGACGGCGGCACCCTCGCCATGCCCCGAGACGCTGAGACCAACGTCTTTCTGAACACCCTGTTCACGCCCGGGAGCAAAGAATTGGCCTACTGGATCGGCCTGCACGATCAGCGCGAAATGGCAAGCTTTGAGTGGGTGGACGGTTATGCACGTGGTGACTACAACTCGTGGGCTTTGGGACAACCGGATGGCATCGGTCATTGTGTTTCATACTCCACATTACAAAAAGGCATGTGGTACACCGGGCGATGTAATAACAAGAACAACTTCATCTGCCAAGTCGCTCCAGGTACAACTCCAGGTGAACCTGTCTTTTTTTGGAAATGAATCCAATTTGCATGGAACAGCGTTAGTACTCATTCGACGCAATCACTTATTCATTTATTCACTCACTTACACACTCACTAATTCACTTACTCGCTCATTCATTCACTTACTTACTTAATCTTCTTCTGAGTATGAAACCATCATCGCTGTTTTGCTGTGAAACTCGCAAAGACACATCAGTCGAATCTTACCGATAGAAGTTTCGTTTATCTTTTCAGCACGAGGATAAGCGGAAGGCCGGATTCCCGCCACCACTGCTCATAGGTTCTCCGCCTGAAAACAACTCACAGCTTTGTAGCAATCTTATCAACAGAGAGTAGAAGTATGCCACCTTACTAAACACATGGTAATCGCGTAGAAGGATTTTTCAACACAAGGAACTTGTAGTTGGCGCAGTAGATCGGAACTATTGTCTAATTTCGGGTGGCAGAAACTTGTTTTCATCAATTATCAAAAAGGTCTGGTTGCAAAGGACCTCAGGTCAACTCAAGCATATGTCATACATATCTGGTTAAGTTTTTCTACTTTAACCACGTACAGTTAAAGTTATTTCTATCATTTCTTTTACAAACGTTTTAGATTTGATTATTCAATCTATACATACATACATACATACATGAATTAAGGTCATATCATTGTGTGATTCGTGGATTTGAGCTTCAATGATAAGATTTGATTCAGTTTTGAATCTACAGAACATTTACTATTTGTTTGTTTATCTGTGTATTTGTATGCTGACAAACACATGTTCCAAAAGTCATGCAAAATTGAAACTTATTGAAAGGGTCTATATGAATCTAAATGTTATATCTATTATTATTGCAATATTTGTTAGAGCACTGATGAGTGGTTCTTAGCAATGGGCTGAAAACACTTAAACAGGCACTTGTCACCCCATTCAAAAGCTGTATGTAGAAAAATCGTCTGGTAAGAAGCATGTAACTTATATAAAGATACAAGCTAATGTTTATGGCATGCCTGTGCAAACGACTTAGAGGACAATTAATTTGTGTTTTGCTGAAAATTTGTTGCGGCCTTCACTATTTCTATAAGTATTAGTATCAATGTTCTTGATGATTTTTTCGTCTGAATAATAATGACCGCACTATTGACGGGTTCTGTTGGCAGCCGCTACCAGCTGCAGCTGGTTTACTTATGTTATGCATTGTCAACACTCATCAGATACAAATGCAAAGTTAACAAGTTGTTTTAAAAAACAGCAAATTTCTTTAGTATCTTTACTAGCATACCTTTATTCTGACAACTCCAATCTTGAATACGAAGTCCAAGAATGTCGCCGCCTCCCGTTTGAACACGCCATCTACAGGCCCATGTCTGAAATGCACCATAGAAGCACTATCTGATGTCGATCATGTTGGAGAAAGAGTATTTTCTTGAGGTTCAAACTCCCTGCAAGTCTTTTGAACATGTCCAAGCTAGCAGTATATGCCTTTTTAGGCTGTTTTCGAAACCTTCTTTTCAATATCTATGGAAAAAAACGGATGACATGTTCACATAATTTGTCTCGATGTGGGCGGTGTTTGTTACCCTGCCTACAAGAATTGCTTCCATCTTTGGTTTCTGATGTTGTGATGTAAGGCTTCATATTTCGTTGAGTCTGGGACTACTCGGTAGTCAACAAGCGCCTTGCCAGGTGCAGGACGTGTTTTTGCTGTGCAGAAACCTGACAAGTGGCATCATGTCGGGAGGGCAGCAACAGTCCCAGACTGGTGACACAGGTACTGGTATGTCTTGTGATTTTCTCAAAATGTTTTTTTTTTTTTCATTTCTTGTTTGAACCATACAAGTCAGCCCAATAGTTACAAGCTTGCTTCTCTATCGTACTGAACATTGATTAAACCAGTTTATTACATCTACTCCTACCACTACTACTACATTAACTATAAATGCTACTACTACTACATTAACTACTACATTAACTACCACTACTACTACATTAACTATAAATGCTATCGGCCGAGGATATATAATCTTCATCAACATCCTTTATCAAACGATATTCTGCAAAATGTAGACAGATTTGAAATGAAGAGATTATATTAAAAAGATGATTCGTGGCTGTTGATAGTATATATCGATTCCCTTTTAAGTCTCACAGTCGTTTATGCTTTATCTTTTGCTGATTCGTTTCCAATTCTGTTGTCGTTGTGACACTCGGATTACTCGCCCTAGGATTTCTACAGATGACTATATAGTTACATTTTTGTTATTTTCCATTAGGAACCACACCCATACAGGAGCCTCAGACTGATTGGCAGGCACGTGCTCACATGGCTGCGAGGATACCCAACCCTATGTACGCCTCCAGATCAGGTAAAACGTTTTCAAGTCCGCTTATGGCGCCCTGTTATTATCTTGCTTCGTTGTTCTCGCTTTGGATATAAGTCGAATATTTTCCTTAGAAACCTGTTTAAATACATAGCGTCGGTCCCATCTTAAACCTGAACGCGCCTTCAACAAAATTTACAGTATACGGTGTCTTGGAAGTCTTGTATCATGTCCGTAAATGGTCTCTTTCCATCTTTTACAAATGTCAACGGGCAGAATATACACTTTTGTCATTTTCAACAAAACCGATGTTGATTTGTTGTAAAATGCAGCAATATTTACATGTTTTATACTTTGTATTGTATGAATTATGCGGTAATTTTTGCAATTTTTCTTCAGGCACCATGGACGAGATGTACGCCTCAAGAGCAGGTACAACGTTTTCGAAACCGCTTTCGATGTCCTGTTTTTATCTTCCTTTGTCTATGTAATCTTAAGTCCGAATACGCAAGGAACAAGATGTGCCGTATACACTGGTCTGAAAGTGATCTATCTATCTAAGGTTCATGTTGTGCATTATTTCCATGACGTTCTATTTTGTATTAATGGCAATGGACATTGAATACATTTTACCCCAAAACGAAACCTTTAAAGTGATTTTGATCTATGGAAAAATCTAGCAATATCTAAGTATTATATGCTTCAAAAGCAGCCGCCCAAAATAAGACGAAATGCGCCAGCCGATGCAGGAAGCTGTGGCAAATCTCGAGCCCTTTGGTCATAGTGGTCATCGCTGTTCTATCCTCCTACTTTGCAGGTCAGCTTTATTTTGTCCCTTTTGAACTTGGCTTCGTACGTGATGCTTGTAATATTCTGTTGACAAGACAGTATTATACAGAAATTTGACGTGATTTTTGTTGTTGTTGCTACAGTCAGATTCACTATTTTCGAGGAGGTGCAAGCACGTTTCAAGGAGCTGGAGCGTACGTACCATTTACTAGTACTTTACGATAATGTCACTTCTGAGAGAAGGTTTAATGCCTTCGTCAAGAAGCTTTTTGTAGCGTTTGTAACTGTTTGGGGCTAATGAACAGCATAATCAAAATAAGTTATAGATGAATTAAAAGTGAGGTTTGTAAGTGGTTAGGTCTTGTTTAATTTTCTGGAAGGACCGATGACTAGACACATAATACAGGTTCAATTTTTGTGACGGAAGCTGCATTTTGGCAATTTTTTCCAAGTTAAGGACCGCAGATATTTATCACCCAAATAAAAATATGGAGGACCTTGTTTCTGGTGTGTCCATGTGTGTATCTGTCTGTGTTTCAGCATTGTCAGCATGACTTAAGTCGCTCCTGATGGATTGTGATGATATTTGATATGTGGGTAGGTGTTCCGCAGACAAAGGTCATGGTCAATTATATAATTATGAGCTACCTGCAGTCTGAACTTAGTACTGCAGCAGAAATTCCGGTTTTGGCATCTTTTGTCCCGAACGTGCTATGGTCTTGATATTTAAGTGTCAGATAGCTGTTGATGGTGAAAAAAAGTGGTGTAGAATTGGGTCCCTGTACCGTCACATACCATGCCTGTCACATTCTATGCTTTCCCAGGCACAGAACGTGACACAGCCCGACCGTCACAGACTGTGCCCGGAAGTGCTGTCAATCACTGTGACTGACGGGGCATTGATGCCCGCGTTTCCATATAAGGCAGCGTGTTTTTGTTTACCGCAGTCCCCCCCCCCCCGTCACTTGTTTTTTGGGGCGCTGAGGTAAGGAGAAACAGCGTAATTCTCGCTCTGTAAAATAATTGAATAACTTAGACCTAGAATTGAAGTGGCACAAAAAGACAGTGTCTATAACAGATGCTAAAAAAAAAAAACAATTTGTAAGACTAAATATATTCTATCCAGGGAAACCAGATCTAGACTAGGATCGGGCCACTTGCCGATTACTTCGACGTCCCGAGGCAGTCAGCTCGCCCGATCTAAATCAATGCTACGGGAAGTTGTAGCCCCGGGCACTGTCCAGGCACGGTTCGTGACAGTGCCGGAGTGTCACAAACTGTGCTTTTGCCCCAGGCACGGTTTGTGACACTCAGGCACTGTCACAATCCGAGCCGGGGCACAGTTTGTGACAGTGCCCGAGTGTCACAAACCGTGCCTGGGGCAAAAGCACGGTTTGTGATACTCCGGCACTGTCACGAACCGTGCCTCAGGACACAGTCGTGAATGGCAGGGTTCGGGACGAATTTCTGTTGTAGAAATTCGTGATGAGACGTCCGTCTGTTTGTGCCACATCAACTCTAAGTCCAAATCATCCAAGACAAGCGCGAAATGTATTTCAATGAGCGAGAATTACGCTGATTCTTTCTCATCCTAGCGCCCCGAAAAAAACAAAGATGGCGGGCTGCAGGGAAAAAAACGCGTTGGGCAGACTCCTCCCCCTCAAAACACTAAGCTCCGCCCAAAAGCACAGTATGGGATAAGACCCCCTGTGTGTCACGAACTGTGCTCGGTTGGGCACCATTCGTGACGGTGTCCGAGTGTCACAAACCGTGCTTTTGTCCCAGGCACGGTTTGTGACACGCGGGCACTGTCACAAACCGTGCCTAGGCACCAAACGTGACAAAGCACCAAACGTGACGCAACAGTCCCCAACAAGCTTGCTCTGAAGCCGCAGGGGCATTTTCGTTAAAATCTTTTACGGGGTGACTGAACTAAGGATTGGTGAATATCTAAGATATTCAGTATGTATGTAGCTTAGACAGAATAATCTAAGTGTAGTTAACCATGCATAAATGATGTAAATGGGGATGTCAATTGCAGGATTACATTATTTGGAGGTATGTGCCTAATTCAAAGGTCATATAAATGTATGATATGACTGTTTGGACTGCGAATCGACAGCTGCTATGTCTGTTTATACTGAGAAGGTTGATTCTATCATTTCAGAAGACAAAACTCGGGAGTTCGGGCTTCCTGGGCCTCCCAAGGAAAAGGTAGTCACGGGCCCAGCTGGACCTCCGGGAGAGAAGGGAGCCATGGGACCAGCTGGTCCTGTGTCTGCCGGGCCACCTGGGCCTCCAGGAGAAAAGGGAGCCATGGGGCCAGCTGGTCCTGTGTCTGCCGGGCCACCTGGACCTCCGGGAGAAAAGGGAGCCATGGGGCCAGCTGGTCCTGTGTCTGCCGGGCCACCTGGACCTCCGGGAGAAAAGGGAGCCATGGGGCCAGCTGGTCCTTTGTCTGCCGGGCCACCTGGGCCTGCGGGAGAAAAGAGAGACATGGGGCCAGCTGGTCCTGTGTCTGCCGGGCCACCTGGACCTCCAGGAGAAAAGGGAGCCATGGGGCCCGTTGGCCCTGTGTCTGCCGGGTTTCCTGGACCTCCGGGAGAAAAGGGAGCCATGGGGCCGGTTGGCCCTGTATCTGCCGGGTTTCCTGGACCTCCCGGAGAAAAGGGCGCCATGGGACCAGCTGGTCCTGTGTCGGGCGGGCCTCCTGGTCCTCCCGGAGAAAAGGGGCCCATGGGGCCGGCTGGTCCTATGGGAAAGGACGGGCCGCCAGGAGCAGTTGGGCTGATTGGACCCGTCGGGCCGCCCGGTCCAGTTGGATCCCGAGGGCTGATGGGACCCGTCGGGCCGCCCGGTCCAACAAGGATGTCCGAGTGTCCAAGCCCTCCCGGACCGGCTGAACATGCAGGTGAGGCACACATTCCATCACATACCGAAAGCTTGTTGCGTAATTCTTTGTCATTCTAATTTTCTTTACCTTCAATCATAATTTTCGTATTTTTTTTTCGTTTTAGCTGTGTGGCCGTTGGGGTACAAATACTTCGGGATGGATACAGATGACATAAAATATTCCAATTATAGAAATCATCGACTACACATAAATTCATGAATATCTTTTAATGGAAGTTGATTGGGTTCTTCCATTGTCCTTTTTTAAAAATGATATCTGTCTTATAGCAACCTTTCCCGAAAATTATACCATGTGCCGTAGAATCAGCTGTAAATAGACACAGAAATCGATATACAGATTCTAATTGAAGATGAGCAGTGAATAGTCGGCGCGAACATTCCGGCGCGAACATTCCTGTACTCCAATATTTCCTATGACTTCTTACAGGACCTTGTCCTGGTGGTTACTCCATGTGGCACGGAATCTGCTACAAGGCCTTCCCCACACGTAAGACCGCCAGCAATGCGGCCGCGGCCTGTCGTGAAGACGGTGGCACCCTCGCCATGCCCCGGGACGCTGAGACCAACGCCTTCCTGACCTCCTTGTATACGCCCGTGATCATGAGTGACCAGATGGGCTACCTGTTCGGCCTGCGCCGTCAGCGCAGAGAAGGAAGGTTTGAGTGGGTGGACGGTTCTGCACTTGGTGACTACAACTCGTGGGGTCCGGGAGAACCGAAGGGCATCGGCAATTGCGTTTCTTACTCGTTATTGTGGAAAGGGAAGTGGATCAATTGGATGTGCGGTATCAGGTTGAACTTCATCTGCCAAGTCGCTCTAGGTACGTCACTTAAACCTGCCTTTGAAAAATGGATGGAACATAATCATGTAATGTCAGGTTCCCCCGCTAGGGTTATTCGGTCTCCTCACCAGGTCCTTCTTGTCCAGAGATACCATGTATGTCGGAATTTTCCCGCCTTTCTTTTCTCGGCTGAATCGATATCGTGCATTACGGTTTAAACCCCTCCCGAAGATCATCATCTGAACTGTCCCTTCCTGATGCCCACCCGACTCCCCACCAACGTTGGTCGGTCCCCCCGTCCTGCCCGCAGAGTGGCCCAGTCCTTCCCATCTGACGGCCGGGCGGTAACACAGGTGGGACCCCTCCTCAGACACACCGTCTTAAAGACGCTCAGGTGCGGCGCGGCAAGACGTCTTCGATGAACATCTCAAGGGCGAACCTGCCTGCGTAAGTGCGTGCAGTCCTTGAGAAGCAGCAAACGAAAGGTAAGACCCGGTGTTTCTGTGCATTCTGTACTCGCCATGAGGCTTGCAGGCCACATAAGAATAACAACTCTATCTTCTTGTTATGTCGTCTGTTTCCTAATCCCTTGGTTGTTGTTGTTGTTGTTGCTGTTGTTGCTGAACCGTTGTAGTGCCTAGTGCGCACAGGGCAGCAGGTTTCCTTGCTGTTTCAGTAGCAGGGATTTTTGTACAGGGAGTTCTTGTTACCCCCTCCCCTTTAACGTGCTAGAGGCACCTCCACTTTACGTCCCTTTCGAAAGACGGGTGCAGCCCCAACCGGGACGCTCTTCCCAGGATTTGAACGGGGTCTCCATCTACAAGTTACCAAGTATTTGGAACGAGGAGCCCAACTGTGAGGCTGCTATCAGCCGAGCTACAGGGACATGTGCCCTTTGCTCATTCCCGGGTGGTTCATAAGGCCACCTGAAACATAGTCAGGAATTACTTGCGTCTTGAATGACCAAAATTTAGACGCGTCAAGAAAACTTTTATCCTACCGAATCCTCTCCGTCGCACTTTCGATGCTCTGTTTGCTTTGCTTTGTTTGTTTGTTTTAGATGGCGAGACCTGTACACCACCCTGAGATATCACATATCGGGGCGCACTCTTACCCTTCTCGATACGCGTGCTGGGATCTTTAACCCGCTTAAGATGTGACTCTCCTCAAGCAGGAACTCGTGGTTTTACACCGCCAAAGGATAGAAAAGTTTGAATTTCAGGTTGAAAGATGTATGTATGTAAAGTTACATATACATGTCTATGTCTATAGAAATCAGAAAAGTACATGTTTAACATGTTTTTAATTAACATAATGATATATTTTGTATATAGAGCCTAGACGACCATCTGTGCCGGCCATTACCTTTGCATCTATGCCATGCATCTCTATAGACCTATCTCGCATTTGTAAAATATTTTAAACGAATGAATTTAAGAAGAGATACATAACAATTCATCCTACCGTCTCGGAGCTAATTTGTAATTCCTTAGTTGTTCCTTAAAGACGTTTTCTTCACACCAAGTTCTTATCTGCAACGTGCGCAGATGACCTTCGCAACCCTTCCGCAATCCTGACTGACGGCTGGGTGCAAAATCCGCATATAAACACAATCCTACAAACGCAACATATAAACACAAACCTACAAACGCAACATATAAACACAAACCTACAAACTCCGCATATAAACACAAACCTACAAACTCCGCATATAAACACAATCCAACAAACTCCGCATATAAGCACAATCCTACAAACTCCGCATATAAACACAATCCTACAAACTATAAATGGAATGCAACATGTTGCTTTCTTTATCACCCGAGGTCCCAGCACGACCTCGGGTCGGAGCGCCCGGAGGCAGACATACGTTCGATATAAAATACAGTCAAACCTATACTAATGGCCACCTTTGGCATGATAAGTTTCCACTCCGAAGCATCACCTGTCTATGATAAACACCTTCGCTAAGTCCCGCGGGTGGTCGCCATGCGCACGTTTGGCTGTAGCCCATAATGAACCCTTCTATCTTGTTTTTACATCGCATCATACGGCTACTGGCATTGATCACGACATAAAGGGACTGGCTACCAGAACTGGAGGAAAGCTCCGCGTCTGCACCTGTCAGCACCAGCGCGTGGGCAGCCGAGGATCGATACGGGAAGTGAAAGTGATCGATATGGAACGAGAAAGTGATCGATATACTAGAAGGACGGTCTGCAGCACCCTTAACCCCGTTCTTGAGGATTGTCTGCATGTGTTTGAAAGTCGGTGCATGCAGTGCCCGAAGGCGTTCGTTTCTGTTCGTGGGGGAAATTAAGTTAACTACTCTAATGGGAGAACAAGACAATCAGAAGAGATGTAAGATTTCTCAAAGAAACACACTCAGGCACACAAACAGACAGACACACACGCACACGCACGCACACACACACACACACACACACACACACACACACACACACACACACACACACATACTCACACAGTGTACACACACACTAAAAGAGAGACAGACAGACAGACAGACAGACAGGCCGAAACCAGTCCGTCACTCCCTCGACTATATGATAAAATCCGGAACAGCCGAACGAAACGTCGCCAAATCCGGTAACAAATGTTCCCCGTCAGCGGGGGGATCAGCCACCAGGTCTGGAACCACAGGATGAGCTCAACTTGGAGATAACTTTTAACTCGTACACAGCAGTTTAACACGAGAGACAGTACACCAGGACAGCAAGCTTCCGTAAAGCAGCGTGCCTGCCACGGAAAGAGGATGAACTTCGCCAAGAGAAAACCTGTCCATATAAATCAGTTTGGCACGAAATAAAGAACGCGTCGTGGGTGGGGAATCTGGGGATGTACGATCTAAGTCTGGAAAAAACGAGCTTATACAAATCAGATTAGAACCAGATAAACAGCACCGAAAACGCAATGGTCCGTGAGGCAGCCAATCTTCCGTTATAAAAGAGGAAATATCGGTGTATGCTGGAGAAAACTGGCTCATAAAAGTCAGTTCAGCACGAGGCTACTAGTGCAACTCCAGATAACGAGGCGCAGTTTCCGCTGTAAGGTGCAAAATGTGTGCTCGGCGCAGAAATGGCTAGTTCATGTCGAGACACACCGCGACAACAAACGACAAACCTAGTACATAAAACCCAAACTACAGCCATATCCTGTTGTAAGTACAGAGTTAGAGTTACGACAACATGTTCACCAATAGATGTAAGTACGGTGTCGTGCCATCTATAGTATAATACACACATCCATTCTCAGGCCTGCAAAACGGGGGCCATTTTCCTGGCTGCAAGGCGCGTTTATCTACTGGTATAATCTGGCCTCAGCCTCACACGATCTGTCCTGTATGGGTCGCGTTTATAACGGTTTTCCGGCACGGACGGCCGCGTGACTTTTGCCACGTTAAACGGATGTCGTGCTGGATTGCGCCATATTGCTACAGATGTTCGCAAAGTGGCTCAATTTGTCGTGTGTTATTCACATTTTTTTTAGTTTAGGGCCCCCACACACTTTTTTATATTCATGTGCGCATGAGTTGCGTATTAACATTTTTTTGTTGCTTAAGGTAAATTGAGAGAAGAAGTTGTTTCCACGCACCGTTGTGCAGCCTGTTTATCGAAAAAGTGTTAATACTCCACTCATGCGGACTTGCATATACGCATAAGTGCATCAAATTTCAAGAGACTGGATGCCACCAGCAAATTTGAATGTATCTTTAGATGTGACAACTTTCGTCATGCCAAAATAGGTAGATTCATAGAAGATAGTTTTGTCATTAGAAAAGACACGGAAACCCTCAGTTAGCCCCAACTGACTGTATCAAGATATTTCAGATTTACATATGTTAGCGTTTATTGCTTTGTAGAACTTTAGATTTTTTTAAAAATCTTTATTTCGTAGTTTGTGTTTGACCGTACGAATTTCCCTGTATTTTCTGTTGCTTCAGTTAATCTTTTATCTATCTATACGCATCTGGAAATCAGCCGATTTGATATATGTATCATGTTGTTTAGTAAGTAGAAGTTTTAGATTTATTTTGCATATCTATTTCGTAGTTTGTAGTTGGCCATAAATAATTTAATTTTAGTTTTTGCTACGTCAGAAATTCCTTGTAGTTTCTATCCATACAGGTCTGTAGTCAGCATTACAGCTGGGCGTTATGGAGTCCGTTCAAATTAGCTCCCCGGGGATCGCGCATCCTTAACCCCGTACCGAACTCCGCGGACATTCTTTACTTCACGTTTGAAGTGTAGCTGGGATGAAGGGCAGGGAGTGAGCTCCCGTCGGCAGGCTGTTTGTTATCAGTATTATACCAGAACGGCTGGTTCAGTGGTTAGGAACTCTGCTGTGCGACCAAAAGGTTGGGGCTGTTGTCCTGTGCGCCTGTAGAAACCGCAGGAGTCAATCGGGCGGATCGTTGTCAGTATTTGTCCAGTGTTCATCATATCTTCGGGTACGAACAGTGTATGTATGTGTGTGAGTGTGTGTGTGTGGGGGGGGGGGGTGTCTCGCGTCTGTAAGCTACATCTGCAATCGTTTTGCAGCCTAACTAGTGTAAGATTTAAATCTCTGCGTATAGACGATGTCGATGATCATGACATTATTTGTCAGAGCGGGGGAAATTATATATATATATATATATATGTCAATTGTAAACGGCAAAACCTGCAGTTTTGCATCTTGTATTAAGTTCACAACTTTGTTTGGATACAAATACTTCAAAAACTATTTGGGGAATTTTGTGTGATTAGGCATGGCGAGAACTCGATCGTGCCGTCCCTAATCTCCCCACACGTCCGTCTGTACATTGATCGGACCGCTTGTAGAGTGCCTTATCCAGCGGCCACATCGCTGACTCCACCTCCTCGGGGCTTAAGCATGTCCAAAGGGCAGCGGGTTCCCAGACTCTCGCTCGTCTACTCATTCATGTATTCGTTCTAAATCCCGGAGCTCACCCAGGTGTGCTATTAACGACCGGAAGGTGATATAAACGAGTAATACGTAAATAGGGTGATGCATAGCCTGGTCCCAGTCTCTAGGGTCGGCTAAGTGGTGTTTCTGATGGCCTTTCTACCTCTGGCTGCCATCCTACTTCCGATATACCCTACTTCCGCTGCCATCCTACTTTGCCGCCGACCCTAGGTGGGAAGCTAATTAATCCAAGGCCGTAAACAACACCCCGAGCGGGCTAAGTTGTCTGGGCGGGTGGGGGTCACTCACAGTGCCGTAGAGATATCGGGGAGCCACCGAGGGTATGGATTCCAGGCTACATAAGACACTTTTATCCATTTTCTTCCAATAAACTCCACAACAAAAACCTACAAAATCTATATCTAACATTTAAGTATAGAAGAACGAACTATTATTTTTATACTGTTGTCAAACAATATTTCTTAACCTGTTATAAAAGCGCAACTCCCGACGCATTACGGATAAGGATGCCTGATATCTTCCCGCGTCATCCGCTATGCCTCCGGAATCGGGTTGGTTCTGTGTCCTTTCCCCGACTTCACCACGCCACAGAAACTTGCAATGAGACGGCTTATGATGTAGAAATTTAGGATGCTCAACCTCCCTGCCAAGTTGGCTTATACATAAAGCGCTTCAGATTAGTAGTGAATCTGTACTGTCAGAAGAATATCATAGTAGTCTAAACGAAACAGGAGATTCGCCAAAAAAGCAATTACTCAAATAACTGGATATGATTTTGGAAACGGTCAGACGTTTCAAGTAGCATCCACTACTTTTCGTCAGTGACTGTGAGCAAGATCAGTTGAACAGCAGGTTTATAACCACGAACTATTAATTGATATGCAAATTAGGGGAAGAAAAATTTTTGGAGATTTCAGGAGATTGTATCCAAAATATTTGCGTTGCGTTCGACTTTTCTTAATAAAACACTATCAAACCTACCCAGAGAATCGGTAGCTCATAAGTTCATGAATGTTGTCAAACTTAAGAAGACAATTCGGAGTAATCCTAGGATCGTTTCATCGCGATAAGTATGACCTGCATGCCCGTAGCCAGGATTTTGATTGGGGGGGGGGGGGTCTTTTTAATGTTTAAGGGACCAGCAAGCGCCGTAGGCGCGAGACGAGCGCCGCAGGCGCGAGCTTCCTAGGGGGGTCCAGAGGTATGCCCCCCGTAAAATTTTAAAAATTGAACCTTCTGATATGGCATTTCCTGTGTTTTTGAGAGGATTTCAAAGAAAGAAATCAGAGACAAAGTGAGCAGTTTTTCTTGGATTCCAGCCCCGCTGGTGATACAAATAAGTCCACCTTGAAAAAAAAACTTGGACGTTACAAAGCGGACCTTCAAGCCTGTGAAAGTGAACCTTCAAGCGAGGTTCTTCCGAACCCACCGACCCCCCCCCCCCCCCCCCCTGGCTACGGGCATGAGCCGCATGACGTGTGTTTTGGGTGCTCAACTTATGCTACGTGAAATGAGTGGGTCCGTGTTCTTTCTAGACTTCTAGAATCTAGACGCAATAACACGGCCATGTTTGATGACATGTAAAAAACCCTGATCGACATTTCGAACAAACACAGCAGGTTATATTTTACTGGGTATCTCTGTAAAATGATGAGTAACCAATAAAGGGAACGCAAACTCAGCGGCCTATGATGACGCTAATGTCGGACAAGGAGTTTTGTATGGCAATCTGAATTTATAGTACACGTAGCCGAATTTTATCTATATGCCACATGTGTACAGCTGATACAACGATGTGGATGCGGAAGCAAAATGAAGACTTTAAAATGAGCTGAGATATGTTTGAGAACATCTGAATTTGTAGCAAGCTGTGGCCACAATTACGGAGGCTTAGGGCTGCTTTACCTGTATGAGATTTTTAAAATATTAGAGACAAACCAATTTCAAGTCACTTTGCGTCGACAGCTAACGATGATTTCTCTCGGCTGCGGAGGCAGTTTCCGAGATAAATTGAGATTTGAGACCTTGAGTTGCTGTTTTGAATGACTTTTTAAAAAATGCACTCATGATTACAAAATTCCACAGGGAAAATAGCCGGTTTGTAAAACTTGTGGAAGAAAAGCAATCTCAAATATCAGTACTGAACGTGACCGATCGATGTCATGATACGATGTGAAATTAGTGGTTCTAGTAGTCTTGGAATTCCTTAACTTAAATTCTCCAAAAAAAACTTGATAGTTGGCAAAAAGACGAAAGGCATACATCATTATCACGTTTGGCTTATTTACGCAGAAGAAAAATTCGTTCCGGCATTTCTAAACATGATCATACAGAAAATGTTGTACAAGTCGATTGTATATAAAAAAAAATGTACATTGTTTATTACGCATTCTGACATCAAAGCTTACATTTGTTAGGACTGTAGAATACAGAAAATGTGTTATGTGAATTTTATCACTCAGATGTCAGATTTAAAATGAAATGTCCCTTCCAGTGGTCGTCCAAAAATGTTAGGGTCAGCAGTTTCTTGCTTGGGTCCGTCGGGTAACCGAAAACAAAACATGTTCACATGCCTTATAGCACTCTTAAACATTTGGAAAACCAGATATACCACCGTCGGGCGGTTTGATCGTGAGATCAGTGTATTGGCGTAGGGTTAACTTCGTTAAAATCGTTTGGATACCCACATACTGAGCATCTCGCCGCCGGCATCCACGCCCTTGGGGTATTCAAGATCTGTCGAGACAGAAACACGAACAACGGTGAGATTCAGGCGGTGGTAGTGGTCATCAAAAAAAAAAAAACTTAAGGTAAGACATGTCCTTAAAGGCCTGGGCAGGGGGTGGTATGCTACGCGTGCCCGAGTCCCAGGGCGGAGTAAAGTATGGGAATACCTGTTGACGGGGTACGGGGGACGCGTGGCTATTATCTGACATGTTACTCCGACCGCGGCGTGGTGATGTCCGGTATATGTACCGATAGGTATGCTTTCTTAATTAATACGCACCTCCCACCCACGCACTCACACGTTCTCTCCCTCCCTTTCTCTCTGCCCTGTCTCTATTTTTTTCTCTCTCTTTCTCTCCCCCCCTCTCTCTCTCTGATGACACGGAATTCAAACTATATGATACTCCTTTAATAATATAGATAAGAGGGGGGCAATATACCTCATTCCGAGATGGCAAACACGTGGCAATACGGAAGCCCCCCAAAGCTAGACGCAGGTACTACAACTATAAGGCCCTTCACTCTATCGTGATCATGGCCCTTGTAATAAAAGTTTCTTTCTTTTTCCATCTTAATTTCAAGGGAAAAATGATTTTTTTAAAGTCTGGAAGACTTCCCATTTTCATTATTGTTTCATTTACTTGTATCGCAGAAATAAAAGACTGCTTGTTGTTGTTGTTGTTAGACGAAAGCTTTATTTTCTGAATCATCACTTCTTTTTATACAAAAGGAATAAAATCAAAGTTGAAATTCATAACGTAAAAGTATAAACTTAAAATAACAATGTTTTCATATCACTTGTTTCTAGATTTTTTGTGTTTTGAGGCGTTGACTCCGGCTCACTGTCGAGTTATTTATTCTTCAAAGGAACTGGAAATGGTGTCACGGGACTCTCCCGTAGTCATAACAGTAGAGTTAGCTGTTTCGCACTTGTTACGTGCCGGCAGAGTCGAGGAGGGACGAGTAACAAACGTACAGTCTAGCAAGGCGGTCACCTGAAAGTAGAGAAAGAGTAACATTGTTAAGTTTTAGTACGAAGTGTATATATAGTGTATCAAACGTAAAGGTAAGAAAACGTAACAGGTCCCCTTTTAGCACCTGGAGAAAGGCCGCGGCCGGTTGATGCTTGCAGGCGAGGTTTGTGGAGGGGGCAGGGCTGACGGTCCTGTGAAGATCTGTGAAGGGTCTGCCTTGCACCGCCGGCTCCATTGGGATCCAGCGAAGGGTCGCCTGGAAGGTGTCTGATACTGATGATAGTGCTCTGAAGGGACAATGAGGCAGGTAAACATAAGCCACTGGCCCCATGCAACCCTTTCGTCGACCGGCTGTTGGTCCCGATGTGCGATGTGGTCCCGATGTGCGATGACCATCTGGTCCAGGAGGAGAGGACATTCAGGGACGGACCTTTAGATGGACTTTCCTATGCAACATACATGCGTGGTTAAGCCATTGAAAACAATCACTTAAGAGCCCATGGTTAAACTACAGCCCCCCGATGAAAGTCTCAATTCCTCGTCTGTTTTCACGTTGAGAAGATCTCCCACCTAGTACCTGTCACCCGAAAAAAGAGGGTCTTGAAATACGCCTGATTTCGGGCAATAATAAAAGCCGCAATAGGGGACCTCTCACACTGCAATCTGCCTGCTATATACATACTCACCATGGAATGAAATGTCGAGACTGCTTGCCGGAGTGGTTGTTTCGCTGACAATTGTTCTTGAGTGATTACCTTCAAGTAGGCTTTTACCACAAGACTTGACGCTGGGTAACGTTACCCACGTTTTATCAAAGCATCCTATTCTCCTGATCTCCCTTCCGAATTGAGAATTGACCTAAATTTTCCAATATACGAGTCAAGCTAATCTTGTTGGGCGTTCGCATCTTTTTGTAATCGGATTCTCTTCGCGTCATTTTTCCTTGCGGATCACTCTTTTGCCAGCTGCGTCTTACCAAATGAGAAATCTTATGAGATCTTCCTGCGAAGCCGTTTGCAGCGTTTTAAGGTAACATAAGGACAAAAAAAATTGAAGACTATAAACCAAAGAAGATTTCTGCACTTCGTAAGCGGCGGTATCACCGGGCCGCTATATGACACTTCATGCAGCCTGGCTTCTCATCTACACACAAAGGTCGACTCTTCCCGAACTGGTCTGACGGACGTCTGTGTGTTCCACATTGCTGACAAAACCTGAATGTGAAGTATTGGGTTATCCGCACCTTGTACATTTTTCCGCCGGCATCCAAACTCTAGGCGTGATGTAGATGTATACAATAACAGGGACCATGAAGAGGCAAATTAGATATACTGTATCCCTCCAAAACAAAACAACAGGTTGAGGCAAGGAAGCTATAAAGAAAAAAGGAAAAGGATGATGATATAGCGACGAAAAAGAAGAAAATGACTTGCTAATATGACTGTGTTACCAATAACGAGCCTGTTAAACGTAACATGACCTATTTACGTGCAGAATCAGTTTACGTCCAGTTCGGGTAATGTCCACATGTCGAGGTGCATTATGCAGAAATTTCATTTCATGAAGAATAAAGAACCACACAATTATGGTCTGCCTTGGTAATGTCTCTTCATTTTGCACTATTTATCTTCGCCGAGTACTTGTACTCGGAGAAGATTATGTTTTCGGTTGAAAAAGCTGTTGGGTGGGTCTGAATGTATGTCAGGAGCATAACTCAAGAAAGCTTCAATGAATCTTTATGATTTTTGGTAGGTGTTTAGTGGTTGTAGAAAGGAAGGTCAAGTTCGAAAATGGTTCACCTTGCGTTTTTCAACAGTACTGCAGCGGACTTGGCATTTATTTGTGTTTGTATGTAGGCAAAAAAAGTGACGGAAACGTTGATGGATCTTCATGATTTTTTTCAGGTGTGTAGATGTTGTGGAAACGGGGGTCAAGTTCAAAAATGGTTCCCCCAGTATTTTCCGTCGGTACTGCAGCGGGCTTTGTGTGGATGTGTATTTGTATGTCGCCAGCATAACTCGAGAAGCTGTTGATGGATCCGTATGATATTTAGTGGATGGGTAGGGTTTACAGAAAGGAAGGTCAAGTTCGATAATGGGCCTTCTAGCGAGTACCTAAGGTACTGCAGCGGAGCGAGAAAGTAATGATAGTGCGTGTATTGGAACGTCATCGATGACAGCGGTTCATCAAGTGTGAAATATTGCTATTGCTGTAGCACCTCCTTTTTCATGGATCAAAAGCGTCATCTAGCAAAGTTAACAAAAACTGCAAGGGTTCACAGTAAGGTGTCGTCCTGTTGAACGGTACTTTGCTGTGGACGTTCAGCTTTTTAGAAATACACATAAACTATACGAACGACAGACGGACTCCCGTTGTGTGACCAGGAGACCTACATAGTGAAAACTACACGGTAGATCCTTTATTACCTGAGCCTCCATCCCGACCAGAGCTGTGAGATCGCATTTGACCGATGAGATTAAAGGAGTCCTAAACTCTAGGAGGGAGTATTATTTTCCACTAGATTATGTATCAATGAATACATAACCAGCCGACGTTTACAGAATTCCGCTTGTGGTGAATTACACAAGGTGTGTTTTGTAAAATAATATGTAACCCACAAAACCCGTGCAGACCCTACCCATGTATTTCCTATATGAATTGGGCATGAATGAAGGGGGTTTTAAAAACACAATAAGAAGACCAGTTATTAATAAGATATAAAGGAACACATAACAAGACAAATTTTTCTTAACCCCCCTGACATTCTTTGTGTAAGGTACATTGTATTCAGGCATAGGCTGATGTTGTTTAATCTAAGTAATTAGAAAATAGAGGATCACCTGTATCTATATCTAGAGGAATTTAGTAGAATACTCAATGCTTTTTGATGCGCACGGGACTAGTGGATACTTTGTCGTATACTGTAATAAGTATTCAGTTTTACTCCCTGAAATTATTATCCATTGGAAACCCCTCTGGAGTTTAGGACTCCTTTAAAACACCATCGGCGGTAGATAAATGCAGTTCTATTCATAATTGCCAGGCGACGCTCTTGATCCATGAACATAAAGCTGTTATAGCAGAAAATCTCTTTAACACTAGAGTTAAGCATTTGCGTTTTTCGGCAAATACGGTGTGACACAGTGAGGACACAGCACTGTGGCTACATATGTGGTTTATACAGCAAACTTGATCAAGTATTATCTCTAAGACACCATGTTGATGTAATGACAACCAGTCAGAAACATCTTGATAGGACAATGGATTAAGCATAAATAGGTGCCATCTAAAGACTAGACAGTACTAGACATGAGGGTGGGGCTATTTATGTATTTGAAAGATATAACCATCAAGAAAGGGCTGACTTGGAATACCTTGCAACAGCCTGAGTAATAGGCACTATATCCTGCCAAATTCTGAGCTACCCTTTACTAACCCCATTGTTGTCGGTTCGATCACAGACCTCCAACTGCCACAGTGGCATTCTTCTCACTACTGAGAAACAGTCTTGAGACCTGGAGCATCTGCACTCAAAACGTTAAAATCAAGGAAGGCGAATATGCGAAATTTGGTCGCCTCGCTACGAATTACGTGACTAGTCGACTATGATGGCTTTCCCTAGCTACGAATTACGAGAAAGGAAAGGAAAGGAATCTCGAACCAGTTTAGGAACAACTCAAGGAACAGATGAGCTACTCTTCCACTGGTCGTGACAGGAAGACAGACGCTATGTACAGTATTTACTGGTCGTGACAGGAAGACAGACGCTATGTACAGTATTTACAGGTTCAGTGTACCGGGGAAATTCCCCTAGCTCTTTTCGACAAGCACAATGAAAAGTGGACCACGGCTTAACGTCCCGTCCTAAGGACTGCGATCTTTTCCGGTAGCGTGCATGTCGGGTGAGCGACACAGCCGGGATCGAACCCGGGGCTTCTAGTTCCAGAGGCAAGATCGCTAACCACTGGACTACGCACGCTACCCGTGACGAGAGATAAAAATAAGCTGCCTACGTTTTACGGAAAAGAGCATGCATGCCCTACTTTAGCACAGGTTCTTGTGTGCGTCCAGTTCTCACTGTCACCGTTCGTTGCTAGGCGATACAATAAACAGTCTCGCACAAGTTTCGACTGTGTCTCGCGATCGTATACGTAAAAACTTTGGAACGTGCTGTGATTTACACTAAAAATATACTACACTTATGGTGACAAGGGTGCAATCATGACAATCAGTGCATCCAAGGTCATAATTGATTTGATTATATGGATGACATCCGCGCATGCATCATTTTTCATCCGTTTCCAAAACAAAATTCTGACCATACATACATGGCAGACGCAAAATGAGATCAAATATGCTTAAAATTGTACTAAAACAAGATCGGAAACGGATGCTAATGTCGTAGAATGCCAACGTCAATTCCAGAGTCAAAGAAGAAGATGTGAATTGTGAAAGAACGTTAACCCTCAAACCACCGTAGCTTTTTTACGACTAATCTTACCGTATGGGGTCAAAACTGACCCCACAATGTTTTCTACAAATACAGCTTTATTGGTGACTATTTGTGTGATTTGTATATATGTATAGTTAAAGTAATCTATAAGGGACAGTTTGACATGATTAGGTGGGAATAATTTCTGCTTATTATCATAATTTATGCAAAAGTAGGGAACATCGTCGTTTGCAACCAACGCTATTCAGACAAGCGGGCTCTTTTGAGGCCTGCGCCAACACTAGATGTCATATATTATCCGAATGTCTTACGCTAGAACAACCAAACTTGGTCACCTTTGCTAAAACTTCGTTGGCAACAATTTGAATTTAATGATATAACTAATCAATGTTTTCATGTTGCTATGGCAACCGGTTTCTGAGAGCCATATTTGGAAAAAGTCGCTAATTTTGGATTTTACAATGTAATTCTAGGGGTTTCTTTGTAAACTACACTTATTTTCTTATATCAATACCAACCAATGTTATTCACTATCACTTTTATGATTTAATATTCATAACTTATGCATATTTGATTACGTCATAGGTCAAAATCTAAGATGGCGGACGATATAATTAGATTAGCTATAACCGGCTATTTTAACCTCATATCTCATCATTACCATGTTTATTCAAACAGAAACAATCTTTATATAAACGTTTGGGTCCATTTTTATTGTGTTATTAGGTTATATGATGAAAAAATGCATTTAAAATAATTCAAGATGGCGGAACCAAGATGGCGGATTTCGCTAGTGTAACCCGATATGAATATAATTTTATGACGTCATTTTGACGTCGTTCCTGTTGCCATCTACAAATAACGTGTTTGGATATATTATGATTTATCATACATAATTTCTATTTAAGTTTTATCGTGTACCTTTGAATTATATGGAAATACCAAATTTGTTGGTTTTCGTCAATAAAATCACATAAATGACGTCATAATACGTCGCAACGTCATTAATCTTTACGTTCATTAAAAAAAATGTTTTTTTCACGTTTCTACAAAATAAAATTTTGTAACTTTGATCATAATAACCCTTATCATACATGTTACTAGATGACAAGTATCAAACAATAGGGAATATGAGTGCAGATTTTGCTGGGGTCAGTTTTGACCCCACTGGACCACGCGTAAACTTTCTAGGATAACTTAATCAACAATAAGCCAATCTCGGTAAAAACTTGTGAGAAGTTATAAGACATATATACAAACAAACTCATTGAAGGAATTTTGTTTTCGACTCGAAATGCCAAAATGGCACATGTTGATATACGCCTGGGGTCAGTTTCGACCCCATACGGTGGTTTGAGGGTTAACAAAAGCGAATTGTCCATTTTTCGGTATACCAAGCTCTTATAATGTTTAGTCACTTGTTCAACCTTCCTGATCACTCAGATTTCAACATGAAGTCAACATTTTTGGGCCAAATTTTTTTTTTTAATCGCACGCTCGCATCAGTTTTGGGATTTTCAGAGGATGTTATCCATATAATCAAATCAACATGGCCTAACAAGGAGTAAAAAGCTGATCACAGCACGGAGACCAAGTTTATACAAAGTCTGTTGCTGGTTATTGCTGTTGGTGTGTTGCAGAGAAGAGGCGAGGGTGTCCGACTTCAACTGTGTCAAGCTCTGAAGTGACGATACAGTCCTTACTCTCCAAGCAGACGTTGGTGGGGAAGATTGTGACCTTTTTATCATAATCTTCCCCACTAACCTCTGCTTGGAGAGTAAGAGCGGACAAAACACGGGGCGTATGATAAAAAGGTGACAGTCTTCCCTACCAACCTCTGCTTGGAGAGTAACAGTCCTGAGGTAATCGACCTTGTGTCAGCTAATTTCCGCGCATTCTGCCGATGTGATCATGCGCCAGTAGGTAATAGATATAAGCCTACTAGTAGTAATTAGCACTCTAAGACTATAGTATACTCTAATTACCTTCGCCGAGAAGGTTATACAGAGGGTAGCGTTTGTATGTGTGTATGTATGTATGTAAAGAAGCAGAATAACTCGAGAAGGCTTGGATTGATTGTCTTGATATTTGGTAGGTGGGTAGGTCTTGATGAGACTAGGAAATGATGGGGTGTTGGGTCCCCTAGCGGCTTGTTACGGTACTGCAGCGGAACTTCCTGTTTTGATATCTCGTGTTCTGGACAAGCTATGGAACTGATTTTTAAGTGGTAGATAGCTCTTTGGACAGAGAGTAATGGTATAGGTTTTGGCCCCCTAGCGGCTTTTTTGGAACTGCAGGAGCAGGTTTTGGTTCAGACTTTGAAAGGGAATAACTCAAGAAGGGCTTGATGGATGGTCATGAATTTTGGTAAGTAGATAGCTTGAGTGATGGTGTGTATGATTAGATATGCAAATCATTATCTACTTTGCATGATTAATGACGAAAGTTTACACAGCCGCCAAATTCCATGGTAAGACTCTCAAACATGGTAAAACTCTTATTGTATCTTGTTATGTTCTTTGAATAATAAAAAAAAGACTCTCAAACATGTGACATATGTATCTGAGGAAGAGAGAAATATTTATAGATATCAACTATGCAAATGAGGACCTCCTTTGCATAATTAATGAGAAAATACTATAACTCAAGATGGGCTTGATGGATGGTCATGACTTTTGGTATGTAGATAGCTGACGTGATACTTTGTATGATTGGACGATAATTTGTCAAGATGATTCAGAGAACGAAGTTCTGTTGGCTTATGACTGCTTGGGTTCTTCTACCATCTGTTGTCCTTTCTGTTTATGTAGACTGGTTGGTGGTTGCCGGGGACCTAGACCAGGACATAATTTGCCTTGTGTCGTATCTTGGAGTCCCGAACCAAGATATGGCACAGAGCCAGGAAGGAAGGCAGGTGCTTGGAGAGCCTGAGTAGTTGTGAGCTGATAGAACCAGGGAAATCCCTGATCTCTGAAACACTAAACTTTGCGGTTTCTTCGAATGTAATCCCGGCCATCGGCATAGCCACAGGGACCGAATTAACAATATATCGGGTTTGTATACCGCAGGAACGGGCTGCAGTCCTGTGTGCAGGAGTAGTCATTGCTCTCGAGATGTCTCGACCCCTCACCAGCAACATAACTCAGGGTGTCATCAAAATGGACTCAACATCTTGCCATCCATCAAGAGACCTTGATTCTCTCGGCAGATAATGCTTCAAGTTGAACCTAGAACTGAAATGACAATCACAAATGAAATCAAGTTCCTGCATGCCCCCAGTAATGCGTTTTTTGATAATCAACTTTTATGAAATGCAAGGTGTACAATTTTACAGCAATCTTATGTAGTTAAGCTTACTATGTGATAGCTAGGGTCAGGTTTCATTTTTGTCTCATCTTTTTTTTGCATCTTTTTTAATCTAGTAGATGTTGATATCGTCAGTTCATGGTGTAGAGCCTTCTGAGCCTTATAAAATTTCCGCTACTTATATTAAGGCATAGGCTGACGTTGGAACACACACACACACACACATAGCCTAACACATTGACATATTAACATGCACGCACGCACGCACACACACTTACACAAACATATTGATATCTATCTGACCGATTCCTTAGCCTTACGATACATAATAACTTTCTTAAAGACTTCATTAGTCTAAAAAAAATAAATGCTACCTCTGTACCATGTATTGACATCAACATTTACTACATACGTTTTCAGCTTTTATCGGCTGCATTTAAGCTTAGTTAGCATTTTAGCTTAGCATTTTTGTTTGGCATTTTTGAAAGGTTAGACTTAATTCTAGTGTGATTTGTGCTTTTTTGTAAAACATTGTATACTTTGCATTCCTCCATTTTGTCAATAATTGCTTTCAAGTAAACCATGTATAATCAATATTACACATCAGATTTAAAGAAAATGGATGTTTTCACCCTCAAACTGGCATATGAAACTGATGTTCCCTCTCGCCATATCACCAGTTATCAACCGTCACCACAACGGGGGCTTTGCAACAAACCTGGAGAAGACAACTTCCAGAGCAGTACCAAGACGTCACAGAGACCATCTTCGATGACATGTGGTGTTTGTTCTAAAAGGTGAGGTTAGCTGACTGTCACATTGATTTGTGGGGGTGATCCAGTGCCTTTTGGTTGTACTTGACTGGATAATCTTCCATGAAGTAGTAATACTTAAGTTATCTAAGCTAGGATAATGAGTACTTTAAAGCGTCTTTGATTTTGGAGCGTCTTAAATTTTCGCGTTAATGTGTACCATGGAAAACTAGGTGAATGAACCAAGAACTAACAAACTTCCTGACGTTCATATAAATTGTCCTAATGCATTCTATCTTTTTCTCTTCACAACTTAGGACTAGAAGAGACACGTGAATAAAATGAGCTGATGGACATATGGGGCTTTCACAGATAGATGGCAAGGTATTGTACCGTATTGTGTGAATAGATAGATTTGACTCAGGCTCTGAAATTGCTGATACAACCCAGATTTTTTCATTAAAGGACAAGTCTTTGTCAATGAATGATTTATTCCTTTGTGTTGGCAAGTTTAAATTGACAGAATCTTTTAAATTTCTCGACCCGAATAATGCTTGCTAGAAAAGTCTTTTTATAATTACTTGCTTATCTGATTGTGAATTGAATGTAGGATATGAATATTATGGTTTGGCTTTTTTGTCAAGCGATGCATGTCTGTCTTATGCCGATATCGCAGAAATGTCCGGAAGTGCTACTTCGGGGCTGGGTAAGGGGCCTTGTGCCAAACACCACCATCGCTGAAGATGCTATGTGACAACATCCAATACATCACGACGCCAAGGAGGTGTCAAGCGAATCTACCGGCTTATCTACAAGAACTGTTGCTCTTACTCTCTACCTTCAGGATACCCAATCGTCTTTGATGTTTCAGCGCTTTACTCTCTACTTATGAATCACGGACATTTCCTGGTAAACCAAATATGCGCTTGGAAATTTCCTAACTTTTATTCAAATGTCCTAATACATTGTATTTTTCTTTTCCAACTTAGGACTGGATGAACAGTTTATGCGTGAGGCAGCTGACACATACAGCACATACCCTGGCCCTGCTGCTGAAACTGAAGGGACTGGAGGAATTCACAAGACAATGAGACTGCTGGATGAACACCTGTGAGTAGATCCTGCACAGTTTACTCCAACCCGACCCAGAATACTATTTTTGACACGTTCAGGCCATTATCACTAATGTTGAACAGTTTACTTTTGCCAGTATCATCCACTTTGACCAATTGAGACCAGTAATCAACAATTTATGTAGCGGGCATTATAGTATTTCATTAACTAATCTTCTCCCTGATTTGTCACCAATTCCACTCCTGACAGACATAAGGCATTTTTCTGCCTTGTTCAAAATATTCAAAGCAAAAAGATTTTAGTCTGCCTCATCCTAGTTAATTGTTTTCCACTTTTTTGCAGTTACAAGAAGCTGACAACTTTCTGCAGCTTCAGCAGGATCTTATTGATGCCTTAAAGCCAAGATCAACTACACCGATGTTCATGGCCATGGGACTTCTGGGTGAGAGGCTGTCATCCAAAGCCAAGTGCGCCATCTTCGCTGTGACGCCCAGAAAGACCAGTGCTAGTGTGTACGCCCTGCCAGAGGACCTGGAATTGCTAAGTGTTTGCATCATTGCAGAATTTGGCTGGGACTCACTTGTAATTGGCATGATGGGAAGTTCATGATTTGTGATGTTCCATTCATAGCGTTAACTAAACGTACGATTCCCTCTGTGTACCTGAGGTATTGTCGGCAGGGATGATTACAATCTCTTGGCTGATGGTAGGGTGCTTGATGTGTGTTTTGTTGACATCCAGAGTGCCGTTGCTGGTAGGGGTTCGGTGCATTTTGTGAGTGGTGGCTACTTTTTCACGCAAGGCTTCAGCCCGTTTCTGTATTGTGCATGCCCGGTACGTTGTTGGTTCAGTCTCTGTGACTGTGTTTATGGCTGAGATTGCATTCGGGGTTGCTGTGAAGTTCAATGATTCAGAGAACGGGGACTTTCCTGGTTCTGTTGGCTTATGACTGCTTGGGTTCTTCTACCATCTGTTGTCCTTTCTGTTTATGTAGACTGGTTGGTGGTTGCCGGGGACCTAGACCAGGACATAATTTGCCTTGTGTCGTATCTTGGAGTCCCGAACCAAGATATGGCACAGGGCCAGGAAGGACGGCAGGTGCTTGGAGAGCCTGAGTAGTTGTGAGCTGATAGAACCAGGGAAATCCCTGATCTCTGAAACACTAAACTTTGCGGTTCCTTCGAATGTAATCCCGGCCATCGGCATAGCCACAGGAACCGAATTAACAATATATCAGGTTTGCATACCGCAGAGATAGGCTGGAGTCCTGTGTGCAGGAGTAGTCGTTGCTCTCGAGATGTCTCGACCCCTCACCAGCAACATAACTCAGGGTGTCATCAAAATGGACTCAACATCTTGCCATCCGTCAAGAGATCATGATTCTCTCGGCTGATAATGCTTCAGGTAGACAGAGGGGATTGTACATTTCTAGGTTGAACCTAGAACTGAAATGACAATCACAACTTAAGTTAACTTCCTGTCATGCCCCCAGCAATCTGTAGATGAAATTCTTGTTAATGACACAGTTTGGGTCTATGCGGAGTACTGAAAGCACCGGTAGTCAAATTTTGTACTGTGCTGCTATGGCATATAGAGTGAGATCTGAAGCCATTAAATGTAAAATGCTTCAAATCGATTATTTCTTGTAAAAAGGTCTTTTGTTCTCAACTAGCCTTTATAGTTCGTGTATTTTGTGTGGCTTTTCTAGTATAAGACTGGCCACCTTAATTGTCCTGGAAACCAAAATACACTAGCTTTGAGATAAAAAGTCTTCTTCCTCTGTTTTGATTGTAATTGTTTCAGGTGTAGTGCAATCTGTGCCTTTTTGTACATTGTACACTTTGCATTTCTCTGTTTTGTCAACAATTGCTATCAAATAAACTGTTTAAAACCAGATGTATAGTTTATATTTCACATTTGATGTTGAAAACAATGGATGCTCTCTCCCTCTCCAACCTCAAAATGGCATGAAATGGATGTTCCCTTCTCCCCTCTGATGTGAAATGGATTTCCCTCCCTCTCCAACCTGACCTTGAATACATGGTTACTCTCTTCCAGCCTCTATAGTCTATGTCAAATGGATGGTCCCTCCCTTTCTTCCGAGTCGCTTGCCCCGTGTGAATGGATAGTCCCTTTACTTTATTCTTTATTCCCTTTACTTTCCCAGAAGCTAAACCCCATGTAAAATCAGGATGATTCGTCTCTTTCCAGATCCTTCATCCCATGTGAAACGGATGGCCCCTCTCTACACTGATATGAATGGTCCTTCTTTTCAAAGGCTCTTGACCCCTTGTAAAATGGATGGTCCCTCACTACCCAGACAAATAATAGGTTAATGTACCCAATGTGAAATAGATAGTCCCACTCTTCCCGGGCATTTCGCCCCATTCCAAATGGAAAGCTCTTGAGAATGACTCTCTCCCATTCCTTAAAGTTCGTGCTCTCTTTTCAGACCCTCAACGTCATATGAGATGAATGGTCCCTTTCCCCCCATTCCCCACTGAAATAGCTGTTCCCTTCATACGTTGATGAAGGTTAGACATCCAGGTAATAAGATACGCCAAAAATAATTACTCAAGCAACTGGATAAGATTTTGAAACAGTCAGACATTTCAGACAGTATCCACTGTCTTTCGTCAGTGACTAACGATAGGACTGAGAACACCAGGTTTTATACCAAAACTCTGAATGGAAGTGTACAGGAAACCGACCCACACAGATCAATATCTGGCCTTTGATTCCCATCACCCTTTATAACACAAACTAACAGTGATTAAAACTCTCTTCCATCGAGCAGACAATGTCATTACCTCAGACGAAGCAAAAACAGAAGAACACAGACATCTCCGTGTGGCTTTAGCCAAGTGTGGCTACCAAAATTGGACCTTTAACAAGGTCTCAAACCTTCTGACCAGTCTAAGAAAACACTCAAGTGCAGACCATTGACCAACAGAAACAAGGTCAACATTACCATTCCCTACGTCCAAGGAGTATCGGAAAAACTCAGACGTATCTTCCAAAACTTCAACATTGCCACTAACTTCAAACCTCACTCAACTCTCAGGCAGAAACTAGTCCATCCAAAAGACAGGCCTGAAAAAGGCATCAAAGCCAATGTCATCTACAAACTGAAATGTGAGGAACCGAACTGCAATAACATGTACATTGGGGAGACAAGTCGACCACTAAAAGAAAGGTACAGGGAACATTGCAGAAAGAGCGCTAACCGCTACTCCTCTGCCATTTACCACCATCTAAAACACAACCAGGAACACTCATTCAATTTCGAATCCACTGACATCCTAGATCGTGAAGAACGCTGGTTCGAACGGGGAATTAGAGAAGCAATATATGAAAGGATGTACAACCCCGCCCTCAACAGGAAAGGGGGTCTACGCGTTCAACTTTCAGGCACCTGGGATAATGCACTGCCCACCACCCCCCACCCCCGGACAAGCAACATTTAGTTATTGTACTGTACTATAATGCTTTATAAGTATGGGGTGGGGGGTGTACCTTTGGTCAGCTATTACTCCCTAACCATGCACTGCACGAAATGGCCTCGTTTCCCGGCGTATACGTACCGGTATTTTTCTGTATTTTTGTCGGATACTGACGGATACTGACGGATACAGGCGGCTTCGTGTAAGGTATCCGACTATTTCCGCACCGGTATATGGAATATTTCCGGAAGAATCCGAAAGCAAGGTATTTTCGACGAATACGGAGCCGTACACTGCACGGAAATGCCACCGATCCTGAGGGATACGAACAGGAATTTTTCTGTATTTTTGGCGGATACTGACGGATACAGGCGGATCCAACCTGACGGATCCGACTAAATGCACACTGGGATATGGAATATTTCCGGAAGAATCCGAAAGTAAGGTATTTTCGACGAATACGGAGCCGTACATTGTACGGAAATGCCACAGATCCTGACGGATGCGTACAGGGATTTTTCTGTATTTTTGGCGGATACTGACGGATACTGACGAATCCAACCTAACGGATCCGAAAATTTCCGCGCCGGGATCGGGAATATTTCCGGAGGAATCCGAAAATGTACGGAAATGCCAGAGATCCTGACGGATACGTACAGGAAGTTTTCTGTATTTTTTAAAAGAAAATTGCGGATACTGACGGATACAAGCGGACTGTTATCCAGAACCTCAGATCCGGAGGAATACAAAAATAGGAATTTTCGACGGATATGGGGCCGTACATTGCACGAAATTGCCCAAGATCCTGACAGATACGTACAGTATGTATTTGCCACGGATACAGACTGATCCAACATACAGACTTTCTACAATCTTTGACATATTATGACTCTGAATATGTTTGTATTTGCCACGAATATGTACAAATCAAACACACAAAGTTTGATAGAATGGTTGATTATTCATAAATACGCGTGCATTCTTAATTTAACGATACCCAAAACATTATTATTTAATGACAGGAAGTTTTGGGAAAGCCTGAATGTAACATTATTTCATATTTCAACATAATACATTTCTAAGTTAAAAAACTATCAAATACAATACGGAAGTTTTATGTGGCTAAATAATGCATTTCGTTTAAGACAGGCCGAGGGACATCCACATACTCAAAGCACCTCTGCATATGCAGGTTAATGTCGGTAAATTGGGGTTGTTTAAGCACAATTGTTATAAAATGTATTACAATTAACAACCATCACATCATGGTGGTAATATTTACTGCCGTATAGTGCACTTGGACCAAAAAGTTCTACATGTTCTACATATTCTACTAAAGTAATGAAAGCCTTATTTGTGGCCAGTTCTTCGTTTAAAAGATATCAGATACAAATGATTTCAAATACAGATGTTGAAAATAGAAAATTAACATGTCAAAGTAACATTATACTGTCTGAAAAACTCCCATGATGACACGCCACATTTTACACGTAAGTAGTATATGCCGTGGAACTGCATGTGTATAATCGTCCTCTCCCCATGCTCTGACTACATCCGAGTTCACTTCTTCCATGCACTCTTGGTAAGGTACAGGCAAGGCTGATTTCTTCTGTATCTAGCATGTTGGACTCAGCTTGGAGTTCATCTTGTGATGAACCAGTTCCTATATGATAAAACCAAATGATGAATAAATATCAATTCACATACTTAGTATTTAAGTAACATGTCACATGATTTTGACATAACTGTGATCAAGGAGGTTATATAGAATAGATGGGCTTCGTTTCATCACAGCAGCTAACAAAAACAAGGGACAATGGGTATCCGTCATGCCTGTCTCAGCTAACATTGAAGTGTACCGATGATGGACTTAAGCCTTACCGAAGGAGCCTGAGGTAGTCTGAGAATCTGACAGCTGATTGCTTTGTTCCAAGCCAAGCTAAGGTCCTCACAACATGTGCTGCATTTGTGAAGGAAGTATCTGCCGATGCTGTATAGGATATATATATAAAAGGAAACAATGACAAATATCAAACATATCACATAATCACATTTGTAAAAAATGAATCTGGCATCGTTTAATTGAATACGTAAAACTTACATTCATAACTTGAATATGATATTGATCAAACATGTACAGCTATAACTGAATGCAATAATCCCTGAAACACACTACTACCTCCACATAAGTTCCAGCTCACTATCCACAAACTGTGGGACCTTTGTGGGACAAATACTTATGACATTCTCTTCCGTTAAAGGATATCTTTAATTATCTTTCCCTCAACCGCTTGCTATGTTGTATCTGAAACGTTAACCAGACACTGTTGACCATTGGCAAGAACGAACAAATTGAAAGCTATAAATTTCCTAGATCCTAACGGTGTAGAAGTGCAGGTCGACTGGACAATTCTTAATGTCATGCAAATGCGATGATACGTCAAGCCACAATAGGAGGATAACTGACGTTCAAACTAGTTAGAAACAGGAATTTTCCAATTTGTACTTACCAAAGGGCAGTCCCTCTAAATGATGAATCGATTCCCTGCCAACTTTACAAGGGGGAGGGGGGCGACGAATATTGCATGCACGAAGAAGACTACTTCGCAATGCCGCGCGTTTGAGTTTACACCGAATCCCCTTCGACTCTCAAGTCACTAAAAATCACTGGTCGACCATGGTAGACTCTGACGATGCCATGTTAAGCACAGAGAGTGATGAAACGCCGTTCTTGTCTCCGTGCTGTTCACCGACAAAACCGTTTCTTGCGCCTGACGTCATGACACGCAGTGTCTTGCGGGAGATTGGACACGATTCCGTATTCCGGATACGTCAGGATTTGACGGAATTGTTGGATCTGAGGTGCATCGGATCCAATCGGAAACGTTCCGTATCTGCTATGATGCACGATTGCGGATCCGCTGGATTTTTCAGGATCTGAGATCATGCCGTGCAGTGTGTATTTGTAAGTTAGAATCCGAAGCAACTACCGACAAACAAACAATCCGATTACATCTGCCATATTGACAAATATCTGAAAACGAAGGATCCGCGCAAATATCCTCAGGTATCCGAGGCGCATCACGGATCCAGACGTATACGGCGTCGGAATTGCCGTATACGGCGCCGCAATTGTCGGATCTGAGGTGCATCGGATTCAATCGGAAACGTTCCGTGTCTGCTATAATGCGTAATTCCGGATCTGCTGGATTCGTCAGGAAATGAGATCATGCCGTGCCGTGTGTATTTATTCGTCAGGATCCGAAACAACCACCGACATACAAACAATCCGAACGTTCCAAATATAAAAAAACGAGGGATCCGCACAAATATTTTCGGGTATCCGAGGCGCATCACGGATCCAGAGGAATACGGCGTCGGAATTGGTCGGATCTGCGGGCACCTCAGTATCCGAGCAGTGAACTGGGATTTTTCCGGATTCGCTCGGAAACGCCATGAGGCCCGATTCCGGATACGTCGGATCCGTCAGGATACGTGGCCATTTCGTGCAGTGATGAATGAGAAAATAAAGTAATTTCATTTCCTCAACTACCCGCCAAGTGCCCTATCGTTTGAATGTAAAGTTTGAACATTCTGATAAAGAGATTGAATTTTAGACCGGAGCATTGAATTGGTCTATAATGCTTTATAAGTATGGGGTGGGGGGCGTAACTTTGGTCAGCTATTACTCCCTAACCATGAATGAGAAAGTAAAGTGATTTCATTTCCTGAAATACCCGCCAAGTGCCCTATCGTTTGAATGTAAAGTTTGAACATTCTGATAAAGAGATTGAATTTTAGACCGGAGCACTGAATTGGTCTATAATGCTTTATAAGTATGGGGTGGGGGGCGTACCTTTGGTCAGCTATTACTTCCTAACCATGAATGAGAAAGTAAAGTGATTTCATTTCCTCAAATACCCGCCAAGTGCCCTATCGTTTGAATGTAAAGTTTGAACATTCTGATAAAGAGATTGAATTTTAGACCGGAGCATTGAATTGGTCTATAATGCTTTATAAGTATGGGGTGGGGGGCGTAACTTTGGTCAGCTATTACTCCCTAACCATGAATGAGAAAGTAAAGTGATTTCATTTCCTGAAATACCCACCAAGTGCCCTATCGTTTGAATGTAAAGTTTGAACATTCTGATAAAGAGATTGAATTTTAGACCGGAGCACTGAATTGGTCTATAATGCTTTATAAGTATGGGGTGGGGGCGTAACTTTGGTCAGCTATTACTTCCTAACCATGAATGAGAAAGTAAAGTGATTTCATTTCCTCAAATACCCGCCAAGTGCCCTATCGTTTGAATGTAAAGTTTGAACATTCCGATAAAGAGATTGAATTTTAGACCGGAGCACTGAATTGGTCTATAATGCTTTATAAGTATGGGGTGGGGGGGCGTAACTTTGGTCAGCTATTACTTCCTAACCATGAATGAGAAAGTAAAGTGATTTCATTTCCTCAAATACCCGCCAAGTGCCCTATCGTTTGAATGTAAAGTTTGAACATTCTGATAAAGAGATGGAATTTTAGACCTGAGCACTGAATTGGTCTATAATGCTTTATAAGTATGGGGTGGGGGTGTAACTTTGGTCAGCTATTACTCCCTAACCATGAATGAGAAAGTAAAGTGATTTGATTTCCTCAAATACCCGCCAAGTGCCCTATCGTTTGAATGTAAAGTTTGAACATTCTGATAAAGAGATTGAATTTTAGACCGGAGCACTGAATTGGTCTATAATGCTTTATAAGTATGGGGTGGGGGGGGGGCGTAACTTTGGTCAGCTATTACTTCCTAACCATGAATGAGAAAGTAAAGTGATTTCATTTCCTGAAATACCCGTCAAGTGCCCTATCGTTTGAATGTAAAGTTTGAACATTCTGATAAAGAGATTGAATTTTAGACCTGAGCACTGAATTGGTCTATAATGCTTTATAAGTATGGGGGGGGGGGCGTAATTTTGGTCAGCTATTACTCCCTAACCATGATTGAGAAAGTAAAGTGATTTGATTTCCTCAAATACCCGCCAAGTGCCCTATCGTTTGAATGTAAAGTTTAAACATTCTGATAAAGAGATTGAATTTTAGACCGGAGCACTGAATTGGTCTATAATGCTTTATAAGTATGGGGTGGGGGGCGTAACTTTGGTCAGCTATTACTCCCTAACCATGAATGAGAAAGTAAAGTGATTTCATTTCCTCAAATACCCGCCAAGTGCCCTATCGTTTGAATGTAAAGTTTGATCATTCTGATAAAGAGATTGAATTTTAGACCGGAGCACTGAATTGGTCTATAATGCTTTATAAGTATGGGGTGGGGGGCGTAACTTTGGTCAGCTATAACTTCCTAACCATGAATGAGAAAGTAAAGTGATTTCATTTCCTCAAATACCCGCCAAGTGCCCTATCGTTTGAATGTAAAGTTTGAACATTCTGATAAAGAGATTGAATTTTAGATCAGAGCACTGAATTGGTCTATAATGCTTTAGAAGTATGGGGTGGAGGGCGTAACTTTGGTCAGCTATTACTTCCTAACCATGAATGAGAAAGTAAAGTGATTTCATTTCCTCAAATACCCGCCAAGTGCCCTATCGTTTGAATGTAAAGTTTGAACATTCTGATAAAGAGATTGAATTTTAGACCGGAGCACTGAATTGGTCTATAATGCTTTATAAGTATGGGATGGGGGCGTACCTTTGGTCAGCTATTACTCCCTAACCATGAATGAGAAAGTAAAGTGATTTCATTTCCTCAAATACCCGCCAAGTGCCCTATCGTTTGAATGTAAAGTTTGATCATTTTGATAAAGAGATTGAATTTTAGACCGGAGCACTGAATTGGTCTATAATGCTTTATAAGTATGGGGTGGGGGGCGTAACTTTGGTCAGCTATTACTTGCTAACCATGAATGAGAAAGTAAAGTGATTTCATTTCCTCAAATACCCGCCAAGTGCCCTATCGTTTGAATGTAAAGTTTGAACATTCTGATAAAGAGATTGAATTTTAGACCGGAGCACTGAATTGGTCTATAATGCTTTATAAGTATGGGGTGGGGGGTGTAACTTTGGTCAGCTATTACTCCCTAACCATGAATGAGAAAGTAAAGTGATTTCATTTCCTCAAATACCCGCCAAGTGCCCTATCGTTTGAATGTAAAGTTTGACCATTCTGATAAAGAGATTGAATTCTAGACCTGAGCACTGAATTGGTCTATAATGCTTTATAAGTATGGGGTGGGGTGGGGTGTAACTTTGGTCAGCTATTACTCCCTAACCATGAATGAGAAAGTAAAGTGATTTCATTTCCTCAAATACCCGCCAAGTGCCCTATCGTTTGAATGTAAAGTTTAAACATTCTGATAAAGAGATTGAATTTTAGACCGGAGCACTGAATTGGTCTATAATGCTTTATAAGTATGGGGTGGGGGGGGGGTTTAACTTTGGTCAGCTATTACTCCCTAACCATGATTGAGAAAGTAAAGTGATTTCATTTCCTCAAATACCCGCCAAGTGCCCTATCGTTTGAATGTAAAGTTTAAACATTCTGATAAAGAGATTGAATTTTAGACCGGAGCACTGAATTTGTCTATAATGCTTTATTAGTATAGGGTGGGGGTGTAACTTTGGTCAGCTATTACTCCCTAACCATGAATGAGAAAGTAAAGTGATTTCATTTCCTCAAATATCCGCCAAGTGCCCTATCGTTTGAATGTAAAGTTTAAACATTCTGATAAAGAGATTGAATTTTAGACCGGAGCACTGAATTGGTCTATAATGCTTTATAAGTATGGGGTGGGGGGGGGGCGTAACTTTGGTCAGCTATTACTTCCTAACCATGAATGAGAAAGTAAAGTGATTTCATTTCCTCAAGTACCCGCCAAGTGCCCTATCGTTTGAATGTAAAGTTTGAACATTCTGATAAAGAGATTGAATTTTAGACCGGAGCCCTGAATTGGTCTATAATGCTTTATAAGTATGGGGTGGGGGGCGTAATTTTGGTCAGCTATTACTTCCAAACCATGAATGAGAAAGTAAAGTGATTTCATTTCCTCAAATACCCGCAAAGTGCCCTATCGTTTGAATGTAAAGTTTGAACATTCTGATAAAGAGATTGAATTTTAGACCGGAGCACTGAATTGGTCTATAATGCTTTACAGGTATGGGGAGGGGGGCGTAATTTTGGTCAGCTATTACTCCCTAACCATGAATAAGAAAGTAAAGTGATTTCATTTCCTCAAATACCCGCCAAGTGCCCTATCGTTTGAATGTAAAGTTTGAACATTCTGATAAAGAGATTGAATTTTAGACCAGAGCACTGAATTGGTCTATAATGCTTTATAAGTATGGGGTGGAGGGCGTAATTTTGGTCAGCTATTACTCCCTAACCATGAATGAGAAAGTAAAGTGATTTGATTTCCTCAAATACCCGCCAAGTGCCCTATCGTTTGAATGTAAAGTTTGAACATTCTGATAAAGAGATTGAATTTTAGACCGGAGCACTGAATTTGTCTATAATGCTTTATAAGTTTGGGGTGGGGGGCGTAACTTTGGTCAGCTATTACTTCCTAACCATGAATGAGAAAGTAAAGTGATTTCATTTCCTCAAATACCCGCCAAGTGCCCTATCGTTTGAATGTAAAGTTTGACCATTCTGATAAAGAGATTGAATTTTAGACCGGAGCACTGAATTGGTCTATAATGCTTTATTAGTCAAGTCAATTCAAGTCAAGTTTATTGCACAACAATTGCATCAGGTACAATGTACGGCAAATAACATGGAATATTAACAACTACAGACTATCTATACTAGTGCACTAACCTAACATCATTACTCGATACATAAGATAATGGCGTGATATATTTCACGTTATGGCACGGCTTCTCTTTTGCATAGCATTATATATGAATTGGCCTAGGTAGACAGATACAGAGTCAGGACATGATAGAAGTACATTAAATATTTCTCTACTTGTTCCAGGTAGTGTTATTTCCTTCTTACATGTAATCGTCAGTCTTTTCCTTTCTTCATTATAAGATGGACATATCATAAGGAAATGGTATTCATCTTCAATATTTTCTTTGCAGGTGGGACACATTCTCTTTTCGGCTGGTATATTTTTGTGACGACCCTTTTCAATTTCTAAGCAATGCGCACCAATTCTCAGCCTTGTTATGCTATTTGTAAAGGATTTGTTTTGAACTGTCAAAAGATAATTCTCCAGAGCGAAGGTTGTCTTAATTTTCGAATATGTTCCAAGTTTACTAAAACTCCTAATCTTTTGTCTCCAGTTGGAAAGAAATGTGTCCTTCAGACGTTCCTTGAACATGTTACCCAAATAGTTGGCGTTGACATTAGGATTTAGCCAAATATTTTGGAAACCGTGTCTTGACAGTATATCTTGTACATGGGTACTCCAGTCGTGTTCTTGTATAACAGCAGTGTCGTATGCTTTTTTAACAATTCTTTCGTTAGACATATTATGTAATCTTAGCCAATATTTAATCAGTCGTGTTTGAGTATCTATATACAGTGGAAACATACCTAACTCTCCTATTACAGCAGCATTAACAGAACTTCTAGGAACACGAAGCAATATCTTACAGTAGTTAATCAATACATGTTCTAAATCGGGAATCTCATAAGAAACAGCAGGTTGTTCTAATGCTACATTTTGATTTCTCAATACGTTTGATTGATATACAACATTCAGCTTATCAGTATATTTCCTAAATCGAACAAGAACAGGACGGATAGTTGATATATCAGTTTTCTTTCCAACACGGGTAGCCCTTAGTATGCTAGTATTTACATCTGTTCCCAGTATCGGGGAAAGGATGTTATATATTTGTTCTCTAATATTTTCATTCGGATATTCCTTTATTCCTTTGAAGATGAGCTCTTTTCCTTTAGCGTTTGTTCCTAGTATTTCCCCGCAATAGAGCAAAATCGGCTTGACGAGACTATTGAATAAATCTAGAGCGAGAGAAATTGACGGATTATGATTTGATGCCAGCAATGATTTAAGTTTAAAAGAGGCCCGCAGTGCTTTAACTCTAAGTTGTCTATTGGCACGATGGAATGATCCTGATGGTGTGATGTCTACTCCTAAGTATGTGTAACAGTTTGAGAAGTTTATAGTTTGTCCTTGTGATTGAAAGGGAGAGCGTTTATTGTTACTAGCTCGCCCAGTTTTGGAAAATATCATTACTTTGGTTTTTCCTCTATTAATAGATAGTTTCCAAGTGGAACAAAATGTATCTAGTCTTTCTAGACTTTGTTTCAGACCTGCTTCTGATTGTGAAACGAGCACAAGGTCATCTGCCCAGAGGAGACTACTTATGGGAGTATCTTTTAAGGTTATAGGGTCGCATAATGGTGATGTTAATGTAGCTGGAAGGTCATTTACAAATAGATTAAAAAGGAGTGGGCTCAAATTGCAACCTTGACGTACACCACAAGATGATTTGAAGTAATCTGAGAGACCATGGGATGTCTTCACACAATATTCAATATTACTGTACATTGATTGTAGAATTTTGAAGAAATTTCCACCGATACCTGAGGATAAGACTTTGTAGAATAAACCATTTCTCCACACAGAATCAAAGGCTTTTCTGAAGTCCACAAAACATGTGTATAATTTTCCTCCGGGTACAGATAGCTGTTTATCTATAAGAGTTTTCAGCACAAAGATGTTATCACTAGTCTGGAAGTCCTTTCGAAATCCAGACTGAAAGGGGGACAAAATATTGTTGTTTTCTAGAAGTCGCTGTAAACGGTTGCTCAGTATTAGTGTGAATAATTTGCCTACACAGCTAGAAATGGCAATTCCTCTATAGTTTGACGGGTTCGATACATTGCCACTCTTATGTATTGGTGCGAGAATGCTCTGGCTCCATTGTTGTGGGAAATTTCCAGAGTTAAGAACTATATTAAAGAGTTTTCGCAATGGTTGTATAAGTTGTGTATTGCTATATTTCAACATTTCATTTAAGACAGAATCTGTTCCACATGCTTTGCTACATTTCAATTTACCCAGCCCCTTTATAATTTCCTCTGCTGAAATGTCGGAGTCCAGAGGTTTTTCTGTTAGTTTCTCTAGATTGTGGATAATGTTGTCTGTAATATTGTCTGTGGGTTTGTTATTTACAGAATGTGTATCAGTGTTTTTGTTTGTCGTCTTTAAAAGTTCAGGATTCACCTGGGAAACATGTTGATGAAAATCTTTATCAGATTCGTTACTTTCAACGAGGTCATTTACATTTTTGAAGTGAGTTCTCCACTCTTCGGGGCTAATGTTATGGTCCATGTCCTGTTTATCACTTTCATCCTGCTTTTGTAGCTTCAACTCCCTCCAGAACTTTTGTGGATTTTCTTTACTGAGCTTGCTTAGCTTGTGCCATTTCCTTTCGTTGAAAAGTCGCTTTTCTGTTTTGATTTTCTTCTTGTAAAATTTTAGATTGCAGAAATACGCTTGGCGAATATCGAGTCTCCATGGACATTTTGAGAACTGAGAAGCTAAGTTATTGATTTTGCGTTTTAGAGAGGCGCATGATGGGGTGTACCATGGTTTCCATATCTTTTTCCTTTTTCTTTTGTTCCTGAAGGTGACTTTTCGCATGGATTTGTCGGCCACATGTGTGATAATGCAGGCAATTTCTTTTACTGCACTGTCCGCGCTGCAGAATGATTTATCCATAAACTTTTTTATGTCATTTAATGTTGATGGATTATGGAGCGCTTCTGAGAATTTTGCTTTTGAGTCATCATCCCAGACGTACTTGGTCGGCAGAGGATGTGTTGGGATATGAACTTGTTTGATGTACGGGGAATAATTTGTTGAGATTGAACAAGTAAGCAAACAATAGTCTGAAGACACAGATAGATCATTCACTTTCAAATATTGGACTTTGGGGAGAATTTCCGAACTAACAATGAAGTAATCAACCACGCTAGAACCATTGTACTTGTGGCAGGTAAATTTACCGGATAGGTCTCCTGGAACTCGGCCATTTAGGATAACCATGTTGGCTGCTGAACAAAGATCAATTAGGTTATTTCCATATCTATTCATCCCTTTGTCAAAGCTCGACCTGTGAGGCATGTCTTCTTTCATATCTACGAAATCGTGGTTCAGACAATCGTCTTGAATTACTGTCTCCTGCAGGGACGCTGTTCTGGCGTTTAAATCACCAAGCAGTAATATATTTCCCTGATTGGAGAAATTACATATGTCTTCTTGTAGGATATCAAAGAGGGAATTATTTTTCGTTTCTGGGGACGATGAATTTTCCGGTGAGAAATACACACATCCGACAAACAGATCCTGCTCTAGGCCAAAGAATGCCCTGTCTAACTTACACCAGAGAAAATCTGGATGTCTTGATGGAAGTTTTGTAAGGCCTTTCATAAATTTGTTTCTAAACATTATAACTACCCCGCCTGAATTCCTTTTGGCGGTCTTTTTTCGGTCTCTATCACTTCTAAAATAATTAAAGGATTCTATTCTACATTTTTCGCCTGGCTTAAGCCAAGTCTCTTGAAGGCAAACAAAATCATGTTCTTCTAAGCTAGACACAAACTCTTCATCGTGACATTTTCTGCGAAGGCCACCTTGAACGTTCCAAGAGCAGAACTTGAGCGCTACGTTTGGAATTGACATTCTCTGATCAAGACCGGTGAGTGGGGGAAATCAGAGGTATCACAATATTAAGAGCTTTGCTACATGTGCGCAGAGTAAGACCATACAAGTTAACAATAAGTACAAATAAAAGAGCTATATCACAAGTAGGCTTTCGTTACATGGTAATGTACATTTACATACTAAACAAGGCTAAATCATTAGATTGAATAATAAAACTGAACTTTGTCACCTGAGTGAATACTTGAGTAATACTGTTCGATATCCATCCGACGTTAGTCACCATTTCAATGTTTCAGGAAGTCCTTTAACATGTCCATCAGCGTCTCCACAGTTTGACGTTTGTCTCGTGCCCCGTCCCGCGCCGGCCTTGTCTGGTGGCTCCACTGCGGGGGTGGTGGGTTTGATGGGGTGGGGTGTAACTTCGGTCAGCTATTACTCCCTAACCATGAATGAGAAAGTAAAGTGATTTCATTTCCTCAAATACCCGCCAAATGCCCTACCGTTTGAATGTAAAGTTTGAACATTCTGATAAAGAGATTGAATTTTAGACCGGAGCACTGAATTGGTCTATAATGCTTTATAAGCATGGGGTGGGGGGCGTAACTTTGGTCAGCTATTACTTCCTAACCATGAATGAGAAAGTAAAGTGATTTCATTTCCTCAAATACCCGCCAAGTGCCCTATCGTTTGAATGTAAAGTTTGAACATTCTGATAAAGAGATTGAATTTTAGACCGGAGCACTGAATTGGTCTATAATGCTTTATAAGTATGGGGTGGGGGGCGTAACTTTGGTCAGCTATTACTTCCTAACCATGAATGAGAAAGTAAAGTGATTTCATTTCCTCAAATACCCGCCAAGTGCCCTATCGTTTGAATGTAAAGTTTGAACATTCTGACAAAGAGATTGAATTTTAGACCGGAGCACTGAATTGGTCTATAATGCTTTATAAGTATGGGGTGGGGGGCGTACCTTTGGTCAGCTATTACTCCCTAACCATGAATGAGAAAGTAAAGTGATTTCATTTCCTCAAATACCCGCCAAATGCCCTATCGTTTGAATGTAAAGTTTGAACATTCTGATAAAGAGATTGAATTTTAGACCGGAGCACTGAATTGGTCTATAATGCTTCATAAGTATGGGGTGGGGGGCGTAACTTTGGTCAGCTATTACTTCCTAACCATGAATGAGAAAGTAAAGTGATTTCATTTCCTCAAATACCCGCCAAGTGTCCTATCGTTTGAATGTAAAGTTTGAACATTCTGATAAAGAGATTGAATCTTAGACCGGAGCACTGAATTGGTCTATAATGCTTTATAAGTATGGGGTGGGGGGGGGGCGTAACTTTGGTCAGCTATTACTTCCTAACCATGAATGAGAAAGTAAAGTGATTTGATTTTCTCAAATACCTGCCAAGTGCCCTATCGTTTGAATGTAAAGTTTGACCATTCTGATAATGAGATTGAATTTTAGACCGGAGCACTGAATTGGTCTATAATGCTTTATTAGTATGGGGTGGGGGTGTAACTTTGGTCAGCTATTACTCCCTAACCATGAATGAGAAAGTAAAGTGATTTCATTTCCTCAAATACCCGCCAAGTGCCCTATCGTTTGAATGTAAAGTTTGAACATTCTGATAAAGAGATTGAATTTTAGACCGGAGCACTGAATTGGTCTATAATGCTTTATAAGTTAGGGGTGGGGGGCGTAACTTTGGTCAGCTATTACTTTCTAACCATGAATGAGAAAGTAAAGTGATTTGATTTCCTCAAATACCCGCCAAGTGCCCTATCGTTTGAATGTAAAGTTTGACCATTCTGATAATGAGATTGAATTTTAGACCGGAGCACTGAATTGGTCTATAATGCTTTATTAGTATGGGGTGGGGGTGTAACTTTGGTCAGCTATTACTCCCTAACCATGAATGAGAAAGTAAAGTGATTTCATTTCCTCAAATACCCGCCAAATGCCCTACCGTTTGAATGTAAAGTTTGAACATTCTGATAAAGAGATTGAATTTTAGACCGGAGCACTGAATTGGTCTATAATGCTTTATAAGTATGGGGTGGGGGGCGTAACTTTGGTCAGCTATTACTTCCTAACCATGAATGAGAAAGTAAAGTGATTTCATGATCATTTCCTCAAATACCCGCCAAGTGCCCTATCGTTTGAATGTAAAGTTCGAAAATTCTGATAAAGAGATTGAATTTTAGACCGGAGCACTGAATTGGTCTATAATGCTTTATAAGTATGGGGTGGGGGGGGGGGGCGTAACTTTGGTCAGCTATTACTTCCTAACCATGAATGAGAAAGTAAAGTGATTTCATTTCCTCAAATACCCGCCAAGTGTCCTATCGTTTGAATGTAAAGTTTGAACATTCTGATAAAGAGATTGAATTTTAGACCGGAGCACTGAATTGGTCTATAATGCTTTATTAGTATGGGGTGGGGGCGTAACTTTGGTCAGCTATTACTCCCTAACCATGAATGAGAAAGTAAAGTGATTTCATTTCCTCAACTACCCGCCAAGTGCCCTATCGTTTGAATGTAAAGTTTGAACATTCTGATAAAGAGATTGAATTTTAGACCGGAGCACTGAATTGGTCTATAATGCTTTATAAGTATGGGGTGGGGGGGTTTAACTTTGGTCAGCTATTACTCCCTAACCATGAATGAGAAAGTAAAGTGATTTCATTTCCTCAAATACCCGCCAAGTGCCCTATCGTTTGAATGTAAAGTTTAAACATTCTGATAAAGAGATTGAATTTTAGACCAGAGCACTGAATTGGTCTATAATGCTTTATTAGTATGGGGTGGGGGGGGGGGCGTAACTTTGGTCAGCTATTACTCCCTAACCATGAATGAGAAAGTAAAGTGATTTGATTTCCTCAAATACCCGCCAAGTGCCCTATCGTTTGAATGTAAAGTTTAAACATTCTGATAAAGAGATTGAATTTTAGACCGGAGCACTGAATTGGTCTATAATGCTTTATAAGTATGGGGTGGGGGGGGGGCGTAACTTTGGTCAGCTATTACTTCCTAACCATGAATGAGAAAGTAAAGTGATTTCATTTCCTAAAATACCTGCAAAGTGCCCTATCGTTTGAATGTAAAGTTTGAACATTCTGATAAAGAGATTGAATTTTAGACCGGAGCACTGAATTGGTCTATAATGCTTTATAAGTATGGGGTGGGGGGGGGGCGTAACTTTGGTCAGCAATTACTTCCTAACCATGAATGAGAAAGTAAAGTGATTTCATTTCCTCAAATACCCGCCAAGTGACCTATCGTTTGAATGTAAAGTTTGAAAGTTCTGATAAAGAGATTGAATTTTAGACCGGAGCACTGAATTGGTCTATAATGCTTTATTAGTATGGGGTGGGGGGCGTAACTTTGGTCAGCTATTACTCCCTAACCATGAATGAGAAAGTAAAGTGATTTCATTTCCTCAAATACCTGCCAAGTGCCCTATCGTTTGAATGTAAAGTTTGAAAGTTCTGATAAAGAGATTGAATTTTAGACCGGAGCACTGAATTGGTCTATAATGCTTTATAAGTATGGGGTGGGGGGCGTAATGTTGGTCAGCTATTACTCCAAAACCTTGAATGAGAAAGTAAAGTGATTTCATTTCCTCAAATACCCGCCAAGTGCCCTATCGTTTGAATGTAAAGTTTGATCATTCTGATAGATAGATTGAATTTTAGACCGGAGAACTGAATTGGTCCATAATGCTTTATATGTATGGGGTGGGGGGCGTAACTTTGGTCAGCTATTACTTCCTAACAATGAATGAGAAAGTAAAGTGATTTCATTTCCTCAAATACCCGCCAAGTGTCCTATCGTTTGAATGTAAAGTTTGAACATTCTGATAAAGAGATTGAATTTTAGACCGGAGCACTGAATTGGTCTATAATGCTTTATAAGTATGGGGTGGAGGGGGGCGTAACTTTGGTCAGCTATTACTTCCTAACCATGAATGAGAAAGTAAAGTGATTTCATTTCCTCAAATACCTGCCAAGTGCCCTATCGTTTGAATGTAAAGTTTGAACATTCTGATAAAGAGATTGAATTTTAGACCGGAGCACTGAATTGGTCTATAATGCTTTATAAGTATGGGGTGGGGGGCGTAATTTTGGTCAGCTATTACTCCCAAACCTTGAATGAGAAAGTAAAGTGATTTCATTTCCTCAAATACCCGCCAAGTGCCCTATCGTTTGAATGTAAAGTTTGAACATTCTGATAAAGAGATTGAATTTTAGACCGGAGCACTGAATTGGTCTATAATGCTTTACAGGTATGGGGAGGGGGGCGTAATTTTGGTCAGCTATTACTCCCTAACCATGAATAAGAAAGTAAAGTGATTTCATTTCCTCAAATACCCGCCAAGTGTCCTATCGTTTGAATGTAAAGTTTGAACATTCTGATAAAGAGATTGAATTTTAGACCAGAGCACTGAATTGGTCTATAATGAATTATATGTATGGGGTGGAGGGCGTAACTTTGGTCAGCTATTACTCCCTAACCATGAATGAGAAAGTAAAGTGATTTCATTTCCTCAACTACCCGCCAAGTGCCCTATCGTTTGAATGTAAAGTTTGAACATTCTGATAAAGAGATTGAATTTTAGACCGGAGCACTGAATTTGTCTATAATGCTTTATAAGTTTGGGGTGGGGGGCGTAACATTGGTCAGCTATTACTTCCTAACCATGAATGAGAAAGTAAAGTGATTTCATTTCCTCAAATACCCGCCAAGTGCCCTATCGTTTGAATGTAAAGTTTGAACATTCTGATAAAGAGATTGAATTTTAGACCGGAGCACTGAATTGGTCTATAATGCTTTATAAGTATGGGGTGGGGGGGTTTAACTTTGGTCAGCTATTACTCCCTAACCATGAATGAGAAAGTAAAGTGATTTCATTTCCTCAAATACCCGCCAAGTGCCCTATCGTTTGAATGTAAAGTTTAAACATTCTGATAAAGAGATTGAATTTTAGACCGGAGCACTGAATTGGTCTATAATGCTTTATAAGTATGGGGTGGGGGCGTAACTTTGGTCAGCTATTACTCCCTAACCATGAATGAGAAAGTAAAGTGATTTCATTTCCTCAACTACCCGCCAAGTGCCCTATCGTTTGAATGTAAAGTTTGAACATTCTGATAAAGAGATTGAATTTTAGACCGGAGCACTGAATTGGTCTATAATGCTTTATAAGTATGGGGTGGGGGGCGTAACTTTGGTCAGCTATTACTTCCTAACCATGAATGAGAAAGTAAAGTGATTTCATTTCCTCAAATACCCGCCAAGTGCCCTATCGTTTGAATGTAAAGTTTGAACATTCTGATAAAGAGATTGAATTTTAGACCGGAGCACTGAATTGGTCTTTAATGCTTTATAAGTATGGGGTGGGGGGGTTTAACTTTGGTCAGCTATTACTCCCTAACCATGAATGAGAAAGTAAAGTGATTTCATTTCCTCAAATACCTGCCAAGTGCCCTATCGTTTGAATGTAAAGTTTGAAAGTTCTGATAAAGAGATTGAATTTTAGACCGGAGCACTGAATTGGTCTATAATGCTTTAGAAGTATGGGGTGGGGGGCGTAATGTTGGTCAGCAATTACTCCCAAACCTTGAATGAGAAAGTAAAGTGGTTTCATTTCCTCAAATACCCGCCAAGTGCCCTATCGTTTGAATGTAAAGTTTGAACATTCTGATAAAGAGATTGAATTTTAGACCGGAGCACTGAATTGGTCTATAATGCTTTATAAGTATGGGGTGGGGGTGTAACTTTGGTCAGCTATTACTCCCTAACCATGAATAAGAGAGTAAAGTGATTTCATTTCCTCAAATACCCGCCAAGTGCCCTATCGTTTGAATGTAAAGTTTGAACATTCTGATAAAGAGATTGAATTTTAGACCGGAGCACTGAATTGGTCTATAATGCTTTATAAGTATGGGGTGGGGGGGTTTAACTTTGGTCAGCTATTACTCCCAAACCTTGAATGAGAAAGTAAAGTGATTTCATTTCCTCAAATACCCGCCAAGTGCCCTATCGTTTGAATGTAAAGTTTGAACATTCTGATAAAGAGATTGAATTTTAGACCGGAGCACTGAATTGGTCTATAATGCTTTATAAGTATGGGGTGGGGGCGTACCTTTGGTCAGCTGTTACTCCCTAACCATGAATGAGAAAGTAAAGTGATTTCATTTCCTCAACTACCCGCCAAGTGCCCTATCGTTTGAATGTAAAGTTTGAACATTCTGATAAAGAGATTGAATTTTAGACCGGAGCACTGAATTGGTCTATAATGCTTTATAAGTATGGGGTGGGGGGCGTAACTTTGGTCAGCTATTACTTCCTAACCATGAATGAGAAAGTAAAGTGATTTCATTTCCTCAAATACCCGCCAAGTGCCCTATCGTTTGAATGTAAAGTTTGAACATTCTGATAAAGAGATTGAATTTTAGACCTGAGCACTGAATTGGTCTATAATGCTTTATTAGTATGGGGTGGGGGTGTAACTTTGGTCAGCTATTACTCCCTAACCATGAATGAGAAAGTAAAGTGATTTCATTTCCTCAAATACCCGCCAAGTGCCCTATCGTTTGAATGTAAAGTTTGAACATTCTGATAAAGAGATTGAATTTTAGACCGGAGCACTGAATTGGTCTATAATGCTTTATAAGTATGGGGTGGGGGGGTTTAACTTTGGTCAGCTATTACTCCCTAACCATGAATGAGAAAGTAAAGTGATTTCATTTCCTCAAATACCCGCCAAGTGCCCTATCGTTTGAATGTAAAGTTTAAACATTCTGATAAAGAGATTGAATTTTAGACCGGAGCACTGAATTGGTCTATAATGCTTTATAAGTATGGGGTGGGGGCGTAACTTTGGTCAGCTATTACTCCCTAACCATGAATGAGAAAGTAAAGTGATTTCATTTCCTCAACTACCCGCCAAGTGCCCTATCGTTTGAATGTAAAGTTTGAACATTCTGATAAAGAGATTGAATTTTAGACCGGAGCACTGAATTGGTCTATAATGCTTTATAAGTATGGGGTGGGGGGCGTAACTTTGGTCAGCTATTACTTCCTAACCATGAATGAGAAAGTAAAGTGATTTCATTTCCTCAAATACCCGCCAAGTGCCCTATCGTTTGAATGTAAAGTTTGAACATTCTGATAAAGAGATTGAATTTTAGACCGGAGCACTGAATTGGTCTATAATGCTTTATAAGTATGGGGTGGGGGGGTTTAACTTTGGTCAGCTATTACTCCCTAACCATGAATGAGAAAGTAAAGTGATTTCATTTCCTCAAATACCTGCCAAGTGCCCTATCGTTTGAATGTAAAGTTTGAAAGTTCTGATAAAGAGATTGAATTTTAGACCGGAGCACTGAATTGGTCTATAATGCTTTATAAGTATGGGGTGGGGGGCGTAATGTTGGTCAGCTATTACTCCCAAACCTTGAATGAGAAAGTAAAGTGGTTTCATTTCCTCAAATACCCGCCAAGTGCCCTATCGTTTGAATGTAAAGTTTGAACATTCTGATAAAGAGATTGAATTTTAGACCGGAGCACTGAATTGGTCTATAATGCTTTATTAGTATGGGGTGGGGGTGTAACTTTGGTCAGCTATTACTCCCTAACCATGAATGAGAAAGTAAAGTGATTTCATTTCCTCAAATACCCGCCAAGTGCCCTATCGTTTGAATGTAAAGTTTGAACATTCTGATAAAGAGATTGAATTTTAGACCAGAGCACTGAATTGGTCTATAATGCTTAATTAGTATGGGGTGGGGGTGTAACTTTGGTCAGCTATTACTCCCTAACCATGAATGAGAAAGTAAAGTGATTTCATTTCCTCAAATACCCGCCAAGTGCCCTATCGTTTGAATGTAAAGTTTAAACATTCTGATAAAGAGATTGAATTTTAGACCGGAGCACTGAATTGGTCTATAATGCTTTATAAGTATGGGGTGGGGGGGGGGCGTAACTTTGGTCAGCTATTACTTCCTAACCATGAATGAGAAAGTAAAGTGATTTCATTTCCTGAAATACCCACCAAGTGCCCTATCGTTTGAATGTAAAGTTTAAACATTCTGATAAAGAGATTGAATTTTAGACCGGAGCACTGAATTGGTCTATAATGCTTTATAAGTATGGGGTGGGGGGGGGCGTAACTTTGGTCAGCTATTACTTCCTAACCATGAATGAGAAAGTAAAGTGATTTGATTTTCTCAAATACCTGCCAAGTGCCCTATCGTTTGAATGTAAAGTTTGAACATTCTGATAAAGAGATTGAATTTTAGACCGGAGCATGGAATTGGTCTATAATGCTTTATAAGTATGGGGTGGGGGGCGTAATTTTGGTCAGCTATTACTCCCAAACCTTGAATGAGAAAGTAAAGTGATTTCATTTCCTCAAATACCCGCCAAGTGCCCTATCGTTTGAATGTAAAGTTTGAACATTCTGATAAAGAGATTGAATTTTAGACCGGAGCACTGAATTGGTCTATAATGCTTTATAAGTATGGGGTGGGGGGCGTAACTTTGGTCAGCTATTACTTCCTAACCATGAATGAGAAAGTAAAGTGATTTCATTTCCTCAAATACCCGCCAAGTGCCCTATCGTTTGAATGTAAAGTTTGAACATTCTGATAAAGAGATTGAATTTTAGACCAGAGCACTGAATTGGTCTATAATGCTTTATAAGTATAGGGTGGGGGGCGTAACTTTGGTCAGCTATTACTCCCTAACCATGAATGAGAAAGTAAAGTGATTTCATTTCCTCAAATACCCGCCAAGTGCCCTATCGTTTGAATGTAAAGTTTGAAAGTTCTGATAAAGAGATTGAATTTTAGACCGGAGCACTGAATTGGTCTATAATGCTTTAGAAGTATGGGGTGGGGGGCGTAATGTTGGTCAGCTATTACTCCCAAACCTTGAATGAGAAAGTAAAGTGGTTTCATTTCCTCAAATACCCGCCAAGTGCCCTATCGTTTGAATGTAAAGTTTGATCATTTTGATAGAGAGATTGAATTTTAGACCGGAGCACTGAATTGGTCCATAATGCTTTATATGTATGGGGTGGGGGGCGTTTCTTTGGTCAGCTATTACTTCCTAACAATGAATGAGAAAGTAAAGTGATTTCATTTCCTCAAATACCCGCCAAGTGTCCTATCGTTTGAATGTAAAGTTTGACCATTCTGATAAAGAGATTGAATTTTAGACCGGAGCACTGAATTGGTCTATAATGCTTTATTAGTATGGGGTGGGGGTGTAACTTTGGTCAGCTATTACTCCCTAACCATGAATGAGAAAGTAAAGTGATTTCATTTCCTCAAATACCCGCCAAGTGCCCTATCGTTTGAATGTAAAGTTTGAACATTCTGATAAAGAGATTGAATTTTAGACCGGAGCACTGAATTGGTCTATAATGCTTTATAAGTATGGGGTGGGGGGGTTTAACTTTGGTCAGCTATTACTCCCTAACCATGAATGAGAAAGTAAAGTGATTTCATTTCCTCAAATACCCGCCAAGTGCCCTATCGTTTGAATGTAAAGTTTAAACATTCTGATAAAGAGATTGAATTTTAGACCGGAGCACTGAATTGGTCTATAATGCTTTATAAGTATGGGGTGGGGGGCGTAACTTTGGTCAGCTATTACTTCCTAACCATGAATGAGAAAGTAAAGTGATTTCATTTCCTCAAATACCCGCCAAGTGCCCTATCGTTTGAATGTAAAGTTTGAACATTCTGATAAAGAGATTGAATTTTAGACCAGAGCACTGAATTGGTCTATAATGCTTTATAAGTATGGGGTGGGGGGCGTAACTTTGGTCAGCTATTACTCCCTAACCATGAATGAGAAAGTAAAGTGATTTCATTTCCTCAACTACCCGCCAAGTGCCCTATCGTTTGAATGTAAAGTTTGAAAGTTCTGATAAAGAGATTGAATTTTAGACCGGAGCACTGAATTGGTCTATAATGCTTTAGAAGTATGGGGTGGGGGGCGTAATGTTGGTCAGCTATTACTCCCAAACCTTGAATGAGAAAGTAAAGTGGTTTCATTTCCTCAAATACCCGCCAAGTGCCCTATCGTTTGAATGTAAAGTTTGATCATTCTGATAGAGAGATTGAATTTTAGACCGGAGCACTGAATTGGTCCATAATGCTTTATATGTATGGGGTGGGGGGCGTATCTTTGGTCAGCTATTACTTCCTAACAATGAATGAGAAAGTAAAGTGATTTCATTTCCTCAAATACCCGCCAAGTGTCCTATCGTTTGAATGTAAAGTTTGACCATTCTGATAAAGAGATTGAATTTTAGACCGGAGCACTGAATTGGTCTATAATGCTTTATAAGTATGGGGTGGGGGGGTTTAACTTTGGTCAGCTATTACTCCCTAACCATGAATGAGAAAGTAAAGTGATTTCATTTCCTCAAATACCCGCCAAGTGCCCTATCGTTTGAATGTAAAGTTTGAACATTCTGATAAAGAGATTGAATTTTAGACCAGAGCACTGAATTGGTCTATAATGCTTAATTAGTATGGGGTGGGGGTGTAACTTTGGTCAGCTATTACTCCCTAACCATGAATGAGAAAGTAAAGTGATTTCATTTCCTCAAATACCCGCCAAGTGCCCTATCGTTTGAATGTAAAGTTTAAACATTCTGATAAATAGATTGAATTTTAGACCGGAGCACTGAATTGGTCTATAATGCTTTATAAGTATGGGGTGGGGGGGGGGGGCGTAACTTTGGTCAGCTATTACTTCCTAACCATGAATGAGAAAGTAAAGTGATTTCATTTCCTCAAATACCTGCCAAGTGCCCTATCGTTTGAATGTAAAGTTTGAACATTCTGATAAAGAGATTGAATTTTAGACCGGAGCACTGAATTGGTCTATAATGCTTTATAAGTATGGGGTGGGGGGCGTAATTTTGGTCAGCTATTACTCCCAAACCTTGAATGAGAAAGTAAAGTGATTTCATTTCCTCAAATACCCGCCAAGTGCCCTATCGTTTGAATGTAAAGTTTGAACATTCTGATAAAGAGATTGAATTTTAGACCAGAGCACTGAATTGGTCTATAATGCTTTATAAGTATGGGGTGGAGGGCGTAACTTTGGTCAGCTATTACTCCCTAGCCTTGAATGAGAAAGTAAAGTGATTTCATTTCCTCAACTACCCGCCAAGTGCCCTATCGTTTGAATGTAAAGTTTGAACATTCTGATAAAGAGATTGAATTTTAGACCGGAGCACTGCATTGGTCTATAATGCTTTATAAGTATGGGGTGGGGGGGCGTAACTTTGGTCAGCTATTACTCCCTAACCATGAATGAGAAAGTAAAGTGATTTCATTTCCTCAACTACCCGCCAAGTGCCCTATCGTTTGAATGTAAAGTTTGAACATTCTGATAAAGAGATTGAATTTTAGACCGGAGCACTGAATTGGTCTTTCATGCTTTATAAGTATGGGGTGGGGGGCGTAACTTTGGTCAGCTATTACTTCCTAACCATGAATGAGAAAGTAAAGTGATTTCATTTCCTCAAATACCCGCCAAGTGTCCTATCGTTTGAATGTGAAGTTTGAACATTCTGATAAAGAGATTGAATTTTAGACCGGAGCACTGAATTGGTCTATAATGCTTTATTAGTATGGGGTGGGGGTGTAACTTTGGTCAGCTATTACTCCCTAACCATGAATGAGAAAGTAAAGTGATTTCATTTCCTCAAATACCCGCCAAGTGCCCTATCGTTTGAATGTAAAGTTTGAACATTCTGATAAAGAGATTGAATTTTAGACCGGAGCACTGAATTGGTCTATAATGCTTTATAAGTATGGGGTGGGGGGGCGTAACTTTGGTCAGCTATTACTTCCTAACCATGAATGAGAAAGTAAAGTGATTTCATTTCCTCAAATACCTGCCAAGTGCCCTATCGTTTGAATGTAAAGTTTGAACATTCTGATAAAGAGATTGAATTTTAGACCGGAGCACTGAATTGGTCTATAATGCTTTATAAGTATGGGGTGGGGGGCGTAATGTTGGTCAGCTATTACTCCCAAACCTTGAATGAGAAAGTAAAGTGATTTCATTTCCTCAAATACCCGCCAAGTGTCCTATCGTTTGAATGTAAAGTTTGATCATTCTGATAGAGAGATTGAATTTTAGACCGGAGCACTGAATTGGTCCATAATGCTTTATAAGTATGGGGTGGGGGGGTTTAACTTTGGTCAGCTATTACTCCCTAACCATGAATGAGAAAGTAAAGTGATTTCATTTCCTCAAATACCCGCCAAGTGTCCTATCGTTTGAATGTAAAGTTTGAACATTCTGATAAAGAGATTGAATTTTAGACCGGAGCACTGAATTGGTCTATAATGCTTTATAAGTATGGGGTGGGGGGGTTTAACTTTGGTCAGCTATTACTCCCTAACCATGAATGAGAAAGTAAAGTGATTTCATTTCCTCAAATACCCGCCAAGTGCCCTATCGTTTGAATGTAAAGTTTAAAAGTTCTGATAAAGAGATTGAATTTTAGACCGGAGCACTGAATTGGTCTATAATGCTTTATAAGTATGGGGTGGGGGGGGGGGGGGGCGTAACTTTGGTCAGCTATTACTTCCTAACCATGAATGAGAAAGTAAAGTGATTTCATTTCCTCAAATACCCGCCAAGTGTCCTATCGTTTGAATGTAAAGTTTGAACATTCTGATAAAGAGATTGAATTTTAGACCGGAGCACTGAATTGGTCTATAATGCTTTATTAGTATGGGGTGGGGGTGTAACTTTGGTCAGCTATTACTCCCTAACCATGAATGAGAAAGTAAAGTGATTTCATTTCCTCAACTACCCGCCAAGTGCCCTATCGTTTGAATGTAAAGTTTGAACATTCTGATAAAGAGATTGAATTTTAGACCGGAGCACTGAATTGGTCTATAATGCTTTATAAGTATGGGGTGGGGGGCGTAATTTTGGTCAGCTATTACTCCCAAACCTTGAATGAGAAAGTAAAGTGATTTCATTTCCTCAAATGCCCGCCAAGTGCCCTATCGTTTGAATGTAAAGTTTGAACATTCTGATAAAGAGATTGAATTTTAGACCGGAGCACTGAATTGGTCTATAATGCTTTATAAGTATGGGGTGGGGGGCGTTATTTTGGTCAGCTATTACTCCCAAACCTTGAATGAGAAAGTAAAGTGATTTCATTTCCTCAAATACCCGCCAAGTGCCCTATCGTTTGAATGTAAAGTTTGAACATTCTGATAAAGAGATTGAATTTTAGACCAGAGCACTGAATTGGTCTATAATGCTTTATAAGTATGGAGTGGAGGGCGTAACTTTGGTCAGCTATTACTCCCTAGCCATGAATGAGAAAGTAAAGTGATTTCATTTCCTCAACTACCCGCCAAGTGCCCTATCGTTTGAATGTAAAGTTTGAACATTCTGATAAAGAGATTGAATTTTAGACCGGAGCACTGCATTGGTCTATAATGCTTTATAAGTATGGGGTGGGGGGCGTAACTTTGGTCAGCTATTACTCCCTAACCATGAATGAGAAAGTAAAGTGATTTCATTTCCTCAACTACCCGCCAAGTGCCCTATCGTTTGAATGTAAAGTTTGAACATTCTGATAAAGAGATTGAATTTTAGACCGGAGCACTGAATTGGTCTTTAATGCTTTATAAGTATGGGGTGGGGGGCGTAACTTTGGTCAGCTATTACTTCCTAACCATGAATGAGAAAGTAAAGTGATTTCATTTCCTCAAATACCCGCCAAGTGCCCTATCGTTTGAATGTGAAGTTTGAACATTCTGATAAAGAGATTGAATTTTAGACCGGAGCACTGAATTGGTCTATAATGCTTTATAAGTATGGGGTGGGGGGCGTAATTTTGGTCAGCTATTACTCCCAAACCTTGAATGAGAAAGTAAAGTGATTTCATTTCCTCAAATACCCGCCAAGTGCCCTATCGTTTGAATGTAAAGTTTGAACATTCTGATAAAGAGATTGAATTTTAGACCAGAGCACTGAATTGGTCTATAATGCTTTATAAGTATGGGGTGGAGGGCGTAACTTTGGTCAGCTATTACTCCCTAGCCTTGAATGAGAAAGTAAAGTGATTTCATTTCCTCAACTACCCGCCAAGTGCCCTATCGTTTGAATGTAAAGTTTGAACATTCTGATAAAGAGATTGAATTTTAGACCGGAGCACTGCATTGGTCTATAATGCTTTATAAGTATGGGGTGGGGGGGCGTAACTTTGGTCAGCTATTACTCCCTAACCATGAATGAGAAAGTAAAGTGATTTCATTTCCTCAACTACCCGCCAAGTGCCCTATCGTTTGAATGTAAAGTTTGAACATTCTGATAAAGAGATTGAATTTTAGACCGGAGCACTGAATTGGTCTTTAATGCTTTATAAGTATGGGGTGGGGGGCGTAACTTTGGTCAGCTATTACTTCCTAACCATGAATGAGAAAGTAAAGTGATTTCATTTCCTCAAATACCCGCCAAGTGCCCTATCGTTTGAATGTGAAGTTTGAACATTCTGATAAAGAGATTGAATTTTAGACCGGAGCACTGAATTGGTCTATAATGCTTTATTAGTATGGGGTGGGGGTGTAACTTTGGTCAGCTATTACTCCCTAACCATGAATGAGAAAGTAAAGTGATTTCATTTCCTCAAATACCCGCCAAGTGCACTATCGTTTGAATGTAAAGTTTAAACATTCTGATAAAGAGATTGAATTTTAGACCGGAGCACTGAATTGGTCTATAATGCTTTATAAGTATGGGGTGGGGGGGCGTAACTTTGGTCAGCTATTACTTCCTAACCATGAATGAGAAAGTAAAGTGATTTCATTTCCTCAAATACCTGCCAAGTGCCCTATCGTTTGAATGTAAAGTTTGAACATTCTGATAAAGAGATTGAATTTTAGACCGGAGCACTGAATTGGTCTATAATGCTTTATAAGTATGGGGTGGGGGGCGTAATTTTGGTCAGCTATTACTCCCAAACCTTGAATGAGAAAGTAAAGTGATTTCATTTCCTGAAATGCCCGCCAAGTGCCCTATCGTTTGAATGTAAAGTTTGAACATTCTGATAAAGAGATTGAATTTTAGACCGGAGCACTGAATTGGTCTATAATGCTTTACAGGTATGGGGAGGGGGGCGTAATTTTGGTCAGCTATTACTCCCTAACCATGAATAAGAAAGTAAATTGATTTCATTTCCTCAAATACCTGCCAAGTGCCCTATCGTTTGAATGTAAAGTTTGAACATTCTGATAAAGAGATTGAATTTTAGACCGGAGCACTGAATTGGTCTATAATGCTTTATAAGTATGGGGTGGGGGGCGTAATGTTGGTCAGCTATTACTCCCAAACCTTGAATGAGAAAGTAAAGTGATTTCATTTCCTCAAATACCCGCCAAGTGCCCTATCGTTTGAATGTAAAGTTTGATCATTCTGATAGAGAGATTGAATTTTAGACCGGAGCACTGAATTGGTCCATAATGCTTTATATGTATGGGGTGGGGGGCGTAACTTTGGTCAGCTATTACTTCCTAACCATGAATGAGAAAGTAAAGTGATTTCATTTCCTCAAATACCCACCAAGTGTCCTATCGTTTGAATGTAAAGTTTGAACATTCTGATAAAGAGATTGAATTTTAGACCGGAGCACTGAATTGGTCTATAATGCTTTATTAGTATGGGGTGGGGGTGTAACTTTGGTCAGCTATTACTCCCTAACCATGAATGAGAAAGTAAAGTGATTTCATTTCCTCAAATACCCGCCAAGTGCCCTATCGTTTGAATGTAAAGTTTGAACATTCTGATAAAGAGATTGAATTTTAGACCGGAGCACTGAATTGGTCTATAATGCTTTATAAGTATGGGGTGGGGGGGTTTAACTTTGGTCAGCTATTACTCCCTAACCATGAATGAGAAAGTAAAGTGATTTCATTTCCTCAAATACCCGTTAAGTGCCCTATCGTTTGAATATAAACTTTGAAAGTTCTGATAAAGAGATTGAATTTTAGACCGGAGCACTGAATTGGTCTATAATGCTTTATTAGTATGGGGTGGGGGCGTAACTTTGGTCAGCTATTACTCCCTAACCATGAATGAGAAAGTAAAGTGATTTCATTTCCTCAAATACCCGCCAAGTGCCCTATCGTTTGAATGTAAAGTTTGAAAGTTCTGATAAAGAGATTGAATTTTAGACCGGAGCACTGAATTGGTCTATAATGCTTTATAAGTATGGGGTGGGGGGCGTAATGTTGGTCAGCTATTACTCCCAAACCTTGAATGAGAAAGTAAAGTGATTTCATTTCCTCAAATACCCGCCAAGTGTCCTATCGTTTGAATGTAAAGTTTGATCATTCTGATAGAGAGATTGAATTTTAGACCGGAGCACTGAATTGGTCCATAATGCTTTATAAGTATGGGGTGGGGGGGTTTAACTTTGGTCAGCTATTACTCCCTAACCATGAATGAGAAAGTAAAGTGATTTCATTTCCTCAAATACCCGCCAAGTGTCCTATCGTTTGAATGTAAAGTTTGAACATTCTGATAAAGAGATTGAATTTTAGACCGGAGCACTGAATTGGTCTATAATGCTTTATAAGTATGGGGTGGGGGGGTTTAACTTTGGTCAGCTATTACTCCCTAACCATGAATGAGAAAGTAAAGTGATTTCATTTCCTCAAATACCCGCCAAGTGCCCTATCGTTTGAATGTAAAGTTTAAAAGTTCTGATAAAGAGATTGAATTTTAGACCGGAGCACTGAATTGGTCTATAATGCTTTATAAGTATGGGGTGAGGGGGGGGGGGCGTAACTTTGGTCAGCTATTACTTCCTAACCATGAATGAGAAAGTAAAGTGATTTCATTTCCTCAAATACCCGCCAAGTGTCCTATCGTTTGAATGTAAAGTTTGAACATTCTGATAAAGAGATTGAATTTTAGACCGGAGCACTGAATTGGTCTATAATGCTTTATTAGTATGGGGTGGGGGTGTAACTTTGGTCAGCTATTACTCCCTAACCATGAATGAGAAAGTAAAGTGATTTCATTTCCTCAACTACCCGCCAAGTGCCCTATCGTTTGAATGTAAAGTTTGAACATTCTGATAAAGAGATTGAATTTTAGACCGGAGCACTGAATTGGTCTATAATGCTTTATAAGTATGGGGTGGGGGGCGTAATTTTGGTCAGCTATTACTCCCAAACCTTGAATGAGAAAGTAAAGTGATTTCATTTCCTCAAATGCCCGCCAAGTGCCCTATCGTTTGAATGTAAAGTTTGAACATTCTGATAAAGAGATTGAATTTTAGACCGGAGCACTGAATTGGTCTATAATGCTTTATAAGTATGGGGTGGGGGGCGTAATTTTGGTCAGCTATTACTCCCAAACCTTGAATGAGAAAGTAAAGTGATTTCATTTCCTCAAATACCCGCCAAGTGCCCTATCGTTTGAATGTAAAGTTTGAACATTCTGATAAAGAGATTGAATTTTAGACCAGAGCACTGAATTGGTCTATAATGCTTTATAAGTATGGAGTGGAGGGCGTAACTTTGGTCAGCTATTACTCCCTAGCCATGAATGAGAAAGTAAAGTGATTTCATTTCCTCAACTACCCGCCAAGTGCCCTATCGTTTGAATGTAAAGTTTGAACATTCTGATAAAGAGATTGAATTTTAGACCGGAGCACTGCATTGGTCTATAATGCTTTATAAGTATGGGGTGGGGGGCGTAACTTTGGTCAGCTATTACTCCCTAACCATGAATGAGAAAGTAAAGTGATTTCATTTCCTCAACTACCCGCCAAGTGCCCTATCGTTTGAATGTAAAGTTTGAACATTCTGATAAAGAGATTGAATTTTAGACCGGAGCACTGAATTGGTCTTTAATGCTTTATAAGTATGGGGTGGGGGGCGTAACTTTGGTCAGCTATTACTTCCTAACCATGAATGAGAAAGTAAAGTGATTTCATTTCCTCAAATACCCGCCAAGTGCCCTATCGTTTGAATGTGAAGTTTGAACATTCTGATAAAGAGATTGAATTTTAGACCGGAGCACTGAATTGGTCTATAATGCTTTATAAGTATGGGGTGGGGGTGTAACTTTGGTCAGCTATTACTCCCTAACCATGAATGAGAAAGTAAAGTGATTTCATTTCCTCAAATACCCGCCAAGTGCCCTATCGTTTGAATGTAAAGTTTGAACATTCTGATAAAGAGATTGAATTTTAGACCGGAGCACTGAATTGGTCTTTAATGCTTTATAAGTATGGGGTGGGGGGCGTAACTTTGGTCAGCTATTACTTCCTAACCATGAATGAGAAAGTAAAGTGATTTCATTTCCTCAAATACCCGCCAAGTGCCCTATCGTTTGAATGTGAAGTTTGAACATTCTGATAAAGAGATTGAATTTTAGACCGGAGCACTGAATTGGTCTATAATGCTTTATTAGTATGGGGTGGGGGTGTAACTTTGGTCAGCTATTACTCCCTAACCATGAATGAGAAAGTAAAGTGATTTCATTTCCTCAAATACCTGCCAAGTGCCCTATCGTTTGAATGTAAAGTTTGAACATTCTGATAAAGAGATTGAATTTTAGACCGGAGCACTGAATTGGTCTATAATGCTTTATAAGTATGGGGTGGGGGGCGTAATTTTGGTCAGCTATTACTCCCAAACCTTGAATGAGAAAGTAAAGTGATTTCATTTCCTCAAATACCCGCCAAGTGCCCTATCGTTTGAATGTAAAGTTTGAACATTCTGATAAAGAGATTGAATTTTAGACCGGAGCACTGAATTGGTCTATAATGCTTTATAAGTATGGGGTGGAGGGCGTAACTTTGGTGAGCTATTACTCCCTAGCCTTGAATGAGAAAGTAAAGTGATTTCATTTCCTCAACTACCCGCCAAGTGCCCTATCGTTTGAATGTAAAGTTTGAACATTCTGATAAAGAGATTGAATTTTAGACCGGAGCACTGCATTGGTCTATAATGCTTTATAAGTATGGGGTGGGGGGGCGTAACTTTGGTCAGCTATTACTCCCTAACCATGAATGAGAAAGTAAAGTGATTTCATTTCCTCAACTACCCGCCAAGTGCCCTATCGTTTGAATGTAAAGTTTGAACATTCTGATAAAGAGATTGAATTTTAGACCGGAGCACTGAATTGGTCTTTAATGCTTTATAAGTATGGGGTGGGGGGCGTAACTTTGGTCAGCTATTACTTCCTAACCATGAATGAGAAAGTAAAGTGATTTCATTTCCTCAAATACCCGCCAAGTGCCCTATCGTTTGAATGTGAAGTTTGAACATTCTGATAAAGAGATTGAATTTTAGACCGGAGCACTGAATTGGTCTATAATGCTTTATTAGTATGGGGTGGGGGTGTAACTTTGGTCAGCTATTACTCCCTAACCATGAATGAGAAAGTAAAGTGATTTCATTTCCTCAAATACCCGCCAAGTGCACTATCGTTTGAATGTAAAGTTTAAACATTCTGATAAAGAGATTGAATTTTAGACCGGAGCACTGAATTGGTCTATAATGCTTTATAAGTATGGGGTGGGGGGGCGTAACTTTGGTCAGCTATTACTTCCTAACCATGAATGAGAAAGTAAAGTGATTTCATTTCCTCAAATACCTGCCAAGTGCCCTATCGTTTGAATGTAAAGTTTGAACATTCTGATAAAGAGATTGAATTTTAGACCGGAGCACTGAATTGGTCTATAATGCTTTATAAGTATGGGGTGGGGGGCGTAATTTTGGTCAGCTATTACTCCCAAACCTTGAATGAGAAAGTAAAGTGATTTCATTTCCTCAAATGCCCGCCAAGTGCCCTATCGTTTGAATGTAAAGTTTGAACATTCTGATAAAGAGATTGAATTTTAGACCGGAGCACTGAATTGGTCTATAATGCTTTACAGGTATGGGGAGGGGGGCGTAATTTTGGTCAGCTATTACTCCCTAACCATGAATAAGAAAGTAAATTGATTTCATTTCCTCAAATACCTGCCAAGTGCCCTATCGTTTGAATGTAAAGTTTGAACATTCTGATAAAGAGATTGAATTTTAGACCGGAGCACTGAATTGGTCTATAATGCTTTATAAGTATGGGGTGGGGGGGCGTAACTTTGGTCAGCTATTACTCCCTAACCATGAATGAGAAAGTAAAGTGATTTCATTTCCTCAACTACCCGCCAAGTGCCCTATCGTTTGAATGTAAAGTTTGAACATTCTGATAAAGAGATTGAATTTTAGACCGGAGCACTGAATTGGTCTTTAATGCTTTATAAGTATGGGGTGGGGGGCGTAACTTTGGTCAGCTATTACTTCCTAACCATGAATGAGAAAGTAAAGTGATTTCATTTCCTCAAATACCCGCCAAGTGCCCTATCGTTTGAATGTGAAGTTTGAACATTCTGATAAAGAGATTGAATTTTAGACCGGAGCCCTGAATTGGTCTATAATGCTTTATTAGTATGGGGTGGGGGTGTAACTTTGGTCAGCTATTACTCCCTAACCATGAATGAGAAAGTAAAGTGATTTCATTTCCTCAAATACCCGCCAAGTGCACTATCGTTTGAATGTAAAGTTTAAACATTCTGATAAAGAGATTGAATTTTAGACCGGAGCACTGAATTGGTCTATAATGCTTTATAAGTATGGGGTGGGGGGGCGTAACTTTGGTCAGCTATTACTTCCTAACCATGAATGAGAAAGTAAAGTGATTTCATTTCCTCAAATACCTGCCAAGTGCCCTATCGTTTGAATGTAAAGTTTGAACATTCTGATAAAGAGATTGAATTTTAGACCGGAGCACTGAATTGGTCTATAATGCTTTATAAGTATGGGGTGGGGGGCGTAATTTTGGTCAGCTATTACTCCCAAACCTTGAATGAGAAAGTAAAGTGATTTCATTTCCTCAAATGCCCGCCAAGTGCCCTATCGTTTGAATGTAAAGTTTGAACATTCTGATAAAGAGATTGAATTTTAGACCGGAGCACTGAATTGGTCTATAATGCTTTACAGGTATGGGGAGGGGGGCGTAATTTTGGTCAGCTATTACTCCCTAACCATGAATAAGAAAGTAAATTGATTTCATTTCCTCAAATACCTGCCAAGTGCCCTATCGTTTGAATGTAAAGTTTGAACATTCTGATAAAGAGATTGAATTTTAGACCGGAGCACTGAATTGGTCTATAATGCTTTATAAGTATGGGGTGGGGGGCGTAATGTTGGTCAGCTATTACTCCCAAACCTTGAATGAGAAAGTAAAGTGATTTCATTTCCTCAAATACCCGCCAAGTGCCCTATCGTTTGAATGTAAAGTTTGATCATTCTGATAGAGAGATTGAATTTTAGACCGGAGCACTGAATTGGTCCATAATGCTTTATATGTATGGGGTGGGGGGCGTAACTTTGGTCAGCTATTACTTCCTAACCATGAATGAGAAAGTAAAGTGATTTCATTTCCTCAAATACCCACCAAGTGTCCTATCGTTTGAATGTAAAGTTTGAACATTCTGATAAAGAGATTGAATTTTAGACCGGAGCACTGAATTGGTCTATAATGCTTTATTAGTATGGGGTGGGGGTGTAACTTTGGTCAGCTATTACTCCCTAACCATGAATGAGAAAGTAAAGTGATTTCATTTCCTCAAATACCCGCCAAGTGCCCTATCGTTTGAATGTAAAGTTTGAACATTCTGATAAAGAGATTGAATTTTAGACCGGAGCACTGAATTGGTCTATAATGCTTTATAAGTATGGGGTGGGGGGGTTTAACTTTGGTCAGCTATTACTCCCTAACCATGAATGAGAAAGTAAAGTGATTTCATTTCCTCAAATACCCGCCAAGTGCCCTATCGTTTGAATATAAACTTTGAAAGTTCTGATAAAGAGATTGAATTTTAGACCGGAGCACTGAATTGGTCTATAATGCTTTATTAGTATGGGGTGGGGGCGTAACTTTGGTCAGCTATTACTCCCTAACCATGAATGAGAAAGTAAAGTGATTTCATTTCCTCAAATACCCGCCAAGTGCCCTATCGTTTGAATGTAAAGTTTGAAAGTTCTGATAAAGAGATTGAATTTTAGACCGGAGCACTGAATTGGTCTATAATGCTTTATAAGTATGGGGTGGGGGGCGTAATGTTGGTCAGCTATTACTCCCAAACCTTGAATGAGAAAGTAAAGTGATTTCATTTCCTCAAATACCCGCCAAGTGTCCTATCGTTTGAATGTAAAGTTTGAACATTCTGATAAAGAGATTGAATTTTAGACCGGAGCACTGAATTGGTCTATAATGCTTTATTAGTATGGGGTTGGGGTGTAACTTTGGTCAGCTATTACTCCCTAACCATGAATGAGAAAGTAAAGTGATTTAATTTCCTCAAATACCCGCCAAGTGCCCTATCGTTTGAATGTAAAGTTTAAAAGTTCTGATAAAGAGATTGAATTTTAGACCGGAGCACTGAATTGGTCTATAATGCTTTATAAGTATGGGGTGGGGGGGGGGGCGTAACTTTGGTCAGCTATTACTTCCTAACCATGAATGAGAAAGTAAAGTGATTTCATTTCCTCAAATACCCGCCAAGTGTCCTATCGTTTGAATGTAAAGTTTGAACATTCTGATAAAGAGATTGAATTTTAGACCGGAGCACTGAATTGGTCTATAATGCTTTATTAGTATGGGGTGGGGGTGTAACTTTGGTCAGCTATTACTCCCTAACCATGAATGAGAAAGTAAAGTGATTTCATTTCCTCAACTACCCGCCAAGTGCCCTATCGTTTGAATGTAAAGTTTGAACATTCTGATAAAGAGATTGAATTTTAGACCGGAGCACTGAATTGGTCTATAATGCTTTATAAGTATGGGGTGGGGGGGTTTAACTTTGGTCAGCTATTACTCCCTAACCATGAATGAGAAAGTAAAGTGATTTCATTTCCTCAAATACCCGCCAAGTGCCCTATCGTTTGAATGTAAAGTTTAAACATTCTGATAAAGAGATTGAATTTTAGACCGGAGCACTGAATTGGTCTATAATGCTTTATTAGTATGGGGTGGGGGGGGGCGTAACTTTGGTCAGCTATTACTCCCTAACCATGAATGAGAAAGTAAAGTGATTTCATTTCCTCAAATCCCCGCCAAGTGCCCTATCGTTTGAATGTAAAGTTTGAACATTCTGATAAAGAGATTGAATTTTAGACCGGAGCACTGAATTGGTCTATAATGCTTTATAAGTATGGGGTGGGGGGCGTAACTTTGGTCAGCTATTACTCCCTAACCATGAATGAGAAAGTAAAGTGATTTCATTTCCTCAAATACCCGCCAAGTGCCCTATCGTTTGAATGTAAACTTTGAAAGTTCTGATAAAGAGATTGAATTTTAGACCGGAGCACTGAATTGGTCTATAATGCTTTATTAGTATGGGGTGGGGGCGTAACTTTGGTCAGCTATTACTCCCTAACCATGAATGAGAAAGTAAAGTGATTTCATTTCCTCAAATACCCGCCAAGTGCCCTATCGTTTGAATGTAAAGTTTGAAAGTTCTGATAAAGAGATTGAATTTTAGACCGGAGCACTGAATTGGTCTATAATGCTTTATAAGTATGGGGTGGGGGGCGTAATGTTGGTCAGCTATTACTCCCAAACTTTGAATGAGAAAGTAAAGTGATTTCATTTCCTCAAATACCCGCCAAGTGCCCTATCGTTTGAATGTAAAGTTTGATCATTCTGATAGAGAGATTGAATTTTAGACCGGAGCACTGAATTGGTCCATAATGCTTTATATGTATGGGGTGGGGGGCGTAACTTTGGTCAGCTATTACTTCCTAACCATGAATGAGAAAGTAAAGTGATTTCATTTCCTCAAATACCCGCCAAGTGTCCTATCGTTTGAATGTAAAGTTTGAACATTCTGATAAAGAGATTGAATTTTAGACCGGAGCACTGAATTGGTCTATAATGCTTTATTAGTATGGGGTGGGGGTGTAACTTTGGTCAGCTATTACTCCCTAACCATGAATGAGAAAGTAAAGTGATTTCATTTCCTCAAATACCCGCCAAGTGCCCTATCGTTTGAATGTAAAGTTTGAACATTCTGATAAAGAGATTGAATTTTAGACCGGAGCACTGAATTGGTCTATAATGCTTTATAAGTATGGGGTGGGGGGGTTTAACTTTGGTCAGCTATTACTCCCTAACCATGAATGAGAAAGTAAAGTGATTTCATTTCCTCAAATACCCGCCAAGTGCCCTATCGTTTGAATGTAAAGTTTGAACATTCTGATAAAGAGATTGAATTTTAGACCAGAGCACTGAATTGGTCTATAATGCTTAATTAGTATGGGGTGGGGGTGTAACTTTGGTCAGCTATTACTCCCTAACCATGAATGAGAAAGTAAAGTGATTTCATTTCCTCAAATACCCGCCAAGTGCCCTATCGTTTGAATGTAAAGTTTTAACATTCTGATAAAGAGATTGAATTTTAGACCGGAGCACTGAATTGGTCTATAATGCTTTATAAGTATGGGGTGGGGGGGGGGCGTAACTTTGGTCAGCTATTACTTCCTAACCATGAATGAGAAAGTAAAGTGATTTCATTTCCTCAAATACCCGCCAAGTGCCCTATCGTTTGAATGTAAAGTTTGAACATTCTGATAAAGAGATTGAATTTTAGACCGGAGCACTGAATTGGTCTATAATGCTTTATAAGTATGGGGTGGGGGGCGTAATTTTGGTCAGCTATTACTCCCAAACCTTGAATGAGAAAGTAAAGTGATTTCATTTCCTCAAATACCCGCCAAGTGCCCTATCGTTTGAATGTAAAGTTTGAACATTCTGATAAAGAGATTGAATTTTAGACCGGAGCACTGAATTGGTCTATAATGCTTTACAGGTATGGGGAGGGGGGCTTAATTTTGGTCAGCTATTACTCCCTAACCATGAATAAGAAAGTAAAGTGATTTCATTTCCTCAAATACCCGCCAAGTGCCCTATCGTTTGAATGTAAAGTTTGAACATTCTGATAAAGAGATGGAATTTTAGACCTGAGCACTGAATTGGTCTATAATGCTTTATAAGTATGAGGTGGGGGGCGTAATTTTGGTCAGCTATTACTCCCAAACCTTGAATGAGAAAGTAAAGTGATTTCATTTCCTCAAATACCCGCCAAGTGCCCTATCGTTTGAATGTAAAGTTTGAACATTCTGATAAAGAGATTGAATTTTAGACCGGAGCACTGAATTGGTCTATAATGCTTTACAGGTATGGGGAGGGGGGCTTAATTTTGGTCAGCTATTACTCCCTAACCATGAATAAGAAAGTAAAGTGATTTCATTTCCTCAAATACCCGCCAAGTGCCCTATCGTTTGAATATAAAGTTTGAACATTCTGATAAAGAGATTGAATTTTAAACCAGAGCACTGAATTGGTCTATAATGCTTTATAAGTATGGGGTGGAGGGCGTAATTTTGGTCAGCTATTACTCTCTAACCATGAATGAGAAAGTAAAGTGATTTCATTTCCTCAACTACCCGCCAAGTGCCCTATCGTTTGAATGTAAAGTTTGAACATTCTGATAAAGAGATTGAATTTTAGACCGGAGCACTGAATTGGTCTTTAATGCTTTATAAGTATGGGGTGGGGGGCGTAACTTTGGTCAGCTATTACTTCCTAACCATGAATGAGAAAGTAAAGTGATTTCATTTCCTCAAATACCCGCCAAGTGCCCTATCGTTTGAATGTGAAGTTTGAACATTCTGATAAAGAGATTGAATTTTAGACCAGAGCACTGAATTGGTCTATAATGCTTTATAAGTATGGGGTGGGGGGCGTAATTTTGGTCAGCTATTACTCCCAAACCTTGAATGAGAAAGTAAAGTGATTTCATTTCCTCAAATACCCGCCAAGTGCCCTATCGTTTGAATGTAAAGTTTGAACATTCTGATAAAGAGATTGAATTTTAGACCGGAGCACTGAATTGGTCTATAATGCTTTACAGGTATGGGGAGGGGGGCTTAATTTTGGTCAGCTATTACTCCCTAACCATGAATAAGAAAGTAAAGTGATTTCATTTCCTCAAATACCCGCCAAGTGCCCTATCGTTTGAATGTAAAGTTTGAACATTCTGATAAAGAGATGGAATTTTAGACCTGAGCACTGAATTGGTCTATAATGCTTTATAAGTATGGGGTGGGGGGCGTAATTTTGGTCAGCTATTACTCCCAAACCTTGAATGAGAAAGTAAAGTGATTTCATTTCCTCAAATACCCGCCAAGTGCCCTATCGTTTGAATGTAAAGTTTGAACATTCTGATAAAGAGATTGAATTTTAGACCGGAGCACTGAATTGGTCTATAATGCTTTACAGGTATGGGGAGGGGGGCTTAATTTTGGTCAGCTATTACTCCCTAACCATGAATAAGAAAGTAAAGTGATTTCATTTCCTCAAATACCCGCCAAGTGCCCTATCGTTTGAATATAAAGTTTGAACATTCTGATAAAGAGATTGAATTTTAAACCAGAGCACTGAATTGGTCTATAATGCTTTATAAGTATGGGGTGGAGGGCGTAACTTTGGTCAGCTATTACTCTCTAACCATGAACGAGAAAGTAAAGTGATTTCATTTCCTTAACTACCCGCCAAGTGCCCTATCGTTTGAATGTAAAGTTTGAACATTCTGATAAAGAGATTGAATTTTAGACCGGAGCACTGAATTGGTCTTTAATGCTTTATAAGTATGGGGTGGGGGGCGTAACTTTGGTCAGCTATTACTTCCTAACCATGAATGAGAAAGTAAAGTGATTTCATTTCCTCAAATACCCGCCAAGTGCCCTATCGTTTGAATGTGAAGTTTGAACATTCTGATAAAGAGATTGAATTTTAGACCGGAGCACTGAATTGGTCTATAATGCTTTATTAGTATGGGGTGGGGGCGTAACTTTGGTCAGCTATTACTCCCTAACCATGAATGAGAAAGTAAAGTGATTTCATTTCCTCAAATACCCGCCAAGTGCCCTATCGTTTGAATGTAAAGTTTAAAAGTTCTGATAAAGAGATTGAATTTTAGACCGGAGCACTGAATTGGTCTATAATGCTTTATAAGTATGGGGTGGGGGGCGTAATGTTGGTCAGCTATTACTCCCAAACCTTGAATGAGAAAGTAAAGTGATTTCATTTCCTCAAATACCCGCCAAGTGCCCTATCGTTTGAATGTAAAGTTTGATCATTCTGATAGAGAGATTGAATTTTAGACCGGAGCACTGAATTGGTCCATAATGCTTTATATGTATGGGGTGGGGGGCGTAACTTTGGTCAGCTATTACTTCCTAACCATGAATGAGAAAGTAAAGTGATTTCATTTCCTCAAATACCCGCCAAGTGTCCTATCGTTTGAATGTAAAGTTTGAACATTCTGATAAAGAGATTGAATTTTAGATCGGAGCACTGAATTGGTCTATAATGCTTTATTAGTATGGGGTGGGGGTGTAACTTTGGTCAGCTATTACTCCCTAACCATGAATGAGAAAGTAAAGTGATTTCATTTCCTCAAATACCCGCCAAGTGCCCTATCGTTTGAATGTAAAGTTTAAACATTCTGATAAAGAGATTGAATTTTAGACCGGAGCACTGAATTGGTCTATAATGCTTTATAAGTATGGGGTGGGGGGGGGGCGTAACTTTGGTCAGCTATTACTTCCTAACCATGAATGAGAAAGTAAAGTGATTTCATTTCCTCAAATACCTGCCAAGTGCCCTATCGTTTGAATGTAAAGTTTGAACATTCTGATAAAGAGATTGAATTTTAGACCGGAGCACTGAATTGGTCTATAATGCTTTATAAGTATGGGGTGGGGGGCGTAATTTTGGTCAGCTATTACTCCCAAACCTTGAATGAGAAAGTAAAGTGATTTCATTTCCTCAAATACCCGCCAAGTGCCCTATCGTTTGAATGTAAAGTTTGAACATTCTGATAAAGAGATTGAATTTTAGACCGGAGCACTGAATTGGTCTATAATGCTTTACAGGTATGGGGAGGGGGGCTTAATTTTGGTCAGCTATTACTCCCTAACCATGAATAAGAAAGTAAAGTGATTTCATTTCCTCAAATACCCGCCAAGTGCCCTATCGTTTGAATGTAAAGTTTGAACATTCTGATAAAGAGATTGAATTTTAGACCAGAGCACTGAATTGGTCTATAATGCTTTATAAGTATGGGGTGGAGGGCGTAACTTTGGTCAGCTATTACTCCCTAACCATGAATGAGAAAGTAAAGTGATTTCATTTCCTCAACTACCCGCCAAGTGCCCTATTGTTTGAATGTAAAGTTTGAACATTCTGATAAAGAGATTGAATTTTAGACCGGAGCACTGAATTGGTCTTTAATGCTTTATAAGTATGGGGTGGGGGGCGTAACTTTGGTCAGCTATTACTTCCTAACCATGAATGAGAAAGTAAAGTGATTTCATTTCCTCAAATACCCGCCAAGTGCCCTATCGTTTGAATGTGAAGTTTGACCATTCTGATAAAGAGATTGAATTTTAGACCGGAGCACTGAATTGGTCTTCTTCTTCTTCTTTCGTTTGAGGCAGCCGCCTTCATCGTGGTGAAGATTTTGCTACCTTTCTACTACTGGAAGTCTACTGCGCTTGGGAGTGAAGATGTGAAATGTAACAAACCAGGGGTTGGGAATGGGAAGGGTGGATTTAGATCTGTTGTTTAAAACTGTCAAGAGTTGAACTGAGGGCGACCGAGGCTGGAAGGCTGTTCCAGTCCTCGGTCGTCCTGGGGAAGAAAGACTGTCTTCTGTACTCGGTTCTGGATGCAGGGACTCTGTAAGCTGCCGCATGCGAATGTCTGGACGAGCGGGATGGTGTGGAAGGGGTGGGGGCAACTCTCGAGTTTATGACTACTAAGCTATTATGATACTTATAAAAAGTGATGAGTCTCGCTCTTCTCCGCCTGGCTTGCAGGGTGGGCCACTTTAGTTCATCAAGCATGTCCTGCACACTAGAGGTGCGTCTAAAGCGGTTCAACACCCATCGGGCAGCTCTACGCTGTACAGACTCCAATTTGTTAATGTCTTTAGCCGAGTAAGGATCCCAAACTGGGCTTGAGTACTCAAGAATAGGGCGAACAAGTGCTATATATGCCAGTGATTTAACATTTTTGGACCTCACTTTCAGGTTTCGGCGGAGGAAACCGAGAGTGCTACTTGCTTTGTTTGTGATATTAATAATGTGGGTGTTCCATGTGAGATTAGCTGTGATGGTAACTCCAAGGTATTTAGCTTCTTGGACAGTGGAAAGGGAATGGCCGTGGAGGCTGTAGCTGTGAGACATAGGGTCTCGCTTCCTACTAATATGTAGTGTATGGCACTTGTCTGGATGGAATTTCATCATCCATGTCTGTTCCCATTCAGCTAAGTGGTTTAGGTCGCACTGTAAATTTTGCTGATCTAAACTGGAGCATACACATTTATGTGCCATAGTGTCATCGGCAAACAGCCGGGCGATCGAGGAAAGACTCGTGGGGAGGTCATTTATATACAGTAAGAACAAACTGGGGCCGAGAACGGACCCCTGAGGGACACCTGATTGAACAGGAACAAAACTGGATATTGCTCCTTCAACCACTACCGCCTGCTGACGGTCTGACAGGAAGTTTTTAATCCAGGTATTAACTTGGCCCTTGATTCCATAATATGCTAGTTTGTGTGTAAGCAGGGAGTGACAGACTTTATCGAATGCTTTGGAGAAATCCATTATCAGTGCATCCGATTGGTACCGTTTCTGAAGATCGTCTGTCAGTTCATCAACAAGGCCGAGAAGTTGGCTCTCGCAGGAACGTCGTCGGCGAAAGCCGTGTTGTTCCTCGCATATGATGTTATTCTCTTCTGCAAATGACATGATTGTGCTTGTCACTATGTGCTCCATTATTTTACAGGGAATACTAGTCAATGAGATAGGCCGATAATTCTCGGCGCGGTAACGCTCTATAATGCTTTATAAGTATGGGGTGGGGGGGCGTACCTTTGGTCAGCTATTACTCCCTAACCATGAATGAGAAAGTAAAGTGATTTCATTTCCTCAAATACCCGCCAAGTGCCCTATCGTTTGAATGTAAAGTTTGAACATTCTGATAAAGAGATTGAATTTTAGACCGGAGCACTGAATTGGTCTATAATGCTTTATAAGTTTGGGGTGGGGGGCGTAACTTTGGTCAGCTATTACTTCCTAACCATGAATGAGAAAGTAAAGTGATTTCATTTCCTCAAATACCCGCCAAGTGCCCTATCGTTTGAATGTAAAGTTTGAACATTCTGATAAAGAGATTGAATTTTAGACCGGAGCACTGAATTGGTCTATAATGCTTTATAAGTATGGGGTGGGGGCGTAACTTTGGTCAGCTATTACTCCCTAACCATGAATGAGAAAGTTAAGTGATTTCATTTCCTCAAATACCCGCCAAGTGCCCTATCGTTTGAATGTAAAGTTTAAACATTCTGATAAAGAGATTGAATTTTAGAACGGAGCACTGAATTGGTCTATAATGCTTTATTAGTATGGGGTGGGGGGGGGGGCGTAACTTTGGTCAGCTATTACTCCCTAACCATGAATGAGAAAGTAAAGTGATTTCATTTCCTCAAATACCCGCCAAGTGCCCTATCGTTTGAATGTAAAGTTTGAACATTCTGATAAAGAGATTGAATTTTAGACCGGAGCACTGAATTGGTCTATAATGCTTTATAAGTATGGGGTGGGGGGCGTAACTTTGGTCAGCTATTACTCCCTAACCATGAATGAGAAAGTAAAGTGATTTCATTTCCTCAAATACCCGCCAAGTGCCCTATCGTTTGAATATAAACTTTGAAAGTTGTGATAAAGAGATTGAATTTTAGACCGGAGCACTGAATTGGTCTATAATGCTTTATTAGTATGGGGTGGGGGCGTAACTTTGGTCAGCTATTACTCCCTAACCATGAATGAGAAAGTAAAGTGATTTCATTTCCTCAAATACCCGCCAAGTGCCCTATCGTTTAAATGTAAAGTTTGAAAGTTCTGATAAAGAGATTGAATTTTAGACCGGAGCACTGAATTGGTCTATAATGCTTTATAAGTATGGGGTGGGGGGCGTAATGTTGGTCAGCTATTACTCCCAAACCTTGAATGAGAAAGTAAAGTGATTTCATTTCCTCAAATACCTGCCAAGTGCCCTATCGTTTGAATGTAAAGTTTGAACATTCTGATAAAGAGATTGAATTTTAGACCAGAGCACTGAATTGGTCTATAATGCTTTATAAGTATGGGGTGGAGGGCGTAATTTTGGTCAGCTATTACTCCCAAACCTTGAATGAGAAAGTAAAGTGATTTCATTTCCTCAAATACCCGCCAAGTGCCCTATCGTTTGAATGTAAAGTTTGAACATTCTGATAAAGAGATTGAATTTTAGACCGGAGCACTGAATTGGTCTATAATGCTTTACAGGTATGGGGAGGGGGGCTTAATTTTGGTCAGCTATTACTCCCTAACCATGAATAAGAAAGTAAAGTGATTTCATTTCCTCAAATACCCGCCAAGTGCCCTATCGTTTGAATGTAAAGTTTAAACATTCTGATAAAGAGATTGAATTTTAGACCGGAGCACTGAATTGGTCTATAATGCTTTATTAGTATGGGGTGGGGGGGGGGGCGTAACTTTGGTCAGCTATTACTCCCTAACCATGAATGAGAAAGTAAAGTGATTTCATTTCCTCAAATACCCGCCAAGTGCCCTATCGTTTGAATGTAAAGTTTGAAAGTTCTGATAAAGAGATTGAATTTTAGACCAGAGCACTGAATTGGTCTATAATGCTTTATAAGTATGGGGTGGGGGGCGTAATGTTGGTCAGCTATTACTCCCAAACCTTGAATGAGAAAGTAAAGTGATTTCATTTCCTCAAATACCCGCCAAGTGCCCTATCGTTTGAATGTAAAGTTTGATCATTCTGATAGAGAGATTGAATTTTAGACCGGAGCACTGAATTGGTCCATAATGCTTTATATGTATGGGGTGGGGGGCGTAACTTTGGTCAGCTATTACTTCCTAACCATGAATGAGAAAGTAAAGTGATTTCATTTCCTCAAATACCCGCCAAGTGTCCTATCGTTTGAATGTAAAGTTTGAACATTCTGATAAAGAGATTGAATTTTAGACCGGAGCACTGAATTGGTCTATAATGCTTTATTAGTATGGGGTGGGGGTGTAACTTTGGTCAGCTATTACTCCCTAACCATGAATGAGAAAGTAAAGTGATTTCATTTCCTCAAATACCCGCCAAGTGCCCTATCGTTTGAATGTAAAGTTTGAACATTCTGATAAAGAGATTGAATTTTAGACCGGAGCACTGAATTGGTCTATAATGCTTTATAAGTATGGGGTGGGGGGGTTTAACTTTGGTCAGCTATTACTTCCTAACCATGAATGAGAAAGTAAAGTGATTTCATTTCCTCAAATACCCGCCAAGTGCCCTATCGTTTGAATGTAAAGTTTGAACATTCTGATAAAGAGATTGAATTTTAGACCAGAGCACTGAATTGGTCTATAATGCTTAATTAGTATGGGGTGGGGGTGTAACTTTGGTCAGCTATTACTCCCTAACCATGAATGAGAAAGTAAAGTGATTTCATTTCCTCAAATACCCGCCAAGTGCCCTATCGTTTGAATGTAAAGTTTAAACATTCTGATAAATAGATTGAATTTTAGACCGGAGCACTGAATTGGTCTATAATGCTTTATAAGTATGGGGTGGGGGGGGGGGGCGTAACTTTGGTCAGCTATTACTTCCTAACCATGAATGAGAAAGTAAAGTGATTTCATTTCCTCAAATACCTGCCAAGTGCCCTATCGTTTGAATGTAAAGTTTGAACATTCTGATAAAGAGATTGAATTTTAGACCGGAGCACTGAATTGGTCTATAATGCTTTATAAGTATGGGGTGGGGGGCGTAATTTTGGTCAGCTATTACTCCCAAACCTTGAATGAGAAAGTAAAGTGATTTCATTTCCTCAAATACCCGCCAAGTGCCCTATCGTTTGAATGTAAAGTTTGAACATTCTGATAAAGAGATTGAATTTTAGACCGGAGCACTGAATTGGTCTATAATGCTTTACAGGTATGGGGAGGGGGGCTTAATTTTGGTCAGCTATTACTCCCTAACCATGAATAAGAAAGTAAAGTGATTTCATTTCCTCAAATACCCGCCAAGTGCCCTATCGTTTGAATGTAAAGTTTGAACATTCTGATAAAGAGATGGAATTTTAGACCTGAGCACTGAATTGGTCTATAATGCTTTATAAGTATGGGGTGGGGGGCGTAATTTTGGTCAGCTATTACTCCCAAACCTTGAATGAGAAAGTAAAGTGATTTCATTTCCTCAAATACCCGCCAAGTGCCCTATCGTTTGAATGTAAAGTTTGAACATTCTGATAAAGAGATTGAATTTTAGACCGGAGCACTGAATTGGTCTATAATGCTTTACAGGTATGGGGAGGGGGGCTTAATTTTGGTCAGCTATTACTCCCTAACCATGAATAAGAAAGTAAAGTGATTTCATTTCCTCAAATACCCGCCAAGTGCCCTATCGTTTGAATATAAAGTTTGAACATTCTGATAAAGAGATTGAATTTTAGACCAGAGCACTGAATTGGTCTATAATGCTTTATAAGTATGGGGTGGAGGGCGTAACTTTGGTCAGCTATTACTCCCTAACCATGAATGAGAAAGTTAAGTGATTTCATTTCCTCAACTACCCGCCAAGTGCCCTATCGTTTGAATGTAAAGTTTGAACATTCTGATAAAGAGATTGAATTTTAGACCGGAGCACTGAATTGGTCTTTAATGCTTTATAAGTATGGGGTGGGGGGCGTAACTTTGGTCAGCTATTACTTCCTAACCATGAATGAGAAAGTAAAGTGATTTCATTTCCTCAAATACCCGCCAAGTGCCCTATCGTTTGAATGTGAAGTTTGACCATTCTGATAAAGAGATTGAATTTTAGACCGGAGCACTGAATTGGTCTTCTTCTTCTTGTTTCGTTTGAGGCAGCCGCCTTCATCGTGGTGAAGATTTTGCTACCTTTCTACTACTGGAAGTCTACTGCGCTTGGGAGTGAAGATGTGAAATGTAACAAACCAGGGGTTGGGAATGGGAAGGGTGGATTTAGATCTGTTGTTTAAAACTGTCAAGAGTTGAACTGAGGGCGACCGAGGCTGGAAGGCTGTTCCAGTCCTCGGTCGTCCTGGGGAAGAAAGACTGTCTTCTGTACTCGGTTCTGGATGCAGGGACTCTGTAAGCTGCCGCATGCGAATGTCTGGACGAGCGGGATGGTGTGGAAGGGGTGGGGGCAACTCTCGAGTTTATGACTACTAAGCTATTATGATACTTATAAAAAGTGATGAGTCTCGCTCTTCTCCGCCTGGCTTGCAGGGTGGGCCACTTTAGTTCATCAAGCATGTCCTGCACACTAGAGGTGCGTCTAAAGCGGTTCAACACCCATCGGGCAGCTCTACGCTGTACAGACTCCAATTTGTTAATGTCTTTAGCCGAGTAAGGATCCCAAACTGGGCTTGAGTACTCAAGAATAGGGCGAACAAGTGCTATATATGCCAGTGATTTAACATTTTTGGACCTCACTTTCAGGTTTCGGCGGAGGAAACCGAGAGTGCTACTTGCTTTGTTTGTGATATTAATAATGTGGGTGTTCCATGTGAGATTAGCTGTGATGGTAACTCCAAGGTATTTAGCTTCTTGGACAGTGGAAAGGGAATGGCCGTGGAGGCTGTAGCTGTGAGACATAGGGTCTCGCTTCCTACTAATATGTAGTGTATGGCACTTGTCTGGATGGAATTTCATCATCCATGTCTGTTCCCATTCAGCTAAGTGGTTTAGGTCGCACTGTAAATTTTGCTGATCTAAACTGGAGCATACACATTTATGTGCCATAGTGTCATCGGCAAACAGCCGGGCGATCGAGGAAAGACTCGTGGGGAGGTCATTTATATACAGTAAGAACAAACTGGGGCCGAGAACGGACCCCTGAGGGACACCTGATTGAACAGGAACAAAACTGGATATTGCTCCTTCAACCACTACCGCCTGCTGACGGTCTGACAGGAAGTTTTTAATCCAGGTATTAACTTGGCCCTTGATTCCATAATATGCTAGTTTGTGTGTAAGCAGGGAGTGACAGACTTTATCGAATGCTTTGGAGAAATCCATTATCAGTGCATCCGATTGGTACCGTTTCTGAAGATCGTCTGTCAGTTCATCAACAAGGCCGAGAAGTTGGCTCTCGCAGGAACGTCGTCGGCGAAAGCCGTGTTGTTCCTCGCATATGATGTTATTCTCTTCTGCAAATGACATGATTGTGCTTGTCACTATGTGCTCCATTATTTTACAGGGAATACTAGTCAATGAGATAGGCCGATAATTCTCGGCGCGGTAACGCTCTATAATGCTTTATAAGTATGGGGTGGGGGGGGGTACCTTTGGTCAGCTATTACTCCCTAACCATGAATGAGAAAGTAAAGTGATTTCATTTCCTCAAATACCCGCCAAGTGCCCTATCGTTTGAATGTAAAGTTTGAACATTCTGATAAAGAGATTGAATTTTAGACCGGAGCACTGAATTGGTCTATAATGCTTTATAAGTTTGGGGTGGGGGGCGTAACTTTGGTCAGCTATTACTTCCTAACCATGAATGAGAAAGTAAAGTGATTTCATTTCCTCAAATACCCGCCAAGTGCCCTATCGTTTAAATGTAAAGTTTGAAAGTTCTGATAAAGAGATTGAATTTTAGACCGGAGCACTGAATTGGTCTATAATGCTTTATAAGTATGGGGTGGGGGGCGTAATGTTGGTCAGCTATTACTCCCAAACCTTGAATGAGAAAGTAAAGTGATTTCATTTCCTCAAATACCTGCCAAGTGCCCTATCGTTTGAATGTAAAGTTTGAACATTCTGATAAAGAGATTGAATTTTAGACCAGAGCACTGAATTGGTCTATAATGCTTTATAAGTATGGGGTGGGGGGCGTAATTTTGGTCAGCTATTACTCCCAAACCTTGAATGAGAAAGTAAAGTGATTTCATTTCCTCAAATACCCGCCAAGTGCCCTATCGTTTGAATGTAAAGTTTGAACATTCTGATAAAGAGATTGAATTTTAGACCGGAGCACTGAATTGGTCTATAATGCTTTACAGGTATGGGGAGGGGGGCTTAATTTTGGTCAGCTATTACTCCCTAACCATGAATAAGAAAGTAAAGTGATTTCATTTCCTCAAATACCCGCCAAGTGCCCTATCGTTTGAATGTAAAGTTTAAACATTCTGATAAAGAGATTGAATTTTAGACCGGAGCACTGAATTGGTCTATAATGCTTTATTAGTATGGGGTGGGGGGGGGGCGTAACTTTGGTCAGCTATTACTCCCTAACCATGAATGAGAAAGTAAAGTGATTTCATTTCCTCAAATACCCGCCAAGTGCCCTATCGTTTGAATGTAAAGTTTGAAAGTTCTGATAAAGAGATTGAATTTTAGACCGGAGCACTGAATTGGTCTATAATGCTTTATAAGTATGGGGTGGGGGGCGTAATGTTGGTCAGCTATTACTCCCAAACCTTGAATGAGAAAGTAAAGTGATTTCATTTCCTCAAATACCCGCCAAGTGCCCTATCGTTTGAATGTAAAGTTTGATCATTCTGATAGAGAGATTGAATTTTAGACCGGAGCACTGAATTGGTCCATAATGCTTTATATGTATGGGGTGGGGGGCGTAACTTTGGTCAGCTATTACTTCCTAACCATGAATGAGAAAGTAAAGTGATTTCATTTCCTCAAATACCCGCCAAGTGTCCTATCGTTTGAATGTAAAGTTTGAACATTCTGATAAAGAGATTGAATTTTAGACCGGAGCACTGAATTGGTCTATAATGCTTTATTAGTATGGGGTGGGGGTGTAACTTTGGTCAGCTATTACTCCCTAACCATGAATGAGAAAGTAAAGTGATTTCATTTCCTCAAATACCCGCCAAGTGCCCTATCGTTTGAATGTAAAGTTTGAACATTCTGATAAAGAGATTGAATTTTAGACCGGAGCACTGAATTGGTCTATAATGCTTTATAAGTATGGGGTGGGGGGGTTTAACTTTGGTCAGCTATTACTCCCTAACCATGAATGAGAAAGTAAAGTGATTTCATTTCCTCAAATACCCGCCAAGTGCCCTATCGTTTGAATGTAAAGTTTGAACATTCTGATAAAGAGATTGAATTTTAGACCAGAGCACTGAATTGGTCTATAATGCTTAATTAGTATGGGGTGGGGGTGTAACTTTGGTCAGCTATTACTCCCTAACCATGAATGAGAAAGTAAAGTGATTTCATTTCCTCAAATACCCGCCAAGTGCCCTATCGTTTGAATGTAAAGTTTAAACATTCTGATAAAGAGATTGAATTTTAGACCGGAGCACTGAATTGGTCTATAATGCTTTATAAGTATGGGGTGGGGGGGGGGCGTAACTTTGGTCAGCTATTACTTCCTAACCATGAATGAGAAAGTAAAGTGATTTCATTTCCTCAAATACCTGCCAAGTGCCCTATCGTTTGAATGTAAAGTTTGAACATTCTGATAAAGAGATTGAATTTTAGACCGGAGCACTGAATTGGTCTATAATGCTTTATAAGTATGGGGTGGGGGGCGTAATTTTGGTCAGCTATTACTCCCAAACCTTGAATGAGAAAGTAAAGTGATTTCATTTCCTCAAATACCCGCCAAGTGCCCTATCGTTTGAATGTAAAGTTTGAACATTCTGATAAAGAGATTGAATTTTAGACCGGAGCACTGAATTGGTCTATAATGCTTTACAGGTATGGGGAGGGGGGCTTAATTTTGGTCAGCTATTACTCCCTAACCATGAATAAGAAAGTAAAGTGATTTCATTTCCTCAAATACCCGCCAAGTGCCCTATCGTTTGAATGTAAAGTTTGAACATTCTGATAAAGAGATTGAATTTTAGACCAGAGCACTGAATTGGTCTATAATGCTTTATAAGTATGGGGTGGAGGGCGTAACTTTGGTCAGCTATTACTCCCTAACCATGAATGAGAAAGTAAAGTGATTTCATTTCCTCAACTACCCGCCAAGTGCCCTATTGTTTGAATGTAAAGTTTGAACATTCTGATAAAGAGATTGAATTTTAGACCGGAGCACTGAATTGGTCTTTAATGCTTTATAAGTATGGGGTGGGGGGCGTAACTTTGGTCAGCTATTACTTCCTAACCATGAATGAGAAAGTAAAGTGATTTCATTTCCTCAAATACCCGCCAAGTGCCCTATCGTTTGAATGTGAAGTTTGACCATTCTGATAAAGAGATTGAATTTTAGACCGGAGCACTGAATTGGTCTTCTTCTTCTTCTTTCGTTTGAGGCAGCCGCCTTCATCGTGGTGAAGATTTTGCTACCTTTCTACTACTGGAAGTCTACTGCGCTTGGGAGTGAAGATGTGAAATGTAACAAACCAGGGGTTGGGAATGGGAAGGGTGGATTTAGATCTGTTGTTTAAAACTGTCAAGAGTTGAACTGAGGGCGACCGAGGCTGGAAGGCTGTTCCAGTCCTCGGTCGTCCTGGGGAAGAAAGACTGTCTTCTGTACTCGGTTCTGGATGCAGGGACTCTGTAAGCTGCCGCATGCGAATGTCTGGACGAGCGGGATGGTGTGGAAGGGGTGGGGGCAACTCTCGAGTTTATGACTACTAAGCTATTATGATACTTATAAAAAGTGATGAGTCTCGCTCTTCTCCGCCTGGCTTGCAGGGTGGGCCACTTTAGTTCATCAAGCATGTCCTGCACACTAGAGGTGCGTCTAAAGCGGTTCAACACCCATCGGGCAGCTCTACGCTGTACAGACTCCAATTTGTTAATGTCTTTAGCCGAGTAAGGATCCCAAACTGGGCTTGAGTACTCAAGAATAGGGCGAACAAGTGCTATATATGCCAGTGATTTAACATTTTTGGACCTCACTTTCAGGTTTCGGCGGAGGAAACCGAGAGTGCTACTTGCTTTGTTTGTGATATTAATAATGTGGGTGTTCCATGTGAGATTAGCTGTGATGGTAACTCCAAGGTATTTAGCTTCTTGGACAGTGGAAAGGGAATGGCCGTGGAGGCTGTAGCTGTGAGACATAGGGTCTCGCTTCCTACTAATATGTAGTGTATGGCACTTGTCTGGATGGAATTTCATCATCCATGTCTGTTCCCATTCAGCTAAGTGGTTTAGGTCGCACTGTAAATTTTGCTGATCTAAACTGGAGCATACACATTTATGTGCCATAGTGTCATCGGCAAACAGCCGGGCGATCGAGGAAAGACTCGTGGGGAGGTCATTTATATACAGTAAGAACAAACTGGGGCCGAGAACGGACCCCTGAGGGACACCTGATTGAACAGGAACAAAACTGGATATTGCTCCTTCAACCACTACCGCCTGCTGACGGTCTGACAGGAAGTTTTTAATCCAGGTATTAACTTGGCCCTTGATTCCATAATATGCTAGTTTGTGTGTAAGCAGGGAGTGACAGACTTTATCGAATGCTTTGGAGAAATCCATTATCAGTGCATCCGATTGGTACCGTTTCTGAAGATCGTCTGTCAGTTCATCAACAAGGCCGAGAAGTTGGCTCTCGCAGGAACGTCGTCGGCGAAAGCCGTGTTGTTCCTCGCATATGATGTTATTCTCTTCTGCAAATGACATGATTGTGCTTGTCACTATGTGCTCCATTATTTTACAGGGAATACTAGTCAATGAGATAGGCCGATAATTCTCGGCGCGGTAACGCTCTATAATGCTTTATAAGTATGGGGTGGGGGGGCGTACCTTTGGTCAGCTATTACTCCCTAACCATGAATGAGAAAGTAAAGTGATTTCATTTCCTCAAATACCCGCCAAGTGCCCTATCGTTTGAATGTAAAGTTTGAACATTCTGATAAAGAGATTGAATTTTAGACCGGAGCACTGAATTGGTCTATAATGCTTTATAAGTTTGGGGTGGGGGGCGTAACTTTGGTCAGCTATTACTTCCTAACCATGAATGAGAAAGTAAAGTGATTTCATTTCCTCAAATACCCGCCAAGTGCCCTATCGTTTGAATGTAAAGTTTGAACATTCTGATAAAGAGATTGAATTTTAGACCGGAGCACTGAATTGGTCTATAATGCTTTATAAGTATGGGGTGGGGGCGTAACTTTGGTCAGCTATTACTCCCTAACCATGAATGAGAAAGTTAAGTGATTTCATTTCCTCAAATACCCGCCAAGTGCCCTATCGTTTGAATGTAAAGTTTAAACATTCTGATAAAGAGATTGAATTTTAGAACGGAGCACTGAATTGGTCTATAATGCTTTATTAGTATGGGGTGGGGGGGGGGGCGTAACTTTGGTCAGCTATTACTCCCTAACCATGAATGAGAAAGTAAAGTGATTTCATTTCCTCAAATACCCGCCAAGTGCCCTATCGTTTGAATGTAAAGTTTGAACATTCTGATAAAGAGATTGAATTTTAGACCGGAGCACTGAATTGGTCTATAATGCTTTATAAGTATGGGGTGGGGGGCGTAACTTTGGTCAGCTATTACTCCCTAACCATGAATGAGAAAGTAAAGTGATTTCATTTCCTCAAATACCCGCCAAGTGCCCTATCGTTTGAATATAAACTTTGAAAGTTGTGATAAAGAGATTGAATTTTAGACCGGAGCACTGAATTGGTCTATAATGCTTTATTAGTATGGGGTGGGGGCGTAACTTTGGTCAGCTATTACTCCCTAACCATGAATGAGAAAGTAAAGTGATTTCATTTCCTCAAATACCCGCCAAGTGCCCTATCGTTTAAATGTAAAGTTTGAAAGTTCTGATAAAGAGATTGAATTTTAGACCGGAGCACTGAATTGGTCTATAATGCTTTATAAGTATGGGGTGGGGGGCGTAATGTTGGTCAGCTATTACTCCCAAACCTTGAATGAGAAAGTAAAGTGATTTCATTTCCTCAAATACCTGCCAAGTGCCCTATCGTTTGAATGTAAAGTTTGAACATTCTGATAAAGAGATTGAATTTTAGACCAGAGCACTGAATTGGTCTATAATGCTTTATAAGTATGGGGTGGAGGGCGTAATTTTGGTCAGCTATTACTCCCAAACCTTGAATGAGAAAGTAAAGTGATTTCATTTCCTCAAATACCCGCCAAGTGCCCTATCGTTTGAATGTAAAGTTTGAACATTCTGATAAAGAGATTGAATTTTAGACCGGAGCACTGAATTGGTCTATAATGCTTTACAGGTATGGGGAGGGGGGCTTAATTTTGGTCAGCTATTACTCCCTAACCATGAATAAGAAAGTAAAGTGATTTCATTTCCTCAAATACCCGCCAAGTGCCCTATCGTTTGAATGTAAAGTTTAAACATTCTGATAAAGAGATTGAATTTTAGACCGGAGCACTGAATTGGTCTATAATGCTTTATTAGTATGGGGTGGGGGGGGGGGCGTAACTTTGGTCAGCTATTACTCCCTAACCATGAATGAGAAAGTAAAGTGATTTCATTTCCTCAAATACCCGCCAAGTGCCCTATCGTTTGAATGTAAAGTTTGAAAGTTCTGATAAAGAGATTGAATTTTAGACCAGAGCACTGAATTGGTCTATAATGCTTTATAAGTATGGGGTGGGGGGCGTAATGTTGGTCAGCTATTACTCCCAAACCTTGAATGAGAAAGTAAAGTGATTTCATTTCCTCAAATACCCGCCAAGTGCCCTATCGTTTGAATGTAAAGTTTGATCATTCTGATAGAGAGATTGAATTTTAGACCGGAGCACTGAATTGGTCCATAATGCTTTATATGTATGGGGTGGGGGGCGTAACTTTGGTCAGCTATTACTTCCTAACCATGAATGAGAAAGTAAAGTGATTTCATTTCCTCAAATACCCGCCAAGTGTCCTATCGTTTGAATGTAAAGTTTGAACATTCTGATAAAGAGATTGAATTTTAGACCGGAGCACTGAATTGGTCTATAATGCTTTATTAGTATGGGGTGGGGGTGTAACTTTGGTCAGCTATTACTCCCTAACCATGAATGAGAAAGTAAAGTGATTTCATTTCCTCAAATACCCGCCAAGTGCCCTATCGTTTGAATGTAAAGTTTGAACATTCTGATAAAGAGATTGAATTTTAGACCGGAGCACTGAATTGGTCTATAATGCTTTATAAGTATGGGGTGGGGGGGTTTAACTTTGGTCAGCTATTACTTCCTAACCATGAATGAGAAAGTAAAGTGATTTCATTTCCTCAAATACCCGCCAAGTGCCCTATCGTTTGAATGTAAAGTTTGAACATTCTGATAAAGAGATTGAATTTTAGACCAGAGCACTGAATTGGTCTATAATGCTTAATTAGTATGGGGTGGGGGTGTAACTTTGGTCAGCTATTACTCCCTAACCATGAATGAGAAAGTAAAGTGATTTCATTTCCTCAAATACCCGCCAAGTGCCCTATCGTTTGAATGTAAAGTTTAAACATTCTGATAAATAGATTGAATTTTAGACCGGAGCACTGAATTGGTCTATAATGCTTTATAAGTATGGGGTGGGGGGGGGGGGCGTAACTTTGGTCAGCTATTACTTCCTAACCATGAATGAGAAAGTAAAGTGATTTCATTTCCTCAAATACCTGCCAAGTGCCCTATCGTTTGAATGTAAAGTTTGAACATTCTGATAAAGAGATTGAATTTTAGACCGGAGCACTGAATTGGTCTATAATGCTTTATAAGTATGGGGTGGGGGGCGTAATTTTGGTCAGCTATTACTCCCAAACCTTGAATGAGAAAGTAAAGTGATTTCATTTCCTCAAATACCCGCCAAGTGCCCTATCGTTTGAATGTAAAGTTTGAACATTCTGATAAAGAGATTGAATTTTAGACCGGAGCACTGAATTGGTCTATAATGCTTTACAGGTATGGGGAGGGGGGCTTAATTTTGGTCAGCTATTACTCCCTAACCATGAATAAGAAAGTAAAGTGATTTCATTTCCTCAAATACCCGCCAAGTGCCCTATCGTTTGAATGTAAAGTTTGAACATTCTGATAAAGAGATGGAATTTTAGACCTGAGCACTGAATTGGTCTATAATGCTTTATAAGTATGGGGTGGGGGGCGTAATTTTGGTCAGCTATTACTCCCAAACCTTGAATGAGAAAGTAAAGTGATTTCATTTCCTCAAATACCCGCCAAGTGCCCTATCGTTTGAATGTAAAGTTTGAACATTCTGATAAAGAGATTGAATTTTAGACCGGAGCACTGAATTGGTCTATAATGCTTTACAGGTATGGGGAGGGGGGCTTAATTTTGGTCAGCTATTACTCCCTAACCATGAATAAGAAAGTAAAGTGATTTCATTTCCTCAAATACCCGCCAAGTGCCCTATCGTTTGAATATAAAGTTTGAACATTCTGATAAAGAGATTGAATTTTAGACCAGAGCACTGAATTGGTCTATAATGCTTTATAAGTATGGGGTGGAGGGCGTAACTTTGGTCAGCTATTACTCCCTAACCATGAATGAGAAAGTTAAGTGATTTCATTTCCTCAACTACCCGCCAAGTGCCCTATCGTTTGAATGTAAAGTTTGAACATTCTGATAAAGAGATTGAATTTTAGACCGGAGCACTGAATTGGTCTTTAATGCTTTATAAGTATGGGGTGGGGGGCGTAACTTTGGTCAGCTATTACTTCCTAACCATGAATGAGAAAGTAAAGTGATTTCATTTCCTCAAATACCCGCCAAGTGCCCTATCGTTTGAATGTGAAGTTTGACCATTCTGATAAAGAGATTGAATTTTAGACCGGAGCACTGAATTGGTCTTCTTCTTCTTGTTTCGTTTGAGGCAGCCGCCTTCATCGTGGTGAAGATTTTGCTACCTTTCTACTACTGGAAGTCTACTGCGCTTGGGAGTGAAGATGTGAAATGTAACAAACCAGGGGTTGGGAATGGGAAGGGTGGATTTAGATCTGTTGTTTAAAACTGTCAAGAGTTGAACTGAGGGCGACCGAGGCTGGAAGGCTGTTCCAGTCCTCGGTCGTCCTGGGGAAGAAAGACTGTCTTCTGTACTCGGTTCTGGATGCAGGGACTCTGTAAGCTGCCGCATGCGAATGTCTGGACGAGCGGGATGGTGTGGAAGGGGTGGGGGCAACTCTCGAGTTTATGACTACTAAGCTATTATGATACTTATAAAAAGTGATGAGTCTCGCTCTTCTCCGCCTGGCTTGCAGGGTGGGCCACTTTAGTTCATCAAGCATGTCCTGCACACTAGAGGTGCGTCTAAAGCGGTTCAACACCCATCGGGCAGCTCTACGCTGTACAGACTCCAATTTGTTAATGTCTTTAGCCGAGTAAGGATCCCAAACTGGGCTTGAGTACTCAAGAATAGGGCGAACAAGTGCTATATATGCCAGTGATTTAACATTTTTGGACCTCACTTTCAGGTTTCGGCGGAGGAAACCGAGAGTGCTACTTGCTTTGTTTGTGATATTAATAATGTGGGTGTTCCATGTGAGATTAGCTGTGATGGTAACTCCAAGGTATTTAGCTTCTTGGACAGTGGAAAGGGAATGGCCGTGGAGGCTGTAGCTGTGAGACATAGGGTCTCGCTTCCTACTAATATGTAGTGTATGGCACTTGTCTGGATGGAATTTCATCATCCATGTCTGTTCCCATTCAGCTAAGTGGTTTAGGTCGCACTGTAAATTTTGCTGATCTAAACTGGAGCATACACATTTATGTGCCATAGTGTCATCGGCAAACAGCCGGGCGATCGAGGAAAGACTCGTGGGGAGGTCATTTATATACAGTAAGAACAAACTGGGGCCGAGAACGGACCCCTGAGGGACACCTGATTGAACAGGAACAAAACTGGATATTGCTCCTTCAACCACTACCGCCTGCTGACGGTCTGACAGGAAGTTTTTAATCCAGGTATTAACTTGGCCCTTGATTCCATAATATGCTAGTTTGTGTGTAAGCAGGGAGTGACAGACTTTATCGAATGCTTTGGAGAAATCCATTATCAGTGCATCCGATTGGTACCGTTTCTGAAGATCGTCTGTCAGTTCATCAACAAGGCCGAGAAGTTGGCTCTCGCAGGAACGTCGTCGGCGAAAGCCGTGTTGTTCCTCGCATATGATGTTATTCTCTTCTGCAAATGACATGATTGTGCTTGTCACTATGTGCTCCATTATTTTACAGGGAATACTAGTCAATGAGATAGGCCGATAATTCTCGGCGCGGTAACGCTCTATAATGCTTTATAAGTATGGGGTGGGGGGGGGTACCTTTGGTCAGCTATTACTCCCTAACCATGAATGAGAAAGTAAAGTGATTTCATTTCCTCAAATACCCGCCAAGTGCCCTATCGTTTGAATGTAAAGTTTGAACATTCTGATAAAGAGATTGAATTTTAGACCGGAGCACTGAATTGGTCTATAATGCTTTATAAGTTTGGGGTGGGGGGCGTAACTTTGGTCAGCTATTACTTCCTAACCATGAATGAGAAAGTAAAGTGATTTCATTTCCTCAAATACCCGCCAAGTGCCCTATCGTTTAAATGTAAAGTTTGAAAGTTCTGATAAAGAGATTGAATTTTAGACCGGAGCACTGAATTGGTCTATAATGCTTTATAAGTATGGGGTGGGGGGCGTAATGTTGGTCAGCTATTACTCCCAAACCTTGAATGAGAAAGTAAAGTGATTTCATTTCCTCAAATACCTGCCAAGTGCCCTATCGTTTGAATGTAAAGTTTGAACATTCTGATAAAGAGATTGAATTTTAGACCAGAGCACTGAATTGGTCTATAATGCTTTATAAGTATGGGGTGGGGGGCGTAATTTTGGTCAGCTATTACTCCCAAACCTTGAATGAGAAAGTAAAGTGATTTCATTTCCTCAAATACCCGCCAAGTGCCCTATCGTTTGAATGTAAAGTTTGAACATTCTGATAAAGAGATTGAATTTTAGACCGGAGCACTGAATTGGTCTATAATGCTTTACAGGTATGGGGAGGGGGGCTTAATTTTGGTCAGCTATTACTCCCTAACCATGAATAAGAAAGTAAAGTGATTTCATTTCCTCAAATACCCGCCAAGTGCCCTATCGTTTGAATGTAAAGTTTAAACATTCTGATAAAGAGATTGAATTTTAGACCGGAGCACTGAATTGGTCTATAATGCTTTATTAGTATGGGGTGGGGGGGGGGCGTAACTTTGGTCAGCTATTACTCCCTAACCATGAATGAGAAAGTAAAGTGATTTCATTTCCTCAAATACCCGCCAAGTGCCCTATCGTTTGAATGTAAAGTTTGAAAGTTCTGATAAAGAGATTGAATTTTAGACCGGAGCACTGAATTGGTCTATAATGCTTTATAAGTATGGGGTGGGGGGCGTAATGTTGGTCAGCTATTACTCCCAAACCTTGAATGAGAAAGTAAAGTGATTTCATTTCCTCAAATACCCGCCAAGTGCCCTATCGTTTGAATGTAAAGTTTGATCATTCTGATAAAGAGATTGAATTTTAGACCGGAGCACTGAATTGGTCCATAATGCTTTATATGTATGGGGTGGGGGGCGTAACTTTGGTCAGCTATTACTTCCTAACCATGAATGAGAAAGTAAAGTGATTTCATTTCCTCAAATACCCGCCAAGTGTCCTATCGTTTGAATGTAAAGTTTGAACATTCTGATAAAGAGATTGAATTTTAGACCGGAGCACTGAATTGGTCTATAATGCTTTATTAGTATGGGGTGGGGGTGTAACTTTGGTCAGCTATTACTCCCTAACCATGAATGAGAAAGTAAAGTGATTTCATTTCCTCAAATACCCGCCAAGTGCCCTATCGTTTGAATGTAAAGTTTGAACATTCTGATAAAGAGATTGAATTTTAGACCGGAGCACTGAATTGGTCTATAATGCTTTATAAGTATGGGGTGGGGGGGTTTAACTTTGGTCAGCTATTACTCCCTAACCATGAATGAGAAAGTAAAGTGATTTCATTTCCTCAAATACCCGCCAAGTGCCCTATCGTTTGAATGTAAAGTTTGAACATTCTGATAAAGAGATTGAATTTTAGACCAGAGCACTGAATTGGTCTATAATGCTTAATTAGTATGGGGTGGGGGTGTAACTTTGGTCAGCTATTACTCCCTAACCATGAATGAGAAAGTAAAGTGATTTCATTTCCTCAAATACCCGCCAAGTGCCCTATCGTTTGAATGTAAAGTTTAAACATTCTGATAAATAGATTGAATTTTAGACCGGAGCACTGAATTGGTCTATAATGCTTTATAAGTATGGGGTGGGGGGGGGGGGCGTAACTTTGGTCAGCTATTACTTCCTAACCATGAATGAGAAAGTAAAGTGATTTCATTTCCTCAAATACCTGCCAAGTGCCCTATCGTTTGAATGTAAAGTTTGAACATTCTGATAAAGAGATTGAATTTTAGACCGGAGCACTGAATTGGTCTATAATGCTTTATAAGTATGGGGTGGGGGGCGTAATTTTGGTCAGCTATTACTCCCAAACCTTGAATGAGAAAGTAAAGTGATTTCATTTCCTCAAATACCCGCCAAGTGCCCTATCGTTTGAATGTAAAGTTTGAACATTCTGATAAAGAGATTGAATTTTAGACCGGAGCACTGAATTGGTCTATAATGCTTTACAGGTATGGGGAGGGGGGCTTAATTTTGGTCAGCTATTACTCCCTAACCATGAATAAGAAAGTAAAGTGATTTCATTTCCTCAAATACCCGCCAAGTGCCCTATCGTTTGAATGTAAAGTTTGAACATTCTGATAAAGAGATGGAATTTTAGACCTGAGCACTGAATTGGTCTATAATGCTTTATAAGTATGGGGTGGGGGGCGTAATTTTGGTCAGCTATTACTCCCAAACCTTGAATGAGAAAGTAAAGTGATTTCATTTCCTCAAATACCCGCCAAGTGCCCTATCGTTTGAATGTAAAGTTTGAACATTCTGATAAAGAGATTGAATTTTAGACCGGAGCACTGAATTGGTCTATAATGCTTTACAGGTATGGGGAGGGGGGCTTAATTTTGGTCAGCTATTACTTCCTAACCATGAATAAGAAAGTAAAGTGATTTCATTTCCTCAAATACCCGCCAAGTGCCCTATCGTTTGAATATAAAGTTTGAACATTCTGATAAAGAGATTGAATTTTAGACCAGAGCACTGAATTGGTCTATAATGCTTTATAAGTATGGGGTGGAGGGCGTAACTTTGGTCAGCTATTACTCCCTAACCATGAATGAGAAAGTTAAGTGATTTCATTTCCTCAACTACCCGCCAAGTGCCCTATCGTTTGAATGTAAAGTTTGAACATTCTGATAAAGAGATTGAATTTTAGACCGGAGCACTGAATTGGTCTTTAATGCTTTATAAGTATGGGGTGGGGGGCGTAACTTTGGTCAGCTATTACTTCCTAACCATGAATGAGAAAGTAAAGTGATTTCATTTCCTCAAATACCCGCCAAGTGCCCTATCGTTTGAATGTGAAGTTTGACCATTCTGATAAAGAGATTGAATTTTAGACCGGAGCACTGAATTGGTCTTCTTCTTCTTCTTTCGTTTGAGGCAGCCGCCTTCATCGTGGTGAAGATTTTGCTACCTTTCTACTACTGGAAGTCTACTGCGCTTGGGAGTGAAGATGTGAAATGTAACAAACCAGGGGTTGGGAATGGGAAGGGTGGATTTAGATCTGTTGTTTAAAACTGTCAAGAGTTGAACTGAGGGCGACCGAGGCTGGAAGGCTGTTCCAGTCCTCGGTCGTCCTGGGGAAGAAAGACTGTCTTCTGTACTCGGTTCTGGATGCAGGGACTCTGTAAGCTGCCGCATGCGAATGTCTGGACGAGCGGGATGGTGTGGAAGGGGTGGGGGCAACTCTCGAGTTTATGACTACTAAGCTATTATGATACTTATAAAAAGTGATGAGTCTCGCTCTTCTCCGCCTGGCTTGCAGGGTGGGCCACTTTAGTTCATCAAGCATGTCCTGCACACTAGAGCTGCGTCTAAAGCGATTCAACACCCATCGGGCAGCTCTACGCTGTACAGACTCCAATTTGTTAATGTCTTTAGCCGAGTAAGGATCCCAAACTGGGCTTGAGTACTCAAGAATAGGGCGAACAAGTGCTATATATGCCAGTGATTTAACATTTTTGGACCTCACTTTCAGGTTTCGGCGGAGGAAACCGAGAGTGCTACTTGCTTTGTTTGTGATATTAATAATGTGGGTGTTCCATGTGAGATTAGCTGTGATGGTAACTCCAAGGTATTTAGCTTCTTGGACAGTGGAAAGGGAATGGCCGTGGAGGCTGTAGCTGTGAGACATAGGGTCTCGCTTCCTACTAATATGTAGTGTATGGCACTTGTCTGGATGGAATTTCATCATCCATGTCTGTTCCCATTCAGCTAAGTGGTTTAGGTCGCACTGTAAATTTTGCTGATCTAAACTGGAGCATACACATTTATGTGCCATAGTGTCATCGGCAAACAGCCGGGCGATCGAGGAAAGACTCGTGGGGAGGTCATTTATATACAGTAAGAACAAACTGGGGCCGAGAACGGACCCCTGAGGGACACCTGATTGAACAGGAACAAAACTGGATATTGCTCCTTCAACCACTACCGCCTGCTGACGGTCTGACAGGAAGTTTTTAATCCAGGTATTAACTTGGCCCTTGATTCCATAATATGCTAGTTTGTGTGTAAGCAGGGAGTGACAGACTTTATCGAATGCTTTGGAGAAATCCATTATCAGTGCATCCGATTGGTACCGTTTCTGAAGATCGTCTGTCAGTTCATCAACAAGGCCGAGAAGTTGGCTCTCGCAGGAACGTCGTCGGCGAAAGCCGTGTTGTTCCTCGCATATGATGTTATTCTCTTCTGCAAATGACATGATTGTGCTTGTCACTATGTGCTCCATTATTTTACAGGGAATACTAGTCAATGAGATAGGCCGATAATTCTCGGCGCGGTAACGCTCTATAATGCTTTATAAGTATGGGGTGGGGGGGGGGGTACCTTTGGTCAGCTATTACTCCCTAACCATGAATGAGAAAGTAAAGTGATTTCATTTCCTCAAATACCCGCCAAGTGCCCTATCGTTTGAATGTAAAGTTTGAACATTCTGATAAAGAGATTGAATTTTAGACCGGAGCACTGAATTGGTCTATAATGCTTTATAAGTATGGGGTGGGGGGCGTAACTTTGGTCAGCTATTACTTCCTAACCATGAATGAGAAAGTAAAGTGATTTCATTTCCTCAAATACCCGCCAAGTGCCCTATCGTTTGAATGTAAAGTTTGAACATTCTGATAAAGAGATTGAATTTTAGACCGGAGCACTGAATTGGTCTATAATGCTTTATAAGTATGGTGTGGGGGCGTAACTTTGGTCAGCTATTACTCCCTAACCATGAATGAGAAAGTAAAGTGATTCCATTTCCTCAACTACCCGCCAAGTGCCCTACCGTTTGAATGTAAAGTTTGAACATTCTGATAGAGAGATTGAATTTTAGACCGGAGCACTGAATTGGTCTATAATGCTTTATAAGTATGGGGTGGGGGGCGTAACTTTGGTCAGCTATTACTTCCTAACCATGAATGAGAAAGTAAAGTGATTTCATTTCCTCAAATACCCGCCAAGTGTCCTATCGTTTGAATGTAAAGTTCGAACATTCTGATAAAGAGATTGAATTTTAGACCGGAGCACTGAATTGGTCTATAATGCTTTATTAGTATGGGGTGGGGGTGTAACTTTGGTCAGCTATTACTCCCTAACCATGAATGAGAAAGTAAAGTGATTTCATTTCCTCAAATACCCGCCAAGTGCCCTATCGTTTGAATGTAAAGTTTGAACATTCTGATAAAGAGATTGAATTTTAGACCGGAGCACTGAATTGGTCTATAATGCTTTATAAGTATGGGGTGGGGGGGTTTAACTTTGGTCAGCTATTACTCCCTAACCATGAATGAGAAAGTAAAGTGATTTCATTTCCTCAAATACCCGCCAAGTGCCCTATCGTTTGAATGTAAAGTTTAAACATTCTGATAAAGAGATTGAATTTTAGACCGGAGCACTGAATTGGTCTATAATGCTTTATTAGTATGGGGTGGGGGTGTAACTTTGGTCAGCTATTACTTCCTAACCATGAATGAGAAAGTAAAGTGATTTCATTTCCTCAAATACCCGCCAAGTGCCCTATCGTTTGAATGTAAAGTTTGAACATTCTGATAAAGAGATTGAATTTTAGACCGGAGCACTGAATTGGTCTATAATGCTTTATAAGTATGGGGTGGGGGGCGTAACTTTGGTCAGCTATTACTCCCTAACCATGAATGAGAAAGTAAAGTGATTTCATTTCCTCAACTACCCGCCAAGTGCCCTATCGTTTGAATGTAAAGTTTGAACATTCTGATAAAGAGATTGAATTTTAGACCGGAGCACTGAATTGGTCTATAATGCTTTATAAGTATGGGGTGGGGGTGTAACTTTGGTCAGATATTACTCCCTAACCATGAATGAGAAAGTAAAGTGATTTCATTTCCTCAAATACCCGCCAAGTGCCCTACCGTTTGAATGTAAAGTTTAAACATTCCGATAAAGAGATTGAATTTTAGACCGGAGCACTGAATTGGTCTATAATGCTTTATAAGTATGGGGTGGGGGGCGTAACTTTGGTCAGCTATTACTTCCTAACCATGAATGAGAAAGTAAAGTGATTTCATGATCATTTCCTCAAATACCCGCCAAGTGCCCTATCGTTTGAATGTAAAGTTTGAACATTCTGATAAAGAGATTGAATTTTAGACCGGAGCACTGAATTGGTCTATAATTCTTTATAAGTATGGGGTGGGGGGCGTAACTTTGGTCAGCTTTTACTCCCTAACCATGAATGAGAAAGTAAAGTGATTTGATTTCCTCAAATACCCGCCAAGTGCCCTATCGTTTGAATGTAAAGTTTGAACATTCTGATAAAGAGATTGAATTTTAGACCGGAGCACTGAATTGGTCTATAATGCTTTATAAGTATGGGGTGGGGGGCGTAACTTTGGTCAGCTATTACTCCCTAACTATGAATGAGTTAGTGAAGTGATTTCATTTCCTCAAATCCCCGCCAAGTGCCCTATCGTTTGAATGTAAAGTTTGAACATTCTGATAAAGAGATTGAATTTTAGACAGGAGCACTGAATTGATCTATAATGCTTAATAAGTATGGGGTGGGGGGGCGTTACTTTGGTCAGCTATTACTCCCTAACCATGAATGAGAAAGTAAAGTGATTTCATTTCCTCAAATACCCGCCAAGTGCCCTATCGTTTGAATGTAAAGTTTGAACATTCTGATAAAGAGATTGAATTTTAGACCGGAGCACTGAATTGGTCTATAATGCTTTATAAGTATGGGGTGGGGGGCGTAACTTTGGTCAGCTATTACTTCCTTACCATGAATGAGAAAGTAAAGTGATTTCATTTCCTCAAATACCCGCCAAGTGCCCTATCGTTTGAATGTGAAGTTTGACCATTCTGATAAAGAGATTGAATTTTAGACCGGAGCACTGAATTGGTCTATAATGCTTTATAAGTATGGGGTGGGGGGCGTAACTTTGGTCAGCTATTACTTCCTAACCATGAATGAGAAAGTAAAGTGATTTCATTTCCTAAAATACCCGCCAAGTGCCCTATCGTTTGAATGTAAAGTTTGAACATTCTGATAAAGAGATTGAATTTTAGACCGGAGCACTGAATTGGTCTATAATGCTTTATAAGTATGGGGTGGGGGCGTAACTTTGGTCAGCTATTACTCCCTAACCATGAATGAGAAAGTAAAGTGATTTCATTTCCTCAAATACCCGCCAAGCTGTAGCGTCCGTAGCCAAACCTGTAGCTTCTGTTCCCCGCCCGTAGCGTACGTATTCCCGCCTGTAGTATCCACCTTTGGACCCACCGTTAGCGTCTATACCCCCAACTGTAGCATCCGTACTCCCACCTGTTGCGTCCGTAACCCACCTGTAGCGTCTGTAACCCACCTGTAGCGTCCGTAGCCCACCTGTTACGTCCATACCCCCTTCTTTAGCATCCGTACTCCGACCTGTCAACATTTTTCATTTATTCTTTATTTCAGGTATAAAAAACAACATAGAACCATTATACATTTAAAAGAGTTACAAGCTTAACATTTACACCAAAGGACAGACAAAATATATATGGATAAACTTAATGAACATGCAGTAAGCCATAGGTGTTGCGGAAAAACGAGTTGCTGTAGTAGGCGTCCGATTTCAACAAGCGTTTAATGATACAGTTATTTGAGGAGAGTAATCTGTTTAAGAAAGAACAACATGTATATATATCCTCCTTGGCCTTGATTCAAATGTGTCTTTTGAGTAGTATACAAACATTGCACTTGCGCTGCACCGTCGTGGCCAAAGTTCACAATCATTCGGAAACAATTATTGTGAACAAGAAGGCATCTAGAAAGTACACCGGAGCTAACAGTTCCAGATTTGAGAGCCAAACAATTGGCCGCAATACTAGTCTCCAAGTGGAGATAAGATCCGGGGTATTTTCGACGTATTTTCGCGGTATTTTATACTTCGTTTCCGTTTTTAGTTTGGGAGAGGATGGAGACCCAACTAAATACGGAAAAGACGTATAAGATACCGACCGCGAAAATACGTCGAAAATACCCCGAATCTTACATCTGCTTGGAGAGTACATTGTCTGTGTTAGGACACCTATGGGGCGCAAGGTAAAAAGTAAATCGTGTGCGTTGGACTGCCTAGGCACTAAAACTAGAGGCAAAAAAGATTCTCTAAACATTTATGATTGATACAGGTAAACTACATACAAACATATTGCGCTGGTTGACTATTGCACACTTTTATGTACGTTACCGTACGCGTACTATTAACTTGAGAACAATCCCGTGGGTTTTTCCCAGTCAACATTCCGAGCACAGTATATGACACATGGACACATGAGACACAGATTTCACATTTTTCCAGTCTGCTTTTCATGTGACGTACTTTCCTGTCCGTGTGGCTAACAACACACAGTGATTTTAGCTTCGAGGTGTTCACGCCACCTACCCAACCCCTACTACCGATTTCAATTGTGACAATGTACAGAGAGACATTTCTGTCAAGCATTTTTTAAAACAATATTGGTTGACGCGATTAAAGGCTTTAGAGGCGTCCATAAAACAAACACATTCATACAGGCGACCCTAACCCCCTGTAGTACTCGATGATTTTGCTAAAAGATAAAAACATACATGTTAATCCCATGTTTAGGTTTAGGTTTAAAGGTAAGCTAAACTTAAAAGTTGAAAAGTCTACTTTACTTATAAATATACCCCAAAGTCAAGTTCTCACTTGTTTTACATAAGTCTGGCATAGTTCAGGGCTCTCCCATTATGATTGAATTAATCAATTGTAAGGTCACGTATTAGAATAACAACCAAAACGATCGTAGGAGCCCCGGCAAACCGAATTTTGAAACTTCTGGCCTAGATTCTCGTTCCACCCATCCAAAAATGGCAGAGAAAGACACTACACCGGGAGTGTACTCCGGTCTTTCGATATCTGCTTGGAACTCATCAAGTTATGGTGCCTTTCTTTATCTGCTTGACAGACGCATTTCTAATTTCTAAGTGCGTCGTGAACAAATATTATGGCAGAACTTAGAGTGCTACGTAGGTATTTTCCTTACAATGAAGTAAGCTCAACCCAGACACCTTCGCTATGTATGGCAATAATTTTTAATTGCCACACTTTTTTCTTTGGTCACCATTTTATAACGTATTTTCCCTTGAATTTCGTCAGTAACTTGTATTTGCTTCTCACAAAAAAGCACGCTAGAGTGAACGTTTGAGTCTATTATGTTTTTTCGTGTTATAAGGTTATTATAATCATTACTTCATCATAAATCATCTCCTGAAAATTTTCCGTCATACGATTATCACTTTAGGGCATGCAGGGGCGGGCCTCAAAAGGGACAAGCCTCTTTGATATAGTCTCCAAGCAGACCTACGGGTTGGCAAAGACCGTATCCAACAGGCAGAAGGAGTTTTCATAGCCAACCCAAGATTGCACTATAAGCCCCTTCTTCCAGTTGGTTACGGTCTTTGCAATCTATTGGGTCTGGTTGGAGACTACTTTGATATACACGGCTTGATATTACGGTTTTGTGTAATTTTAAAGAACGGCACCTCGAAAAACCCTAAGTAAGCCTCCAGAACTACTTACGTCATCATCCAGCCGCCACCAAATACCCTCCCCGGACAGAGCGTACACATGTGCCGTCATAAAATAGTGCAGCCAAACAGGGAACGTTTTATTAATGTGTGGCTAGTCACGACTGTGTTATTGGCTTTACTTGCTTTCGTACTAGCAGGTATAATTTTCTAATAGTGTAAGCTGTCAGAAAGTCTTTCATATGGATCTAAGAAGCTTTCCAGATGTGTACGCGCACGGATACAGTACAAGTGCGTCGGTCCTGTGTGGCGTGGAACTTACTCAGAACAGGGCGGCCATTGTGAGGTGAGGATCTGTGCTTGTTGTAACAGAAAGGGTTGTAGTGTTTTGCCTTATTTTCTGCCACAAAAACCTTCCCAGTTACCTCGTAGTATAGCTGTTTTAGTAATGAGTAAGTACATTGAGGTTCGAGGTTGTAACTGGTGTTGTTAAATATTTTATTTCGTGAGGGCCGGGTCATGGCGGTCGTATGTGGGAGACATTTTCTGGCGTTGAAGTTGAACATGTCGGGCCGGGAGAGAACTGAATTTTTACCGAAATTCTCGCCAATGCCAGGAGAATGTAATCATTGTATTTGTGTGTGTGGAACCTGGAGTCTGTAGACGATATTTCTGTGCTTTTTGTGCGTGTAAATGCCAGTTTCTGTTACCGAGTTCTTTAGTCTGAGAACAAAGGACCGGGGTGGCGTGGTCTGGCCATACGGGTTCTTTGTGTGCACTGAATTCATCATCATCAACAAAGATACATGTGTGTTCAATAATTGAATAAAATATGTTGTATTAAAGCCTATTTCTTTCCCACAGGTCTACGCAGCTAGAAAGGATTGTGACAACACAGATATGATGTCTGAAGTGTTCATTTTAACTGGCAAATCATCTCAATGTCTACAAAAGATTGCTGAAACAACACACCCAGCCCGTTGAACAACAGAAGCTGCTCCAATAAAACTTCCAAACACATCAAAATTTACACATAGGTGACAGAGCATGCATTGGCTACGGTGAGACATCCAGCTTACTCAGTGTGTGTTAGTCAGGTAGATCAGTATTACAGCTGTCAAGCCTCTTGGAAACCCAGACTTCGGGGACTGTGCCTCTGGCTCAGTGGGGGCTTGTTCGGCTTAGTTAGATGAGTTTGCTGGATGCCAAAGTCTCAAATCAGGTACCATCCCTTTTGCTCTTGTTCCTGGTGTCAACCTCTGTAGATGACCCACATGAAAAGAAACATTGCGATAGGCTGTTCCTGTTGTATACACAGTTCACTTGTAGTCTTCGGGGGCCAACTGTTTCTTGCAAATGGTTGATCCTGCTCTGTTGACTTGAACATACCATTGGCAGTCTTTTGTTGCTTACCCCACCCAACCTATCTGCCAGTCATCATCTACAGTAAACCTATCTTCTGTCTGTAAAGAAAAAGACATTCCTGTTCAGTATTCTCATCTAGACAGCTCTACACAACGTCCAGCTGTGCCTATAGTAACACGACAGAAAAACGGATATTATACAGCATGTACAAAGTATGTATCTGTTGAAGTTGCTATATCTCTGCAACTAAGTTCTGTATCAGAGTGCGCCCACTTGTAACGGACTGCCAATCTGCATTTTATTTCTTGATGTACCATCAGTGTAGCTGACCAAACGTCTGAGTTAACACATTCCTTAACCAACATGAACATGGCTCCGCTTGGTGCTTTCAAACTCCCGAGAATTACAACTGCCTGTCACTACATACTATCTCGGCTTCCTAGAAATCTCATTGATACTATTTCTTGTCACTTGTCACACGAAAAACAAGAAATCCTCTGAGGTGACATGACATTTTTTCATTAGTGTTGGCGCTATGTTCTGCGCAATGGCCAAGGTGGTTTAAAAGTAATTATGTGCACAATCATCATAATCATAAAATGTATGCGCTTTATTCATGAGCCGACAATGTTGAACAGAGACTTGCGCCCTGAAACCGTCCCCTAATCGGTTTGTGTAAGGTGTAGGTCTCTTGACGACGCAGCCTGTCCTTCACTTTCTGTCTCTTGATTCTGTGATTCAAGGATGTCGAACACCTATAGCTATTTCTAGGGGGTGACGGGGATCTGGGCCGGCGGCGCCTACCGATCGGAGGTGTGGAATTGGACGGAGTACGAGGGTTCAGCCCGTAACGGTGTAATGGGTCCAACTCCGGCACGTATTCCGGGGTCCTTACTCCAGGTCTTCGACCCGACACACCACTGCGATCCCTATCTCTCGTACTCGTCGTAAAGAGCCTAGAAGAGACTCTTGGCGTCTCCTCCATCCTCGCGATTGAATCTAGTCCTTTGTTTAGCGTTTCAAAACCAACATCCATATACTCGACCACCCCTCCCCTAACAGACTATTACACAAATCTATCTCTTCTTCCCTTCAGTTCCGTGGGGGGGGGGGGGGGTCTCTAGCCTAGACTACAAGGGCACCAACTGTTGTACTGCGTGTTCCAGAATATCGACCGTTTCCAACTTATCCAAAACGTGGCTGATTCCGTTTCAGCCGGGACACGGGTCTGGCTGCCGGGGGCTCGGTCTGTACGATGGGGTTCGGTGGGTCGATCTCGGCGGTAGGGGTGGACATTTCCGTCCGGCTCGAGTCTGAGCCAGGGGACACGGGTCTGGCTGCCGGGGGCTCGGTCTGTACGATGGGGTTCGGTGGGTAGATCTCGGCGGTAGGGGTGGACATTTCGGTCCGGCTCGAGTCTGAGCCGGGACTGGTCATTTCCGACCGGGGCGCCATTGAGGCAGGGCTCCCCGTTTCAGAGAGGAGTTGCGGCTGGGGGGATGGCGATCTAGACGGTGACACATCCCTGGGGCTCCCCGTCTCAGAGAGGAGTTGCGACTGGGGGGATGGCGATCTCGGAGGCACAGCCCTGGGTTCTACGGGTGCAGCGGGAATTAGGAAGGAAGCGACGATGTATTAACTCTGGATATTGTTGTAGTTGTGCAATTGGAATTAGAAAGAAAACGACTGTGTATTACCTGTAAGACATTACAGATATAACAAGCAATTAGAATTGATGAAATTATGATATTCAACTTACGGAAATAGAAGTCCAATGCTATAGCGGCCTGCCATCTCAACCACTCTACAGGGTGTGTAGAGGCAATGGAATGTAGGAATATGTACACAATATCTGGCATTGACTCTGTAAAACACATAATATCAATCTAAGAGTTAATGAAGCACGTTTTCTTAACAGCTAACAGTGGAGGAGGGAAATGTGTAGTGATAGTAGTGATGGTATATAAAGTCCATTTTCCCCACAAATAATACATGTTCCAGTGCCATAATTCCTTTAAAAAAGCAATCTGTTCTCCTAACCAAATTGAATTTTGTAATGACACATGCTGTTTTCACAAGTATAGGACCCTTTTCAGCGCATAGTCCTTCTTATTCTACAGTCTTTTGTAGGTGCAGTCGATGCCTTTTTCCAGACTCTTCCATCAGAAGGTGTTTGATATTTCCCGATGTGTGGCTCTGCCTTAAATGAAATTCTGTACATTGTATTTCCATTGATGTCATTTGGCAGCTCATTAGCGTCTATGATTTTGATGTCATCCCTCATCTTATCAGATGTACTTGAAGAAGGGTAAGATCCAGTAGTGTTATTTTCTTGGTAAACTTCATTCCCCATTTCTGTGTCAATGTCAACTTCTGAATCTGAGATGATCACAATTTCTTCTTCACCTCGGTCTGCATGCATACAATAATTGGTGTTGGGAAATGTTGCTTTACCTCTGTGCCTTTTGGCCATCTTTCTCTTCTTTTTGCTACTTGTTGATGATTCACTCTCTATAGAAGATTCTGGTTGCATGGTATTGTGGACTTGTTCCTCACTGAAGTTAGTTTTACCTTCTCGTTGCACAGTTTCGCTGTCAGAATGATGTATGTCTCTGCTTGTGTCTTTTTGTGATTTCTGTGTTTGATCATATCATTAATGAAAACAGCATTTGGGTAAAGTTGTAGTGCATCGTTCAGCAGAAACAAAGAGACCTCAATAACTCCTGTGACCGAGGCTTTATCAGCTTCCTTAAGGTTGTCAAGGCGGCTGATTGTTTCTCTCTTAGTGCTAAAAAAGTAATATATATCGTGGCGCTTATACTTCAAGTATATATTTCTGACCATTAAAGGGCCATAAATTTTCCTATTAATTATCTAGAAATACGCGAAAATGTTTGTCCCAGGCGCTCCCACAGGGGTGCAGCCGCTTTGCTGGAAGCGTTATGCGCATGCGCACTCGCGCCTTGGAGAGAGAATGGCGGCCATGTTTTCTCATGCTGTACACAAGTTACGGCCCGACTCCACGCGATTCTAACCGGAAAAACTGATTTTTTAGCGTTGGTACGTATGTATAAACATCTTCAGAGGATACACTACCCTTTCGAAACATTATTTTTGGTCTTGTATCTCGTGAAGTCGGCCAATCTCGACCCTTCGTCGGGCTCGTGCCTGCACACTTCTTTGTTATGATAAGATTGTAGAGTAGCGTAGAGTCTTCGGTAACGTACTGGACTAGCAATGTGTTCTCTACAAGGATGTACCTACTTGCCACACCTCAGCGGGACTACTGGCCGATTTAGTCGGCAGTCTAAAGCCCGTACGCTGTCTACTACCACGAATTTTGCACAATACTTCTTCTTTGTTCTTGGGTTGATCATCTTCAGCATGGTTTCACCATCTGACTTGATTGATGTATCATTGTACATGGTCAGTGTTCTTTGATTGCTGTCCACTTGGTAGGAAATGTTGTGCTTCTTCAACACTTTCCTCGGCATGACGTTGCAGGTGGCGCCAAGGTCTAGCTGGAATCTCACACTCTTTCCCTCGACCTTCATCGTGGCATACACCTGTTTGGCGTATGAGTTCGCATTCACTCCATACGCATATGCATTCTCTGGACTTGGCCTCTCATCATTGATTGTCATCAAGAAGTCTCCGTGGTCTTCATCTTCCACTGCATGTACAGCTGTCTTCTTCTTGTACTGTCCTGGTGCCTTTCCCATTTTCCTGGGCTGCTTCTTGTCTGCACTTTTGCATGCTCTTGCAAAGTGGTTTGGTTTCCCACACGCCGAGCATTCTTTCCCATAGGCAGGGCATGCATCTCTTCCCGGAGGATGTTTCTTGGCACAATAACTGCAGCTTCCGGCGGAGGACGTCTTCCCCGTCTGTGGAACTGCTTGTTTCTTTGCCCTGGCTTTGCCTGGCTTGTAGGCATAGTGGACTATGTCTTCACTGTTCTTCATCGTCTGTATGCTTCTTCTAGATACTTCCGCGGCCCTGCAAATTTCTCCACATTTTTTTAGGCTGAGGTCACTCTCTCTCAGTAGTCTCTCTCGGACCTTCCCATCTGAGATTCCACACAGGATTCTGTCTCTAATCAGGGAGTCCTTGATGGCACCAAATCCGCATTCCGCCGCTAGGGTTCTCAACTCGGTGAGATACTCGTCAAACGTCTCTCCACTAGCTTGAGATCGTGTGAAGAATTTGTGCCTCTCGACAGTCTCATTCTTCTTCGGGTTACAGTAGGCTTCGAAGGCTGTCATCACCTGTTCTACTGTTCTGTCTTTTTCTGCTATTGGAGCGTTATCATTGTTCACGATTGTCAGCGTCTCGTAAACCTTCCTCGCATCTTCTCCAATTACGTACAGAAAAGTCTTCTTCTTCTTAACAGCATCATCTACTGTAAGGTCCAAGTACAAAGTCATCTCTTCCTTCCATCTTTTCCATGTCACACTCAAGTTTCTTGAATGCACATCTAAGGCACTGGGAGGTTTCAAACTATACCCCTCCGCCATATTGTTTACAAGTTGTCAGGTTAATCAGGCACTAACAAGACAGTGATGGATCTCTGTATCCACCAACTTTGGAGTTGACCTGTCCTTGCTGAAGCAGGAGTCTTGTTAGGAAGTCCCTAAGCTGTCAATTCCTAGACGCTTGGAATGTGGTTAGAACAAAGGGCTAGTCAAACCTTGCGCTGCTTGTGGGCTGCCTCTCCAACTTCTCGTATCTTTTCAACGATTCCCGTTGGAGTCCCACTTCTGACACCATGTAACACGTCCTGTCTCGTCGTGGACTGTTCTTCTACCTCTTGGTAGGGTTCCAATGAATAACACCACTCCAGTATGCACTTTCTGATGGTTTATTCCTAAGCTGGACAGACGCTATCTTAGTCTGCCAGGTAGTCTCTTGAGGTCTTACTCTTGGGCATGCGTGTTAGTCTATATGTTAATGTTGCTAAACTAGCACACATGTTACACCCAGCTTTAGTTGCAGGAGCGGGTCGATGGCGAGAGTTTGCCGTTTCATTTAGACCTATCTAGTGGTTCTTTTGCCGTTGAAAATTGTCGTTCTTGGGCTTGTGATGTATAGAATGACTCCGTAAGATGTCATAGTTGCACGTATCTAGTTTTGGACACAGTCCTACGTAGGAAATCCTGCTATTTGGGGCGTTTTGAGTTGGCCACGCTATGTTCTTTTGGGCCGTTTTGAGGTGGTCACGCCATTTTCAGTTTGGCAGAATGTGGGATGTGTTTCGCCACGTCGTGACCTTGTGTAAACCCTCAGGTTTTTGTCTCGACTATAAGGTTGCAATGTCTCAAGTTTAGAATTGCCCCGTGCTTTGTCGTTTTTAATGTTCGGGAAACTACGGCCTGAAGAATTACGTGGGGCAGGCCGCGTCTGACACCTCAGTGACGGGTTATCTTGCTTACGTGAATCATGCAACCTAACACACCGGTTTGTCATCCGTGTTGTCTATGTGGAAGTATGTGCAAGCCTAAAGATGATCTTTGTATTAAGATAAAATAGGCAGTTACGTTTGGTAACACGAGACGAGGTACTCTACTTCTATTTTTAATAAACTACTCGCTGTATCAAATATCTCCACTTGCTGGCTCGAAAAAGGTCACTAGCCTTTGTTGAATATACCGTCATTTATTCTCGTCAATTTTTACGGTGTTTTCTGATTCGTCCCGTGACCCAGAATGAGTGAATTGCGAAACATGTACTGCCAAAGCAGCCAGTCGCAACTTGCATCTGGGTAGTACATTTACCAGTATTTCTTCTCACGGCCCGTGTCTGCATTTTCTCAACAACAATCGTGTATAGTACCTCAGATAAACTGCAAATAACATGAACAAGCTGTGAAGATCATCTCGATAAATCATTTAGAGAATCGTCTCTGCTGTCTCGTGTAAGTCAGGGTTATTCTTACAGCTGTCCAGCCTCTTTGAAACCCAGACTTCGGGGGCTGTGCCTCTGGCTCAATGGGGGCTGGTTCAGTTAAGATAGGTGAGTTTGTTGGATGTTCAAGTCTTTGTATTTGATTTTGCTCTTGTTGCCAGAGTTCTGAATTCTCACTACACTCTTAAAAAACAAGTAAGCTCACGAACTTCAATTTGAAATTATTCTCAGCTTGCAAATGTCTTGGGATTATTGTGAATCACTGTTTTCTGGGAAAGGGTAACTACCTTACTTTGCTTGAGCAAATCATATGTCCACAAAATACAACAAAGAATGATATCGTTATTTCTTGTACTGGCCTTCTGGTAGATGCACCCTTAATTTCGTCAGCCCATCTGAGATTAGGACTGACCCTACCGTCCATGTCCACATTAGTTAGAGGAGACGATAAAACACCTATGAAACAAGAGTATTTCAACTCCTGTGCAGACACACATGAAACAAGAGTATTTCAACTCCTGTGCAGTCTGTGTCTGATGTTCTAGTGTTGTTTTAGTGCTTGGCCAAATGTGTCACCCAAGGGTTACACGAATGGGGATGGCCGCCATCCGTATGCATGTGGTCTATGACTTTTTTATTAATGATTTTTATAAACAATGTCTACTCCTTTTGTTTGCTTATAATTTAAACAAGGCAACTTATTGTAAATAACTACTCGCTGACAGTCCTGGGGGCTATTTCTGGTATGTCTTCCTGTAACTAGCAGTCATGTCTCGTCTGTTCATGTTGGGGTCTGCAATAAGGTGATGCTCTACGAACACCATTGTAGGAGCGATGCTTGACAAAACAGTTATCTTTTCTGAGAAACAATTGTAGGGCAAAGAACTAGAGTATTTGATCTCTGAAATAGCATTAATCATAATTGTAAATCTTTGACTGATACTCATAGTTGTGCTCACCAAGAAGAGTAATGCTGTTTCTGTGCGGCAACAGAATTTTTAGCTGATCTGCTCCCATGGCACACGGCTTCCTGAATTTGAATCCCTCCGGCAGCCCTTTCACCACCTTCTTGTATGGGAACTCATGGCAACTTATTCGTGAAGTCCTTATCAAGAAAAGCACCTATGATAGCGGGGTGAGGGCCTGATGGCTCCCTCCTCCCATCAAGTTCTGCGGAAAAGTACAATCTCATCAGCTCATTGAAGAACTGCTTAGGTTTTTTTTGACTGAAGTCTCTTCTTGGTTAGGCGTTTGGGATATATCTCTCCTCCATGCTCGATACCCCCCCAATGGGACTGGCCAGCCTGAGAAGTAAAAAAGATTGTAATATATATATTGTATGGATTATGTAAGGCCATGTTACAAATTACAAATGGTATGAAACTAGCATGGCATTGGCATGAAATCAGATTCTGTGTAATTAGTCATTATTTAAACTGATTTGGCCTTATACAGGCGTACTTAATCTTGTATTTCGCTCATTGACCAGTTCGCAGGGTACACTTTCCTGAACTGTCAAAACTTCTGTCAATGCATTTTTCGTCAAGTGCCACCAGCGTTTCTGTTTCAATGTTATCTAGATGTTTGCCTGTGAACAAATATCATACTAGTAAATGGATTGTTAGGGCAAAATAGTGCCTAAGTTCCCAGTTCGTTATGAAAAGGGCAGATTACTTTCTAGTAGCATGAAGAGAAAAACTTTCTTTTAAAACTTCTTGTATTTCTTCTTGAGATGAAACATCTTGACCATCATAAGCTAGACTGTCGTTGGGGTTGACGGGCTCGGTAGTAGACAGTTGTTGGGCGGCTGCCACTGCTGCCTCCTCCTTACTGACGTCCTGGCCATCCTGGATCTCGTTGGCTGCCCGGATGGTAAAGTGGGCCAAACGAGCCGCTGATTCCTTATCTTTTGTGTCGAGGCCGGTCATCCTCAGCAGGGCCTCCGGCGGCTCACAGGTCAGCGTGCCTATCCTCTCAAGGATTTCGTCTGCGTCGTATCGCCGTAAAGGCACCTCCGCCTCGATACGAGCTAAGAGCTCGTCCGGCGGGGTGGGCACGGCCTGGTCGCTGATTTTGGTGATCAACGGCACGACGCTGTGGCCGACTAGTGTGGCGTTGGAACGTAGTACGGTAGGAGCAGCCATGGTAGCCTTCCGACTTCGGTCATGCAAACCAACGGAATTAAGGGGTTTGTATCGATATCGATGACAACAGATTCAGTATCGCTGTCATCATCAATTACGATGATTGGAGGTGACTGTGCTGGTGGTGGTGGTGCCGCTACCTCCATCACAGCAGGCGCCGCGACTGGAACTTCCATCGCCGCAGGCGCCGCGACTGGAACTTCCATCGCCGCAGGCGCCTCGACTGGAACTTTCATCAACGCAGGTGCGTCATCAGCCCAGGAGGCCCAGATGGTCTCCAGAAGTTGAGTGTACAGCTGGTCCGCCTATGAAAATATATATCGTGTCACTTATATAACACTTATATTACATGTCTTTTTGCTTTAGCTGATCTATCATTGGTTGGACTCGACCTGGATGCCACCATTGGCACTGAGCGTATTAATGATTTTCCACGCTGCAGTCTTCTGCGGTTAGCAAGTCACTAGGTCTCTGCTTTTCACGCGGTGGTGTGTTGTGTACGCGACGCTTTCGTGTCTGCGATCGTAACTCACCATGAATGTGAACCAGCAGTCTCCGGTTTTCCATATGCAGGTCAGAGGACTGCCTTAACCTATTCACATCTACTGAGGACCGCTGTCATTGTCTCGAACATGAAGCGCTGCCATTCTCAGGGGGTTTACTTGAAGGACACACAGCAAACCTTGTCTGTGGATAAAAGGCCAACTTTTCCGTATGTATAATCTTCATTGAAATCACCGTGAACCAGAAATTGGTGTAAGATAATGCTGTTTGATATCAAATTCATAACTCACCCATAATGTGACACTGGGATGGGGGTGCTGGTTTCCTCTAGGTTTCCTCCAGTGGTGACAGTGTGGTTCTTTCGCCAGAGCCTTACTGGCTTGTCATGATCTTCGTACATCTCCTTTTGTTTCTTGATGGCATGTTTGTGTGCTGTAGTGATTCCCATCTTACAAAGCCTGTGAAAAGCTTTCTCCTGATCCTATGACAGGATAGCGCGATGCAGATCCTTGTCATTGCAATACGTGACAACGTCACGAAGGAGGACAAGATTATTTAAAATGGATCTGCCCGGCACAGAACAGGACTGGTCGGGGTGCACCAGCGTTGACATAACTGACTTTATACGATTAATCAAAGCCTTTGATAAAATTTTACAGTCCACATTTAAAAAAGGATACGGGACGCTTATTCTTGGGGTCGGATGCGTCACCGGCCTTTTGCAACAAAGTAATTACAAAAAGATTTTGGAGAGGGCTCAAAGAACTCTCCACCAAACCCTCTAAAAGAACATGAAACACATCCTCCCCCAAAAGGTCCCACATGACGACATAAAATTCTTTCGGCAGACCATCCGCCCCGGGGCACTTACCACCCTCCATGCCCTGTAGCACCTCTAAAAATTCAACCCCCGTAAGAGGGGTTTCCAGCATAGCCGACTGTTAATTGGACAATGTTCTATCCACACGAGACAACAGGGTATCCATGCTGACCCTGTCCACAGGCTCAGCGGCAAAAAGTTGTTTGTACAAACCACGATAAAATTTAAAGTGTCAAACTGGTCCGTCAGAAGGTCACCATATGCATGCCGCACATTTAGAATCTCTCTCTAATGGCTCCTGTTCTTCTCAGCGCGTAAGAAAGAAGAAAAACACTTCTCACCCTCCAACTTCTTGCAGACTTTTCCACCTGCATTCCCCTTACCATCTGCCACATACTTCCCCCTGTCCCTAACACAAGGCAAGGCAGGAAAGAATGACAAGTCTTCCATTCCTCCTGTTTCTGACGAAAGATGGCTGGAGACCTGCACCTTACCGGTAAACGGGCTCTCTGCCACAACAAGAAGGTATTTTAGTAGTGGTCGTAGGTACTCTGTCACACAGCAGCCATCCGGACGTTTCTGAGCAGTTCTTCCATGTCTGGTGGAGTTAGTCCATCGCTGAGGAAATCTTGTAAAAGCTGGCGGCCACGTGCTGTGTTCACAAACACCCTTTCTTGGAAACTACTGCCAATGGCTCTGGATTCCTTCTCATTTCCACTTTGCTCCATCAATGATGGCATCAACTCACGTCTAAAGCTTAGTGCAGTTCCATCGCAAATCACAACGTTTTGTGACGTGCCACAAACAGGACACATAAATCCATCATCGTAGTGAATGTCTAGCAATTGAACAAAGGAGTGCCACGCCAATCGGAACTTGTACCAAGTTTGCCTCGAATAATGTTTTTCGTTCTATATCTTAATCAATGTGAGAACTTCTATAGCTGTATTTATAGGTACTTAGCACAGAAACAAGACACTTTTGGTGAGTATATAAAAGCACTAGAATACAAGCAAACTTATTCATTTACCAGTGGAAGACTGCATGTCGAACTTCTGGTACGGCCAGCTTTCTCCCACCCTCAGGTTGACGGTGCTTGCGCGGAACTTCATTTACGGCAGTGGGGTCTTCAATATGTCTCTGGTTTTCATGTAGGGCGCGCCGAAGAACGTGTTTTGCTTCCGGAAACTCTTTGTCGTCATTCGCTGCTCTCGCAAATGCCGGATATGCCTCCCTTTTTCGGCTTCTGCTGAACCCAACCTTTGCGTTTTGGATCCCATCTCTTGGGAAGAGCCGCGGCTTCTTCTTCATATCGTTTCTTTAATTCGTAGCAACGCTTCCCTATATCATACTTTTCTATAAGCGACTTCGATAGAGGTGTTAGTTAGCTGTACAAAATGGCAACGACTCTCAGAATGGTCCTACCTATTACTCGTGGTTCACGACCGAGGTTTTGTCGTGTGATCAGAGCGGTCCTCAACGCTTTTCATATGATACAGATTTGGTGGAACACGTTACGCACTTCTGTTGGCCTGGGACGTTTCCCACCACCACGGGCACAGTTGTTTTCGTCGACAGGATCAGTTAATTCAACCAGATCCTCTAATCTTTAAACGACTGTAACAAATTCCCCTGAGTGACGACCTGGCATCTCTTAATATCATCAGGGCAGCAGCGTTCCTCATTGCTCTTGTGACGACCTGTCGGCCAGTTGCGATTCATACCTGATCTTCAGGGAATCTGCAATTCCTTTACCAATTTTCAGATTTCTTTTGCTCACTTTTGTTACAAGCTCCACTTCCATCTCAATGATTTTATTTTGAATAGGAATAATTCGTAAGTAGCCATTTCTGCAGCGGCAAGGATTGGGTCCTCGTCATCAGACATCTGTGTGCTAATGGAAAAAAGAAGAATCCACTGCTCAAATATTCTGTGCACAAAACTCTATTTTAAGCCCTCTCCTGATACCTGCAGAAATACAACAGTGCATATTAGTGTAAATGAGCATATTTTTGGACAAAGACATGAAGTACTCACCTCCAAATCCTTCTCCTTTTCAAACAGCAAAGTGCGGTCCCGTTCACCGTTAGATAACAGATAACAGCATTCTGTTATGTTTTCATGTCAATGTCAAAATAGTAGAGTTAGACACAATAAACATAACAGTTCAAAGTCGAAAATTCATTAGGCGTAGCCAGTCTTCTCAAATGTGCGGTATGTTGGGGCCCCAATGCAGGCCCTAATGGCATCCTTTGATGACACTTAAAGTCCAAATTTAGAATTAAGTGTCTGCATATGAAAACGTAAGTGGAATGGTGACCCTACCTGGCTGCAGCCAGAAGACCAGGTTACCTGCGTACAGTTAACCCGCTTCCAACACCTGAACTTCCAGACCTTTCTCCCGCATGTTGTAGGTCAACTTCTCAGGCTGCTTGATCTCTTTTCTCTCCACAAACCTCAAACCAAGCATAGAAGCACTGTGGTTCTAGGACCAGACGTGCTAACATAAATGCAAAAAGAAAATGGCAATGAATTTAATGGTGAACGCAGACACTTGCCTTTCAAAAATCAGTCTATTTCATCTGAACTTAAATGTGAAATGTGTACATTGAGACCTTTGTTGTAATCGATACTGACCTTGTTATATTAACTATCTTCCTTGATCATTGAACATTACACGTGATTCACCATGTAAAAGACCTTTAAGATGCATGAAGCCACTTCCTGAGCAGTCTTGGTCTTGATTGGATATGCCTCTACCCACTGAGTATAGTAGTCTGTACACGTAAAGAGATGAGGCACAGACAACGGCCCCGTCAGATCCATGCCCAATAGGTCCCAAGGGCCTGTCACCTGTGTCAAAATTGTGATAAATGGTTCTGTCAAAATATCCAGGACTAAGTTTTGGGACATTGAATACCTGTAAATATTAAGTGTCGGATGAGTGTTGAGACGAGAAGAAAATGTATTGTTCGCCAAGCTAGACTTGTATTGAAAAATAATACACTTATTAACTTTAGTTACACATATTTGAGGACATGTAACAAATCCTTTGAATTGAAGCAAGATACATTTTTGAATTTATATGCTTTTTTTTCTTAACCGGCTGGATCACACCCCGGAGTTCTTACTTGTCCTTGGTAGCTAACGTAAGGGTGGTTGAAAATGGTTGCGTGGTAGAAAATGGCTGTAATCCTCCTTCAGTTCTCTGTAAAACCAACCAGCGCCGTTTGTCGAACAGACCCAGCAGCAGATCGCTGAGGTCTCGTCATAGGTCACAGTGCAGAAAACGCATTGAGTGGGGAGCAGGTATTATTATGTCAAATTGCCCTACCCTATGGTATGAAAACACTGTTTGAAACGGAGAATTGTACAAACATTATACACGCTTTATTACATGAAATGTTTGTCTAGTATAATCGAAAGGCTTGCGTCAAAAACCTTCCCCTTCCATGCTATGCATCTTTTAATCTCTTGTCTTATCTTTTAACGGCAAAAAACGTGGCTATCCGCAGCGAAAGCTTCGCACGGGAGCTTCTTCTAACGGGGGCCTGACCAGCGGGGGTGCTGGAAGCATGTGGCTGGCACGCCGCCTGTCTCGCGCGCATCAATAAAAAGCTTATTTCAGTGGTTAGCGCCTTGGTGCTAAACCAATAGTGAACATTATCAAACAGCACGACTTGACACTTACATGTACAGTCTACAGGACGGATAGAGTGAGATCGTAGCTCACAATACAAATGGTCCAGGATGTCAAGTTAGAAAACAATATGGAGGTTCATAACGTGTTAATGCGCTTACTTGTTGTCTTATATACTTGTTGAAACACTTGTATACAGCTAGATAGGACTTGAATCCACGGTACAACGGCTATCTATCCCTCTTGGGATACATTCATAGTTTGTGACACGTTTGGGAAGCGACAACAGTCCACCTGAATCCCAGATATCGCGGGATCTTTTTGCTGTTTGATGTTTGTCAAATTCACTTCCATCAGACCACAAATGTCCCAAATGATATTTGTCGAAAGTATGAAAGAATGATTTATGCTTTGTACAGTGACTGAAGTTTGTGACGTTAGATTTTTCCTGTCTAAAAGAGAAGGTATCCTTGCAGACGACGATTGACGGCCACGATTTGTCCAGACCTTGTTACCAGCGACGTCGATCGCCATGCGTGGTTTTCATGGCAAGCAGGACGGTTTACTAAGAATGTGGAGTCCAACCCCAGTGCCAAATCAGAGATGAACAACACGAGAGATCGTCAAACGAGGAGGCGACCCAGTTGATAAAGCAGGACGGTTTATAAAGAATGTGGAGTCGGACCCCAGTGCCAAATCAGAGATGAACAACACGAGAGATCGTCAAACGAGGAGGCGACCCAGTTGATCAAGCAGGACGGTTTATCAAGAATGTGGAGTCGGACCCCAGTGCCAAATCAGAGATGAACAGCACGAGAGATCGTCAAACGACGAGGCGACCCAGTTGATAAAGCAGGACGGTTTATTAAGAATGTGGAGTCGGACCCCAGTGCCAAATCAGAGATGAACAGCACGAGAGATCGTCAAACGAGGAGGCGACCCAGTTGATAAAGCAGGACGGTTTATTAAGAATGTGTAGTCGAACCCCAGTGCCAAATCAGAGATGAACAACACGAGAGATCGTCAAACGACGAGGCGACCCAGTTGATAAAGCAGGACGGTTTATTAAGAATGTGGAGTCGGACCCCAGTGCCAAATCAGAGATGAACAGCACGAGAGATCGTCAAACGAGGAGGCGACCCAGTTGATAAAGCAGGACGGTTTATTAAGAATGTGGAGTCGGACCCCAGTGCCAAATCAGAGATGAACAACACGAGAGATCGTCAAACGAGGAGGCGACCCAGTTGATCAAGCAGGACGGTTTATCAAGAATGTGGAGTCGGACCCCAGTGCCAAATCAGAGATGAACAACACGAGAGATCGTCAAACGACGAGGCGACCCAGTTGATAAAGCAGGACGGTTTATTAAGAATGTGGCGTCGGACCCCAGTGCCAAATCAGAGATGAACAGCACGAGAGATCGTCAAACGAGGAGGCGACCCAGTTGATAAAGCAGGACGGTTTATTAAGAATGTGGAGTCGGACCCCAGTGCCAAATCAGAGATGAACAACACGAGAGATCGTCAAACGAGGAGGCGACCCAGTTGATAAAGCAGGACGGTTTATTAAGAATGTGGCGTCGGACCCCAGTGCCAAATCAGAGATGAACAACACGAGAGATCGTCAAACGAGGAGGCGACCCAGTTGATCAAGCATGACGCCCCATGCAGGGAGGAAAAAGCGCGATAGATCGTCAAAGACGGGGTTAGTAAAGACGTTTTACCTATGTGGGCAGTAATGTTAAAACCAAACACCTTCGTGACCGCGGGACAGTAGAACCTTACGGAGTTAGAACTAGCGAACGGTATACCCTGACCGTCCGGCCCGACACGCCTAGAGAACCGCAGTAGTGGCGGAATTAACAACTACGAAACAAAAAAGCAAACCGAGGAAAAGCGAAACACAGAAACTCTATGCGGATAACTGTCCAGCTGCCAGGCAGATAAGACACAAACTTTGCTGAAGAGGGGGTTGGTCGCGCCTCTGTCCGACACGGTTCTTGTGAAGGAAGCAATAATCCGTGTTTTTTCAGCCACATTTTAACCCTGACTGCACAGGACTTCAGACAATTTTTTTTTTTAAGGGGCGATTTGTTCAAATCTTACCAGAGCCTTGAGCTCTGCAAGCCTGTAGAGGGATTTCGTTACATTGCTGTAGATGCTGTAACCAGCATGCTTAAACTTTTCATTTGTGGGATGTCCTTGGCCGCCTGTTAAGCTGCGATATCCGTAAATCAGCGGGGCCAGGCAGATTTCTTTCACTCTGTCTATCTCTCACTGGAGTGTCTCGTCCTGGGAGGGGGTACTCAAGACAATATTTACATGAAATCGCCGGTCTCATCACCAACACTTGCCTAAGAGCAGGCAACCTTGCGGGGGTTGCAAAGTTCCAAAAAAATTTACCTGCAATGCATCATGTACACTTTGGGGGCGAAGTGGAGAATCAGCGCGTGAAATGCGTCCAGGACGGATGTCTGGTAGCTAGATGAGAGTCGCTTAATGTCCTTGCACAGCCTCTGGTTAGTGGTATTCTTTCTGTTTCGACCGACGTCTTTGTATCGTATCTGAAGAACATACCAGGTGGGATTTGTAACTTCATTCTCTCGAAAACTTAAACTCTCCAGTGGATAAAGTTCTGCCCGAAAGGTTTTGTGTCCTGCTCCCATGTGACACAGCTTTCCAGGAGACGCATGAGGGCCATGTCCGTGTTTGCTATGTATTGTAGTCTACTTAAAAAGACGTATTTCGGCCGTATCTTAGCATCACATTATGAGACGACTCTTGACAGGTTCGAATTACCGCGTCCAAGTTCTGGGTGGATTCAGTCCTGCTCTTGTTGCTGTGTCGATTCCATACAGCGGGCTGTGCATTGGGCAGCTGGCAGCAATTTTGTTCTGTATGATAAGGGGAGATAGTAGGACAGTAAATCTAGTCACATTGGAACCAGAATGGCCAAATTGCAAAGTACATACTGTATGATAGCTTATATTACCGTGCCACGTGTCGTTTGAATTTGTCGTACGTGACCCTTCCTCGTATGGAGGACGGGTCACAGATCAGGAGTTACTACGATCATGTACATGATACTCAATCTGTATACCTGTTGCAACACAATAGAACAGTATGATTAAGTTTGTGATTAACCATAACCCTAGCCATCTTTCTACTAGTAGAAGGGGCTGCCTCTCCTGAGGACTTTCTTGGCTCGGGGACGTGCACTTATGCCCTTGATGCCACCTTCTCACAAGCAACGCATGTTTTGTTTATTTGCCGTACCAGTGAGTGTACCATGATTTTTCCTACCAAAGTTAGACTTGACCTTTTCACACCCTTTTACACTTAACTTTACATTAATCCCATTATTAATTGAAATACCATACAACCTTAGCAATGGACCAAACAGGTTTACACTCTGAATCATGTAGCAAAATTCTTCATCCTTATCTGAACATTAAGTAATCCATTCCGAAATAACTGCATGCAGAAATCTCACATGTATACCTGTGATCGGTTAGAGCAAATAACGGAAAAAAATAAAACGTTCAAAACGTGTTAAAAAGATAGATATAAGAAATAAATCATATGTTGCATGACTTGTTTATTTTTCGAGAAGAGCCTATGTATGGTGAGGTAATTGCCTCTTCTACAGCCTCTCTGACAAAGTCTTGTATGTAATCCTTATAGAAGTACGTAGCTGCTGCGGCTTCAAAGACAATGTTGAACCGGTTAGCTCGGAATGCTTTCAGTTTGACAATGTTTTTTTTCTGTACAACATCTTTAGCGGAGTGTATGATATGCAGAAAATCCTTGAATGCTTGAAACGTGATTAGGCCATCCTTCCATCGTGACTCCTTGTCTTTCGTGAGTAGTAGAAAACGCCATCCGCACTGTAACTCATGAAGGAGACATCAGCACAGTCCTCAGCGATGCTCCGGACTTTACCCACAAACAGCCCGTCTTGTAGGCCACTGCCACCATCTGGTCAACCTCAAGCGGCTTCGGTGGGTAAGATTTCCGGAGCATGCTGGACAGCCTCTGCTGGCCTGGTCTTCTTTGCTGTCTCAACCTTGTCCTTCTTGTTCTTTCTCTTGGAGGTTGGCTCCTTGGAGATGAGGTGCTTTCTCTTGACTTCGCCCTTGAGCCATGTGACCAGCTGTCCCTCCTGTGAACAGATGACATGATTTGTGAGGTTTTAACTAGAAAAACACTTCTCATAGGTCTAAGGAAAAGCCATTGCTCTAAACCATGATACAGCAAATTTCTGACTACAGGGAGAAGACCATTGTTTCGAGATATACATAACAATATTTTTTCACCAAGATGTAACAATGTGATCTTACAGATAAGGAAAGCAGTATATAACGGTGTATTTCTCATTTCTTCTATTTTGTACCTTTTGGTGAAAAAGCAAAACAACTTTCAATTATTTGCCAGGGCTGTTAATTTACAAATGCCATCATCAAGACCTGTCATTAGTCTTGATGATGGCATTAGAATTACTGTCCTGATAACAATAGGCTATTGTTCAACTTTGTTTTTCTTCGGGTTAGAGAACAAGTTACAGACATAGCGGTGGCGCAATGATGGCCTGAGGGCTGCCTCTTTGTTAGTATTTACATTTTTCGACAATCGGCTCATAAATTTTTGTCTATAGTCATATTCAGATATTTCCCAGTGATGTATCTGTGTTGAATTTGAATAAGGGTATAAAGTACACCTGAAAGGATGCATATTTATTTGGGATTAGAAGCTGCAGGAATTACTACTGCGTGGTTGCCATCGCTGCATGAAAAGCTGGATTCGTAGGTAGTCCATCAAGTACCGCTAACCGCCCACCCGCCAATCTGTCACATACGTCTCCAGATCCTCCTGTGACATTTTTATAATTCCACCATTAGCGGGCCCCTCCCGGAACACGACTGTTACCCATTTATATCACCAGTTGTGCGTATAAGACTCAACACTGACCTCTAAAGATTCCCCATGGAATTGTACTGTGTAACATTAGATATCTCTACTTAAGTCCTGTAATCAGTTGATTATCAAGCCACTTGCTTTAAGCGCATCACAACAGATTCCACTCGTGTGACCAGCTGCAGACTCAGCAGCCACGTCAACGGGAGTAATAAGTATTAAGGTACCGTTGAAGGGTGACAATGTTCAAATTTCATTTTGTAAGTTATTTATGTGCATGTATATATAGAGAGAGAAAATAGTGACTATCAGTGGTAATAATGAATCAGAGCATGTGGAGCTGCCTATGAAATGGCAGCAACAGCGAGCATCTATGGACATCAAACAGAACAGTGGTCGCTCAAGTCATTGCCGAAGCGATCCATGACCCGTTTTTTTTTCTCGTCACGGTCCTGTCCCATCTTCTTGAACCATTAGCCATTGGTCCCCCTGTGTCTAATCCCCTTTGAAATGTGCACAATGTCTTTGAAGACTTTTACATCCTGCCCCGCTTCCTCCATCATGCCAGAGGAGAAACTGCTATTCTCGTCCCCCATACACTCGCTCACATGTGTTTTCCTGAGCCCAGAAAGGAGTACTTTGGCAAAGTCCTTAGCAGCTTGTCTGTCATCCCCTATGGCGGCTTTCTCCTGGATGTTCGTCGGGCATTTGTGGGCTACAAGGATTGGCATGTGTCCTTTCTTGGGATGACGCACAATAAGTTCGTAAGCGCAGTAGGTTTAATTTTTCCTCCAACCTTCCGCCCTATTACGTTACCCGTGGCGTCCATGTAGACGATGTCGTCCCCTGTCGTGGAAAAGTGTGGTCTTTTCAGACCGTAGCATGATGGCAGAAGGTGAAGTCATCACTACCTGGTGGCCCGGCAGGACACGACCTTCAGTTGTTTCCCGTTGTTGTATTTCGATGTTATCGAGGGAGAGGCCTGACTTCGACGACTTGGATTTTCGTCTTTCAGATGCAATTCTGCATTGGCCATTGCTACTTCTGACGGCACGAAATCTCTGTTACCTGATTCAAACTCTGTGACTGGCTACCTAATCGATCGAGTCTCTCTCTTCATGAAGGTTTGTGTTGTGATATCTCCTTCAATTTCTCCCGATCACGCCCGGTCACCCTCCTACCTTGTTCTCCAAGCGGATGGCAAGCTTTTCCTTTGTGCTGCACCATAGCAGTCGGCTCCTTCTTGTGATATATCGTTACCTTCGCACGAACGGTACAGTTTACTCAAAACAATCCTGTGTACATATGTTCTTCACACAAGGGCCACATAGGTGACAGCAAGAGGTAATTCACAAGTAATTCTGTGACTTGCAACCTGTTAAACACCCCCACACAACTGAAGCTAAAAGGTACTAAATTGTAGCCTGGCTAAGTTCATTTTTTCTTTAATTTTCATAAAAGTTGGTGCCAAAAAAATTGCCATGAAATGGCGAATCCACAACAATGAAAATGATGACATTCTATCCTCGACGCCATGTGTGTATGACATTCACAAGGAAAACAACACAGGAGAAAACATACCGTTGTATCGCTGACTCGACCTGGAATAATGGCAAGACTTCTGCTCTTTCGGTGACGGGGGTCTGTGTTTTTTCCCGATTCTTCAGTCGGGAGGGGGGGCGTCCTCTCGCCCGCAGACGTTGTTTCGTGATGCCGATTCTTCAGTCGGGAGGGGGTGTCCTCTCGACCGCAGACGTTGTTTCGTGATGCCGATTCTTCAGTCGGGAGGGGGTGGTTCTCTCGACCGCAGACGTTGTTTCGTGATGCCGATTCTTCAGTCGGGAGGGGGCGTCCTCTCGGCCGCAGACGTTGTTTCGTGATGCCGATTCTTCAGTCGGGAGGGGGTGGTTCTCTCGACCGCAGACGTTGTTTCGTGATGCCGATTCTTCAGTCGGGAGGGGGGTGTCCTCTCGGCCGCAGACGTTGTTTCGTGATGCCGATTCTTCAGTCGGGAGGGGGTGGTTCTCTCGACCGCAGACGTTGTTTCGTGATGCCGATTCTTCAGTCGGGAGTGGGGTGTCCTCTCGGCCGCAGACGTTGTTTGGTGATGCCGATTTTAGCAGCTCCTGTGAAGTACTTTTTGAATTATTATGTTGTTAGTGGTGAGATGTCTTTATATGTATGATTTTAGTTGTGTTAAGGAGATAGTATTTTGAAGACTGGCCTATGTTGACTGGTGGTTCCTGTCGTGTTGGTAAGTTGTACATGTAGGTCCGATCATCATGATGGGGGTCGCCACAAGATTTGCTGATAGAGTTGGTGGTAGGTGCTGTACATGTAGGTCCGATCATCATGATGGGGGTCGCCACAAGATTTGCTGATAGAGTTGGTGGTAGGTGCTGTACATGTAGGTCCGATCATCATGATGGGGGTCGCCATAAGATGTGCTGATAGAGTTGGTGGTAGGTGCTGTACATGTAGGTCCGATCATCATGATGGGGGTCGCCATAAGATGTGCTGATAGAGTTGGTGGTAGGTGCTGTACATGTAGGTCCGATCATCATGAAGGGGGTCGCCATAAGATGTGCTGATAGAGTTGGTGGTAGGTGCTGTACATGTAGGTTCCAGCATCATGAAGGGGGTTGCCATAAGATGTGCTGATAGAGTTGGTGGTAGGTGCTGTACATGTAGGTCCGATCATCATGATGGGGGTCGCCATAAGATGTGCTGATAGAGTTGGTGGTAGGTGCTGTACATGTAGGTCCGATCATCATGAAGGGGGTTGCCATAAGATGTGCTGATAGAGTTGGTGGTAGGTGCTGTACATGTAGGTCCGATCATCATGATGGGGGTCGCCATAAGATGTGCTGATAGAGTTGGTGGTAGGTGCTGGATCTCATCATTAATGTTCTGGTAGTGGTATGGGTGTTGTGGGGTGTGGAGGAGGTACTGCTGTTGGTTGAAAGTAGTGGGACATAGTCAGTGATCTGGAACTGCGGATTAATAATGTTCTGTTGTGTGTGTTGTTGGTTGTTGAACAGTACTCCTTGTGGGTTTTTGGTATTTGGTTGTGTGTGGTAAGTAGTGTAACCAGCACACGGTATAGATCAAGTACTATAACACCCCAACTCTTTTTGATATAGTACATTGTCCTTTTCCCTGATGATGAGGCCAGTTGTTGTACTCTTCCCGTTCTTCACCCTCGAATACTGTCAACAGATTATATGGTGGGACTTCAACTACGAACCGACTAGCTTCTGCACACCCGTTATACCCTGCAGTGCTCTCAACATGTTGAGTTCCCTTAACAAATGTTTCATGGACTTCTTCTTATCAAATATTCCATTATTCTGGAAAGATTTTGCTGCAACGTCTTCAAAAAGAGGGACACAAACTTTACAGACCTTTCCACATGAACCAGATCCAACAGACTCTGCTGTCCTCATGGCCTCAACCAAGAAAGCTCTATCATGTATATAATTGGTCGGAATGTCTTCAGGCCTGGTCAGGAATGTCTTACTAGTATGTTTGGCCAATGCAGCATATAGCTCGTCCTTCTCTAAATTTAGTGCCACAATCTGATTGAACAAATTATCATTGTCAAATTCTGCATCCTCTGTCTTTACAACTGCCTTTTGAACTTGGTCCTTTAATTTAGACTTGCTACATTCTAACTTGACTAAAGCCCTTGACTTTGTCATCCACTTGACCTTGCAAAATACTTTCTTTTTCTTTTATTCTCTCAAGGTCGAGGATATGTACCTTATCCTGGTAGCGTGTCCTCATGTTAGTTCTCACATTATCTCTCTTGACCTGGCCATGTTCTGGCTCCTCCTGGTAGCGTGCCTTCTGTTGGTCTTTCTTTGCCTGGGCATGTCCTGGGTCATCCTGATAGCGCGTCTTTTGTTGTGCTTTCTTACATTCAGCAAAGTTCTTGTCCAACCAGTAACGTTCCCTTTCTCGATCTCGTTTCACCTTCAGTTTTTTTTTTTTTTTTTTTTTTTTTTTGCGAACAATATCGGGTTTGCGGAAAAGGCTGGGCTGTCTACCTGGCCTGGCTGGCTGGGCTGTCTACCTGGCCTGTCTACCACGTCAGGCTATCAACCCAGAAACTCGGAAACCCCCATTCATATCCCCACAAATTGTGAGGCCCCACTGCAGTCGCGCCCCCTAGCGGAACGTTTCCAAAGCACACCCGTTACTCTGGGCGCGGCACAGCACACGCCGATCGTCATTCGAAACCGCGATTTTCGTCCCCTCTTCTTGGTTCCTACGAAGCTTACATGAATTGCTTCATCGTCTGAAATCGAACCTGGTGTTCCCATCTCATGATTCTATCGCCCTTTTCGTATGTTAGCCAAAGGAACTCTCGAAAACTGCATTTAGCGAAGTCACGGACGTCGCTGATCGCCATCTTACTTCACGTGACCATGTTCTTCAAACTCGCTTCACCGGAGGGCGCTGTTTTAGTTGCCCCTGAATACATCGTTGTTGACAGGTTGTATCAATATCTATCTTGGAGCCACCATTTTACGTCTCTTCCGGCTCCAGCTTAGACACCCCTCCCGTACCAGCTTACAGGGGCATCCCGGAATTGAGTATCAAACCCAACTTGTGTGAATGGCATTGTGGGACAGGGTGAAGTTGCGAACACAGCGATACTAACAGTTTAGATAAACAAAGGAACCATGTCTCTTACGGTCGGGCCGACTGTAGGCGGGACGCGGACCGGAATATGTAACGTTCATACCACGTGGCTGACTGTTGGTAATCAATCTGGGCTAAGACAACACAGAACCCCACCCCCGCCATGCGCTACACCGTACATGGAAAGATGGTTCTCCCCACTCTGTCTTGACACAAATACGCAAATAGGCATCTTAACACGTACACAAACACGCACGTTTTAATAAACAAGATGGCTTAGTTCCAGGAAAATAAACATGCATTGCAACGATTATGATGTATCTAGGGTGTATATCTTTTTATTGATAAATTGATATTTGATACAATTTTTCCACTCTAATACGTTCTGTTTCTAACCTCTTAATTTTTTCTTGCGTTTGCGTGTATGCAGAGTTGAACCTACAAGCACGACAAAACAATGTCTGGACGCTGAGATGACAATGACCTTCATCCTTGATGCGGCCGTATCTGTCCTGCCCTGTCCAGAATGTCGCCACAATCGGTGTAATTTCACAGTGTGCTGATTACACGAACATAACGTAAACGGACAGTTAACAAGCCTAGGGTTCCTTGTTTTATCTATTACATAGAGGAAATCTTTATTGACACGACAAAAGTACAATCTGTATGTAAGTTGTTCAAGGTCTGCTTACACTTTAAACTGTGGACTTGTCTATTATGGGGTTCTATAGGGGTGTGTGAACAATCTAAAGTTTTTCCAAAATCACTATTGAACGATATGAATGACACTTAAAATGACCTCTCTAGGCACTTTGTACTTTTGTTTGTACTCAGTCACACGTTTCTGTATGTGCTCACTTGCATCAATGGTCCCAGCACGCGCGCATGCGATCCTGCGTCGCTACGTCATGTCTGCAACAAACAAACAAAACAAAAATGGTTACTCCTTGTTGACAAATTTGCAGCCTTTTTATACACACGTATTGGTGGGTGGGGTAGACCGATAGTCTTGGACGGCGTGTTTATAAGATACATTCGCGCAGAAATAGAATCTAAGCAATCTCCAAGCAGATGTTTGATTAAAAACAGCCGTTTGTAAGCTAAAGATTCTTTGTCTATTAAAAGTGCTGAGAAGGAGACTAACAGATATATATATACAATCATTTTTTCATACCTTGGTAAACGACAGCGGTAAGTTAAGATTCTATGCAAAATGTAAAACCATGTACAATTTAGAGAATTATCTTGATCTTGCAGATTTTGATTTGCGCTCAGCCATTAGTAAAGTTAGAGTTAGTGCTCATCCTCTTGAAATAGAGAGAGGCCGGTATAGAAAATTACCTATATACGAAAGACTTTGTAAGTATTGTAATACAAATGCCGTGGAAGACGAAATACACTTTATTTCAAACTGTTCATTTCATGATAATGCACGAAATGAGTTGTCTACTCAGACCACTAAAATCTATCCGAATTTCCCTAAGCTTACAGACAAAGAAAAGACTATTCTTCTTTTAACTACCAAAAACCCACAAATTATAGAAAAGGTGGGACATTACGTCTTCCATTGCTTACAAAAGAGAAGTCAAACCTTTCACTAGTTATAGACAATTACATTTGTAAAATTTAGATAAGCAGCTTTTATACTTATTTTGTACACTGTTCTTTTATGTATGTTATTTGCATTTAGCCTTCGGGCATGAATTTGCAATAAACTTATTAATTAAATCCCCTGTAATTCCTGCATTCCTAAATGTTACATTTTCCCCTTCATTACTCCCTAAAAGTTTCATCTTAATTGTAGATTCATTACTTTTAATCTTCACAGATAAGCTAATCTAATCGCGCCCCTAACTGGTCGCTAGGGGCGCTATTAGCCTAACAGATGACCCAAGGAGGTTGTGAACGCATCCTCAGAAGATAGTACTGTAAGTGCAGAAATGTTCGCGGTGGTTTTATCTTTGTGGTTTTATCTTTAACGTTAATTAAAAACCACCACGAGAAGTTTTACCCGTCTAACACTTGTCTGAACACTTCTATTGTTTAAACAGTTAACAACCACACTCAATTCTATCCCGAATGCGAAATTGAATCCCCGCAAACATTTCTGCATTTACAGTATTTCCTGGTATTCTTGTCAGCGAGTTTGCCCTGAGTCATGACTGCTTGCAAGTCAAACAAGCTAGCTGGTAAAATGAATAATGACCAACACACGATTGAATAGACGTGAACCATGTGACATAACAGTCAGAGATTTAGAAGTCAATCAAATATAACACAGGCCTTATGGGATACTGCAAATACTACAAATGTCATAAGAAAATTACTGACCTCCAACTTATAGTCCGTGGTAATGCCTTAACTCGTCTTGCCCTAATATGACAATAAGAAAAAAAAACGTTAGATATGGAAAGTTGGATGATCTGGTAGTCCACATGTCTCAGTGTGAGACTAGGGATTCAGTTTCACGTATCCATAGTAACGATAGTTAGAACTTAAGATTTAGATCCAAAAAAAATAGGTGCAAACAAAAACTCACGATCAAAGAGGAAATGGAGTTGAACCCACTGTGCCCTCGCTGCTGTCCTTTCGAATAGAGGCCGCGTTGTGTCCATCCATATTTGCTCAAGCCTGTTCAGCGATCGATTTTGGTCACCCCATCTCTCGAATGGGTCTACTGGCTGGATATATAAAATAACATTTTAAGTCATTGGTTTTATTTCCCCACAATGTCGTAAGTTATATGAAAATGTATACCAAAAATCTAAATGTTAAAACATTCTGAGAAGTTAACACATGAAGACAAAAATGCGCAAAAATCCTTCGTTTGTTTACCTCTCCGTCAGCCTCCTCCCAGTCCTCCGAGGAGTAACCAGAGTCGTCTGTAAAATAAGAAAATATTTTCAAACATAGGCTTTAAACGGGCCAGAACAGGTCTGTATCATCACTGAATTTCTTAAACATCATTTCAAAGAATGTTAGGTAGGCTACCTGGATTGTTCATCATGAAAAGTTGAAGACCGGGGAATATCAGCCGCACGCCAGCCTGCTGCTGTCACAACTGCTCAAGAATATTTGTCAAAATTCTGGGGAGGAGCTTACTCACGGTCTTAGAGGTGCGATAAATTTTGCAGCTTCATCGTGGTGGTGGCGTGTCCTGTCCGTCAAAACAATCAGGGTGTGGTGTAGTGTGGTGTGTTGGGGCTATTCCCAAGGGGAAAAAATTGATGATGAAATGACTTTTATATTGCCTTTCTATCGTTTCTTTTAGTGTTTTTTTTTTAAATTAAAGACCTATTAAAAAAAATCTCCATTTAACATTTTCCACTCCACGCGAAAATTTTTCACGAAAAGCTGTGCTGGCTGGGTTGTTATCATATCAAGGAGATGTGTCAAGAATGACAAGAGACATAAATTGACAATTTATAATCACGAAACACTTTTTCTGAGTACTTCCACGGCTGACCGCATGGTGCGGCACCTGGCTGGTTGTGACAGAGAAGACAGACACTATGTCACGTATGTACATAATCTAAGAGACCGCTAAATTTCCTACGACGTAAATCAAAAAACGTAGACGTAGACGTAAAAAAAACCCGGCCACTACTACCCCACTCGACCGAAACTGCTTCGGGTTCCGGGTCGGAGTTGAACCCGGTAATCCGTCGGAAGTGCGTGGTTGTCTTCCATGGCAAAAGGTAGAACATTAGGAACTAATAAGTAATAACAGAACAAAGAAAACTATATATATGAACTATATATAGATGTGCTTATGGAATTAATCTGAACATAGAACAACTAATGATAACATAGAATAAAGACATAGAACTATAAATAGAAATGTGTTTATGGTATGAGGTCAACAAAGAAATAAGAACAAAGAATGGTTGCTAAGTGACTAGTTCAGTAATAACACAGAAAAAGAAATAAAACTATAAATAGATATGTATTTATGGTATAAGTTTGAACCCCCCTTACTGTATTGCCAGTTGCTGCAGGTAACTAAAAGCTAGGATTGTCGCTTGGGGTCTGTCTTCGAACTTCTATAAAAGCAAAGAAATTACTTTGTCAGTCCCCCTGCATCCACCCTTCTTACGGGACACCACCTTTTGTGTTATTCTTCTTGAATAAAGAGCTGTATTAAAACAAGTTTTTGTCCTAATTCCACTGTTGATGTGTGATTCGTAGGCTGGATTTGAACCCCGTTTAATGCCCGTGTATCCCTTATTTTCCACACGAACTAGGTATCACTACCCTGTTCCCCTAACCCAGTCGGCCATACTACCACAGCACAAGGTGTCTGTATGCTGCATGTCGGAATTCCCTGTGGTCCGCCCCTGGTTCTTGCTCGCACGTCCAGCACGTCGTTGCGGCTTGTTGAAAGGTTGTTAATGTATGCTTCCATGGCTTTTTTCTATTCAATTACTTGTTCATCTTATCTCAGGCACATTTGGTGTTGTTTGTACGTCGTTGTTACGGTTTGTGGAAATTCCCATCGGCGTCAGCATTTCCATGACAGATGTCTTTGCCCCACCAAACTGTAACATGACATCTAAGATGATATCCGTTTGTTCCTTGCCACGAATGGCTACAGATGCTGCTACACAGGTGTCCGTCATGTGTAAGTTCAAAGACATGTGTATAATTGTCAACGGTCAACTCTGCATTAAAACCTGTACAGGCTTCAGCGTTGGTATACAGATGTGTTGTATATTGCTATCCCATTTTGATCTGTCTTAGCTCAGCTCTTTCACTGTCGACTTCACCGTTGTCACATTGGTTTTTACAATTCCCAGTGTGACATCCCTCTGCCATCTAAAGAAAGAAAAGCAACAACATTAAAACAAAAATAAAGTTTGGATTACAGATAACACTATCCACAGTGAAATTGTGGCTTTCTCTAGGATTAGCTCATCCATTGCTAGAATCAAGAGGTCCGATGTCTTTTTGGAACGCCCTATTTCATCCTTGCCATGTTTCTTGTGATGTTCATACACATCGCTGTCTGGATGGAGAAAGCATAGTTGACGCTTGTCTACTGCCTTCTGATGACACACCTGCACCATTTGACCTTTCCCAATGTTGTTGTCCTCCATGTGCTCTCGGCTCAAGTCCCAGAACAGTTCGGGTAGGATGGCTGTGACTCCCACGGCGCAGGTATAGCCATCCACAGAAACCCTTGCAAGCTTCACTGACAAGTTTATCTGAAGGAAAAGAAACATCTCCTGGCAGTGCAGGACATTATACATGTCCTTTTACAAAAATATCATTTGATACATTTACCATTGGTTTATTCATGCTTCAAGAAGAAGACATGTCTGGGGAAAATGAACACAAACCATCTTCTGTGCTGGTGACATTCACACTCGTGTCTCCCAAACCTGCAACTATTACGGGCAATTGCTGGCTACAGATCCCATGGTCATGAGTTGAGAGGTCATGGTCATATTTGTGTCGAAATCTATCAACTCGAAAACTCCTTTCCTTATCATAAAAGAAAGAAACGTTTTACTACTAAGGTAAATAAAACAATACATGCCGACATTATTAACAGGTACATAATATGTCAAACTGTTTCTCCATTATTAAATAGTTACTGCACGAAGAACTACCACGTATATATAAGGCAAGAGCGTATTGGTACATGAGCAAAATTACGGAGGCGAACACTGACAGTACCCAGGGAGTGAACATCAAATGGCGATTGAAGCGGGCCCAAAGTCAGATTAAGTAAGCCTGAGTCACATGAGCGTCAAGCTGGGTTTGGATTTCATGAACCTGTATTTCCTGAATATGTCTGAGGGTAGGAATAAGTTGTTAAATTAAATGTTTCGATAACCTGAATGTACACAGCTTTCTTTAACTGGTAATATTACCACTTAGAACATGCTACTAATTTCGAGGAATGCGTTATTCTCGAACTATGCAAATGTGTTCTGCTCGCTGCTGGGATGTTTATGTCTTCGGTTCTGATGTTTGCACCGCCCCTATGCAAAATATTTGTTATGGAGGTCACAGAACATTATGCAAATGTTATCATAGTTATGTAGCTTGTATAATCTACTACCGAATGTTGGCACTACGTATACATCGACATATGCAAAAAGGAATATTTTACCTATGGACCACGGACGCGACGAGTCCCCCTGTACACGCTGTGGGGGCTTCCCACCTTAAAGTTAATTTTAAGGCTGTCGTCAGCGATCGCCATCACCTCGCTAATGCGACAAATGTCAAAGTAAGAGTAAGGAAGGTTTAAAAGGGGGAAATCATAAACCAGTGGGTCTCTCCAGCTCTTGCTTTTCAGTTTGTGTGTTGAATTTATTGTCAAAACAGCAACTTGATTTCCGTTTGGTCCCCTTCGGTATTGATATACTGTGTGAACACAAACAACATACACTTACACAGCCTGAGTCTTCTAAGTGACATAAATATCAAATCAAATATAGATTTGAACCATCATAGTATGGACAATCTTAAGAGCAATAGGTTGCGGCTGGCAAAGAATCTGAAATGATTTTTAAGCCATTCTGAGATATGAAGATGCTTGTACAACTTACAACAAATACCACATGCAGAGATGCTTGCAAATTAAAAAAAAACAAACTTTGGCGACTTGTACCTTTAGATGGCATCCTCTTAGACCCCAAAACTGATGCGAGCAAGTCCCAAATTTAAAAAAAAAATGTTTGCAAAAAAAATTGCATTCATTATGACATCTAAGTGGTCAGGAAGGTTAAACAAATGACTAAACACAAAATAATACCGTAGTATACCTAAAAATATATTTCACAGTGGTCAAAACCTTCTTTGGGGGGAAACGAAAAAAAAATGATGCACGCAAACACATGGAAGTCATTAATATGATTAAATCAACATCAACAATTAAACCTCCTTGGCCTTACTAATGTAAATTACTGTACTGTTTCTATAGCATGCTGCAAGTTTTTGTCAGGATGGTTAAACAGGGCTTTTCCCTCTGTTCTTTCCTCTTCTGAAGTCTCCATCAGTGTTTCACATTTTGCATTTTCTTTACACTTTGATAGAATCTTCTTCATCACATAGCCAGTGGAAAAATATCGCTTGCAATGCTGGGTGCCTGCTCACAACTGCATACTTTTGGAGCGATCCATGGGAATTTGGACTCTGACAATGGTTCTGACATCTTTATTACATCTTTCTTACATCTGACAAGACAGGCCTGTCCAAAGTCTATCATTCTCACATTCTCACTAGACAGAACAATGATGTTATTTGGTTTTAAATCACAATGTACAATGTCACGCATGTGGACTTCAGACAACACACGGCAAAGATCAAGTACTATCTCTTCTTCACCCTCGAATACTGTTTACAGATTATATGGTGGGACTTCAACTACGAACCGACTAGCTTCTGTACACCCTTTGTACCCTGAAGTGCTCTCAACATGTTGAGTTCCCTTAACAAATGTTTCATGGACTTCTTCTTATTAAATATTCCATTATTCTGGAAAGATTTTGCTGCAACGTCCCCAATAAGAGGGACACAAACTTTACAGACCTTTCCATATGAATCAGATCCAACAGACTCTGCTGTCTTCATGACAAGAAACCTCTATCATGTATATTATTGGTCGGAATATCTTCAGGCCTGGTCAGGAATGGGTTACTAGTATGTTTGGCCAATGCAGCATATAGCTCGTCCTTCTCTTCATTCAGTGCCACACCAGATTCCCCTTGTTGTGCAAATGTCAATGGATTTTTCCCCTGTGATATGGCATCTTTCAAGATCTTGAGGGTGCGGTTAGACTCTGTCGCAAAGTTGACAAGCAAATGCATTTTGCGGAAATAATTACACTTGTTTGACAATTCGTCCTTAACCTCATCTGTGAGGGAATCCCACTTGTCCCATTACGAGGAGAAGCTCCCTACGTATGTCTTCAAGCTACATGTTAAACAGTGGGTTCGTTGGACCACGATCTGACGAAAGGTGCATACCGTCGTCATGAAGGTGTATAGCGTCATACACTTTCTTGCTATTTTCGCGGACAAACTCGTCCTCATCTGTTGTCAAGGGGGCAAGCGCCTCCTTCACCCGTGAGGGTTCCCTATCTGAAAATGAATAGATAAATCAATAGATGAATAGATAGATGATATGTAGGAAGCAAAGTAGACGCGAGATACGTAGATACAAATACAAACAAACAATAACAATTGTACTCACAAAGTTTCCACAGGTGAGAGACATAAGCCTCCCATTGATGGTCTCTGTATATCTTGTTTGTTGACCGGCCATAGACGTCATGAAGGGAAAATTGTGGTGGCCTCTCCGAGTTCTATATGTAGGGGAGAAACAACAACAGACACTGATATTTAAACAAATCAAATCAAAATAGGTTTATGTAAGACTAACTGAATAGGTTCGTGGTCGGAAGAGGTAGAGAAAATGACAGCGCCTTTCAACACAATGATCGGGGAGCTATAAATAAGTTTGGAGCCTCTCACAAGCCAGGTTTTTGTCCTTGGTGTCTCTTCTGTTTGGCATGCCTTTAATGTTTAAACATTCACAAGCTCGTTAACTTTCTTGTGTGTCTTTTTTTGAAAATACCCTTGTACCAGTCAAAAGAACTTGTTTCAGGACGTCGCATTGTTGATGCCGCAGGCACAGTTGATACCGAAGATCAATCGGTTTTCCGTTGGTTACGTTCAGCTGTCGGGCCACAGGCATGTCTCAAGTCGGTCGCGGTCTGACAGCTTACCTGTCTCCACGTTCATTCCCCAGCTATCTTCTGCAGGCTCCAATCATCGAGGTCGACATCTCCAGACCTCTTTCCCTTTGTAGATGTATGAATGGCAACATTCAGGTCGCATGACATTGACACTGTAGTTCAGGTCATAGAGGATAGTGACCAACATGGTTTTTATGCAAGATCTTAAGAAGTCTGAAATTACCTGCTCGGCCCACTTGCTTGGCCTTCTGCCTCCACCTCTCTGGGTTGCCAGGTGGTATCGTCTGGTCTGGACATGGTTCTTTTTTTCTATCGTCTCACAGTTGACAAAGTGTAGAAAGCGATACTTGTCTTCAAAATCATCGTATAAGGTTATCTGTATTTAGACTTAAAAGACAAACCGCGCGGTTGACTCCGTTCGAGGAGCATCGTGCAGTGTCCAAACCAGAAAGACCATTACAGGATTCCGTGGTCCTAGTTCATGCCAACGACTACTTTTGCCGCCAACAGGTGCCCTTTTGGTATGACAATCTGATCGAGCTTCACTCCTTTGTTATGCCAACTGATACTACTGTTAATGATATCAAAAATAGAAGAATTTATGTCATTCGTTAAAGTACAAGTATGACATACAAACCTGCTTGAGATTGAAGTTGTTTGTAGTATTAGTATACCAAAACTATGCTTAGTGTCTGTTCACAACTGCAAACCTCTGGAGCGACCCATGGATATTCGGACTTGGACAATGGTTCTGACACCTGATAATTTCTGTCCAAAGTCTATGATTATCACCTCATCAGAAAGAACGATTATGTTGTTTGGTTTAAAAACGCAATTTAGAAGTAAAAGAAAATTTGGGATCAAAATGTTGCTACCTTTCTAACTAGTAGCAAAAACAATGCAAGTCAGTCCCGCAAATTTGGCCCAATACGAAAGGATGAATTGGAAATAAAAGGGTGCACATGTATTTACATAAAAAGTGAACATGAATTCATGTGAAATTGTAACAGGCGTATTAATTGATATCGCGAAATTTATATTATTAGCAAGATTGCATTTATTCTTTGCAAAATAAATAAGTAGAGTAAGAGTGATCATGGTGGAAACAAGTCTGAGTAGGTTCTGATGTTCTCAACAATGTTCTTCTCCAAGTTGTGCCTTACATGTGTAATGTCCATTCTAAATAGCGGAAATGCCTTAGCTGTAAAACCAAATTTAAACACACTGGATACTACGAAGTTCTACAATGGAGACTACATAACTAAGATATGATTACTGGTAAGGTCTTGAAATGTTGCAACGGTGCTCATACTTTCCAGAAGGAAAAACTGTATTTCCATCTCGTAAGACGTGACTGTCTTGAGTGGCGGAAGACATGGCCTCTTCCACGATCCCTACCTCTTCCTCCATAGAACGCAGGAAAGCCCATGCGAAGTGGAAAACGTCCATTAAAAATCGAGAATATGGACCCAGGGTTCAGAACCATAAACTAATTTAGGAAGTGCATCCCACTGTGGCCTTGCTGTGGTTTGAAAGGTGGATTGGCACCCATAACTACATAAACACATAAAAATCCCACACTGTCTCTGGCTTGAAACAATGGCAGGAGAAAATTAGCATAATACTGGTGAACAAGATTCAAATATGTTTTCTACTGGTTTTCAGAGTAACATTATGAAACAATACAGAATGACACAGAATGAGTGTAACAAAACTACATAGTCAAAACAACTTTCAGTTTTTAGAAAATCAACCTTGTGTTCAAAAATAAACTTTCAAATCGGCCTGTCAAAGTTGTTTCAAAATGTCTAGCTGTATATTTGCAACTTGGAAATGCCCTCCTCACAGTTGAATTCAAATGTCTGATAGTTGTGTATCCACAAATATGACTTGTAGCTGTGTGTCTACATTGATTCTAAAAGCCAGTTATATAGACTAGAGCTCTATAGAACTAATGTAAGGTAGAACTGCACATGAACTGTCCGCTAATGTCTTTCCTTATACTACCAAACAGCATGATATTTTGGCCAGTGTTGTCATTTATATTCTGGGTTACAAAAAGCTAACTTCTTCATGTATAATAATACATGAATTCCTTATATGTTGTCTCTACATCTCAAAAGTTTTTTGAGAGTAACTCGTATTGGTGGTGACTGTCTTAGCCAGGCCTTCACCGATGTGAACACCACGACAGTCAGTAGCAGACTGACTCTGGTAGTTTACGTTACCCAAATTTATTGGGTGATTTTATAGTACAAGCATGGTCTTTAAGATTACAAGAGCAAAATAGATCATTTATGACAAGAAATTGAGGTTGTTAACACGCACTTCATGTCTGTCGGTATTTCTTGTAGCCGACGTAGGCGCCAAGCCTTGAGAATGTGCCATTTACATAGCAAGTGTGTAATGTCCCTTCCAAATACCGATTAAATGGCACAAGGCGCACTGTCAATATCATCAGACATGATCACCTGTACTATAAGGGAAGGGCACCTGTTCCTTATCTCTTTGAAAAAGTAGTGGAGCGTCCTTTCATCAAAGTGGCTGATTATAAGATGACTTACTGGGTAGTCCCTTTTGAATTCGTCACGGACAAGAATGGTCGGGGGTCTTTACTTATACTGGTTGGTCCCATGTGTGTCATCAACAAAGGGGACTTCCTTGTTCTTCATCATTTCTAGTTGCTGTTCACGTGTAATCGTGCACCTGTCCATATGTAGATCAGGTGTTATACTGGTTCGCTTAGTTAGGTTTTTTAGTTTCTGAAGGAGGAATACCTTGTGCACCTGGAACGGAGCAGGATGTCTTGTTTCCTCGGATCTGCGTTTTTTAGTTCTAGAATTACCTTTGGTAGTAAGTCTTATCATCTGTACAGCCTCGTCAACTAAGGCTGTAGAGTCTGCATTGGTCAACTTGTTGGTGGAACTGGACAGGAACTTCCTCCATTGCTTGACTTGATGTCCGCCTGTTATGGTTTTGTACTGTAAGACTGTACTATAACCACGCTTGCATCTCTCGGCATTTTTAATGGACTGGTCCCTGTACACGTGAAATACAACATCAATTCTGTGACTGTTCGCCCCTGACTTTAGAACTATAGCCATTGTGGTGTTTGCTAGACCGGAAAAGGTTGTGTTGTTGCCGTTGATCTTTTGGAGAATGGCCATGCCATCGATCAGACAGGTGGATGGGGCTGGGATGTCTTCTGCTGGTGAAACACGGCTCTCCAGCTCTCTTGCAAGGGCAGCTTTGTTGGTCTTGCGTAAGGTACCATCAGAATTTGCAAGAGACCATGGGAGGGGACCCAGGGGATGTGTCAAGACGTCTTTAATACGAAGCTGCCTGCTCTCTGCAATGAGGATGATATGTCTGAACAGGTTCCTGTCTGCCTGTAGGATGACTTCTTTTGTTTTGCCCCATGTAGACCACATGTGTCCATTTTTGTGACTTTTCTCCACTGAAACTCCAGCAAGTCATCAACCCCTAGTTTCGTTCCATTTTTCCGCTACAAACCCTCGTAGAGCTTCGTTACGCTAGATTGCATATGGTTCATTTCTGAGTGCTGGCCTTGCATGGCAGGTGTTAGTTCCTACCAGGGTTCAAATACTTCTGGCAGAATTTTCGAAAGCTTGCTGACACTCCGACGACCATTCGAACTTGGGCATTGACTGCTTACGACCTTTTCTCGACTGTCCTACCGTCAACTTATGCAGGGGTTTAGCGATCTTAGCGAAATTCTTGACAAACCTTCGATAATACGAACAGAAACCTAAGAAAGACTTGACCTGTTTCGCGGTCTTTGGCTCTGGCCAGTCCCGCAGGGCTGTACATTTTTCGGGGTCTGTGGCTACCCCCTTCTGCGACACAATGTGGCCTAAGTACTTGACACGCCGTTTGAACAAATGGCACTTATCCGGACGCAGCTTGAGGCCATGCGCTCGCAGCCTGGTGAACACGAGGTCCAAGCGTGCCAGATGGTCTTCAAAATCAGAACCGAGTTTAAAGAGTGTAGGTTTAAGAAAGGAGCGGCTAAGTAGGCGAAGAACACGTTTTAAATCGGCGGCACCCGACATCTGCTTGGATTACGTACCCTAGCCTCACTGGCTAGAATAACAGACCTCCCGTGAATTGTTAACGAGCTGACAACGTGTTTTAACGTGGTAGGTGTTATCGGTCGTAAGATTGACGTTGTTTGTGTTTGTGCCATCTAGTGTCAAACATGGATGTTTGTCGCTCAAATAGCCTGATTGCTGCAAGTCAGACGAGGCACATGGTGATAAGGGTTGATATACGTCCACTGCGTGTTTTCGATTCACGGTGCATTATACCATTGATAGGTAGGTTGAAAATCGATATGGTAATAATGAGGTCTTGTTTTTGGTTATTGAATTTGAAGTAGTTTAATTGGCGGATCGTGTTCTTTTTGGAAAGAGTAACATTGTGCCAAGGGTATCGATCCTTTACAGTGGCTGCTTCTTCAGCTTGCTTAAAGAGGAAGCTTGTACTATGAAATAACAAAGTATAACGTTAACATTCTAATACTGAATGGTTTTCCAGAAGTCAAGGAATCCCCTTGTGGGAGGACATTTACTATTTTAACTTACCTATAGAACAAGATGCATATATGATAGTAGAAGAATAAACAAAAGCGTAATATATGGATGACTCAACAAAGTAATGTCGAAGAATATCTCTCGCTAACAGATATTTTATTCATAAGAACCATAACATCAAAATCAAAGGGTAAAACCTCCATAAACAAGTGTTGCAAACAGTCCTCACTCCAAATCACCGCGCCTGCACAAAATTAACAGTTGTTCCTCATCAGAACGGTGTTCTACTAAAAGTATTAACGTCAAAGGGTTGTCCGTTGTAATGTACCCTCACTGATGTGTAATCTTTGTTCCTGTTAGTCTGGAAACCATATAATATTAATTGATTATGAGTCATTTGTTCGGCTGTTCTTATGTGACGAGTATTAAAACAAGATCTAAAAGTGTCTAATACTGAATTTATGACGAGGATGAAGATAAAATGGAGTGCAAAAATATCCACAGGTGAGCTTGGGTCTAATATACCCTCCGTTTTAAAGCTTTCAAACGATCCTGGAACCGTCTGGTGGCCTTGTTTCGCATGATACCCAAAAACGTTCAACACGTGTATTGTGTACTGATTTGCCTTTCATGTCAGCCTTGTGTACCCTGCCCCTCAACCTAACCATGAAACGACCTACTTGATTATTTTATCCACCCTTATCTGTACGGATTCGACTTGGTAACCCATATTGGACCCATATTGTAAAGCTCCCTTTAGAAACATCCTCATGGTTTGAGCAGCCGTGTTGTGTCCTGATGCTCCTGGATAATCACACGTCCTGCTGTACCTGTAACGGATGGAAATGATTTGAATGTGCTTTGTGTTGAATTATGGTAGAGCTGTGATTTTCTTGCAAACCCATACGAAACAAATAACATGACAAAGTAGAAAGAAAAAAAAAAACGCCTAAAACACGTCGAAACCAGCTCTCTGCCTAGAGAAGATAGTTCTGTGAATGGCCCCTCCAGCCCCTATATCTAGGTCAACTCCCAACGGGAGCATTCTCTTGCTGACGTAGGTTGGCCTATTCTGTGGCACGCCAAATGCGGTCAAAAGGAAAAGAGGAAATATCTTGCGCGCGAGAAAAAAATAGCCTGGTGAGAGGAAATGTTCCCCGCAAGGGGGAAAGAAACATTACTTTGTACAAATGTACAGCTTGGTCATCGTTTGAACTTTCAACCACAATATTATACTGCAAAGTAAATTACAACTGTTAAGATACATCTGTTGCTATTCCGTTTCAGCCGACTTTTTGTTCCATAGGTTTATTTCCATAATGTATTTCAATTTTGAATGTAACAAAATTTTTGAATTGAGTAGGACCAAGTTGACACATGGTTTCATACACTGCTTCTCAATAGGAGTTTGTTGTTACTGATTGAATTATTATGTAAACAATACCAAGCAGCCTATATTGTTTGTCTGGCTGGATACTGTTCTGCCCCTGCAGTGTAGTCTATTCATAAATACCTTTTCTGACTTGGCGGACTCTTCGTATGATGTTTACATCATCATACACCCACACAATCTCGGCTTTCAGCTTTTCCTTCCTCCTTTGGTCAGCGAACTGCTTCATCACACTCCTCAATGAATTGAGTGACACAGTGATCCCGGTGTGATTCAGAACTTGGATGACCTTGGGATGAAAAGGAAACCAAAATGCATGGTCAATGAAAATGCACTGTTTTCTTTCTTCACCATCACATATCACAAATCTAAACCAAGGATTCTTTACATTACTATTACATGTCAATAATGATTATGGTGATGTATTAGCACTAAAGTTGCCATCTTGATCTAGATTTTTTAGGAGAGTGCTGGTTGAAACCATGATGCCAATGCTTATACATGTAGCTTCAAAATTCTACCATTGCTATAAAGATTACCTGGTCGTTAGATGTCCTGGCCACTAGCATCAACTCCACTATGGTCTGCAGGCCAGTAGCTTTTCTACTCCTGGGGTTGTCCGTAGATAGTATTACTGTAGCAACTGACTCTGATCGTTCTGTTTCTCTGTGGTGTGGTGTTGTTAGATTGCAGACGAGGTTGTACAATGTGGGCGCTTCTTTCTGCAGAAAGTCAATTGTCTCTTCGGTGGAGAAAGACCTGATGTCTTCAATTGTTCTCACTTGTTTGGCAAATGGACTAGCTCGGCATGTCATTGTACTGCGAACTTCACCTCTGTGCCTCTGAGAGCTTTCTCTGCATGTAACTGTTCCTCCAATGATCTGTTTGTAGTCCGAACAGCTGCAAGTTCTTGTTCGTGCTGGTTGATGATGGCCGTACCATCCTGGTTGTAGACTATCTGTTGGTTGTGGAAAGAGTTGAAGGGCTGGAGCTGACTGTAGAAAGCTGGTTGAAGGGCTGGAGCTGACTGTAGAAAGCTATTTGACTGAAGTAGGCTTGTGCAGGATGTTGTTGTTGTTGAGAATGCTGTTGCTGCTTCAAAGAAATCCCATTGTACACGGTGCTTCTCCTACCTTTCTCGTGGATGACTGTCACTGTAGGGAATGCTAGCCTCACACAACACCCAAGTTGTCAAGGTGTAAGATGGAAGTCCCGCAAAATGTTTGCAATTGTCTCCTGCGATACTGTTCCCGACTTGTCCAAGCACAAGGTCTTCTTTATCCTACAAGCAAACAGGTGTTAATTGCAAAGTTATAGAGCTATCTCAATATATCATGTATACAAACAGAAAATAGCTAGTAAAATACCCATTGAATCCATTTACACTACAGTATTAAAGGTTGCCACATGACCCATCTGGTAATCAAATTTACAATATTCAGAACTGTTTTCTAATTGATGATATCTCACTATAATACTGATGAGACTCTGGAAAGCATATATTATCATAAAGCGAGTCATGTAAACTACGCACAAAAAGTTCGGAAACTTAACTTTGGTTGATCATATCTCCGTTGTTTTTTACCGATTTTGATGCATTATATATCATTATAAAGCTTGTGTGATTCCCTGTTCTATGATACCAAACTTATTGTGATTGAAAACCCACGGAACAAGTACCAGGACTAATAACGTGAGTTGGTCACGGAGAAAAAGTGCCCGAAATTCCCTGTTGGTGTCATACGCGCGCTGTGACATCCTATCGGTATGGGCGCGGATGATGATTCAATATATTGTTTCCTCAGGTTCTAAGGTTATTTTTAGAACACAGACCATCCAAGGTTATTTCTAGCACACAGAACATCCAAGGTTATTTTTAGCACATCGAAGATCCAATTGTTTACACCACATAAACACCTGCGTCCTGCAACGGTATCGTCATCCACAGATGTTATTTTTTGTTATTGTTTCACAACAAACATTTGGGTATGGGGAGGCATAAACTCCAGGGGAAAGACAAGACTTGTACCAGGAACCCTCAATGCAGAAAGATATCGTGACACAATACTTGATCCGGTGGCCATATCCCTTTCCTCCATAACATGGGGCCGAATGCCTTGCTGCAAGATGATAACGCCCGCCCACACCGGGCAGGGATCATCGCCGACCATCTCCAGCATGCAGGTGTAGAGAGGATGGAGTGGCCCTCTAAGAGCCCGGACCTGGACCCCATCGAACATCTATGGGAGCAGCTTGGGCGAGCTGTCCGTGCAAGACACGGTGTCTGACCTAGGACGACTGCTGGTGGAGGAATGGGACGCTATCCCACAGCATCGCATTGCGCGACTGGTGACGAGTATGAGGAGGAGGTGCAGTGCTGTAGTGACAGCGCGTGGCTGGATCACCCGTTACTAAGACTCCTTGCTAACCCGTTACTAAGACACAGATTGTTGGTTTTGATAAAGAATAAACTTAGCTTTCATGAATATGTCTTGTTTATTCTTGTTGATTTTTCACAATACTCTCGTACAGAAGTCAATATCAACAGAAGAATATGTACGGAATAGCATGTTTGACTATAGTAAGGTAATCTGGGCACTTTATTTCTTCGACCCACTCTCTTTAGCAGGCCTGATGCTCGTTTCACGAACTTGCAATCACAATAAGTTTGGTATCATGGGAAAGGAAATCAAATAGGCTTTTAAATGATATGTAATATATTGAAATCGGTAAAAAAATAACGGAAATATGATCGACCAAAGTTAAGTTTCCGAACTTTTTGTGCGTAGTTTATAATAAATAACTGTGTGTGGCCTGACCAGCGTAAACCCCCTGGACAGAGCTGCATGGAAGAGGGGTGTGACGACTAGCCGGCTGCTGCCCACCCCTGTGTCAGGGACCCCGGCAGCAGTTTAATCTAAATATCGGATACTACTACTACCTCGGATACTACTACTAAATACGCAAATTATATGTCGTGAAGCTTGAGAAAGCGAACTCTAAAAACAAAAGGAGCGGTTGGAAACTTTTGAGTATCTCGAAGAGTTCCTTTCTGCGTTGCTGTCACAAGTTTTACCAAGCTACTAGCATCCCGTTTGTCCTCTGACGGGCCATATTGCCGCACCTGCCGGGCACGCGAGGTTACCTGGATGTCTTGTAGGAACTGGGCCTCGACGGGCGCGTCGTGGAGAGTTTTTGGTCTGAGTTTGTTAACTTCTAAAGTCAGGCTAGGGTCACCCAGTCTGTTCATAAAGATTTGCTTTGCCGACCGATCTCTGAAAGCTAGAGGCATGTCTGGATATACACGCGAGACTACATGCAGAAGCCGTATTTCGAAATGTTGCCGCGTCTCCCCATGCTTACGACTAATCATGTTCAGTTCGCCCTCGTAATGTGTGGGATCTGCCGGGCGGGCGTAGATACCCCTCAAGCAACTTTTCCGGTTTATCTACATCTCATGCAGATACTCCCCGCAATGTGTGCAAGACATCGCTTTCGCCAGTCCCCGCTCCCTCCTCGCCTTAGGTCGGTTTAGAGTCTCGCAGATCTTGGGTTGAAAAAGATGGTAACAATTTATATAGTAACAGGAATGACAAGTTTTGATTAAGTCCATTTCAAGTAAATTATTGATCATCGCTACATTACACATGTACAAGAAGATAGACATTGTAATGAACCGATTTTCATACTAGATCTTTGTGGTGCATCTCAACATTCAAATGTTGTTCAAGCTCATTCGTTGAGCAAAATGCCCCCACACATCCAGGACAGTGGAACAGAGACTTTCTAACACCCGCTGATGTTACAATGTTGCTTGGTTGTGGGTGCGAGGGTACAAATGGTTCCATGACGTTGATTGTTGTGAGTCCTGAACACGTGGCTCTGAACTTAAATTTATAATTCTACCTTCCCCGATACCAAAGTTTTTCCAAACTTTGACTCCTTCCAGTCTTCCGGGGGTCTCCTTGCCTGACGCCAACTGAGCAACTGCGACGCTGCATCCCTTTACACCACCATGTGACTCCATGGCTTCTTTCATGTCTTCAGCACTGATGACGTCATACTTTTAGTTTACATAGCGTCTGATGTGGGTCTTCATCGACGCAGTTTTCCTGTCACAAATATCCTTGCCAGCTTGTGGGTCAGAAAAGTCGTACCTTAGCACCGAAATACCTTTTTTTCTGACTTATGGCTGGCATCGACAGTAGAAGTGGGGCACAGTGGTAGCAGCCTGCGTTGTCTGGCCTCAGAAAGACTTTGCAGAGCCGCGGGTTCTCGCTCTTGATCGTGCAGAAGACATTTTCGAGGATAGCGGAGGCAGAGGACCAGTCCTGCCGGCAGCTGTTGAAGAAATGGACAAAACACCCCAAGCTGTAATTTCTGTTTTATCAAGTACCAATACCTTGGGCAGTTTTCATGGGAGAATATCTCCCTCCTCTTGAATCCCCAGGGCAAGTGGACCCCCTCTTCCCTTATCACCGGACAAACAGTGTTTGTAGGGAAGGTGCGCACATCCCAGTGTTTCCCAATGGTTGCGTTAAGCTCTGTCATTCTGTTCCCAGGAACATGAATGGCTCGTCCTCTAAAGCAGTTCTCCAGTTGATTCTCCTCCAACAGGTCCTGACACACAGGAAGTGACAACCTCTGGAGGAAACGGCCCCTGAAGTTTTGCTTGGAGAAGGGAACCACGACAGTTATCCTCCTTTCGTGTCCAAGCTTTCTTGAAGGAGTGTATTGGTATCGCATGCTGTAGGTTTTAAGATATATTTTTAACTAGAGTTCCACGAACACATTATCTTCGCCAAATAATCAAGGCTTATTATGGACAGTGATTGATATTTACGTGCTTATCACCCCCTGCAAATTTGATCATGCACCATACCATTTGGAAGTTATGATGGGGCAAATGAGTCCAGTCTAGATGGGGTTAAAAATCATTTGGTGGTACAGGACTAGTATATGTGTAGAGTGTGCTGATATATATTATAACTGGTCATGAAAAAAATATGAGTATGTTGATATTATATGGGCCACAAAGGTTCGATATTGCAGTGTTGTAAGTTGAAAGTGATGATGAAATGGTACAGTCAATATATATGAATAGAATAAATCTTTATTCCATATCATACACATTTTGAAAGACATAGTACATGTACGTGTGACTTTTCCGCACCTAGCAGTGGTGCAGTTTTGGTACAGTGTACTCTCCAAGCAGAGGAGTGGGTCTGGCTGATTTTTGACGTGTTTTTAGGTGTTTTTGTCAGGCTTTCTATCATGTCCCCTTTTCATTATGTCGCCAATCGTGGTGAACAAAAATGCCTGAACTGAACGCGTTAAAACCAGCAGGACCCACACCTCTGCTTGGAGGATAGTTTATTTATTTGACCTACATGTACGTTTATGCAAGGCCATCTGGTTACATGACCTGACAGTCCCATGTCCGATTATGAATTGCAGTGGGTTAACAAACTTTCCTTTCTAATTATGCAAATAAGCTCCTGATTTGCATAATTAGTCATTGATTATGTAAAGCACCATCTGAGCTCTGTAAATACGAAATATCACGACGATCTGTCGATCCCTTCTCAAGTTATTCATGTCCGAATGTCAAAACAAAAACACCCACTGCAGCTCTTAACAAGCCGCTAGAGGGCCCAAATTTACAGAACTTACTTTCTGTGGCATGAACTATCTACCACACAAAAATCATGACCATAGCACTTTGAATAAATATGCCTCCAAATTTGAAGCTCTGTTGCAGTACCTTAGGTGCCCGCTAGAAGGCCCATTATCGAACTTGACCTTCCTTTCTGTAAACCCTACCCATCCACTAGATATCATACAGATCCATCAACAGCTTCTCGAGTTATGCTGGCGACATACAAATACACATCCACACAAAGCCCGCTGCAGTACCGACGGAAAATACAAGGGGAACCATTTTTAAACTTGACCTCCGTTTCCACAACATCTACACACCTACAAAAATTCATGAAGATCCATCAACGTTTCCGTCACTTTTTTTGCCTACATACAAACACAAAAAAATGCAAAGTCCGCTGCAGTACTGTTGAAAAACGCAAGGTGAACCATTTTCGAACTTGACCTTTCTTTGCACAACCACTACACACCTACCGAAAATCATAAAGATTCATTGAAGCTTTCTTGAGTTATGCTCCTGACATACATTCAGACCCACCCAACATATTTTACAAGTACTCGGCGAAGATAATGAAGAAGCATTCAAAGTATTCTCGGTACAGAGTCAATTCATTTTATCATATTGCTTAACATGTTTACTTACTTGTCAGATATCTGCTGTCGAAGAACACGCAGCTCCTTGTTTGGGTGCAGGTCCACCTGTTTTTTCATTGAATGCTGTAAGTTAACTGTTTACAATGTACATTGTAAATATATTTGTAAAAACTTAAAAAATGGATTTAAGGAAGTCAAATGGAAAACAGCTAATATAGCTGGTCTGCCTCAATTGACATTGTTTACTGTCATTGCTTAAGAATATAGCCAACTTTAAGTTTTTCTCTCTACCAAGGTACACTCACTGTATATGTAACCTTGAATTTCCATGAGGTAAGACCACACATGCTTTGTGCTACTGAAGAACACAAGGTTTTATCATCATTGAGTAATGGCATAATGATAAAAATGTACAGAGAAATATTTGACACTGATACCGTTGATAATGGGATTACAGCAGTTCTTCTGCAATGTCTTCTCCAAATCCGCATTTTACCACAGGTCAACAATGCTGTTGAGCCATACCCTTGTTGTAGGGGCCCACTTCACCTCCACATGGTTTTCGTCGACCCAGCGAACGGCCTCAAGAATGGGCCACTGATCAGAACCTTTCTGAGGCCTTTTTTTCTGAACTCTAGAGTTAGGAATGTGTGTCCATACTCTAAATCTTCCTTTGTAGCAGGGCTTCGAACTCTGTGACATCCTGAGAGCCATAGTTGTGAAGAAAGGTCCGTGAAGAAAACGGGACTGAAGAAAACGTGCGTTTTTTGTGTGACCTGACCTTTCCCCTGGAGAGGCCAAGTTTTACTTGTAGTTTTGACTTGAAATAGCTGCTTTAGATTGCCTGCATCTTATTTGATACCATAAAAACCTTGATTATCGGCCGTGTATTATATTTATATCCTATTTTCATCATAGTAGAAGGTAAACTTTACCCCATTTGTGTGTAGAGATTCCTGCCAAGGCTTGGAAAACAATTCTCCGTTCCACATGTGGAGTGAGAGGATATATTAGGTGGGAAGTCGTTCTCCACTTTCCCTTCCGAACGTTGTGCAGTCACAAAGGTCCAAATCTCTCTCTTGTCTAACAGTTTCTTTGCCTTTATTTCCCATTTTTCGTGTCCGCCTCTAACCAAATTTGGTCCGAGGAGATATAAAATTCAAACAGCACTTGGTCAACGAAAAGAAGTTTTAGCATTTCCCATTTATCAATCTGGGATTCCCTCTCCGAATTTGATAGACATTTGGGAGGGAAGATGGTGATTACGACGCTTTCTGTCTTATGAAACTCGCGATATTGAGGTGACAGGGCTCAATCGGCGGGCAAACTGAGACGGGTTCGCGTCCTTTGTCAACAGCAGATTTAGGAGCCGGGACTTCTCTTATTCAGCCCCTTGAAATAATCAATATCATTGGTGAACATAGTTAAAACATAAACAATCTTTTGCAACCAACCGAGAAGATAACAAACAAGGGGAAACACCGTAAGCCTCTGGATACACATGACAAGTGGGGGAGGGCCGGACGACAGGCGTGACCGAACCATCTGGTCTCTGGCCCCCCGCCCCCAACCGTCAGTAGGACAAGAAGATCCTGTTGATTCCCATTCAGGGAATAGGCCCTATGTTTCAAAGCTTAATCAGGCAACAGCAACTTGACTCACAGTGATGGCTTTTGTTCATTGTGGCCTCTTTAAAATTAGTATAAAAAGCTGCACATACAGTTTCTATTCAGTTCCACTGCATACTCTTCGTACTTGTCTGATCTTGCTTCTCTTGATGTGTTCTGCAGTGGATTTTTTTCTTTAAGTAGGCAGAAGTTTATGGGGAATAAAACTGTTTCAAAAGGAAATCATCCGTCTTATCTAATTTCTATGTGGCATATTCTTTGTACCTAGCTGTAGGCGTACATTGCACAACGGGAATCATTAGTATACAATGTAGTTTATTCCATAATACATGTATATCGTTTTCTATACAGGTTTTATAAATTTAATTTAGTTCACATTACAACCTTTTTCGACATTGAAATGCAATTTAGCTTACAATACATGTTTACTGTACCAATTACCCACAGAAGGTGATGGAAGTACTGTACTTTTTATAACAGCTATGATATAATTTTGTATTTGGGAGACTGGCAACATTTTTTATACAAAAAACAACGACCCCAAACCACCCAAACTTCCTACACGTAGAGCGAAGTCTAATACTATTCACGACAGTGATGATCACATGAGATGCTGTTGTACGTGTATTGTGAGCTGCCTGGGATGACTCTTCTCCTGTCCTCCTCTGCCCTCAAGGATTCCTAGATGTACCACATTCTCTCTTCAGGGGTCCACCCTAGTCCTTTATCCATCAGTTTTTGTGCTGCTTCCATACTGATGTCCTTGACCTCGTGAGGGTCATACAAAATTGCCTGCAACATAGATATAACAGGCCATGTATTGACCCTACAGGGAAATATATTCACATTCATCCTCAATTACTCCAATGAAACATGGTCAAATGTTCACCTTATTTGGACATATACAGTTCAGGCCGATAACCGGAATTTCTGGTAAGAGAGCTAAGTTCTTGCATTCAGTATGTCGGGTATCAATGCAATCTGTATTGATGTAGATTCTACATTCAGACTCCTATGTCAATACTTTGTCAACCTGTGTGAGTAATGTATGAATAAAGCATTGGAAGCACTCAACTCGGGCATCAGTTACAAAAAATATGACTATCATTAGATAAATTCTACTTCTCTCTTTTCGGTTATAGTAGATATAAAAGAACAGACGTGTTTTTCAATGGGAGGTTTGTCTAGTTGCATTAGGAATTTGAATTTTTGTCCAGTACTTAAATGTCTGAAGTAGGGAAATAGGTTTTCTACAAGCTTATACAGTTCATTTCTTTCTTTGGTAGGCAATCCACATTCTACCACAATGACATTCGTTTTCTATTCTATTCAAAATACAATGCTTACATAAACATTGTTCTAGAGAAGTGCGGGTATGTCTTCCCGTTTCAACATGTAGTTTGTGGCAGCTGATTCTTAGTCTTGTGACTGCATTCCTGTCCCTCATATATACATTACTTAATATTTTTCTTCATTATATGTAGTTTTGAATAATCTTTATGATCTTAACTTATTTTTGGCAGCCCCACCTTTGTTGTCGTTATGTATTTCTTTTAGAAACGTTTGGAAGTAATTGTCTTTTATCCGCTGGCCAATTGCACTTACAATTTGCAACGTATTTGTATTATATGAAATTGTAGTCCGAGTCCATAAAGAGGGTAGGGGGTCTACTTATGCGGCCGGATCGCGTTCTGACGGCTGGTGCAGGAACGGCTGGCAGCTGGACGGGAGCAGGAGCAGGTGGGTCAGGTGGAGGGTCGTGCTGGAACGCAGGTAGATCAGGTGGGCGAAGGTGATGTTGTTGCATGAAGCCTGCAAAGCCAAGGTGTCCTGCGTCGGGCAGACGGCGTCTGTTGTCGGGTGCGGAAGCGGGTGGTGCTTGCAGGAGTCGGCGAATTGGAGCGATGTACGGCTTCAGTCTGTTGTGATGGAGGACTTGTGGAGGAAGACTTTCTTCCATCACTTGAGAGTACGCCTTCGGAAACTGAGATATATGCCACCATTTGATCCGAGGTATCCAATGTTCCCATGTACTTGTTGTACAGGTGGATGCACTCGGGTTTGGTGATCTCCACCTGGTCCCGGTTCCTTTTGCCTGTGCCCACGAACTTTGCACTGTGGGCAGTGGACAACATCTTCACATCCCGTCTATCTTTATACTTAAGAGCAAGGAGGGGCCCATTTGCCATACAAATATTCTCCTTTGGTGTAGTCAGCTTTACCTCTTTGACGGTTTCGCACTGTTAAATAGAATTGATTGATGATGAAATATAATCAATGCTGCTTTCTCCAAGGAGAAGAGAAGAGCAGACCATTAGAAACCTATTCTGCTTCCTTTAGGTTGGTTTTGAGGATTTGGCGGTTAGCTTGTTCTTCGACCGACTTGTTCCCACTTCTTTTGGCATCCAGCTGTCCGTGCCAGATAGGTGGCTACATTCACAATCACAGTACATGATTTTACCAACTATTCACACATTCAGTTTCTTCTGCGATGTAATACGGTTAGGCCGTTGAATATCCATCGAAGCTAAAATAGGTTTGATAGTCGTACAGCCGTACTTGTCCTTGGCTCCAGGTCCATCTGAAGACGTTGAAGCAGGAGGCACAGTCTCGCTGTGGATCACCCGCTGTGTGGTCACCATCAGGTGGTTGTTGGTCCAATGGCGCTACACCAAGAGACTCGTAAATGCCGTTCTCTTTATGTTGCTCGTTGGAACCTTGTGTAAAAACGTTGAAGCTGGAGGCACAGTCTCGTTGTGGATCACCCGCTGTGTGGTCACCATCAGGTGGCGGTACACCAAGAGACTGGCAAATGTTGCCCTCCTTAAGTTGCGAACCTTGTATAAAGACGTCGAAGCTGAAGTTACAGGCTTGCAGGTCAGCAGAACTGATTGTTGTATTCCCAGACAGGTCCAGCCTTGCCTTTTCATCTGCAGCATCTTGCTCTGAAGTGATGGTGTTGAGGTCTGCCAACAAGGATATAGAGCCAAGGTGGGCCTCCAAGGTCTCCAGGCTGAAAGTGTGGGGTGAACAGCTTTGACACAAACGGCGGCGGCAGTGCTTTGGCGATTTTCCCTGGTTTGCTGTCCGTGTTTCCGGAAGCACCCTGGAGACATGCATTTAGCCAGGGTGTTTTCCCCGCCAGCTCTTGAGCAAATGTATCGAGCTTGAAGTTACCGAGGTCATCCGGGGATGTTTTCCTTAGAATCGAGTTACCTGCCATGGTCCCCACCTCCTGTTTGATTCTTTGGGCCCCTCCCATGCTCTTTAGCCTCAATGCGATGTTCGCTGCTGCTCCAGCTTTTTTTCCAGAACTTGATGCACAATGGTCTTGGCGTCTCCTCTTATCTCGATGACTCTGGGATGCTTGTCGGATGGATACTGCAAGACATTCCCTTGCGGTTGTCTTCCTTCTCATTGAAGTCATTGTTGAAGTATTGGTCTAGCTGTTCTTGTAGACTTATCCGGTTGCCTCTTCAGGTGTTGTTTCGTCTAATTTAAGTTGTAAGTGAAAATTTATTAGTCTGGTAAATATATAAAAAATGGAAATCTGTGCTATTTTGACGCATTAGCACGGTCAAGAGCATCTTACATTAAATATACCTTATATATCATGCACTGTGTTTCTTTTAAGTTCAGGGAACTATACAAGATACGTAGTATCTCTACTTACTTCGGCTGGCGACATCCATGGCTAGCTTTTCAACTGCCTCGTTGATGTCAGAGAAAGATACCTGAAATTGAAAGCAAAAAGAATGAAAAATTGAAACTGATTCTGCCTTTATCATTGCCTGTTTGTATTGTATCTTGATTTCAGCGCACAAGAATGATGAATCAAAGTGAAAGGTACACAAAAATAAGGCACATAAAAATGTGTATTACATATGATATTAAAAAAATAATTATGTACTAAATTACATATATTAATTCGTTTCATATATAACATTTCTGACACAGACTTTGCTTTATCATGTACAGGAGCGACAATCACAATTTACATGTATATAATGCTACAAGAGACTTAAAATCAAGCTTGTGCTCCTCATGCATTACTTATGGAGTGTGAAACACATTGAGTGTGGGTTACAATGTTAACATTACAAACACACACACTAACAAATACACACACACACCACTTACATGTAGCACACACACACAATCACTGAACACTTAAAACATACATACATACACACAAACACACAGATGCACAAATAACTGAAAATGCCTTCTTTGTATGTCTAACTCACCCTATGCAAACATTAAGGTCACTTACTGCTAATCCTGTCACTAGACAGGGTCGCTCCCCGGCATGGAGTGGTGGCCTATTTTCATTGATGCGTTGCGTCACTTGGTCAATGACCCTGGCATTGTTATGTTCGAGGTAGTGTGCTGGGATATTTATCATTGCGCTTTTCAGGTGTGCGTCATCACAGCTTTCCAGGCCAATGAATGTCTGCTCCAGCCGCAGGTGTAGTATCTCGGCTAGTTGCTAAAGTAGATGTATAGAAAATGATCAAACTATGTCTCTAGATGTATGGAAATATTATCAAACTATGTCTCTGTATCAGACCCCCCCCCCAAAAAAAACCTGAAGAATGAAGGTCATTGGAACAATGTACAGTATTTACAAGTTATATCTATTTATCAAAGACTTACTTCAACCTTCATCGGAAGAGTTGGATGACAATATTGAACCTGCGTCGGAACCCCGGGTTTGTCCGGAAGATGTGTTCTTCATCTCGTCCATGTAGCCTGCGATTATTATGATCGGTGTCTTCTCCCGGGCTGTCGACAAAAAAATATAAATTATTACCTGTGTAGCAGGGTAGTTTACTTTCAATCACAATTACATATGGTAGGCTTTCTGCTAGAGACAACAAAATAGTCTTTCCCAACTACTTTTGTTTAAAAATAACAGAGCAATTGGTTGATAACAATAGAAAAATTAGTATTTAATGATATCCTTACGTTCATAGGCATGGTTCATTGTAGATTCCAACGCCTTCTTCGCCTCCGCACCCCCCTTTCCCAAACTGATAGACCTCGTCAACCAACAACACTTTCCCGGCCGAATTCTCCATTATAGTCCTCACCCTTCTCTCCATTGTGTTTACATACTCTGTAATAAAACATATTGATGATTAAGGTTAATTAATACTAATTAAAATGATTAGGCAATAGTAGAAAACCTGACATGCTTAGACGCTGACATATGTATATGTGCTTATATACTGTGTAGAGAAACAAAGTAGAGAATCATCTGACACTTCACTGTCACTCTCCAACTTGTCATTATTAGATAGAAAACAATAACACTTTGGTGGTAATATTATCTTGTGATTAAGGTAAATCATCTTACCACTTGAGAGAACATCCCTGCGCATGGTGACAACTGTTGGGTCTTTGACTAACCCACACTTGTTTAGGATTTCTGTGCAAAATTAGAGGTTGTCATATAAGTATAAGATGATAGAAACATGGGACTGGCTTCATTTTTCATGCAATGCTTAAAAGACAAGAGCACTTGAAATTACTATTAATAATCAATACATAAAATTTAAGTATTGCAGTGGTGTAATGTTTCAAATAAAGACATTGGTTTTGTGTAACATGACAGTTAAATCTGAACAAATAACTAATCAATCATGATCAGAAATGTTACAGGTCCTTCTTCCTACGTCAAAATAAAATAATTGAGAGCATTGAATGGATTTGCACTATTATGAATTGGATTATCTCATCTCATCTATCCCTTGATTTACTTAGCAGTAAGGCTTCTTGTCGAGAATAGGATATAGTGGATACTGTTGAATAAAGACTTAAATTACAACTTCAAAGTGTCCAGAACACTACAAAAGCAGAACACGGGATAATTATGATCAGGATGGCTTTTTGCAAACACACACACACACACACATGTACTGTATTGCATACCTGCAAATGCCTTTGCAGTGCTGGTTTCTCCAGTGCAAGGAGGCCAAGCAAATACCAGATGTCGCGGTGCTTTGATGAGGGTGAGGTCGATCGGCTGGTAGGCCAGGCTTGTCAGCTCAGAGAGTAGATAATCGTGAAAACTGTTGGCCATCTCCTTACTGACTGTCAACCCCCTTTTCTTCATGGTCAACATTATGTTGTCATTTGTGTTTGTCAGGTCTGTAGTAGGAAGGAAAATGTGAAATATTATGAAAGGTCAGATCTGAACAACCAATTTGTTATATTCCCCTTCCAGTGGGAAGGGGGATATACTGTTTTTGCTTGCCTGTTCTTCTTCTTCTTCTTCTTTCTTCTTCTTCTGCCAAAAACCAAGTAGATGTGCGGTGGTAGCTCTACTAATAGTATTGCAGCAAGTGATATGTACCTTATGTTACAATGTACGGATGTTATATTTGAGATGTAGGTACCTATAGGAAAGGTGAATGCACCTGACAATAAATTATGCTAATGAGGACATCATTTGCATAATTTATGCAAAGACTTGTATTGCGTTTACAGTAAAAGCTGCAGATGTCATATTTGAGATGTAGATATTGAGCCACCATGTAATGTCTGTTAATGCAGAAAGTACTGGTAATTAGTATCTACATGTAGTAATGTTCCTTACTCTGGGGGCCCAGCGGTTCGTGGTTGTTCTGGTTGTTGCTTTCGTCGTTCTTCTTGTTTCTTGGTTGTCGATGTTGGTTTCAACAGGGTTGTCGGCGTTTCCTGCAACGTTTGGGGCGTTCTGTGGAACAGTGGGTTTGTGTGAGTTGTTGTGTGTCCTTGCCTGTGTTGATTGAGAGAATGTAATAGATGTTTTTGCAGCTATAGTTTACTGATAGATTATTGAAAGATTGTTTAAAAGTCATGGACGTTGGAGATGAAGTTTGTTGTAAGTGTTTTTTTTTAATTTTCTTTAAATTTTTGTGCCTTCAAATTGATGGTGTGCTAAACAACTACTCTCTATGATGTGTATGATTGCCTAAATGTGGTAAGAATAGAAGTAGTGTTTAAGTAGTAGTGTTGTAATTTGTCCTATTAAACTGTAAAGTATTTGTTATGAAATTTCTTGCACTGTCATACGTTGATATATGGCTATTTGGGAATTGTAGATTATGTCGATATGTAGCTTAAATGGGGTAGGATGGTAAAGAACATTTCTTACAAAATAATGTGTAGCATGCTAGTTGCGCTGTTGTTGTTCATTATTAGGCTATTGTTATGGGTACACCTTTCACTGATATCATTATCTGAGATGTTTGGTCCAGGTGAGTTTGCAGTGGTTATTTGCCGCTGGATATCATTGCTTGATGTTTGGAGACTTTCATAGAGTTTGAACAATTCTTTCATTAGCTTGGTGATGTTATGTTTGTACTTGATGTACCGCATTCCTTCTCGGAAACAGTTTGCTTCCGGTATGCGCTTCCAAGCTGAATTCCGGGTGTTCTGATCTCCAAAAAGTCCGAATTAAGGTGAGTTTGACGTCCAGAGGTGCCTGAACAGCTCGTCGTACCGTAGCCAGTTTGCTTTACGGTTGGCTAAGGTACAGACAAAGTGCTGGTACGCGATGAGCTGCAAGCTGTGGGAAGGGTGGAGCTGGATATAGATAAAGTGGAAAACTAGGAAGGCGGCGGTCCACTGATCTAGTGAGAGGTGTTTGGGTAAGGGTGTTCGAAAGAGAAACTATGTATTGCGGGGTTGTCTGAAGGGTGGGAAGCAAAGTTTTGAATCTGACATGCTTATGCCGCCAAATCTTATATTTTATCTGGTCAGGGATCCTCGTGTCGAGGGGGACGTGAAGGCCGGTGCAGGCAGTCTTCAGTTTATCCGCTTTAACTGCTTGGTGCATACCTCGCACTTGTAGTGGTCTTCTGCAGTGGTTGACATCTGAAAATATGATAACAAAAATTAAGAATTTACCACAGATAACTACAACTAATTATGATATTGAAAACTTAAACGGCAAAAGAACCTATTTTGTAAACACACAAACGTACTGCCAAACTTACTGCACGTCACGACTTAACAAGAGATTTAAAATTCCGACGCACAACATTCCACCAATGGACCCAAGTTACATGAACTAAACATGTCCCTGTTTCTGTGACTTGCACTAGCTTCATGTCGACGATAAGCGCTGTTTTTTCTTCCATTACCGTATAGGAACACTGATGATGAATAAATAAATAAATAAATAAACAGTACTTGGCACAATAGCCGGGCGAGTCACACCGGCCATCTCCCATGATAGTAACTGCGCCATCCCTGACCAAGTCCTGGGCCATTTCCTGCTGGTATGTGTAGTAGTCGTGAATGGTAGGAATAGCCTACGTTGTCTGGATGTTGAAGAATTCTGATTGGCTAATGAACTGTAGGTTCAATGATGCAGCAAAATCTATAAATTTATCAATGGACCCACCAGAGAATAGGATTGCGCATCCGACAAGAAGATTTCCAATTGCCATTCTCTTGCTGTATGGTTGAGAATGCCACACACCATGATGACCCGTTGAACAAGTCCAGTGTACAGCAAGGCAATGCCTCTTACTGTGGTTTTGAGCAAATTGCCAGCACCACATTTGGAACACCGCTGGAACAGTTCTCTTATCTTCTCACCAAATACAATAAATCTATGTCCTTCCAGCGTCACCTCAGTTTCACTTTCATCATCAGAGGTTGGGGGAGATGTTGATTCTGACTCTGGTTGGTATGACTGATCCCCCTTATCTGCAGGTGCACTAGGTGTAGTCCATGCGGATGATGGTGTCACTGAGGAATCTGATTGGAGAGCACTGGTTGATTTGATTGGGGTTGACATCCCTAGGGGCTCTGGTGGCGGAATCCCTTGGAGAACTTGGATTGACATCCCTAGGGGCTCTGGTGGCGGAATCCCTTGGAGAACTTGGGTTGACATCCCTGGGGGCTCTGGTGGTGGCGTCTCTAGGGGCTCTGGGGGTGGCATCCCTAGGGGCTCTGGCGGTGGCATCCCTAGGGGCTCTGGCGGTGGCATCCCTAGGGGCTCTGGTGGTGGCATCCCTAGGGGCTCTGGGGGTGGCATCCCTAGGGGCTCTGGGGGTGGCGTTCCTTGGGGCTCTGGTGGTGGCGTTCCTTGGGGCTCTGGTGGTGGCATCCCTAGGGGCTCTGGGGTTTGAGTTCCTGCAGGGCTCAAACTCTTCTTGCAAAATGGACATGAGCTTCCCAGGTCTGAAATGTCCATACCCTGAGATTTGAAAAAAAATCATAAATTCTTTGTGCATTGTGATAGAAGCAAATCTATAGGCATATCAGCAATAGCTAAAGTATTGTTTCCATTATATAAGGACAAAGGCAGCAACCTAATGAAATTAAAGCTCTATAATTATCCTAACTACTACAAGAATAAAATGGCACTATTACATTTTCTGCTGCAAGTCTTCCTCCAGCACTTATGGGGTATAATGGCTGCAGGTGCTTGCTGACGTGAGCACGTACTGACCCATCTAAAGCAAGATTCAAAAGGAAACAGTCCTTTACTCACCAAGTTACACTTACCAGACGAGTAAATAAATTCAAATACACTAGATTAGTGCTGCGTACCTAAACGTAACATCAGGTACAGGTACAGGGGTTTAGGTACAGGTTGTACCTGTACCTGAACAAAATTAACATGTGTTTTTCTGGACTTCTTTAATGACAAAACCATAAACTATTTTCAAAGCAGAATAGGCAAAGTTGAAGGGCTGTATGAAAAACATGAAGTACATGTCATGTGCAACCCGAAAAAATGTAGGGCATACAGAACAATGCATATTCCCCTGGCTTATGCCATACATTACATTGTATGCATGAAGGATTGAAATATTATGTAGGTCACAGTTGAATACAGTACAATCTCATAATCAATAATTTACCGTGCCGTAGAATTGATGATCTTGCATTTTCCTTCACAAACTGAGCAGGCTTGCTCCAGATAGGGTCACTTTTCGCTTGTGGCCACCCAGTGGATTGTGTTGGGTCCCATTCCTCCCATGGCAGAGACAAGAACTTAACAAGTGCCCTTGTTTCGTCTCTAGACCAGGCAGGGCCTCTCTTAGCCCTGGTTAAAATCTTCTGGGCTGCCTGAAAAAAAATGTATCACATATATAACACCTGGGCTCAAAGTACTGTGTACATGTACACATTTCTACACCCAATATTGGAGCCGTGCATCAAGTTTTTGGTTGTGGGTGCACTGGTGCACATAGATATTTGTGAAAGGTTTTCATGTAGAGGTACGATTGCACACTATAATATGGCATGTTCTTGACATTTACTTGTCCAAGAATTTGTTAAGGTACACAGCTCTAATAACAAGTAATCTTACCAAACAATGACATACAATATGGCAGCCCGAGACAAAATTCAATGTTGTCATTGCAAGAGATAAATGGCCATAACGTTACATTTAAGTAGGTTAATAAGAACAAATTGCGACACATGTTACATCAGGTTTTACATAAAATAAATTATGAAAACAAAAACTACCTGCTAACTTGGGCTTTTTCCTGGACTTTTCCTGAGAGTTTTTCTCCTTGGCGTCCTTCTCACTTCTATCAGACAGAAACAAAATGTCAGTAATGTAACAAAAACAAAACAGTGACTATCATATATTCAGGAATGTACACACAAAGTCTGAAGTCGCTGGTGTTTCGGAGGACAGAGATGTTGGCACTATAGTGAGGAGCTTTATGTAGGTCACCATAATATGGCAGGCAAAATGGCGTCGATGTGAATTGAGCCATCTTCTGGCCCGAATTTCTCGCTACCGGTTGATCCACAAAGCTAACTAAAGCAGTCAAATGACTATCATATATTCAGGAATGTACACAAAAAAATTGAAGTCGCTGGTGTTTCGGAGGACAGAAATTTTGGTACTATAGTAAGGAGCTTTATGTACAGTGTAGGTCACCATTGTGGCAGGCAAAATGGCGTCGATGACAAATGAGCCATCTTCTGGCCCGAATTTCTAGCTGACGGTTAACCTGATACGCTAACGAAAAGAGCCGAGTGAATATATTATATTCAGGAATGTACACAACAAGTTTGAAGTCCAGCGGCTCTTAGAATACAGAGATTTTGGCATCTTAAAAAGACCCTTTTGCTATCTAAAATGGCTACTTATATACATGTAGAAAATATTACAGACGGACAACAACAACAACATAAAACCGGAAAGCGCTGGCCTGGCAGCTCTGATAGCGATTGTGCACACACATTTAGTCTACTCAAAAAGGTATTCCTAAACTTCATAGCATCGTCATTTATACCAGTACCAACCTGTTTTCTTATGGGAGTCCATCCTGGCAAGCCCTCCCTCCATGTTGGCAAGTCCTCTCTCACTAGCGTACCGCGCATTGAACTCTGGGATTGTTGGATGGGTCCTTGGGGGGTTTCATGCCTTGATCACTATAATGTAGCGCCTTGCGTTCAGGCTTCCACTTATGGTAAATTTTACAAGACAAGCTAGATCCAAGGATAACAATTCATTCCCAGAGGAATGACGATTCCCGCGTACAGAGTGGAATACTCCTTTAATGGTTCATATACCTGATATGAACACACTTGCCAATTACTTGTCTGATTAGCGAGTTTACTTGTGGAATCCAATAGCGTTCTCGCACTTTGGATGTCACATAGTTTCTCCCCAGGTGTCCGTTGTCCTCGTGGATTTCTCGAACCACTAGCTCTGACACTCGGGACCTCGTCGGGAGCATCATTGGATGTTTCATCTCTTCCGAGAGGGTTGTTTGACTGTCTTCCTCCTACCCTGAGGATGCCCTCTTCATCTAACTTAGGGTTCAGCTGGAAGGTACTGCTGCTAGACGTCACTGATCCCTTGCTTCCTTGTAGGGATGCTCTATCTTAGCTGTAGTGACTACGTTCCACTGAAAAAGGCATCCAAAGGCATTCATTTCATGAACATCATTACAATACCCTAAAAATTTGCATCAGTGGCAGATTACATAGCCCGGGTCAGTAATACCCTGCTATTTCAAACATGAACACTTGTACTATACCATGCATGTCTATGATACATTTTTTTAAAAGATACACATTCTCTTGACAACCTGTGTTCAAAATACATTCATTAAAACATAACCATTCCCCCCCTTAATGGTTCATATACCTGATTCATTCGAGCATGAAGACAACACTGTACTTATCCACATAACTAACAAATACCCATTGTTATCATAATCAATGTCTTACATATCCCCTATACAGGTATGAACTTCTGGGACAACAGCCACGGTTCACGCTCGAGCAGCTGGACCCGCTGCTGCAGGTGCGCACCAACGTCCAGCTGCTCGAGCTGACCGGGCTGTCCTGGACACAGACCTTCCAAGCCCTACACATGATGGAGCAGAAGACCATCTACACAATCACACCGCCCAGCCTCCCCACTGCCTACAACACGTCTCTTCTCCAACCATCGTTCACCGTCTCTACACCGGAACCAACTTCGGAAAACACCACCAACACCACCAGGGACACCAGTCACGATCACACAAACGGCAACAACATCGTGAAACCCGACAACACATACACAGGTAAGAACAAAAATTACAACCTTAAATGTACCAACACTCGATTCCATGTGTCCTACAAAACATTCATACATTTTGCTACCTATACACAACGTTACAACTCTACAGGGAACGTGATTACAATATATATATAGCACCACCACAAACGACAGTACAACGCCCACCCACCTAATGACAGATACATAAAATGCACAACGTAATACTTCATAACAAAAATACATGTATACCATCTTTAATGGCAATATTGATATTTGAAACAATTCCATTTTCCATGAACTAAAGCAGTATTTCATCCCACACAGGCCACACCAACCAGGCAGAGCAATATGTTTTCACTGCAATCGCCAACTTCCAAAGGTAACTCAACTACATACCTTCAATACAATAGACATTAAAGCCCAGGTTGCACATAGCCGAACAGGGCCTCCCGACTCACCCCCGACCATTGTTTGAGTGATTCGGGAAAGATTCATAAACTGGGTCGGCTGGTTTTCGGCTTAAAAATGACAAAGACCCCTCTTTTGAAAGTCGCTGAAAATGTCCATTTCAATTAGGCAGTGGGTTACAAACCGGTCGGGAAATAATCAAAAGAGATTCGGCTACAAGTCGGGAGGGTTGGGAGTAGGTTAGAAAGCAATCGGGGCTTGGTTGGGGGTAACGTGTTAGAAGATGGTTGGGACATGTTCGGCGCGCCCCCTAGCAGAAAATACGAAAAGTGCAAGCAATCTCACGTGTTAACGCGTGAGCGGCGTGCCCATTGGATACAAGCATGCAAATGCCGACAATGCGGCTTATTTGGTTAGTGGTTTCTGGTTCTGTTTGTAAGACTCAAAGACATGAAGCAATCCCCTAGCATTATATGAAGAGCTATAAAGTATGTATGTGTATAGCATTGCTATTTTTCAACACAGATATCGAACTATATGCATTCTATATTGTTATTACAAGGCTTCCAGGAATTGTAAAACTTTATAATGTAGGAGGTAAACATAAACAGTGCAAAAATGGAACTGAGGTCTTGATCACTTCTACCGAGATGGTGTACTTAGGGAAGTAGAAGAAATGCACTATAACTTTTTCTCCCCACCTCAATAGCGTTAAGACATGTAGCAATCCTACAGCATTATATGAAAAGCATTAAAGTATGCATGTGTATAGCATTGGTAATTTTCATTAGAGATATCAAACTATTTTCATTCTATATAGTTATTACAAGACATCCATGAATTAAAGTACTTTATAATGTAGGAGGTTAAGATAAACAGTGCAGAAATGGAACAGGTATTGATCACTTCTTACCAAGATTATTCCATCATTCCTAATAAAAGTCTATAACTTGACAATATCTACATGGCTATTGCTTTACAAACATACATGGCGTCCTCAATATACCATCTACAAAAAGGCCCCAATACGGCATGAACAATATTTTACCAATACATCACATTCATAAATGCTACCAAACCAAAAGCAATCACCTCCAAATATGCTATGCAAATACACCATCAATTACAAATACTTTGCATAACTACTATTTTGCATAACCAGACGGAAAAACAGCAATTTACAGTATTGAGAAATATTCCACAACACCATTCGTCGCCATGGCAACGTCTTTTTTCATTGCCAGTCTTGTTGCAGTTTTATATGAACCGTGATAAACTTCAGTAGTAGAATTACAATCTGTAATAAGACAGATCCTACTGGATTCCAATCTATACTGTGACATATACATGTAGATCTTGCCCTAATGTTACATACTAGTCCCTATTGCCAGTAAGTGATTGAGTTTTGGTACAGATCCGTCTAGATCTGCTTTGACAGAATTGAATTGTGTTGCAAGATAAAGTTCTCATTTCAAACATTCATTTATAAATGTAGTCATCCTACACAAGTACACCATCACAAAAGGTTAAGACATCACATGTGATCTTGTTTTTGTACAGGAGCTTGTAGAAGATCATGAAGCAAGGGCAAGTAAACTTGAAGCTGCTTTGGACGAAAAAGACAAGCAGATCAAGGTCAGCAATTGCTTGTTTCACTGAGAAGATTCCTCTGACTACCATTATGTTTGAAAAGTTCAATATTGTGACATGAAACCCTGGCAAATGTATTGTGGTCCATTGTTGATAACTGGGTCAATGTCTATTCCAGCTATACCTAACACAACAGGTTTTTTATAGTGTCAAAACAGGGTAAAGTTACATGTATGTTTAAGCACTGTATTCCAAACAATCAGAAATGTTGACATCCATATATGTATTTTGCTAACTGACATCTACTAAGAAAAGGTAGCCTCCGTTGCAGACTCTGAAGCGGCTTTTTGGGGGGCTAAATAATACACTTTTTGCAGCCACCCCGTAACTATCAGCCATCCTGTAACCAGCAGCCGCCTAGGCGGCTGCTGGTTACAGGATGGCTGATAGTTACGGGGTGGCTGCAAAAAGTGTATTATTTAGCCCCCCAAAAAGCCGCTTCAGAGTCTGCAACGGAGGCTAAAGAAAAGGTAGGTTGTCTCATACACTCACTATGCTATACTTTTGATTGCAGAAAGAGAAAGAAGACCATGGCCTGGCTTTAAAGGAGATGGAGGCAGAAAACAAAAAGATGAAGGCAGAAATTGAGATGTGGAGTGCTGCATCCAGCAAAAGGAGTCAGAATTCCATGGTAAGGATAATGCACAGGCATATCATAACTTCTTCGGTATAGCTTGTTTAATAAATGTATGCCCTTCCTACATGCCCAGGCCAGTAAATGGCTCCTTGCTCTCCAAAAGGTTCCTTCCGGAAGCCTTTCCCATGCCAATTAGCATTCGCTAACCTTATGTTAATCTAGTGTCACTCTCAACTTTAGTTGTATACTTTGTATGCAGATATTATTTCAATTCATATCTCAGGATGTAAATCTTGGTAAAAGGTATATGAATATCATTTGCGCACTCTGCTCATACAGAAGCTGGCAAAAGAGCATCAAGAGGTGTTAAAGCTCAAGGACAAAAAGATCCAGGTCAGTATGCTTATATTGTGATTCCCAGTTTATAATATTCATGTGATAATTTAGTAGCTTTTTATGGCAATATTGTGTCACTGAATACAAAGTTTAACCCATTAATAATCCAGTCGTACATTTCCCATAAGGAATATCGGCATAAAATAAGTCTTATACTCTAGTTTAAAAATCAGAACAGCAATGAAATTGATAATCATCACCATTTAATAAAAGGCAGCTCCAAAAAATTAACAATTCAGCTAACAAATATGAAATGTATCTATTTGTGCACTGAAAATGGAACTGGAGAAGAAGATTGACAGCCTCCAACAGTCCAAACAAATATTGAAGTAAGTGCCATATCTTTACATTTTATTACAATAAAACACTCTCCAGATTTTGGACTTTCTATTGCACTCTGGACTAATGCTTATAGTCTTTGAGTTTGACAGCTTAAATTTACAGAGTTGATATTTTGTGAACAACTTCCTTGCCACTTAATGGATCATAATGACCCCAAGCTTGTTCATCCCACCTTTTAGTGTTATGTTTGCATGTATGCTCATTAACTAAGAGTGGACACTTTGCTCATTAACAAAGTATACAACTAAAAGTGGACCAAAGCCTACCGAGCAGGACGGGAGCAACAATCCGTCAGCCTCAACGTCCCTCAGTCAAGCTAACGGGCTGTCCGCCTCTCCGTCCCTCGACGGCCCCTTAGCTGGACTGAGGGACGGACGGGCGGGCGATCCCTTAGCTGGACTGAGGGACAGAGAGGCGGGCGATCCCCTAGCTGAACTGAGGGACAGAGAGGTGGGCGATCCCTTAGCTGAACTGAGGGACAGAGAGGCGGGCGATCCCCTAGCTGAACTGAGGGACAGAGAGATGGGCGATCCCTTAGCTGAACTGAGGGACAGAGAGGCGGGCGATCCCCTAGCTGAACTGAGGGACAGAGAGGTGGGCGATCCCTTAGCTGAACTGAGGGACAGAGAGGCGGGAGATCCCTTATCTGAACTGAGGGACGGAGAGGCGGACGATCCCTTAGCTGAACTGTGGGACAGACAGGCAGGCGGCGGCAGTCCAGCTAAGGGGCCGTCCCCCGTCCCCGCCATGGCGAAGAAGCGAAAGCGGGTGTCCCCCGTCCCCGCTGTGGCGGAGAGACGAAAGCGGTTGACCACGCCCCACAACAATGCCCCGCAGAAAGGAAATGTATGGGAGTATGGGACCTATCCGCCTGAGCCGCTCAAGACTGACCAATACATTGCAGTGGCGTTTAAAGATACATACTATGTGGGGAAGGTGACATCTGTTCACGGAAAGACGGCAGAGATCAAGTATCTTGCATACAATGGGTGCGGGATGTACAGCCCCACTAAGAAGGCTCCTGACAAGACCAAGGACAAGTATGTCCTTGCCGTTGATCTGTCCTTCAAACAGATGACGGAGGGAAAGATTGTGGTGCATTCGCAAGATAGGGAGGAGCTAAACAAACATTGGAAATGGTATTGCAAAACCTTTGGACCATTGTGAATTAGCCCTCCCCTATTTTTCCACCAATTTTGCAGCATTTTTGCAATGGTCATTTCAAGGGTATATGTCCGGGTGTGTAAGGCCCTTTAAACGTCCTATACACGGCAGTGGTCCATTTCCGAGAGAATCTAGGGAACGTACAGGACCGGACGCGCAACGTAAACAGGTCCGAAATCCCATGATTCTGAAGGAAAGGCAGAATTTCCATGAATGTGTAAGGCAATTTCTGACCAGGAAATTCGGCTTTCCGCGCAGTGTACGATAAAACCTGTACAGAAACGAAAAGAGAACTAAAAAACTTAGCTTCTTTACTTGAGAAAAACCCGTCGAATCCAAATGTGCGAGGGGTATTCTTTAAAAGAAAGAAAGAGTACAGAAAACTTTGAAAAAAGAGGGAATTTCATCAACATATCATGGACAAACTTTCTTCTCTCAGGGAAAAAGACCACAGTGCCTTTTGGAAATAAGTTAAGAAACGTAAACCTGACAAATCGGAAAATAGTTGTTAAATATCGAATGAGGCATGGTTGCGACATTTCAGTCAATGACAATGAACTTTATTGCATATTCATGCCCGACATGGGCTAAAATGCATTAGATAACATGAAGTAAAAGAAAAGGAACATTGTGCTATATTCCATCTAAATCTACAGAGTCTCTTCTCTAGTACAGTAGACAAATCCTCAACTGACGCTATTAACGGTTCTGAAACTGTACTTCCACACGTCCAATCACACCCCGCATCTCCCCTTACACCTGCAGAAAACTAAACACTAGACTCTCCGATAACAGCTGAGGAACTAAACACAGCCATTTCAAACCTAAAAAAATAACAAATCCAGTAGCAGCGACATGATAACAAACGAAATGTTAAAATGCGGTAAACCCGTCCTACAGAAACCATTACTCCACTTATTCAACTCATCAGTCATCTAATATTAGTTGTTTGGGGAAATTATTCACCTTTATTTTGAACAACCGTCTTGTGAATTATGCGGAACAGAACAGCCTTTTCAAACCTCAACAGGCCGGTTTTAGAAAGAAATATAGGTCATCTGATAATTTGTTTTGACCACTTTAATTAGCAAATACCTCAGTAAAAATGCTCGAATTTATGCATGCTTTGTAGATTTCAGCAAAGCTTTCGACTCCGTTTGGCGAGCTGGTCTACTGTTCATATTTAACAACCTTGGAATAGGAGGAAAGTTCTTAACGACCATAAAAAAACATGTATCTAAAAACCACAAATTGCATTAAAACCGATCGCGGTCTCACTGACACGTTTTTAACTAACTTCGGGGTTCGTCATGGCTGTAATCTGTCTCCAACCTTGTTTAATCTATTTATCAGCGACATAACAGATGACTTTGATCATGCTTGTTGCAATTCTCCTGTACTTCACAACATGAAAGCTCCATGTCTTCTGTCAGCGGATGATTTAGTATTATTTTCAGAGTCCCAACAAGGCTTGCAATCATGTCTGGATAGATTAGAAAAATATTGTTTATACTGGAATCTGAAAGTGAATTTAAAAAAGACCAAAGTGATAGTTTTCACAAAAGGAGGTCGATTACCAAAAAATTGTTTCTTTATGTTCTGTTCGATGATAATGTCATAGAAATTGTTACATCTTACTGTTACTTAGGTATAGTTGTAAGCGCGGCTGGTACGTATACGATCAAGGCCAATAACAAACAGTTATCCAGCAAGGGACTAAAATCTTTGTTCAGTATCAGACAATCACTAGACAACGATGATGCTTCACTAACAGTTAAAAACAAACTCTTCGACACATGTGTTAAACGCGCTCTACTATATGGGTCTGAGATATGGGGGTCCTTCAAAAGCCCAAAGTTCTGTCCCATTGAATCCGTACACTTAAAATTGTGCAAATACGCACTCAATCTTGCAACCTTGCAGTACGGGCAAAACTAGGGAGGTACCCCCTTTACCTAGAGGCCTCCCTAAACGCCATTAAATGCTTTCTTAGGATACGCCACAACGTACCAGCTGACAGTTTACAAGCCGACGCCCTGTTATGACAACTTCAATTAGAAGGCAATGGCAAAAAATGCTGGGCGTCCGGTGTCCGTAACATGCGAGAGGAATGCGGTTATGCCTTCGTTTGGAGCCCACAAGTATCCTTAGGAACAAATTTAACTCCATTAGTCAACGATTCTCATCCGAAATCCCAACGATAACAGGGATAAATCTTACAGCAACAAACTCCGAACTTACCGTCTGTTTAAGTCAATGCATAAAGAAGAAGAGTATTTATCCATTAGCAACATCAAACACAGAGTGGCTACTACTAAACTCCGGGTTAGCTATCACAGATTACACGTCGGAACAGGAAGGCACAACCGCACGCCTCTACAACATAGACTTTGTCAAAATTGCAATTTAAATCGAGTAGAAGATGAGCAACATTTCGTCCTAGATTGTAAATTATACGATAGTGAAAAAGTGTACTTTTTAACTTTACCAAAGAAAAAAATTTCCCATATTTCGAACATCTTAATGCAATAGACAAATTCATATTTTTATTACGCCTGGATAATCCTTGTATAAGAAATGCTGTCTGTTCATACATTTACACATGTACAAAGAAGCGAGAAGAAGTCGACACTACTGGACTAGCTTAGTTTAATAACACGTTTGTCTACTCTATATGTTAACAGCTTGTATTGTTGTATTTATGTCCTTGTATGTTCCATGTGTTAAGTTAGACGACCTGTACCTAGCCCCTCGGGGCATGAATGCACAATAAAGGTCTTTTATTCATTAAAACTAGACACAAACTCTATATTTCACAGGAAGCCTGGCCCACGACAAGTTGTCTGCGGTTTTGCTGAAGACGGAGAGACATATCGATGTCAGAAGGCTTCCATCAGAGGCCCAGACAAGCTAACTGGAAGGCTAACATTCAACCCTCAACCACTGGCATCCGAAGATGACTCCATTCTGTAATTTACCAGCCAGCCAAAAATGTTTGTTTTCAAGGAGAAGTGCTACTGTACAAGTTGATAGGTAAATTCTAAACTACCTTGTGTATCTCAAACCTTAGGCACATTTTAGCTGTTCTGCATTTCAACGAGAACCTGAAGAGACAAGTGCATAACACTAAAGATGGCAGGGCTTACTACAGGGTGACCTACCCGAAGTACAAGCTCGGGGAAGAAGTGGTGAAGAAAGTAGCAGCACCACCACCAACATATAAAGTAAGTATAATCATGGTACATACATGTTTTGATAGGAGGGTGATAGGAGGTCAGAGTTTCCACACTTTTCTACCTTGTGTTTATATTCCATCACAAATAGTTGTCTTTGCATGCTGCCTCGCTGCTACGTGTAGAAGATATGTATTGTTCATGATCTAAACATGACAGCATTCTGTACTTTCTGCAGAATATGTCCGTGACATCAGGCATGTGATGTGTAACACATCACAGGAACAGCTGAAGGAGACCCGGGACAAGTACTCCAAGAAGGTTCCTAAACCTCTCTTTAGCCAGTTCACGGACAGACGGTCCAGACAGGAAGCCATCGTGCGTAAGAGAGGATCGAGACAACCACACAGCTGAACCCAACTGGTAAGTTACCATGAATAGTGAAATTTTGTGTAGCAATGCTGCCAGGAAACCATACATACACATACATAAATACATACATACACACACACATATATACACACATACATATACCAATACAATGGCCAACTGACAATTGGTTGGAGTGTTTACATTGCATTTTGTAGGCAAGGCCCATGCTGTATTGATTCTATAAAGTTGTGTGGACCAAGGGCCATTAAAACCGGAGATGAGCACCGCCCTATGCCTAGTCTGGTGAGGGAAGGACTTTTTTATATTACTTGTAATGCATTTAGCCCGGAAGGGCATGAACATGCAAATAAACATTACAGTAACATTACAGTATATGGAACGAGTATGTAGGGTGCTGTTTGTTTACTAATAGCTATTCCTCTTTTTGTCTTTTTTTTTTACAGAGGAAGAGCAGAGCAGGATGAAGGTTTAACTTGCAGCTAAGGCAAGTACCTCAAATGCTAGGGCAAACGTGCGGAAAACGAGACCCTGCAAGAAATGCAAGAACCCCATGAAAGGCCATCCCAAAAGGGTCTGCCCCAGTACTAGTACCCAGCCGTAAAGCATGGACATTGTACCGTAGTTCAGCCTTCATTTTGGTAGTGCTTTGTGTACTTTCTATTGTTAGTACATTCTACCTGTTGTAACTAGTAATGTGTATGCAAGTGTTTGAACAATGTATATGAATATATTGTTTTGTTACTGTATGGTGACCATTGCATAACATTATTGGAAGCTGATATTTTACTTATGGATGTTGTTATAGTGACTGGAAAGATTAAACGTGAGAAAGTTTTTTGAACTAGTAGAAGAAACAAATATTGTAGTTACTAGCTACATGGTCATGGTAGTGACGTCACGCCCTATTCCTAATTAGCCCCACGTTTTAGTTGTTGGGCGTTATTTAATGGTTAAACTAACAAAGGATTTCTACATACTAGCAGGCAGAGGATTGGGAACTGTTTTTGTTGTTTGGATGTTGAACTATTTTAGGGGCTAACCTTGCTTTTCCCCATACTAGTAAGTCGAGGATTGTGAAATGTTTAGTTGTTTACATTACATGTCCTACACCAGGAAAAACCCAAGACAACCTACATGGACGAAAGAGCAGTTAACAGCAAAGCTAAGAGAGATGCGGGACCAGTGGTATAATATGAGGCCAGAACTTCGGCTTCTTGGGCCAGAGGCGATACTGGCTGAGGTAACAATCGCTAATATCTCGTCAAAGTCTCGTTACATACACTGTTCGGAGGACATAAACATCACAGTAAATACCAAAACGAACGTAAAGCATGAAACACAAATTCAACCCAGTACAAAATACTGAATAACAAATGAGCAAAATGAAATAACACTTGAAAAGTTTTTTTTCCATTACTAACAAAAATTTATCATAAAACCAAGGTCATCATAACATAACATAATCAAATCAACAATAGAGTAATCGTGTCATAAAACATAAAAGAAGTTAAATGGACATGTCAGATGTACTTTGTAAACTGCTGATGTGTTGGTGTCCTGTCCTCTCTCATACGTCATCTGTGCTCAGAGGCAATAAGGTAACCTTCAAAATCATTGTGCAGTATCTCCTAGTATTCAATAACCATATTACGAAGTACAAGATAGCAGTCGTGTTGATATGCCAGTCTCTGTTTCAGGAGACGGTGTATTCAGAAAAGAAGAGAAAAGCGACCGCCCAGGATGAGCAGGAAAACCCCAGTTTTATTCTGAGTTGGTTGACCAAGCAAACCTCCGTGACGGTAAATATTACTAACCAATGTTTGTAACCTCTGCAAAATGCATCTCCTTCAAAATGTTGACAGTAAAGCAAACAGCACTTTGGAAGATGCCGTTTCACAGGGCAGGAAAACCTTTGCTTCCACAAGCGACGCAGGGGAATCAGGAGAAACACGACGGATCAGAACGACCTGCAGTGCTTTTACTGATCACGGAAATGAGAAATCACCAACATCTCATCTATCGAGAAGTAAGCTTCGGTCTTCTCTTAAGTATAATAGATCTGTGCCACTGTTCAGTTAGTTGGGGGGAGGGGTGTACCACTGGTCAGATGGGGGACAAATACAACGGTAAATATGTGTGATATATCAAAACCAAAGAATAATTTAAAACTCTAACGTTTTTTTCTGCTAAAGCTGAGATAAAATTAAACAAAAAAAAGGCACAAGTAAGACAAACCATGCCAGAAGTCACAGCTGCGACACCTTACTTTAAGAACAAAGCGTCCGTAATTCCAATATTGGCAGAACAAGTTAATAAACGCCGTCTGATAGACGTTTCTTGTTGAAGTTCAAAGAAGTTTCCCCGACGAGAGAAGAGGGAAATGGTACACAACTACTAAAAGGTCTGTACGATCTTAGGATTGAGTTATTTGAATACGACACAAGTATCGCACATGTAGGTCATGTCACCAAAGAATGCACAAACTACATAGCTGCTGTTCTCCCCACCAAACAAACAGCAGGTTATAGATGTAACTCGTTGTGAGTATGAGACAAAACATCCCATAGCATCATGTTTGAACAATACATGTAAGAAATGTGGAGTTCAAAATCTGTAGCAACACTTTAAAGCAGTGATGGAGGGAAGAGAGGACAATATCATCACCTGGAACACAATGGAATATGTCACCATTGCTACAACACCAGACAAGCCTGGAAAGAGTGTGGTATCCTGTGTGTAACAAAGAACATCTCACTACGAGAGTTCATGGCTGAGTACAAGAACAAGATGGTCGACCTCCACACGCCTGTCGACCCCAACACGCCCGTCATCCTCACTCCAGTCGACTTCAACACTTCAACAGACACAGGCGCCTCGACTTCCACGGGTGCTTCCACCTCCACAGGCATTTCCACTTCCACGGACGACAGTCAGACAACTTCCACGGTGCGCACCAGTGTACCGCTACGGATGTGGATCCAACCAACAGCAGCTGCATTTTAACATAATTAATACATTTCGATTAAAACCAGTTCTGTTCTTTCCAGCGACATAGTTCAGGGCATGGCTGCTGTTCTAGTCTCTGCCAATCATGCAGTTGTCTTACCAAATGCCCACTTCGAAAACTACGCGTTGCTAGTGACTGGAGTCCCTATTCTTCTTGGAGAGAGCATCACCCAAGACCAGATCAATGTAGCAGAGGATCACCTCAGACAGTTTGCCGAGGGTTTCCAAGAACTCTATGGTACAAATCGTCTCTTATCGCGGTCTTCATTTTTTTAGGGTCGTTTTCTTCGAAGAAGATACACACGCCCTGTAATACGTCGTGAGGGTCTGGCCCTAAGGCCCTTTTAATTTCGCGTAATTCGTAGGGAAGCTTGCTTTTGGGTGGGAAGTGTTGGGTCGACAGGATAAATTTCATCTTCATTGGAATCTGTTCCCTCCCGTAACGACCGCTCCATAAGCGCTAGTGCAGCGCCATTGAAGGTGTTAAACAACTTCATCTCTTCAGTCCCTTCGCGTTATCATGAAAGTTGACTTTACAAACTGATAGATCTACGTAGATGTACGGAACAAAGTGGAAACGACGACTCAAATGCGCTTGGTTTGATCTGATGACATTTACATAAGACCAGGGGTGTTAACAACCCACAAGTCGGTCGTCATTGACATTGGCTAATTGTCGGTGACGTTCGGTGACCTCCTAACAGCCATATGATTGGACCTCGCTAGTGTACCGGAGGGGGGGGGGGGGGGTGGTATGGCTCGGGGTAGGCATAGAAGAAAGTAATTAATGGGGATGAATTAATGTTGATGTACTTGGAATAGTTAAATGGCATGATTTCCTACCTGGTTACAAACAAGTCCCTCAAAAAAGGATTTCATCTTTTTTCAGGTTTACAAAAGACAGCAGAGGCCATGTCACAATGCAATACAAGATGTGGTCTACGGATACCGTCTGGAGACCCAACACCACTGACCCAGATGTGCTAATATTCAAGGTGGCTCGGGGTAGGCATAGAAGAAAGTAATTAATGGGATGAATTAATGTTGATGTACTTGGAATAGTTAAATGGCATGATTTCCTACCTGGTTACAAACAAGTCCCTCAAAAAAGGATTTCATCTTTTTTCAGGTTTACAAAAGACAGCAGAGGCCATGTCACAATGCAATACAAGATGTGGTCTACGGATACCGTCTGGAGACCCAACACCACTGACCCAGATGTGCTAAAATTCAAGGAAGAGGAAGGAAGGGCAGCCATCTTTTGTCAAGCAGCCATCTTTTGTCAAGCCTCAATTTGAGGAGGAAGATTTGAGGAAACTTAAATCTTCAATTAAAAAAAAAATGAAGGACCATCTCAATTATAACCAAATGCAGTGGTGGCAGACATTCCTACAAAACCCAACTGCCATCCACGACCAACCATCTACACCACCATCCTGGTTTCTCAATCACCTCCTCCCATACCAGCCTTTACCACCTGAACCACCAACATCCGACGAAGGGCAGAGGACAGCACTGCAGAGCCTGCTAAACAAGGAGCTGACTTGTCCTCCTGTGAGTCACTACATTACCATGCTAACTTTATTCAGCTACATAAATTTACTGTTATTTGGGTCATCTGCATGTACAATACTTTCAATAACCCAGTGAAACAATCTTCTTAAACTGAAATGTACGTTTGGGTTGTTTTCTCTTCATGCACTTGATTTGCATCATATCAACAACGTAAAACTAAAACATCGCATTACAGTCTTAGCTATGAATAAAAAGGACATAAGAGATGCTGTAAGTTTGAATGTGGTATTTTTATGTCCGCGGTTTTCACATACCCAAAATATTCTGTTGTCTGTACCGCTCCCAACTGTTACTACTATGAGCTCAAAGATTCTATAAAGTCTTTGTTTTCACCGTGCTGCAACATTAAATCCCCATCAACGTAAATGAATTTACAGTATTTGTCTATAGAGGTTACACTGCCTTATGTCTCAAATCCTATATGTCAAAAATCACACCTGACTCGTAACATATTCCTGCAGCATCGTGGCATAAGTAAACAGTAAGAAAAAGGATGTTTTTGTTGCTTCAATTGCTACCTGTAAAAACTATTTACTTCCTCATGCTTAATGACTTGTAACAAAAATCCTTGATATGTCTACCTCAATAGTTGGAAAGCACAATGGATGATGTGATGATGATACTTTTTGTGAAGCCAACCCTTTTGTGAAGTCATTATGATTGCAAAGCAGATGTATACTCCAGGCTCATGTCCAGATTCATACGAACTTGGTAAACATGCATGAACTTGGTAAAGATGCATGAACTTGGAGTAATGCTTGTAAAACGTGACACATACTTGTCCTTATAGTTTCTTACTGAATCTTTTAATAGGTAGCCACCAAAGGATATAAGAGACAACAAAATCGACAACAAAACAGACAAAGAGGAGGCAATGGAAATCCACGGAAGAATGACATGGTTGCATGTTTTGATGAAAAGACTGAAAGACCAAAAGTAGGAAAAGTAAAATGGATTATTGCTGAAAAAGCCAAAGTACTGATGTACAAGGGAGCTCTAGGTAAAAATATGTTCCATATAAGAACAGTGGGGGAAGGCCCATGTACATGTTTATTGACAAAGAAAACATTGCTGCACATTTCAAGCTAATTGCTGATAAAATCCTACCCAATATTGTTGGGAAATTGCAACAAACATAGTTTGATCCATTCTGCTTTTAAAGGCACTCTGTGTAACATTTTGGAAAAAAAAACACGTGAAAAAAATATATTCTTAGCATCAAAATGTTCACACAGCAGTTTTGTAACACATGTTAACTTGATATAACAAATAACTTTCATATAACTTACGACATTGTTGGAAAATAAAATCAATGACTCAAAATGTGATTTCATATATCCAGCCAGTAGACCCATTTGAGAGATGGAGTGAACAAAATCGATCGCTGGCCAGGCTTGAGGAAATATGGATGGACACATCGCGGCTTCAATTCGAAAGGACAGCAGCGAGGGCACAGTGGGTCCAACTCTACTTCCTCTTTGATCTTGAGTTTTTTTGTATGTGCATCTAAATCCCTAGTCTCACACTGAGACATCATGTGGACTACCCGATAATCCAACTTTCCAAATCTAACGGTTTTTTTTCTTATTGTCATATTAGGAGAAGACGAGTTAAGGCATTACCACGGACTGTAGTTGGAGGTCAGTAATTTTCTTATGACATTTGTAGTAGATATCCAATAAGGCCTGTGTTATATTTGATTGACTTCTAAATCTCTGACTGTTATGTCACATGGTTCACGTCTATTCAATCATGTGTTGGTCATTTTTCATTTTGCAAGCAGTCATGACTCAGGGCAAACTCGCTGACAAGAATACCAGGAAATACTGTAAATGCAGAAATGTTAACTGTTGAAACAATAGAAGTGCTTAGATGCTTAGACAAGTGTTAGACGGGTAAAACTTTTCGTGGTGGTTTTTAGTTAACGTTAAAGATAAAACCACAAATATAAAACCACAAAGATAAAACCACCGCGAACGTTTCTGCACTTACAGTACTATCTTCTGAGGATGCGTTCACTTCACAACCTTCTTGGGTCATCTATTAGGCTAATCGCGCCCCTAGCGACCAGTTAGGGGCTGCAATCAAATTTGTCAACAAGGAGTAACCGTTTTTTTTTTTTTGCAGATATGACACCGACGCAGGATCGCATGCGCGCGTGCTGGGACCATTGATTTCTACCCTTTGAAACACAGAAAAGAGTTAAGATTTAGTGATTCAAAAGCAGATATGTGTACAAAATTACATGATATACATTGTTTTTAGTGACACTCATTTTAATGTCCTGTTGACAAGTAAACATTTAGATTTGTATGTACCAGTAATTGTTTTGCTGAAACATCTTGAAATGGTATCATGAAAGAAATAAAAGTAGGTTTGTTTTGTTTTGTTTTCTAGAATCATTTGTATCATACAAAGAAAACTTGGTGGACTTATGTCCCGACATTATTGTTATACGAGGCAACGATAGATGTACTTCATAACTGCAGCTACTGTTAAAGCTCCGATCTTTATAATAAACAGAACTTTTGAAGGATAAGTCTGCGAGTCTGCGCTATTACTATAGATAATATCTGAGTTCGTCTTTTCCTTCAGAAAAAAGACGTCCTAAAAACCCAGGCTCACAATAAAAATAACAAGGGGCTTTGGTATCAATTTAAAGGTGAGGAAAGGACTTTCCCGCGGTGTAAATATCTAATTGGATTCTGTAAAACATGCACGCACAAATAAAGTGACCATAAGTCGGCAGTCCCGTATGGCCCCACATGACCCCATTTAAAAGTGGTCTTAAAATTTAAAAAAAGACAACTTTTTTTAGTTTTCAGTTATTCTGTAGATTGTAAGGTTACCCTCAACTTCAACATATTTTTTTATCGTGTTTTCAAGGATTTTCTACTTGGTAGTTACTAGGTAGGTAGGTATAGGGCGTATTCAGTCACGTGACCCTCCCCCTAGCAACGAGCACTGTCGGCCATGTTGGTGCTCACTTGATAGTGGAGCCCTATGGAACTCTCTGTATAAATGGCAGATGTTTTCTACGCCATTCACAATTTCCCTTCGGAACATTTTGTCTCACAATCATGGTGTTTTGCCTCGTGGTCTGATGTTTGATTGGGACTGATAAAGCACACACTGATCGGGTAACAGTAAGATTGGTTAGGCGTTTCTCGTGTAGGTAAGGGAACATACGAAGGGACTAACGACTGAAACAAAAGTGGATTTCTGACATACGAACAGCGGATCTAAATAGTTGAAGTTTGAGAATCAACGTGAGTGTATGGAAACCTTTGTATCTGGTCGAAAAGCAAATTACAGGCCCGTTGTGTAACACAGTCGCGGCACCGTGTAGTCGTTGCTTGAGATCTGATTAAACCTCCTTTTTGAGATACGTTCCGGTTAACTGGCGGGTCTTTCAACGTCGAACTTTCCCGACTCATAACGTACTCCCTGCCACCAAATTTTTTCACGACACTCAAGACACTGTACTACGTGGTTGCAGGCCTTGGAACACTTGTATGCTGTGAACTGATTTTATGCGTACTCTGTAAACAGTTTAGCGGCCATGTTTGTAGGCCGGGAAAACATTTCCTCGCTCGTCGATAATGGGTCATTTCCAGTAGGTGAAATTGGATTTTTGTAGCGAAAAGGATGTGAGGCTGGAGACTCTTTGCATATAATAAAACAGCCATCAGACGACTTCGCATTCCTTGGAAATTTAGAGACCGTCGGACACCGAGAAACTTCGCTGCCGGGTGAGCACCAACATGGCCGCTCAAGGAGGGCAGGGGTGATGACGTCACGTGAATACGCCCTATATAATTTTGTAGAAATGAAAGTAAGACGATACTGAGGCAAAATTTCCTTCTCCGTAACAACGGGATGGAGTCCAGCTGCCCACGTCGTTACGTTTCTGTTGAGTGTCTGTTGCACGTGGGAGGAAGGGAAAACTCAGGCGGTAACGCTGGCATTCTCGGGATAGACGTGTCCCTTGTGTGAACTATATATCACTATGCGCTCTGTGTGTTGCCATCTGTTGTTTCGTAATTTGCCGCACACAAATACCGTATGAGTCTCCTGTTTGCTGAAAAGAAATCGGGGCACAATCTTCCCTTGCAGTCTTTGCAATATCGTTAGTGACTATCTCAGCAAATATCTTTCCTGTTTGGTGTAAATTTGACTTTGAATTCTGGTTGAAAACTTCAGGCTTTTAATGCCTGTGCTACTTATGATAACGTGGATACGTCGGACTGACGTATCGGTCGTTCCCACTGCTGGGATTGGGGTGCGATGATGCCTTTGTCAAATCAAGCTTACCGCAATCACTAGCTGCAGAAGAATGCAGCATTTATTCAATCTTAAATCCCACCCTTATACCTTCTTCTACCACTCTACCACACTATACGGTTTGGAAATGTTGTAAGTGTTTCAAAGTATGCAAAATTTCATTGACCGTACCCGGAAGCTTAAATCAGTTTGCAGTTTCATAAAATTCAGCAAGGTGGCGCCTAAGACTGGGTAAAAGTCAGTGGGGCACCAAAAGGGGGGGAGCGAAATGTCCAGTGGCCCACCCCAGTAGCCCAGCCCATCGAATCCGCAAACCCAGTGGCGGTTTGTTTAATATTTCAACACCTTTCACAGAGGTGAAGTTCGTGGTAAAATCTGAAATGGAAAGGATAGCATGGCAAGCAAGACCATTCGTCAAGGAAGTTAGAACGATTGATGACATCCGGCCATTCTCTCCCAAAGAGGCAACTGACTTTCTTCAGACTTAGAAGCAAGTACAATGTACCACCTCATCTGCGATCTTACAACTCCACAACACAACAGGGAAATAAAACGATTGGAGTCAGTCGCCACAGTGATATTGCCAACCACAAGAATAAAGCTACCGTCTGCAAACCAGTGCGCTGATGCTGGTGGCACGGACATCTATATGTAACGACCGGGTATCTTTTTTCAAAGTAATGGTAGTTGCTAGATTTTGAAACTGCACAAGCACCCATGCTATCCGTCCTTCCTACAGATATAGAGGACATGGTTTGCCCTTCCCGGGTAAGTTCATGAAAAATGACAGACTACTCCGCATTCTAAGGACATGGAAAGAATGAGGACCCAAACAGGACTGCTACTATGTCATTGACAACACCGACAATGTGGAGCGCCGTGAAAATAACCAGAAAGGACGTTTTTGTGGCGCATAGGTTGAAGTCTCTCATAGCAGCAGAAATCGGTCAGCGGCTGGAGGATTTCGGCATCAAGGGAAAGGTGGGGGTCGTGACAACAGACGATGCCAAAGCAATGACCAATGCAGCGACCACTGCAGGGATCCGGTTGTCTCTCAACTGTTTCGCACACATTCTGAATCTGTCAACGCAGAAGGTCATGAGTGTGTCCACTGTCATTTCCATGCTGGCCATCATCTGACCTGTCGTGACATACTTCCGGAACTCTTACCTTGGTAAGGTGGTGTTGAAAGAATAGCAGAAGATCTGGACAAACCTGATCACGTCCTGATCCTAGAGTGCAAAACTCGCTGGAATAGCTCGAACATGGTGGAAGGGTTCGTCGGAGAATACCCCGCAATAGTGGCAGCGCGTCTCGACGAGAGGCTCAAGAAGAAGGGCAGCTTTATGAAGCTACAGAGAAACTTCGACAAGTGTCGACCCATGTCAGCATATCCCAATATGACGACACTATGCTATAGTTAGAACACAAGTTAGAGGCCATTCTACTTAGGGAAGAGCACAGTAATAAAACGCTGTCGATGAATGAGATGACGCTTCACTCTGTACTACATATCAATACGCATAAGCCCTCTGTGGTCCAGAGTCTGGTACTTATGTAGCTGTGGCCCTTCACCATATAATCACAAAGGTTGTATCATTGACCCTGAATGATCATTATCTGATCACCGGGTTTTGTTTGTTATATTGATAATAATAGAGCGTACTTTCAATTGATGTGACAAGGTGTGGAACCACTGCAGACAGGAGTCACTCCCTGAAGTCTGTGTCTATGAATATCAGGCCATGATTACGAAGCATTGTTCAAAATATGCTAATTAGATAGATGTTGGATGGACAACTTCCGCAAGTTTGTCATGAAGTAAAGGGAGAGTCTCAGCCCCATGCCCAACTAGCAGCAAGTCATCTCAGGTTAGCACTGCTGAGCATTACTCGATCTCTGAAAACGTGTTTATTTCTACACCGTTAAGTAGATGATGTATGTATACAATGTATATGCCTGTTTGAAAAGACGTGTGTGATTTTCCTCATGCTCACAATGTCTTCTCGCCTTTACGGTCAGTCAAAGTCGGTGGCGTAGACTGAATATCTCTACTCTGACAGGTTATGTATGCGAATATTTGTCCCTTGTGTTTCAGGTACACCAAGCCGCAATAGGCACAGGATGAGCAGGTGCTTCTCCATTAAGAGAAGATTTGATTAGATGCTCCGACGAGTACATGCGGGCAAACATACATAGCGGCCCAATGAGTTTTCAGCTAACCGCATGGGATTACAGCTCCATCGAAGTCATCACGCCCCAACATGTTCAACAAACAAACTACTACTGACATGGCTCGTGTTAGGGATTGTGACGTCGATACACTTTACATCTTTCAAATGGCACTTATCGCAAAGCTAAACTATGAGATTGATAGATGGTGATGAATGAATAACTATTTTATATTATGAACAGTGATATGCGTTTAATCTACGACTTATTAACACGCTGGGAGATCGCAGTCACTCGGGGTGTGGTCTTTTTGTAACACAGCAACACAGACTGAGACAATGGCTCCCATTAGGGCTACGTCAAACTGCCCCCATGCCAGCTGGCGATGCGTCAAGGAACTCCACGGCGCGCGCGTTGCTGCAGGGCAAACAGGGGTAATCAGTAAAATTCAGAGTCAAAGGTTGTATGCATGTGGTGCTAGGGTAACGATCCCCGAAATTGCTGTTGGGTGCCAAAATATCGGAAGGAGTACCACTGCAAATGTAGGGTACACGGTGTGGACAAACCGCTGAGAGTCCCGAGGGCAAGTGTCCTTGGCAACAGTGAAACAATTTTATGTGTATACATGGCTTTGATGTACTTTGCTATGGTGATAATTTACCTGACTCTATATAGCGATGCTGAGCAACACATCCCCGGCAATCTGGTCGGGCTTGGCTAGATCTGTACAGCGCAGGCGTCACGTCTTCAGATATATCTGATAAAGTGTTATTACAAGAACAGCTTGTGGCCTTAGAAGTATGGATCCCAATAGTCGTCTGATGAACTGTCTAGTCAGGTAAACATTCGGAAGAACACATGTAATTTACACAATTCTGCTTCATGGGGGAGATAGGAGATCAAGGAGAGGAAGACTCATATATTCAGGTGTGTACGGTGCAAACACTGCCAAAGTCCTCCTTGGGGGAAAGTCGTACAATAGAGGCGTACGCGCACACAAGCCAATAGAGGCAATGCTGCGTCTCCAGTGGCAGTCATACTTTTCTGCTAATGTGCTTGAAGGGGAAGAAAGAGAAGCTCTGCTAGGTATTGCAGACAAGGTCAGGGCATGTCGTGACGCCTTCGAAATGTCATCTGATGTGTCGGAACTTATCGAACCTCTGCTAAACTGCATGGCCCCTTTGCTTAAGACATTTAATGAGTTCAAGGTTGCCATGCATGAAAGCAACGTCACGGATGTTCACATTCTGGGCCGAGTATGTCTCTACGTTACTCCTACTCCTGCCATTTATCAAAGAAGAGAGGAGTGGAAACTGGTCCCTGCACCTTCAGCGACTGCATGTATGGCACCATTCGTCAATGCAATGGATCGTACGAAGTACGCAAGGTGGCTTGCAGTGAATTTGACTGACATGAAACAACTACATGAGAAGCACCCTAACGCAAAGTGCCGCCATCCGTGGAAAGAGTAGAGGGACACAGCCAACAATACTTAACAGGGGGGAGGGGCGAAGGGAGAAGCCGACCGCGTCCAACTTTGGCCCTGCCGTGTTGAGCCCTCCAACAAACTGAACTCTATGATGTATAGTAACTTTACAACATGAGCTTGTGACAACATGGACGAGGGAGTTGCTGTGGAAAAGTATGTGCAAATGAAGAGGGTCACAGACCCACAAACAACTTGTAAGGAGAACGGTCTTCTGGTTTCTACCGACAGACCCTGGCTAAGCGCTTTCATGGACAGACTAGGGCAGTATTATTATAAGTACTAGTAGTTTGTTACTACAAACTTACGTGGTGTAATTTTTTCTTATCACCAGAGGGACGACAGCATTGAAGCAAGCATCGAGCGTCATAAGAAGACCTCAACGTTCCTGGCTGAGAAAAAAAAACAGAACAGGGGGGGGGGGCGTCTTTGTGATAGTAGAGGGGCAGCCCATCACCATCTGCCACAGTCTGATGGATGGGTTGCTTGCCATGGCTGGGGCATTATATGCATTTCAGTTGCCACACTCAAAAGTGTATTGCCCTGGCCATGGTGTTCATAGAACACCACCTTCTCAAAGATGTGAAAGTTCACCAGGCAGACCTTGGTGTCACCTTCAACGCCAAGTACAAGAAGTTCCTTGAGAGTCAGAGTAAGAGAAAGAAGGCACCGGTGCCTGTAGTAGAGTCTGATTCTGAATATTTTTTTGTAGAACCTTCTAGATTTCACCTTTTTTGTATCAAGTATATGAGTTCCTTTTTCATATCTGCTGAAACAGTTTTTTATGAAGCCTGAGTTGCTTTTTCTGTACCTGCTTGATTTTTTTTATGAAGCCTGAGTTCCTTTTTTATACCTGTTTAAACTGTTTTTATGAAGTCTGAGTTGCCTTTTTGTGTACCTATTTGAACTTTTTTATGAAGTCTGAGATGCTTTTTAAACCTGTTTGAACTTTTTTATGTAGTCATCCTTTTTTGTACCTGTTTGAACTGTGTTTTTTATGAAGTCTGAGTTGCTTTTTTTGGTACCTGTATCAACTGTTTTTATGAAGCCTGATATGCTTTTTTATACCTGTTTGAACTGTTTTTTATGAAGTCTGAGATACTTTTTTTTAAAACCTGTTTGAACTTTTTTATGAAGTCGGAGTTGCTTTTTTGTACCTGTTAACGAAGTCTGAGTTGCTATTTTTACCTGTGTAAACTGTTACCTGTTTAAACTTTTTTTATTAAGTATGAGTTGTTCTATTTGTATAAATGTTTTAAAACTTTATTTTCACTACTAAGTCAGGATAGCTTCTCTTTGTATACCTGTTAATTGCTGTTTAAACGTTTGTTTCATAAACTACGTATGAGGTGCTTTTTTTTAAATGGTTGTTACATAAAGACAAAGTAGCTTTTATGTAAAGATAAAATAAAGTGGATTGATCAATGTTAACAAGATCTGTTTAGACTGTTCATATTTTTGTCATGAAATGTAAGATTTTTCTGGTAGCAGAAATTAATTCTTAGTGCAAGGTATGTCTTTGTTGGAACATCTAACTAGCCTCCTGTGCAAGCTTCCTATAACGGCGGCATATATATTGGGAGGGGGGGAGTTGTGTAGCCGAGGGAGTTGTGTAGCCGAGGGGCGCGCCGTTATCTGTTGTGTAGCCGAGGGAGTTGTGTAGCCGAGGGCCCCCCTCCCCCCCCTCGCTCCCAATATATATGCCGCCGTTATAAGAAGCCTGCACAGGAGGCTACATCTAACCTTGTGGACAGAAGAATTTTCTTGATACCAGAAAATTTCAAGAAACTTTGTCTTAGCTGTCTTGGTACAAGTAGTTTCATCTTGTCAAAAGAAATTAATTCTGAAATCTGTTATTGTAGGTTTCTTGTTGTAAGAACCTTACAGGAAACTATCTCTAGATCAAATTCTTACTGCAAGAAATCAATTCTTGGCCCAAGACATATTTTCCTAAAGTGTTTTTCTTGCTCAAAGAATAATAATATTAGTACAAGAAAAGGATTCCGTGTCCAAGGTATACATACCTGTGCGCAGAATAGTTTTCCTGATGCAAGAACATTAAAAAAAAAGATCTGTTTTTTTTTTGTTTAAGACCCTTAGTCTCAGTACAAATAAAACAACACCTGTATCCAATAAAGATTACCTTGTGAACAGATGACTTTTCTAATCACAAGTATATTAAAAAAAACTTACATTGAGCTAGCTATAAGAATCTTTATCTCAGTCCAAGAAAACTTAGTACAAGAAACAATATCTTGGGTAAAGAAATCTATTCTTGTGGGGTTCGCGCGCCCGAACGAACGGACCATCATGGCAACCCCTACTACAACCCTTCGCGCGGACGCCTCTTTTGTGGGCCACAACATCGTCGCCCTCATCAAGGAAGTACGGACCACCACCGGGTGGTGAAGGCTGCCAAGGCGGGGGGTCAAAAGTAGAAGGAGATCAAACGCTTCAGAGAGATCAAAGCCCTCCACCTGACGCTCGCCTCCAGCCCGGGCGTAGGGAAGATCATCAGGGAAATGGTGATGACCAAGTACGAGCAGCGCTTCGAGGAGGAGGCCGACAAAGCGCGGGCATCGCTCGGGGACCGCGGGAGGAGCCAACCGACGACCCCCGGAGCACCGCCAGCTACCCACCACCACGTGGCCCCGGGCACCGTCCAACATACTGAGTTTGTTGGATTGGTACCACTCCTTTCCAGTGCGGTCACAACTAAAAGGATTGAGAGATGGAAGTGATGTTTTTGTGTTATCAAAATACAGATAATGGTCACCTGTATGTTAAGCTGACAGTGAGTCCCCCGCACTACCTGTGCATTGGAGATGTTTTGTCGGTTCCGCAGGTGCATGCAAATGTGCATATTATGTTGACGCAGATGCTACATGTATAATGTTGCACTGCGCTGCAACGGACCCATGTTGTTGGGCACACCTATCATTTGTGTGCCCATTACAAATGCAAGGGAGACTTTGTGTGAATATCTTACAGCGTCTAAAAAAGGAAGCGAGACAATTATACCAGACGCACATCGGGGTGGCTGCCTCAACACCGGCAGTTTTCGCTCTGGTAAACAAGGTGGCCCACAAGTACAAGATGGGTGAAATCGTCGGGAGCGGACACAAGAGGGAGGTTAATCAGAGCATAACTTTTGAATTGTACCTCTTACTTTTCTTTTTATGGTGACATATTAAACTACGCATTTTAATAAGAACTACTTATATCACATCAGCCACTGTCTTAAATCAGAATTTAAGTGGACTGATCTATTGTTGTATGCAAGTATACAGGCACGAGAGGTCCAGTTGTATTGGAAGAAATGTTTGACATTACCTCCTGGATACCATAATCACAACAAAATTAGTCTAAATTTCCTTAGGTAAAATAAAGGCTTGTGATAAGGGAATAGACAACGTGAAAGCATAAATGTATAATAGTATTTTTAAACTTCTATTCATGAGCTACCTATTGTTTGTCAATTCAATTTGTCTCATAATGAGATACTATTATATTTCTTATATGTTCTTGTAGGTCTTTGCCTTCAACAGCTCAGACGATCGGTTACAAAATATGGCCATGGCCGACTTCCTCATCACCCTGCTTTTCCTGAATGGAGAAGTTCAGACTGTCGCTACAACACTTAAGGAAATACTTAACCAGCTGGAGGGGATGACGGGGGTAATGATAAAGTTCAGTTTTTATCATAGAATTACTGAATAATTGGAACATCGCAGATATTTATCGATCGTGACTGGTAATAAAGATTGACTACTGCTACCTTTTGTGAAACAGAAAACAGAGTCAGGGTTTGTGTATTAGATTGGATACTACTACTATTGAACACGATATAAGCCATGTTGTTCTTTTCAGGATTGCCGGCTACCACATCACATTTTCCTAGGCAAGCCATTGCGACGTGAAGAGGCTGATGATATCCTTTGATAACTTTTTTTTCCGGTTTCGTGTGATGTTCCTAAATTTCTTAAAATCGAAGATTATTCCTGAGTTGTGTCCGGAAAATGATCACCCATCCTTATAAGCATACAATTTTTTGGGGGGGAAATGATTCTTAAAAATAGTGACGTAAAAAACGTCTTTGTTAAAAACATTGATGACTATTTTATTTTCTATGTGTCCTTGTGATCAAATTACAGTGTATTTTAAGTTATTGGTACATAATCATCAAGTATGTGTGTTAGTATTGATGAGTCACATTATCTATTTTTACAACACTTCACCAGGTATACATGGCTTCTGTTGTGGATTCATGGTGTCTGAGATAACCAGACATTTTCAGGCAAACACTCTGAAAAACTGTGAGCAAAGTAGAAATTTAAAATGATTTCATTTATGAAATGGCGGAGTTACCTACTACTTTACAAGATAAATCGTTTGATGATTTGTTATGATATGGCACTGCTAACCTCCCGATGGTTCCACCATCACCTTTTATCCCCAAGAAAAAGGGCCAAAACCTGGGCTGACAGAGGGCTGCCCTGTTTGGGTTACGGAAACAGTCTGTGACCGATGCAGAGATATTGCTGTCATACAACATGGCTGGGTTTCTCCAGCACAGAGAACATCTCAGCGAAGCGGGCTCAGTGAAGTTGTTGCTGGTTGCCATGAAGCAGCCGATGATGCACATGATCCTAGATGAACTAATGTCATATCACAATTCTACATGTATAATTTTGTGACAATTGTTTTCTATCTTTCCTAAACAGAATGATGATCCTCGGGACAATGTATCATTCACAGGCATATACACGGGTTTACAGGCATAACTCCTACACTGTGTTGTTTGGTGGAGACAGGCATGTTGCTGAAATTCTCTGCTTTGTCCAATATGCCTCTACACCCTGCTCATATGTTGACCCAACTCAGTGCAAACCAAAGGCCAACCACTTTGTCATAGTCCGTATGTTACAGGCCATTCCACCAGATGAAGTGCACAATGATATTACACTTCACTCTGTGCGAAACATCAATACAAATTAAACCCATTTTCAACAACCTATGGAAGTGTATGTGAAGTGCTTGATTCATGTGTTCACAACTCAGAGATAGAGGTGAAGGTAACACCGCGAAGAACCGAGGTTATGCGAAGTCTATCACTGTTGGCTACAGCTGACCTACCAGCGAAGGCGAAGCTGATTTCAATGTTCACTGCAGTACAGATGAAGCTGCTCTCTGTTTGCTGTGGGAAAGTGTTGAAAAATTACAGCAAGAAAAACATTATCAACACTCTATGTGAACAACTCAGGTCAAATGACCACATCTTCAATATTTGACCAAGAGCAACTTTGACAAGCTTAAGAAAGGAGATCTGGCTCCAGCGCTTGATTCATAAGCAACAATCACAATAAAACATTAACCCAGCGTGGAACGGATATTTCGCTGAAGGGTGCAAGGATGATATTATGGGAATCTTTGGGCACAGATTGTTCGCTAACACTTTAAAATGGGGATGTCGGTGAAGTGTGTTCAGTTCGCAGCATGGCTGCATGGAGCCGGGGTGGACAAGAGCACAATGGAAGATTGGAAGAAGAAAAATTCCTGACGTCACGGCCGGGTATACGTATGCACCTGAGAAAATCTTCAACATGTACGAGTCCGGGCTCTTCTATCGAACGGCCATTAAAAGGACACTATCTGTACAGGGAGAACAGTGCGCCGGAGGGAAGCAGGCAAAAGATATTGTCACAATCATGCTCTGTGCTAGCATGACTGGCGAAGAGCTAAAACCCCTCATCATCGGGAAGTCTTAGCACGTGAACGTGAGGAGTCTGCCGGTGACGTACAGGAACAACAAGACGGCGTGGATGCCGCCTGACCTGTTCCTCGAGTGGCTACAAACACTGGACAGAAAGATGCACCAACAATATCGAAAGATCCTCCTGTTTGCAGACAACGCACCTAGCCACCCGGGCATCGACTTGGAGAACGGTGAGGTCAAGTTCTTTCATTTCTTAATTATGGTACAACAGTACACAATCTATGTCTGTGTAACAATTATTCATCACTCCTGTAAACTTAAGATATGTACATGCCATGTAGCCTAGATGCATTTGTTTTTCAGTTTTAATATTTCTATATGGGTAACTTCACTTCTATTGCAACGTGTGACGTAAACTTAGAAAGCGCTCTGAATGTCGGGATCGTGTGATACATGGACCGCCGTCTTGGAATGTTACTGTGATGTATTTCAAGTGTCCGACTTACCTGCTCTAAAATCTACTATACCCCCCTCCCCACAATGACATTCCCTGGTGTAGGGTGCAGGGAAGAGTTGAGTTCTTTGTAGCTTGCTTTTTCTCACATCTTAACATTCCAACTGCATCTCACAATAAATATTTATGCTTGTTGGCTATTTTTGCTGAAGAAAATTTTACTGTGTGACTAGTGCCTTCCTATTCTGGTTATTTTCAAACAGATGTCCCTGGATAATGAGAGCCAAACTCGTGGTGAATGCACAAAGTGTGACTGTGAGACATTCTTGCTCACAAGGAGCAGTCACCAGTATTCCAACTGTCAACTCTCGCCAGATTCCATGTGAGCACTATTTATTTCATTGTCACATTAAAAGTCTGAAATATAGTGTTACTAATAATAGCACTGTCTGAAGTTTCATTATCAAAGTGGCTTCTACATCAGGGCTATACTTTTGTTCTATTCTGCGCCCCTTTAACTTATTAAAAAGAAGAGTAATTAAGATATAAAGCTGCAAGGAGCCCTTAGTTAATACATACGAAAAGAATATTGCGATTTAGCATAACGATACGTATCCCTACTACGTCAGCAGGTCAGTCACAGCAGAAGAAATGGACGTCTGGTTGACAAGGTTTGTATGTGAAATCAGGAAGTAGGACAGGACACCATACCCTCCAAATAGTCTCTATGTAATTGTCACAGCATTGCTGCGACATTTTAGAGATGATTTCGGACGGCATGACATGAACTTCCTTGGTAGAAAAGACTCGAGGTTTGCAAAATTCCGCAAAGCCCTTGATGCAAGGATGAAGGAGCTAGCTGCCGATGGGGTGGGGACGGAGAGGCGTCAAGCCGACCCCCTGAGAGAGGCTGAAGACAAGCTGTGGACTACAACAAATGCAGTTCCAGTTAACCTGTCACCTATCGATTGTTTCCTGTTTCCACAAATCTAAACTTTCAACAAACTCATAGCAAAATAAGCAAATATACACACAAAAAAAAACAGAAAAACTTGTTCGATATTATCGAAAACTATACTCAGTGTTTCTAATATTGTTGTTGTTTCAAGTTGAATAAACACTTGAACACTGACAAGGCTGTCTGTCAGTAATCATTTACATATATATATATATATATATATGTTTCTTACAGGCCACAAGTGGTCTTCTGTGCATTAAGCCCTTCTGGGCAGGAATGTGATGGGGGGGGGGGGGGGGGTCTGATTGACTCTGTGTTAGTCAGATTGACAGGTTGGTTAGTGCATGGGTGTCTCTGTGTTAGTCTGATTGACAGGTCAGTTAGTAGACCCCCTGGCACTTGGGGGACCCTGCTATGTGGATTTAGTCACAAGAAATAGATCCAGAGTTGAAAATGATGACATGTACTTTAAACTAGATAACTTTGTGGCTGTAGTTTGTGCGGATTTATGATATGTTGGTCAAGTGAAGGAAATACATGATGAACAGTCTACAGATGTGAAGTTTCTTCGATCAAGAAAGACTACCCGAAATGATGATGCATCAACTTTCTTCTGGCCGAACAGGTCCACTGTGGAGAATGTTGAGCTAACTTTCGATATTCATTCTGATGTTCAAATCCAGCCAGACAACAAAAAAACTAATTCACGTAAAAGTGAAGTGTGTGAATCATCAGACATTAACAGATTGTATAACAAGTATTACAATGCTTACTTTGCTCCACAGATAGGTACTCAAAGTCGAAGAGAAACAGATAAGGTTTGAGTTAAGAGGTGGATGACTGTAACTTTGTGCCGATCGCACCACTTTATTTATCGGAAAGAATGAATGACAATACTAAAATCTTACTGGATTTGTTTAAGATGGTTCTTGATAAAGACAATTGAGCTTGATTGGTGCTTCTACTGCTTTTTATTGTTTGGTTATAACAGTTTGAAATATTGATTTTTATCGATTTTCATGAATTCCGCCAAATTTTAGGTTAATTTTCAGACCTTTGAAGCCATAACTCCCTAACGGTTTGTCCGATTTTCTTCAAGTAAAGACCATTCTGTTTCTTTCAATAAGACATATCCAATGAGATCAAGTTTGAAAAGATATAAAGTTAGAAAATTTTCTGTGTTACCCCTACTATAAGCTATGTCTTTATGTGAAAGTATTTCTTAAACTGTAGCATTAATTTGAAGCCGTCTATTTTCAAATTGTAGACGTTGCATGGCCCATGGGACATGACCCACGCTTCGTTCAGAGCGTTTCGCGCTGAGCTAAGACCTTGAGAGCTGGTAAATGAAACACGTTTCTAGGCTATTCCTAAGCCATAACATATGTAAATGGAACGCGTTGGTCCTTGACGGAGAGCCTTACCCAGCAACTTCTCTGGATGGCCTGATCGCAACTATCATGCTCCACTTCAGGTAAACCCTTGGAAGACATGACATGAACTTTTTGGATAGGAAGGACGCCAGGTTTGCTGAGTTTAGGAAAGCCCTGGATGCGCGAATGAAAGAGCTGACTCTTTCCGAGTTCCCTTATTATGCAAATGTCGGTTGTCTATGTTTGAGTCGGGACATACACCGCTACAGAAATGTTAATCAGGGGCACTCCCTCATGTGAAGCGGAATCTTGTTACGTACACATCAAGACTGACTACTCAAGTTCAGTTTCTCTTATCCGGTCGACGAAATGTTCGGGAAGTCTTCCTGGTTTCCTTCTTGCCAATGTTCGATCGCTCCGGTACAAGACCGATGAACTTCACGCTGTATGTCTGTCCAACAAAACCAGTATTGTTGCTATTACTGAGACTTGGTTAAATAACGACATTCCTGATTCTATCATTACTTTACCAATGGCAAACCTTGGTCCACCTTGGCAGCTCGCAGCATACAAGCCAAGAGAAAGGATCTGAGAGATAACTACATTCACCAATCCTTCAAGCAGCTGCCAAACAATGTTGTTAAAGCAACAGTATGTGGTTTGAATTTTGATTAGTTACAAAACAACCAAAAAAACATTTTTTAGTGGTATTGGGGATTGGGGCTAGGTAGTGGTGTACTATGGAAAACATGAACATCTAACATAGTACTAGTGTTACCCCCAATGTCACAGTCCATGCACATGTAATTCTTGATACATCATGTTAAGTACTAAGTAATAATCATTTTCTTCAGGGTAACTTCTCAACTGATGATGGAATTGCTATGGAGGTAAGTAACGTTGTCAACAGTAGGGCTAGCGGCCACTGCCCACGGCCTCCTTCGTCTGGCCATTTACAACGTGTGGTAACAGTAGTTAACTAGTTAAAGTATTTCTCTTCACTTTATAACTGTTTAGTAGTCAACTAGTATACCGGTGGGCATGACACCACTGTTGAAGTATTTCTTTCAGTATCTCTTTTCATTATGTAACGGTTAAGTAGTGAACTAGTATACCGGTGGTAATAAACCACTGTTTAAGGATTTCTTTTTACTTGGTAACTGTTAAGTTGTGAACTTAAGTATACCATGGTAAAAAAACAGTGTTTAAGGATTTCTTACTTACTAACGTTAGGAAATGACATGGTACACCGGTAGGGAGTAACACTGGTACGAATATATATCTTCTTTTTTTTTAAACATTCCTTACCCTTAACTATGTTACCGTTAGACTCCTTTGTATAAGTTAAACTTTCGTTGTCGTGATGGTACTCTGTTTTTAAATGCGGGGACGCATTTTTATCTGTTGGGTGGGGATGGTTGTAACAGTAATGGTTTGTCCCTTTGTGCCACATGATGACGTCATGAATAACATGTGACCGACTGGTCACACAGCCCACGTGACAGGTAGACTTGCTGACCAATGACCCTGCGACCTCGGCCTTCCAATTTTCGGACCTATAGAGCGCCAAAACACGCGCCTATGTAAATTACTAGTTCCTATATGTGTCAGAACTCAAGACAGATTAGAAAAGAGCAAGCAGAGATCTAAGGGTTAGGGTCTGGACAGCAGGGCGGTCTTTCGTCACCGGTGCTAATGAGTAACAGTTAGTCGTAACTCTGGAGTTAGTTATTGCATAGTCGTAGTTATACGTTACCACCTTGGTTACTAGTCGTCTCATCAAGCAACAGACGTTGGTAAGTCCCTGTTTTGTGATCAGGTTTAGCTACTGGAATGTATTGTTCTTGGCACTAAGCGTGTGTCGCAAATTACGACCTCGGGGATAAGCCCCACGCCCGAAAACCCGCCGAAAGTTGTGATCTAGAGGTATTGTTGTGTTCGATGTTTATGTACTAGTTACTATTGTGGTTGGTTGCCATTCAAACAAATAAATCAGACCTTCAATGGAACCTTGAACTCGTAGCTTTGTTCTGTGGTGAGAAATAGCTTAGTTAAGTCGTGAGCGGTTTGAGTACAAACCCTACGCTAGCTTAGTTAAGCAGGGAAAGTTCGAGTACAAAACCTACCCTAGACAAATGTGTGACAGAAGTTTGGTTGAACCAGCAGGAGACGTCCAGTGAAGTCTAAAGATGTCTTACAGAAGTCTGATGTTACAGTAGGGGATGAGACAGCAGTGTTACGTCTGTGTGTATGGGAGCCATATGTTCTAGAGTTATGACGTATTTATTAGTTAACATAGAACTTTCTTTGTAGACTAGATAACTACGTCGATTCCTATGTTTTCCATGTACTTAGCCTTCGGGCATGAACTTGCAATTAATTTATTCAAAGTTATTCTATAACTGGAAAAGTACAAATGTTTGCTGGTGGGAGATACTTGTAGCCTGGGTGCCATCCTATTTCTACCGGGGCTCCTACATTCACTGTAGCGAATGTAGGAGTCCCAGTAGAAATAGGATGGCGCTAAGATACTTGAGCACAACTCCAGAAACAGGCGAGGGGGAAACGTACCAAACACCTGAGACTTTGTACACATTGGCAGGAGTGTGGCCAGAGTTGTCCGCCATGGAAGCTGGAGTCGAGAGATATTCCATGGTAAAACTGCTGTCCAAAGAAACAGAGTGAAGTCCAGGTTTGCAGAGGAGCTGCGTGTGCGGCTTAATGCGGAACATGACAGCGCTGTGCTGAGGTTCGGCAAAAGAAGAGAAAAGATGGAGGAGGCAATGGAATTGGCTATGGCTGCCATACCTATATGCTACACTGGGAATCATGACAAGTGCGCAGGGCATTCCATGGTCTGTAATTGTAGGAAGCGATGGAAAGCAGACCGACGGTACCTACCTGTAAAACACTTGAATCCTTACAGCTAAGACTGAAACCTATGGCCGATGAAAACTAAGCGAATCCATTTCCTTTATGAAGACAGTCAGGCAGACAATTACCAGACGAACCTACTCCAGAGGACAGATATATAGTGAAATAATGTACTTTTTATTGCTTTTTAGGTCTTTATGGCCTTTAGAATAAATTGTAACACCTGTATGCAGATGTGACAAGAAAGGTCAGACTATAAGCTTTTTACTCATGTGTAGAAAGCTGGCATTTCATTTGTTATATTGCTACAATACGTGTGTGGATTTTGGTGAGGTACCACGTGCAAGTGAGGTTGCAATTGGGCGGTGATGGGAATTCTTAGTTTATCATGTGATCAAGCAACATAATAATTATCTCCATGAAAAATGGAGATATAGTTTTGGGTGTGTCTGTGTGTTTGTTTGTGTTTCCGCACTACTGTAGTCAGCATAACTCAAAAACCTCTTGATGGATTACAATGATATTTGGTATGTGGGCAGGTGTTGTGAAGCCGAAGTTCAAGGTCGATTATGGGCCCCCTGGTATGTGACCTTGGTACTGCAGCAGAACTTCAATTTTTGTATCTTATGACCTGGACGTGCGGTAGTCTTGATTTTTGGGTGGCAGATAGCTTGTGGTGTAATAAAGAAGTGGTGTAGGTTTGGGCCCCCTAGCAGCTTTCTCTGGAACTGCAGGGGCGTTTTTGTGAAAATCTTCTAAGGAGAATAACTGAACAAAGGAACGACGGATTTCCTTGATATTTAGTATGCAGGTAGCTTAGATAGAGATGTACACAATGAAGTGTAAATTATGCTAATTTGGACTTAATTTGCATAGATAATGAGGAAAATCTATATTTGCAGTGTTTTCCATTATCAGACTCAAATACATGTAACGTATGTAGTTTATGGAAAGTGGATCATCAACAGATACGAATTATGCAAATAAATTCCTAATTTGCATAATTATTCAAAACACCATTTCTCATCTAATTGGAAAATTATAGGACTGTCAATATGGTTCTTAGTATGAAGGTAGCTTAGACAGAGATATACGTAATGAAATGCAAATTATGCCAATTGTGACTTAATTTGCATAGCTAATGAGGAAAATCTATATTTGCAGTGTTTTCCATTATCAGACTCAAATACATGTAACATATGTAGTTTATGGAAAGTGGAGCATCAACAGATACCAATTATGCAAATAGATTCCTAATTTGCATAATTAATGCAAAACACCATAATTCATCTAATTGGACAATTATAGGACTGTTGATATTGCAACATGTGTAAGTTAGATAAATGTGTTTATGGCCAAGCATATATCATGCAAATGTGTAAGTCATTTGCATGAATAGAATTGTTCATGGAGATATGAGGTCGTCGAACTCTTGTTGTAGTTGTCAGCTTGGAGGTTGGTGAACAGGTTAAGTCAAATACACATTGAAAGCAATAAATATCAATTCATAACAGAACAGAACAGGGTAAATGTATTGTAAATACATGCAGGTAAAATTGGACCGCCGGCTCATAGTGAGGCACCCGGAGTCGGTGGAGGGGCCACGCTTCGTCCTGTCAAAGGGTGTTGCCAGGCTGGAAAAAGAAATAGAGTTCCTGCAAGAAGAGGCTCGGGAGAACCGACAGGCGATTCGGCTGTTCTTCCGCGAACGGAGTGATGAGAACTATCACCCTCAGTTGGCAAGGATCGTCGGCGGTTCCGAGGAGGAGTACGACGCAGCGAGAGAGTTTAGGCTAGGGAACGTTGATCCCGACCCAATGAAGAAAATGAACGCTGTTCCAGTGCAGCCTCCAGTCTGACGGATTGGGAGGGCACCGATGTAGAACAAATGGAAACTAGGATAGGACTTTACAGAGTGTGCGTACATGAGAATAGGACTCTGAACTTTGAGTGGGTAGCCGTGGCTCTAGGTGGGTGCCCTCAGGGATTTGCGACCTTGCCCAGGTGAGCTACATGCTTTACAGAACCCCACAGGATAAGTTAGTTTTGTAGTATTATATTAGGTGTCGCTCGGTTGTAGCGACTGGTATTGCACTTCCGACGGCCCTTCTTGCTCGTTGGTCAGGCACGGTTAGGCTTTTTTTATCGCTGCCCAATCCCCCCCTCCCTTCCCCGACGGAGGCAGTTAGCTCAAGCGACATCCGGTGAGTATGAGCAGTGTCTTTAGAAACATTGGGCAGCCCAACCCTCGTCGCCGGGGGTGTGCAGTGAAGTAAGCTAACGAGAATCCTCTATTTGGCTAAGTTGTTGCTATTTTTCGGGGACGCCCGACGTGGTAGCAATTACCAGGTCATTGTTTCCATCGGTTATCGAGTCAATAACCTCTACTCTTCCTTCTTTGTGTGTATGTCTAGCTGTAACTCAGTATAATGTGATTTTTGATGTTTCCGGAATGTGATCTATCTTTGTGTACACTCTTTTATATGAACGTATTTAACCGTATAGCTTGTATAGCTTAATTTGTGAATACTCTATGTTTAGATATGCATTAATATAACAATATTTACATTACCGTAATGTTGTAATGATAGTAACGTCAGGGACGACGTTAGGTTAAAACAGGGGGTGTAAGGATAGACTAGATAAGATAAGGAGTCTGATGAATAGATTGATGAATAACATTAGTCTTGTAGTCTTGTGTTATTGTATACTTGTGATTTGACTGTAGCATACTAGTACTGGGACCGCTGGTAATGTTCATGAGCGCACTTGACAACCAAGGCTACCTCATTGTCATGTTGAATTCTTGGGTAAGAATTACACTAAGATGTAATAGACGAACAAGAAGAGGCACTTCTTTTGTATTGAGTAAGCAACATTAAGTTTGATTGTTATAGGTTAAAGAATGCCTTTTGCTATATTCTAATATTCTACAATGATGCTTCCAAGTCATGTTAAATTCTTTAGTTACTCTCGATCTGTACCTAGGCTACTCTGGGTAAGATGTAATAGACGAACAGTAGAATAGTCGAGTCAATATGTAATTGGAAAAACAGAAGAAAGTTCCCACACCGGGGAAGCTGTTCAGTTAACGGAGGGCGGTATGGGGTTGTTTGGCCACCCGTATGAGCTGCAGACGACACACCGGCGGTTGTGAGAAATGGGAGTGAATGCTTTAATGATATTGGGAATAGGGCTCGTAGCACGGCCCCCGGGCGAGGTCACTCTAAAAGGGGCAGCGCGATCCGTAACGTTCCCGACCTTCATGAGTGTAACAAGGGTGACCGAATCACAGTCCGCGGATTAAGTGGATGAGGCAGACGTATACCGTTGTGGTAATAATAATTCGAAGGATCGAGTTGAGTAGTGTATTAGCTAGAAATGGCACCGACGGGCCAAGGCCGCCGATATGCCGGGAGACCGCCGGCGCCAGACTTGACACCTGCGAACCAACGTATTAGTATAAAAGTGGAGAGTTAATTTGATTTTGATTTTTCTTATTGGACCGGGTGGGGGATACGTGCCATGCACTCTTGTTTCCCACACAGGTCCGCCTGCGACGAGAGGAGGGTCAGGCACGAACCATGGGCAGCACTCCGGCAGATGTCGCGACGGTGGTCGGATCGCCAAGACCCGGGTCGTCACCCTTCAGAAAGAAGGAACTTCAGAGGGGTCCGGCGCATCTCGGGTTAAAAGATTAAAAATGATCTGGGCGCGACGGCTGGAGAGGAGGCGGACGGTCGTGACGACAAGAACGTGGTGGCCGCCCAGAACAATCTCGCAGTCTACTATGATCAGGCCAGCGGGCAGGTCCGCCTCGGGGGCGCGCCGTCCACCAGCAGGGCACCTGTCCCTCCGGCCACCGCCGGTGGAGGGCGACGAACAAACACTTCGGAAGCTGAAATGGGACTTTGAAGATCGAGAGACGATCCTGCGACAAATAGGCGTCGGGATCGACCGGGTCCACATACGGCTGTTGAGAGAAGAGGAGGGATGCCAGCCGTATGAGGGACTGTACCGGCGCCTATGGGAGGACTACCCGCCACCATTAGAGCCAGGGCTCGAAATAGTGGGTGCATGTGCACCCAGTGCACCCAACATTGGAGCTGTGCACCTAAATTTTGACTGTGGGTGCACTGGTGCACCTATATATTTTTGTAGCCTATAAGGTTAAGGTACTATTGTACACCAGTATACAGAATATTCTTGAAATGTAAGTATAAAAAACAGCATGATAACTTTTTGCTGTACTTTATTTAATGTATTATTTGTTTGAAATTTTGACGTTAGCTATAGAATTACAGATTGAAGTTCTTAAGAAAGGCAGCAGCGTTAAACTTTGTAATTATGTTCTGAAGAATATTCAACTTTATTTTATCTGGTGCACCCAAAATTCTTTCTGTGCACCCAATTTTTTTAGTTGGGTGCACCAGTGCACCTATTCCCAAAGATGAATTTCGAGCCCTGAGAGCCCATCACACCGGTGAAGCAGGAGTTCGATCTGGTCCGGACCTGGCTCTCGCTCTTCCCGAAGCACGACCCTAGCGTCGTTCCCTGGCCAATGGAAGCTGAAGAGCTGCCCATACGCTGTGACAGGGTATACGCACGCCCGGAAGATCTGCCAGAGGTTGTGGCTTGCTTACAGTGGAACGTAGAGTCGAGGGACGAGTGGAGCCGCCAAAGACAGAAAGAGATTTGGCGGTTGCTACAGAGGTTGGATGGAAGAACCAACCATCCCAAGTTGTGCCAGCTTATTGAACTGCCCCACGACGAACTTTGCCGCCTCATCGTGCAGGGCAGCGTTCCTCCCTACACCGAGCCAGATTTCGACTTTGACGCTGGTGCGAACGCCGGTACCGACGTGGAAGGAGACCTCAGTGCCTTGCGCGACTTCGAAGAGCTGAGGACGGCGAGGGCCCAACTATCACAGAAGAGGCGAGGATTGGCCCGCGTGAGGCAGCAGCTGGTCGCGGAGAGGGAGGGTACTTCCAGGACATTCACCGCCTCCTGACCGAGGACTTCGGGGGACATCCCGACGGCATCATAGTGATATCCTTCCCTGGATTCCCGCCAGAGACTTTGACTTTGCGGCGGCCATAGCCAATTTAGAAGACAGCGTGGACCACCTGCGGTATCGAGTGTCCGAAGAATGACAGGTCGTCCGGCGGGCGCTCCGACACGGACACGTCCCGGATTAGAGTAGCACATACCATCTGTATTAGAATAGGAAGACCGACAAGTTTGGGACTACGAGTAGCCGGAGCTATCAGTTGGGTGCTCTCAGGGCTTTGCGACCCTGCTCAGGTGAGCAATATGTTATAAAATCCCAGCAGTCAGGTTAGTTCGGTAGTATTATATAAGTTGTTGCACAGAGACTGCTCTCCTGAACACCAACTGTTGTTACATGTAGGTTGTGATTGCTAGTCTGTAGGGGCTGGTATGTGCGTACGTTAACGTCTTCAGAACGTCTCAGGCAGTGGTGCTGCCAAGATTCGTGAAATTGATAGGGTCAAGGCCAGTTTCTCGGATCTGAGTCGTGCCTGGTACTTAACTGTTTTGAGTTGTTCTGTTCCTTTCCGTCCCCCTGATGTCCGCCATGAAATTCCAAAATTCCCTCGTTTCCCAAATGCAGAGTTTCTTTTTGGTGAGTCTTTGTCATTTGAGACTTCTGCTGCTCAGTATAATGTGCCAGCATCGACTTGCAGTTTCTTCTTGTGACTTTTTCTAGTTTGTAACGCCTCCTTTACTCTCGAAATCTTCTTTTTTCTCTTTTTTGCGTTTCGCCCTTCGCGCCGAAACGCAATGTCCTGGCTTTTACCTTGCATGCATGCTTCGATGCTTCAATGCCGGAACAACACTGTGTCGCACACCATATGACCTTATACGGCAATACATTCCAACATTCTTGTATCGCCGTTGCCTTATATGGCAAGTGAGCAAGAAATGTCAGGCAGGCTTGATTTGCATGACACATAGGACCGCATCTAACTGCTACAACTGTCCGGAAATATCATTGCATTGTGGTTTCGGACTTTGATATCCTGAAAAATGACCATATTACATCTATACCACAAGATTGCAGAAGAAAAAAAATGATTTCGTCAAGAAAACGACCAAAAAATCGACATAAATGATACCATGTATTGAGGTTATAGCATTACGCACAGAGATCCGTGTTACACACTACAGCTTAGCTCATCTTGCAACGCGTAGCACTTCGAACCCGGAAAATTCGGGTTCGTGTCTGTGCGTGGATTTTTTTATTTTTAGATATTGAATATCAAATATATATATTGATATTATATTAATCTATCAATATCATATTTATGAATATCATTTTTTTTTAATTTTTTCATTAATAAATAAAGAAATATTTTATCTTTGTTATTTTTAAATATTCATTTAATATATACAAGGCCTTTGTCTTATGAACAGGACTTCATAGATTTCAAACCCGGCATTCGAATTTTTCTGTTCATTGTAATGGAAAATACCGTGCGGCGGCTCCTATGCGCGGTAAGATGATTCTTGCAAAACACTCGCCACTAAACTTCTATCCCCGATGTAAACAGAGGCTCTTGATGTTGTTTGCAAAACAGCGATCCTTTGTTACAGTAGCAAATGCTCCATTGTTCAGTATCGACTTTAATCAGACAACACGGACGTGGAAAGTGACGCCGCTCGGCACAAAAATATGGGAATTTTCATGAATTTTAGCAAAATTACCCAGGAAAATAAGTAAGAAATGTTGTAAATGCGGAAACCAGAATAATACGGATGAGGTAGCTGTTGATTTGTTTGACATTTGGTAGTCATTTTAGATAGAACCTTAGGTGTTATGAACTTCTATTTCACTTAATTACCATAGTGCTGATGATTCAATGGTGCTTTTTCAAATTTTATGTTTTATTGCGTGCCATGTACTTAATTACATTGATAGCTTTTATAATGAGCCTATTGTACATTTTACAAATAAGTACAAGTTGTAGGCCAAGACCAGCTTTTTCCAAAGCACGTAAGTTCAAAATTGCTTTCCCCAATCTGCCTTTCTCTATTAAAACAGTACTCATTTCCCAAAATGACAATTTTTCTTATAGACTCAACAGCCCTTGAGTGACTTTCTCTGGTAGATTTTACTTCAAGTAAAGGGAAAAGACAATTCACACTGATAAACGTAGCCGAAACGCCAGCTTTTTGGAAAAGCTCTTGTTTTTACTCTTTCTCTTATATGTAACTTCTTCGCTACTTCGGAAATTCCTTTGATTGCGCTAGTCCATCGTGTTCAGTCCGGGTTCCTCCCGTGTCAGCTGAACATTGGGACGCGTTTGGTTCCAACAGTCGGCCACGATGATGCTGTCCTCGCTGTCCGTGACGGCACAGTAACTGGTGGTGTCTCCATCCTCGGAGGCGATAGCAAGTGAGGTTTATGTTAGAGACGTGCCGATAATAGTTCATGTTTTTATGTTGGTAGAAGCTTATACTTGTAGGACGGGAGGTTAAGGGAGACCGCATGTTCGTTACTGATAACGGCCTAATTGGTCGTCTCTGTTGATCGTTTCGCCATGTGTACCGTTTTATGAACTCCTTGGCTGTATCTGGAACTTTCCGTCCTAAAGTGACGGCTGTATAGGGTGATTTTGAGTACTTAGGTATTGCATTGTAGTTGACGTCGACTATGTTAATCAATCAACTTATATCTTATCCTGTACTATGTATCGTATGTTATACTAAAAACCAGGAAAGAGCTGATGAGCTGATGCCTTCATCAAACCCTGACTTTATGTCCAACGAAGAGTCGGAGATGGATGACAAAAGCATTTAGTCTGGCGCCACTTGGTAGGGGATGACAGACATGAGGTGGCATGTTTATGTCTCGGGAGCGAGGAGACGTCGATACCCTAGTGCGCGTCCTGCGTACCAAGACACTGAGAGCGCCACGGCATTAGTGGCCAAGTTCTACCGACCAGAGCAGGAGCCAGACGAGTCATATGACCTTGCTTTACAAGAGCTAGTTAGAAGAAAAGCACAACCCTATGACTCAAACATAGGAAGCGTATTGTGTAGGTTGAGTAAACTAATTCTGGCAACAAATACAAACACGAACAACGCCTTTTGGCAATCTCAAAATCATGACTTTAACATCAAACAAACCCATTTAACTAAGCTGAACCAGCCCCCACTGAGCCAGAGGCACAGTCCCCGAAGTCTGGGTTTCCAAGAGGCTGGACAGCTGTAAGAATAAACCTGACTACAAACTTTTGAGTAAGCTGGATGTTCTGTCAAAATACAAATGTAATTACGCTGTTTGCTCTGTCGCCAGTGTAAACGATTTGGGTGCAGTTCAAATACTAAGGTTGTAGGGTGAAAATGTTGCAATCGTCCTTGCATTAACTGATTAAGATGTTGGCCTTAATGAGAGGAGTGTGATATATTCCCTCTTTGATGTTACAAATAGTAGAGCTGTATCTCTGTCGATGTTGTCATCTTGAAGTCCATGACAGCAAACGTCATGTTGTTGGCAGATCATTCCAGAAGCTGCTGTGGAAGAAACACAGATGAACAAAGATTTAGTCATGCTTTACTCCTGTGATTGCTTTGGCTAACAGATGTGAAGTAACCCACGTGGTTTAAAATTCTCTCGTCTAGCATGCCCATTGGAACAGACAAATGCCAGGATGGACATTAGAAATTCAATAAAGGGCTAGCGGCTAACCATAACTTATGACATAAGAAATCGGTAGCGGCCATTTTTCAGCCTGGAAATACCACAGTTTGAGCAGAAAGGCGTGTATTTTTCTTGATTAAAAAAAAATAACAGTTGCGCATATCACATCATCATCATCATATCACTACAGCATATTAACGGCACTAATAAGACCCTGTTTGCCAGGCTGTATAGCCGGTTTCAACAAAAGAAAAAGAGTAGTACCGTGTACTTCAGTAAACAAGGCATTTTCCGACCCCCACCCCGTAAACTAGATAATCAATCAGAGATGTCAGCCGCGACCGGCTTCACAATTTCTTACCAAATTGTGAAGAAACGGTGTATTTAAGCTGTTAACGAGATAGTACAGGACGTTGCCTTAAATTAGAATCTGGCTACTCGGGACAAAATCTTTAGGTTTAGGGAAACTGAATGTTTGTGACGAGACACATAATTTCCACACACTGCCTTATACAGCACGGCGTGACTGAACTAACCGGCCTAATCAGCCTACTGTCCTTCATAACAATATATCAATATCTATATAACACAACACATGCATCATGAAGATTCATTCTACAAATAAAGACCACAAGAACGATAATTTGTAGAGGCAAACGAAGCTACGTAAGTCCTTACCTCTTGCCAACGCCCTTTGTTCTCCAAATGAAGTGGACGACTGCAGGACTAGAGATACTGCCCATATCCATCCGCCACTAGACGAGACCAACTGCATTCCAACTTAGAGACAACAGACTTTGTACGGGTACATACTGGGCAAAATATGGTGTCACAATCGGAAAATGATGTCAATACTTTCAAGGTGAACACTTAGTGAGTGGATGCTTCACTTTTGTCTCGCACTACTTTCTGGCGGCACTTGTGTACATCCTGTCTGGGTAGGATATCCGGTGGCGTACCCCTGTGAGGCTCACTTAGGGTTTGTGGGAATATAGCTAATAAGATCACTGGTACCTATGCATCATCGCAAATATGCTCGCTTTAAATCAATGAAAAGCATTTAATACTAGAGTAACATGTGTAGCTTATTAGCACCAGTAACTGTTAAACATGTTAGACTACCACGCATGCGTATATGACGAAGCATGAGAAGCCCAAGAGAGAACCTCGGCAGGCAAAGATGCCTGTGCAGAGACCTGAAGACTTAACAGCTTGGAAGTGCATACTGGCCTGGTTTCATTCTGATAGATTCCTACCAAGAGGTAGAAGGACAGTCCGAGAACAGATAGGACGTGTCGCAACTAGTATACGACAAAATACGATGCAGTTAACTATTGACAGACAAATTAAAGTAACAAAGTTGGGTTTTTTTGTGAAATGTGAAATTATTGATTTTACATTCTATTGAAAAAAAATAGCATGCTCACAGAATATTGACTTAGTAAATTGTTTATTATGACACTGAGTATCTTTACATTTAACACAGTTTTGTGACGTCCTCCTAACCCGTCTGTAATATCTGCGTTATCTAAGTTGATTTTACATCTAACGTTAGTTATGAGTGAGCACTGTGTGAATTGATTGCAATGTCAACTACTTGAAATAGAATCATTGATGTGATGCTGCAACTCTTTGCATTATAGGCGCTACACTGTAGGACAGGCTGTCGCCATTAACAAAGGTCCACAAGGAAAATGACCGGCACCAGTTACTGCCAGGAAACGTGCATACTTGGTCCAGTACAAAGGTTACAAGAAAATGTGAGATATTGTCCAGATAAAATAACTCATGAAAGCTCTATCAGGAATGTCTCTGACCAGGTATAGGGCAAACTTGAAAATAAAATAACAGCTTATAGACTTACCATCCTACAGAATCTACACATTCGACAAATGTACAGGTATGTGTAAGTTAACTACATGAACACTCCTCTCTGCTTTTTTCATGAACATTTATAGCAAACAATAACACAGTGAAGGACAGAAACTTCATATTGAACATGATGAAGAATGTTTAAAAATTACTATATAAAACCTTTCTTAAGCACTGATGTATGTTAGTCATTTAAAATGATTGAATACTGATATCTTTTGCAGACTTTCGCTCTTATGAACACCATGGGGATCCCCGGCCCATACCATACAGCATGGACCTTTCTCTCTGAGTTTGCTGAAAGTCAGAGGTTGAACAGAGCGCTCAAAAGTAAATGGCCGTGGCTTCTCTTCTTTGACAACGTTAACATTCTAAAGAGAATAGGCCATGCCAGAATGGGTAGGTTGTCTATTTTGTAAACAATAACTTTCACAAAAGAAAGTAAATAGTCATTAAATTGTGACAAAATCAGTATCTTTAAGGAATTTGTTCTTTCATTAGTATGGACATAGAGACAACATTGACAACTCCCAATGACCTCGCAGCATGTTCTCAGAAATATGAAGTGATAGAGAACAATATATCCATGGTTTAGGTAGCACGACCAGTGCTGGCTTTACAGCTGCTTTGTCCTTCCTGTGTTCCTGCCAATAAGAGGCACAGTAGCATCTCACTGTGCACAGGATTGGGGAGACAGGTCTGTCTGTGTGTCAAGGAAGGGGCAACGATGCTAAATACCACCATTCAGAACGCGAGGCAGCATGCGTCTGGTTTCTTGTCGACAGACATGGAGGTGATGGGCTTATGTTACAAAGGTGCTGATAATAATCACCTGTATGTGGAGTTGCCAAGTAGTGCTGCATGCTACCCGAGCATAGCAGATGTTGTGAAGTTTTTGCAGGTGGATGCAAAGGTCCAAATTAACATGGATGAAGTTGATTTTGATGCGACATGTGTAAGGGTGCACTGTAGTGTAATGGAGCTCTGGTGTTGGAGCTTTCCTCTTTGTGCACATTACATGTACAAGGGCGATGCCGGGGAGAATGTCAGAGGTGTTGAGGTATGGACAGGCTCTGCAGATCTTAGCTGGCTTTCAGCCATTCACATCGTTCGAGAGGCCGTATGGGACTTTGTCTCTGTGTGGACTGTTTGAGCTGGGTCATATGCCTTAAGATCCTAAGCTGTGGGATGCATGAACGGTAATGGGCATTGTACGAAGGTGAGTGCAAACTTGGTGTAGGTGTGCTTTAGTTCATTGTGTAAGGATGCCCACAAGAAACATTAAACATTCATCTGCGAACACCCGGGGCTCTTTGTTTTTTCTTGTCATTGAGAACTGAAATAAACACATTATGTCTTTTTTTTTTTTTTTGCAGGGTTTGGAGTGTTGGGTACAACAATTTGCAGAGTGTTTGTGCAGGTCAGCCAGCTGATATGAAAAAAAAGAGTTTGAAACCTGATGGGTAGAGGTGACGGGGTTCAGGGAGGGAGGAGGTTTCCTCTTCAAACCCATTCAGGGAGGACCAGGGGAAGTTGGCATGTAGGGTAAACACTCCTGTTCGAGGATTACCTCCTTTTGGAGATAGCAACATTGCGTTGCAAGGTCCTTTGAAGCACAGTAAAATGTTTGGGGGTGGGGTATGATTTTACAGATGTACGTAGGTTTGTAACTGGACATATGCGAGCAGTTAATGCTGAGGTGTATGAAATGTGGTTGCCTAATGTGTCGATAGGGCAGTACTTTTACGAAAGAGATGCGGAGCATCTAGAGACATGGGTAACGGATGTAGAGATTTTTGCAACATCGCATTGTTTGGGTTTACCAATTTTTGTATACAGCAAGTGGGGAGATAGGGGGGGGGTGGAAGTGGCAAAAGTACTTTGATTATAGAGTTGCTGCCTTATGTAGTGAGCAAGCCCTGTATATTGATAATGTAAGCGAGGTTCACTATGATGAAGTGACAGCTGTGAAAGCCTCTGATGTAGATAAGAGGTAGATATGTTGCAAGAAAGCAGGAGCAGCGGAAGAAGGTGAAACGAGATCGAGAAAGGGAACGTTACTGGTTGGACAAGAACTTTGCTGAATGTAAGAAAGCACAACAAAAGACGCGCTATTAGGATGACCCAGGACATGCCCAGGCAAAGAAAGACCAACAGAAGGCACGCTACCAGGAGGAGCCAGAACAAGCCCAGGTCAAGAGAGATAATGTGAGAACTCACATGAGGACACGCTACCAGGATAAGGTACTTATTTTCGACCTTGAGAGAATGAAAGCTCTGTCGCTGAACACAGACTTGCAAAAAATTCAGAACTGGGCAGATTGCTGGAACGTCCTGTTCGGCGCATCTAAGTGCAAATGCCTGACAGTCAGCAATTTAAAAGACGCCGAAGGCAACCATCCCGAGCTCAACTTCATGGATACTACTCTTGAAGAGGTAGATGAAGCTGAACTGTTAGGGTTAACGATCCGAAAGGAACTGTCCTGGACACACCACATAAAAAAGATGGCGGCGGATGCAGGAAAACGCCTGGGACTTCTGAGAAGAGCCGCCCCTTACTTGACTCCACAACAGAGAGCCACCATCTACAAAAGTATGGTGCGATCCTGCATGGAATATGCCTCTACAGTTTGGATGGGAGCTTGCCCCACATCACTAGACCTGCTTGATGCAATTCAAAGAAGAGCCATAAGACTTATAAATCTCCCACAAGATGAGTTGGACAGAAACCAGATTCAGCCCCTGGGACAACGTAGAAAAGTGGGGGCCCTCACTCTCCTGCATCGCATGTACAACAACAACGCTCCTTCACCACTCATCAGCCTACTCCCGGGACCGTACGTACATCGACGTGAAACCCGCTTGTCAAGATCACAACACTTCAACGCTCTGGAACCTGTCAAGTCGTCCACAACGTCACACAGAAGAACCTTCCTCCCAGCCACCGTTAAACTCTGGAACTCTCTGCCACAGGACATTGTGACTCTTAAGGACAAATGCAAATTTAAGACTTGCATTATTCGCCACCTTAGTGTCCCTCGCCAGCGCCCTACTATATAGATGCGGGTCAGCTGCTAAGCTAAGGCATGGTGTTAAGCATAGAAAAAAAAAAAAGTAAGAATTTTGCAAGGATTTGTCAAGGCTGAAAACAGGCTACTAAAGGCTGTGCTGGCAGACAGCTCCTGCCAGCCACTACTAGCAGGATGCAGGGCGCTTGGTATCATCAACGTACAGATAACAAACCCATACTGGGCACTGATGGAAATGAAACATGTTCACATACTAGACCTATATTCACAGCTCCAGACAGCCTTGATCAAGTTCAAGCAATGGATGAATGACGCCAGCCCTCTACTACAGCCCGATATGCCTCCACTCTTCCATACAACACACGGCCCAGTACAACCAATCAAAGACGAAGTCTCCCAGTGTCTGTACCATCAAACCTCCGACAACATGACGACTATGACCAAACAAGCACTTGAGGTGATACTGGCAAACATGATTGTCGTCTTGGAAAGAAGATTCCTCGAGCAGCTGTATGGGACCTATTCAAACAGTAACGATGCAAAGCTAAGGGAAGAAGTGGAGGGAATGGAAACAAGATTGGCAATGGAAAAAAAGTCATTGCCATGGCGACGGTTTTTTTGTGGGTGATATGGTAATGTATTATGTCTATGGCACTGTGAATTGGTGTTGTTCATACTGGATATCCAAAGAAGTGGGCTGATACCGACGATGGTTATATCGACTTTTACTATCTATGAGAAGACTAGGGAATGGAGTAGCCATTTTGGTATCTGGTATGCTGAAAAGCTGCCTGTCTTGTATAATTATGTTGGATTATGTACGCAGGTGTGACATTCTATAACAGGTATTTTGTATTGTTGCATAGTATGTTTGAAAAGAGATAAATGTCATATGTGCATGGTCTAAAGATCATAGAACTTTATTAGAAATGTAATACCCAAGTCAGTAAAAACATCTTTATAGTAGAAAAATGTAATATAGGAACTCATACATTTGAAATAGGTTGGAATGTAACTTCCTGCCGTGGACTTTGCCCCAAGGGGTTGGAATGTAACATCCTGCTTCAATGGACTTTGACCCCGGCCCTCAGCTAGTGAAGAATTCCAAATAGGTTGGGATCAGACTGGTTGGAATGTAGCTTCCTGCCGTGGACTTTGCCCCAAGGGGCTGGAATGTAACATCCTGCTTCAATGGACTTTGACCCCAGCCCTCAGTGAGGAATTCCAAATAGGTTGGAATCAGACTGGTTGGAATGTAGCTTCCTGCCGTGGACTTTGCCCCAAGGGGTTGGAATGTAACATCCTGCTTCAATGGACTTTGACCCCAGCCCTCAGTGAGGAATTCCAAATAGGTTGGGATCAGACTGGTTGGAATGTAGCTTCCTGCCGTGTGGACTTTGCCCCAAGGCCAAGGGGTTGGAATGTAACATCCTGCTTCAATGGACTTTGACCCCAGCCCTCAGTGAGGAATTCCAAATAAGTTGGGATCAGACTGGTTGGAATGTAACTTCCTGCCGTGTGGACTTTGCCCCAAGGGGCTGGAATGTAACATCCTGCTTCAATGGACTTTGACCCCAGCCCTCAGTGAGGAATTCCAAATAGGTTGGAATGGAATCAGACTGGTTGGAATGTAACTTCCTGCTGTGGACTTTGCCCCAAGGGGTTGGAATGTAACCTCCTGCTTCAATGGACTTTGACCCCGGCCCCAGTGAGGAATTCCAAATAGGTTGGGATCAGACTGGTTGGAATGGAACTTCCTGCTGTGGACTTTGCCCAAAATCGTTGTGATGTAACCTCCTGCTTTGGACTCTGGCATCAGGGCAACAGGTTGGATACTATCATCCTGCAGGGGACTTTGACTATAACCATTAAAACCTTCTGTAGTGATGTTTCCCGTTATAATCATCGAGGGCTTGTCGCTGACTGTTGGAAATGCCCTTATCACAAATTCTCTGTTAAAATATATGTTTTACCACTTAAGAGACATGGCTGTTTGTGCAAAATGCTTAAGGGTGTTTTTCAGGTCTTCTGTATGCTAACTGTTGTAATCTTGAATGTCATCAAGTTTGTCTTCTAGACTGGAAATATTTTCTTTCAATGGTATGGACAATACAGATCAAAGTGTGGATTGTCTCTGCGGATGTCAACGTTTACGTCTGTTTGAAGTGATTCCATTTGTTTAAGTATTGTTATTGTTGTGACGTTAAAAAATACCTGTTAAGTGTACAATTGCCACCAAGGATGGTTAACAATGCACATAATCAGGAGTTATAATCATCTTAATTTTACATGAATTGAACGACATGTTTATCTGAACACTCTACTGGTGTCTCCATGCATAAAATAGTCTCTGGCACACTGGTAGGTTGGAGTGGTATAGATTAACCCAAAAGAAGTGCTTCTAGCAGTGGTCCCTGGACAAATGCCTGTACAATATCTAGAATTCTTGCAATCTGCACACAATACTATATCATTTGGCTCGCCCTTGAGGCGTCACCAAAAAGCAACCGACGTGGGGAGACTTCGGATACTGGTCATACATCATCTCAACAAAACCTTCGATCTCACTTATGGCTGCAGTATAAAAGCAACAACACGGCAGAATGGCTAAGCAACCTCTCTAACAACAACCGAATCCGATACCGAGCCATTCTGTCACTTGTACGGAAGCAGAAGCATGTGTGGAAGGAGAAGTATGATGAGCGTCACAAGAAGCAGCAGGAAGAAAGGGAGGAGCACTTACATACCCGTACAGCAGACCATGCAAAAGCCGTGTAAAAGAAGGACATGCAGGAGAAGAAGAGGAAAGTGCTAGAAACGCACGGGGACCTGCATTGACACCTGCAGACTGTGATGAATTCATCACAAACTTGTCAGCCTTGCCATCAAACAAAAGACCATTCTCGGGACTCACATAACCTACCTCAAAGAGAAGTATCCAGCCATTTCTAAGCCGAACAGCCACATGTTCGCTCTATCATCTGGTGGAAGTGGCTTTGATGAAAAGAAACTGTCAGCCAACCTTCGTTCCATTGTAGCCTTACCAGAATTCCTCACCCAAAGCCAACCACCTACAGAACAGACGCAACAAGCAACAGTGCCTGCGCAACACGTACAGCAACAGATGACCAATGATGATATGGCTGACAAAGTTTCCAGCATTAAAGCAGGTGCTGTAATGAGGGCAACCAAATGCAGTCAACAACCTAAAAAGGTAATTATTACATTGTCTTATTATCTCCATGAAAAAATGGAGATATTGTTTTTGGCGTGCTATTTCCGTACTCAAGTGAGGGCCTGGCTAGTCCTATTGTATAACATTTAAGTGTCTCTATTATTATTCTGATCTAGGCTAGATAATAAAGTAAAGGAGGTACAACACAAGGTCAAGGAAAGATGGTCACATCCTCCAGCGAGGAATTTGAGACAGTAATGAGGGAAGTCGATGAGGCTGAAAGGTCCATGCTCCTGTCCAGGATGCGTGGACTTTCCTATGAGTGAGTCATTGTTACAGATGTTCTACAATGTGTACGTAGTTGGGAACCTGTAGATAATTCATTTGTTAAATTTTGACTTCTTTATTTCTTTTAGCAAAGTAATATCAATATCAATACTAAACCTTATGCCTTTTACAGGGTATGCGAGTCCGGGGAAAGATGCTTAAATACAGGTGGTTGTGTGGTCAATCAACCAGCGCAGAATAGGGGAGCTGTTGAGGGCAATGAAAGACATCAGTGTGCCATTCAGACTCATAGAAGGAGCAAGACCCATCAAAGTCAAGGCAGATGACAATTCTGAACGTTAGTACTTCCTTGGTAGGATATCGGTTTAGTTCTCTCAATTCTGTTGTGGCATGATTGACGTCTCTATTTCTCCGGTGACTTACAGACTCACGATGCCGATGCCACGTGCTCCTGCACATGACCCACGACCCTCCGGCGAACACCACCAGGCCAGAGTGGGGACCAAGGCGCGGGGTGGCCGATGCACTTTTTCAGGGGATTATGGGACAGTACAATATTGGGTTTGTACGTTGACGTCGTTTCTGTGTACTTGCCTTTCAACTTGACACACAGCCTTTACCAAGTTATGTTTATTCATGAATCAGCCAATTCCTTCTAGTTTGCTGTTGAGCAAAAGCCAGAGTAAAACCAGAGGTCGGAGTAAATTATCCTAAGTTCAGCTACAAAATTCCATTGTTGTTTTAAGAATAATCTGGTAGATTTGGTGAGGAATGATGTGCCGTCATATGTTGTGCATGGAATCCTGAACAGGGTAAAAATCTTTAACTGTATGAGGTGTATTAGATTTTGTAGCAATACATATGGTCTCGAGTTAATCTGGTCTATGATGGTTTGTCCCTTGTTAGTATGGATCTGACAGAACCATCGGGGCGGCGCATAAAGAAGCCTGAAAGAGGTAAGACACTGTCTCCAGAATCTTCCGTTCATAGCTCCGAGTCGGCCGAAGGCAAAACATATGACGATCTCTCCGCAGTAGAGTTCCTGGCAGGAATGATGGGTGTCTTGCAACACAAGGACATGACAGCATCAGAGGTGCAGGGCAGGCTTGCTCTTTTACAGTACACTTGTCAGAAGATGGCACGCTATAACTGGCCGGTTATGCGGGCGTTCCACGCCGAGGCGCCACAGTGCGCTCTCAGCATTCCGGGCCTGGTACATTGCACTTATTCACAAAGAAGAATTTATATAGAAATTTATACTTTCGTTGCATAGGAAACATTATCTGTAACGATTTCAGACGGTATGACCGGATTTTTTTCTTGCATACCCTCCACGGCCCGCCTCGACAAAACCTCCTCAGCTTTCCCGATGTCCGACATGGGAAAGTTCGTCTTACAACAGGGTTCGTGCTCCCGCCTTTCCTCCCCCCAATCGCGCACATGAACATAACTTACTGGCGAAACCAAAACCAACCCACATGTTCTGTCCTGTTGTTGTTTCAAGTAAATGTATATCAACGGTACACACCCCAGTTCTTCCGCGACCGGGGTCCATGATAGTCCCAAAAATTTTGGAGTAAGGGTTTTTTAGCTGGTTTTCTGTTCCAGGTTACTTGGTGAAAAATTAGGGTAGTGCATCCAGATCACTGTTTGTATAAAATTCAACCCCTATACGTTGTTTTCGGTACGTTTTTGTCGACGGATCTTCGCTTCCGGGTATCGCTCCGAGGCCGCAAACAACGTGACTCGACCATGGCGCCTGGCCGATTACGTCACTGCTATGGGCTTTCGACATACCTCGAGAAAACTATTATTGTGAAATTCTAAGTACTGGAATTTTCTTATAAATCAGATATGTTAGACCGTAGGGTACGTGTTTCCTTTCTATATAGGTGTTGTTTCCTGAGATTTTTTTTTTCTTTCAACGCGGCGTCGATGAAAAACCCCTCTTAACTATAGGCTTCAATGGGGGCAAGAAACTGCCTTGCTCTCAGGCATTGTTCGCAAGAACAGCAGGTGTCAAAAGACATTGTTTCATCATCATCATCAAGACCTTGTTTAAGTCCTGGCAATTGTTGGAGGAGGTTAGAGTTATAGGCCTTAAACTTAGAAAAAGGAGGTCTCTCCTGTATTAGTATTTTCCGGTGGATTGAATAACAAACTGTTCAAACATCTTGTTTGACGATAAGGAGAGGGCGAAATGAGGCCAGTGCCAGGATGACATGCGGTACCTAACGTCGCTGGAACGTTAGGTACGTTAAGCTTCTATGTTCAATCTGAATCTATACAGGTCATTTTGTAGACAACATTATCACTGTTTGTGTACTGTCACAGTACAGATCTGGAGACCTTATAGGATAAACATGTAGTGTCACCATATAATTCATTAACGAAATAATTTGTTGTATCATATTTCCTGCAGGAACATACAAGCAGTATCATTATTCGCCGAAGGCTTGGAGGGAGTTGCAGGAAATGGGAAGGCTCCTCGACGACAAGGATTTGAAACCAACAAACCTTGGGGGAACCCGCTGGCTTCCTCACCTGAAGAGGGCCCTCACCACCCTGCTGCAGGACTTCAGGGCAGTACATCTCCACTTCGAAAACACGGTGGCTGCAGAGACCAACAGTGTAGAGATGCAGGGGCGGGCCCGGACTGTCCTGCGGATAATGAACAGCTTCAAGGCCATGATGTTTGTCCACCTGGTGTTGGACATTCTAGATACTCTGAGCAGGTAAGATGTGGCTTCTTTATAACCCAATCATTTAACCAATGGAGAACAGTAATTTCGGCAGAACAAACTTACTAAGTTCACCCACAAGTGACTTTGAATATATTTGATATTTCAACCTAAGTGAAATATTTTGTGTTGTCAGCCTCAGCCTGGAGCTGCAGAAGGAATGTGTGACACAGTTGGAGACAACTCAGCTTCAGGTGACGGAAATGCAGACCCCCCCCCCCCCCCTGGTCAACACTTGAAGGGTTTTTCCAGGAGTCTCAGGAGGGACAGTTCAGGGGCGTCCAGCTACAGAGACAGGGCCAGGCTGCCATTGGGGAGTTTAAAAGGTTAGTTTTCTACACAGTCAACAATTTTATGTGTATACATGGCTTTGATGTACTTTGCTATGGTGATAATTTACCTGACTCTATATAGCGATGCTGAGCAACACATCCCCGGCAATCTGGATGACAACCTGGTCAGGCTTGGCTTGATCTGTACAGCGCAGGCGTCACGTCTTCAGATATATCTGATAAAGTGTTATAACAAGAATAGCTTGTGGCCTTGGAAGTATGGACCCCAATAGTCGTATGATGAACTGTCTAGTCAGGTAAACATTCGGAAGAACACATGTAATTTACACAATTCTGCTTCATGGGGGAGATAGGAGATCAAGGAGAGGAAGACCCATATATTCAGGTGTGTACGGTGCAAACACTGCCAGAGTCCTCATTGGGGAAAGTCGTACAATAAAGGCGTACGCGCACACAAGCCAATGGAGGCAATGCTGCGCCTCCAATGGCAGTCATACTTTTCTGCTAATGTGCTTGAAGCGGAAGAAAGAGAAGCTCTGCTAGGTATTGCAGACAAAGTCAGGGCATGTCGTGACGCCTTCGAAATGTCATCTGATGTGTCGGAACTTATCAAACCTCTGCTAAACTCCATGGCCCCTTTGCTTAAGACATTTAATGAGTTCAAGGTTGCCATGCATGAAAGCAACGTCACGGATGTTCACATTCTGGGACGAGTATGTCTCTACGTTACTCCTACTCCTGCCATTAATCAAAGAAGAGAGGAGTGGAAACTGGTCCCTGCACCTTTCAGCGACTGCATGTATGGCACCATTCGTCAATGCAATGGATCGTACGAAGTACGCAAGGTGGCTTGCAGTGTATTTGACTGACATGAAACAACTACCTGAGAAGCACCCTAACGCAAAGTGCCGCCATCCGTGGAAAGAGTAGAGGGACACAGCCAACAATACTTAATAAAGGGGCGAAGGGAGAAGCCGACCGCGTCCAACTTTGGCCCTGCCGTGTTGAGCCCTCTAACAAACGGAACTCTATGATGTATAGTAACTTCACAACATGAGCTTTTGACAACATGGACGAGGGAGTTGCTGTGGAAAAGTATGTGCAAATGAAGAGGGTCACAGACCCACAAACAACTTGTAAGGAGAACGGGCTTCTGGTTTCTACCGACAGACCTTGGCTAAGCGCTTTCATGGACAGACTAGGGCAGTATTATAAGTACTAGTAGTTTGTTACTACAAACTTACGTGGTGTAATTTTTTCTTATCACCAGAGGGACGACAGCATTGAAGCAAGCATCGAGCGTCATAAGAAGACCTCAACGTTCCTGGCTGAGAAAAAAAAACAGAACAGGGGGGGAAGGACGTCTTTGTGATAGTAGAGGGGCAGCCCATCCCCATCTGCCACAGTCTGATGGATGGGTTGCTTGCCATGGCTGGGGCATTATATGCTTTCCAGTTGCCACACTCAAAGTGTATTGCCCTGGCCATGGTGTTCATAGAACACCACCTTCTCAAAGATGTGAAAGTTCACCAGGCAGACCTTGGTGTCACCTTCAACGCCAAGTTCAAGAAGTTCCTTGAGAGTCAGAGTAAGAAGGCACCGGAGCCTGTAGTAGAGTCTGATTCTGAATATTTTTTTGTAGAACCTTCTAGATTTCACCTTTTTTGTATCAAGTATATGAGTTCCTTTTTCATATCTGTTGAAACAGTTTTTTATGAAGCCTGAGTTGCTTTTTCTGTACCTGCTTGATTTTTTTTATGAAGCCTGAGTTCCTTTTTTATACCTGTTTAAACGGTTTTTTTATGAAGCCTGAGTTCCTTTTTCATACCTGTTTAAACGGTTTTTTATGAAGCCTGAGATGCTTTTGATACCTGTTTAAACTGTTTTTATGAAGTCTGAGTTGCCTTTTTGTGTACCTATTTGAACTTTTTCATAAAGTCTGAGATGCTTTTTAAACCTGTTTGAACTTTTTTATGTAGTCTTCCTTTTTTGTACCTGTTTGAACTGTGTTTTTTATGAAGTCTGAGTTGCTTTTTTTGGTACCTGTTTCAACTGTTTTTATGAAGTCTGATATGCTTTTTTAAACCTGTTTGAACTTTTTTATGAAGTTGGAGTTGCTTTTTTGTACCTGTTAACGAAGTCTGAGTTGCTCTTTCTACCTGTGTAAACTGTTACCTGTTTAAACTTTTTTATTAAGTATGAGTTGTTCTATTTGTATAAATGTTTTAAAACTTTATTTTCACTACTAAGTCAGGATAGCTTCTCTTTGTATACCTGTTAATTACTGTTTAAACGTTTGTTTCATAAACTACGTATGAGGTGCTTTTTTCAAATGGTTGTTACATAAACGCAAAGTAGCTTTTATGTATAGATAAAATAAAGTGGATTGATCAATGTTAACAAGATCTGTTTAGCCTGTTCATATTTTAGTCATGAAATGTAAGATTTTTCTGGTAGCAGAAATTAATTCTTAGTGCAAGGTATGTCTTTGTTGGAACATCTAACCTTGTGGACAGAAGAATTTTCTTGATACCAGAAAATTTCAAGAAACTTCGTCTTAGCTGTCTTGGTACAAGTAGTTTCATCTTGTCAAAAGAAATTAATTCTGAAATCTGTTATTGTAGGTTTCTTGAAACTATCTCTAGGTCAAATTCTTACTGCAAGAAATCAATTCTGGGCCCAAGACATATTTTCCTAAAGTGTTTTTCTTGCTCAAAGAATAATAATCTTAGTACAAGAAACGGATTCCGTGTCCAAGGTATACATACCTGTGCACAGAATAGTTTTCCTGATGCAAGAACATTTAAAAAAAGATCTATAGGTGTTTTTTTTTTGGTTTAAGAACCTTAGTCTCAGTACAAATAAAACAAAACCTGTATCCAATAAAGATTATCTTGTGGACAGATGACTTTTCTAATCACAAGTATATTAAAAAAACTTACATTGAGCTAGCTATAAGAATCTTTATCTCAGTCCAAGAAAATTTTTCCATGTTGACCTAACACAACACAACTTAAATCTTAGTACAAGAAACAATATCTTGGGTGAAGAAATCTATTCTTGTGGGGTTCGCGCGCCCGAACGAACGGACCATCATGGCAACCCCTACTACAACCCTTCGCGCAGACGCCACTTTTGTAGGCCACAACATCGTCGCCCTCATCAAGGAAGTACGGCCCACCACCGGGTGCTGAAGGCTGCCAAAGCGGGGGATCAAAATAAGAAGGAGATCAAACGCTTCAAGGATATCAAAGCCCTCCACCTGACGCTCGCCTCCAGCCCGGGCGTAGGGAAGATCATCAGGAAAATGGTGATGACTAAGGACGAGCAGCGCTTCGAGGAGGCCGACAAAGCGCGGGCATCGCTCGGGGACCGCGGGAGGAGCCAACTGACGACCCCCGGGGCCCCCATCCAGCGCCACAGCCCCCCCCCCCCCCCCCCCTTGTTGGAGCGCCCAGATACCACCTGGGCAGGGGGCAACCAAGGGGACGACCCATGGGGTTCAGCGCCCGAACCCCAGGGGGGATGACCAGTTAAGAGGGCGGTGTTTCAACTGCAACGAGGCGGGCCATCAAGAGAGGGATTGCACCCTCCCCCGAGAAGGAAGTTCTAATACGGTGGAGTTAGAACTAATCACGCCACAGTGGCGCAGAACGCTACATCTCCCAGTTGTTACTAGTACACACCCACACGGTGGCACGAGATATAGATGTTATAGTTTCTGGAAAAAAGGTGGGTACAACCGTCCAACATACTGAGTCTGTTGCATTGGTACCACTCCTTTCCAGTGCGGTCACAACTAAAAGGATTGAGAGATGGAAGTGATGTTTTTGTGTTATCAAAATACAGATAATGGTCACCTGTATGTTAAGCTGACAGTGAGTCCCCCGCACTACCTGTGCATTGGAGATGTTTTGTCGGTTCTGCAGGTGCATGCAAATGCGCATATTAGTATGGATTATGTTGACGCAGATGCTACATGTATAATGTTGCACTGCACTGCGCTGCAACGGACCCATGTTGTTGGGCACAACTATCATTTGTGTTCCCATTACAAATGCAAGGGAGACTTTGTGTGAATATCTTACAGCGTCTAAAAAAGGAAGCGAGACAATTATACCAGACGCACATCGGGGTGGCTGCCTCGACACCGGCAGTTTTCGCCCTGGTAAACAAGGTGGCCGACAAGTACAAGATGGGTGAAATCGTCGGGAGCGGACACAAGAGGGAGGTCAATCAGAGCATAACTTTTGAATTGTACCTCTTACTTTTCTTTTTATGGTGACATATTAAACTACGCATTTTAAGAACTACTTATATCACATCAGCCACTATTTTAATCAGAATTTAAGTGGACTGATCTATTGTTGTACGTAAGTATACAGGCACGGGAGGTCCAGTTGTATTGGAAGAAATGTTTGACATAACCTCCAGGATACCATAATCACAACAAAATTAGTCTAAATTTCTTTACGTCAAATAAAGGCTTGTGATAAGGGAATAGACAACGTGAAAGCATAAATGTATAATAGTATTTTTAAACTTCTATTCATGAGCTACCTATTGTTTGTCAATTCAATTTGTCTCATAATGAGATACTATTATATTTCTTATATGTTCTTGTAGGTCTTTGCCTTCGTTGCCATTGCGACGTGAAGAGGCTGATGATATCCTTTGATAACTTTTTTTCCGGTTTCATGTGATGTTCCCAAATTTCTTAAAATCGAAGATTATTCCTGGGTTGTGTCCGGAAAATGATCACCCATCCTTAAAAGCATTTTTTGGGGAAATGATTCTTAAAAATAGTGACGTAAAAAACGTCTTTGTTAAAAACATTGATGACTATTTTATTTTCTATGTGTCCTTGTGATCAAATAACAGTGTATTTTAAGTTATTAGTACATAATCATCAAGTATTGATAAGTCAAATAATCTATTTCTACAACACTTCACCAGGTATACATGGCTTCTGTTGTGGATTCATGGTGTCTGAGATAACCAGAAATTTTCAGGCAAACTCTCTGAAAAACTGTGAGTAAAATAGAACTTTAAAATGATTTCATTTATCAAATGCCGGAGATACCTACTACAAGATAAATCGTTTGATGATTTCTGTTATGATTTGGCACTGCTAACCTTCCCGATGGTTCCACCATCACTTTATCCCAAAGAAAAATAGTCAAACCTAGGCTGACAGAGGCTGCCCTGTTTGGGTTACGGAAACAGTCTGTGACCGATGCACCTAAGGTATTGCTGTCATACAACATGGCTGGGTTTCTCCAGCACAGAGAACATCTCAGGGAAGCGGGCTCAGTGAAGTTGTTGCTGGTTGGCATGAAGCAGCCGATGATGGACATGATCCTAGATGAACTAATGTCATTCACAATTCTATATGTATAATTTTTTGACAATTGTTTTCTATCTTTCCTGAACAGAATGATGATCCTCGGGACAATATATCATTTACAGGCATATACACGGGTTTACAGGCATAACTCCTACACTGTGTTGCTTGGTGGAGACAGGCATGTTGCTGAAATTCTCTGCATTGTTCAACATGCCTCTACATCCTGCTCATATGTTCACCCAACTCAGTGCAAACTAAAGGCCAACCACTTTGTCATAGTCCGTTTGTTACAGGCCATTCCACCAGATGAAGTGCACAATGATATTACACTTCACTCTGTGCGAAACATCAATACAAATTAAACCTCTTTTCAACAACCTATGGAAGTGTATGAAAGTGCTTGATTCATGTGTTCACAACTCAGAAATAGATGTGAAGGTGTCACCGCGTAGAACCGAGGTTATGCGAAGTCTTTCACTGTTGGCTACAGCTGACCTACCAGCGAAGGCGAATCTGATTTCAATGTTCACTGCAGTACAGATAAAGCTGCTCTCTGTTTGCTATGGGAAAGTGTTGAAAAATTGCAGCAAGAAAAACATTATCAACACTCTATGTGAACAACTCAGGTCAAATGACCACATCTTCAATATTTGACCAAGAGCAACTTTGACAAGCTTAAGAAAGGAGATCTGGCTCCAGCGCTTGATTCATAAGCAACAATCACAATAAAACATTAACCCAGCGTGGAACGGATATTTCGCTGAAGGGTGCAAGGATGATATTATGGGAATCTTTGGGCACAGATTGTTCGCTAACACTTTAAAATGGGGATGTCGGTGAAGTGTGTTCAGTTCGCAGCATGGCTGCATGGAGCCGGGGTGGACAAGAGCACAGTGGAAGATTAGAGGAAGAAAAATCCCTGACGTCACGGCCGGGTATGCACCTAAGAACATCTTCAACATGTACGAGTCCGGGCTCTTCTATCGAACGACCACTAAAACGACACTATCTGTACAGGGAGACCAGTGCGCCGGAGGGAAGCAGGCAAAAGATAGAGTCACAATCATGCTCTGTGCTAGCATGACTGGCGAAGAGCTAAAACCCCTCATCATCGGGAAGTCTTAGCACGTGAACGTGAGGAGTCTGCCGGTGACGTACAGGAACAACAAGACGGTGTGGGTGACGTCTGACCTGTTCCTCGAGTGGCTACAAACACTGGACAGAAAGATGCACCAACAATATCGAAAGATCCTCCTGTTTGCAGACAACGCGCCTAGCCAACCGGACATCGACTTGGAGAACGGTGAGGTCAAGTTCTTTCATTTCTTAATTATGGTACAACAGTACACAACTTATGTCTGTGTAACAATTATTCATCACTCCTGTAAACTTAAGATATGTACATGCCATGTAGCCTAGATGCATTTGTTTTTCAGTTTTAATATTTCTATATGGGTAACTTCACGTCTATTGCAACGTGTGACGTAAACTTAGAAAGCACTCTGCATGTCGGGATCGTGTGATACATGGACCGCCGTCTTGGAATGTTGTTGTGATGCATTTCAAGTGTCCGACTTACCTGCTCTAAAATCTACTATACCCCCCTCCCCACAATGACATTCCCTGGTGTAGGGTGCAGGGAAGACTTGAGTTCTTCGTAGCTTGCTTTTTCTCACATCTTAACATTCCAACTGCATCTCATAATAAATATTTATGCTTGTTGGCTATTTTTGCTGAAGAAAATTTTACTGTGTGACTAGTGCCTTCCTATTATGGTTATTTCTAAACCGATGTCCCTGGATAATGAGGGCCAAACTCGTGGTGAATGCACAAAGTGTGACTGTGAGACATTCTTGCTCACAAGGAGCAGTCACCAGTATTCCAACTGTCAACTCTTGCCAGATTCCATGTGAGCACTATTTATTTCATTGTCACATTAAAAGTCTGAAATATAGTGTTACTAATAATAGCACTGTCTGAAGTTTCATTATCAAAGTGGCTTCTACATCAGGGCTATACATTTGTTCTATTCTGCGCCCCTTTAACTTATCAAAAAGAAGAGTAATGAAGATATAAAGCTGCAAGGAGCCCTTAGTTGATACATACGAAAAGAATATTGCGATTCAGCATAACGATACGTATCCCTACTATGTCAGCAGGTCAGTCACAGCAGAAGAAATGGACTTCTGGTTGGCAAGGTTTGTATGTGAAATCAGGAAGCAGGACGGGGCACCATACCCTCCAAATAGTCTCTATGTAATTGTCACAGCATTGCTGCGAGATTTTAGAGAGAGTCTCGGACGGCATGACATGATCTTCCTTGATAGAAATGACTCGAGGTTTGCAGAATTCCGCAAAGCCCTTGATGCAAGGATGAAGGAGCTAGCTGCCGATGGGGTGGGGACGGAGAGGCGTCAAGCCGACCGGCTGACTCAAGAGGATGAAGACAAGCTGTGGACTACAACAAATGCAGTTCCAGTTAACCTGTCACCTATCGATTGTTTCCTGTTTCCACAAATCTAAACTTTCAACAAACTCATAGCAAAATAAGCAAATATACACATAAAAAAAAACTTGTTAGATATTATCGAAAACTATACTCAGTGTTTCTAATATTGTTGTTGTTTCAAGTTGAATAAACACTTGAACACTGACAAGGCTGTCTGTCAGTAATTCTTATATATATATATATATATATATATATATATATATGTATATGTTTCTTACAAGCCACATGTGGTCTTCTGTGCACTAAGCCCTTCTGGGTAGGAATGTGCAATAAAGACTATTATTATTATTATATTCCCATGTGAAAGGTGAGCGTCTGATTGACTCTGTGTTAGTCTGATTGACAGGTTGGTTAGTGCATGGGCGTCTCTGTGTTAGTCTGATTGACAGGTTAGTTAGTAAACCCCTGGCACTTGGGGGACCCTGCTATGTGGATTTAGTCACAAGAAATAGACCTAGAGTTGAAAATGATGACATGTACTTTAAACTAGATAACTTTGTGGCTGTAGTTTATGAGGATTTATGGTATGTTGGTCAAGTGAAGGAAATACATGATGGACAGTCTACAGATGTGAAGTTTCTTCAATCAAGAAAGACTACCCGAAATGATGATGCACCAACTTTCTTCTGGCCGAACAGGTCCACTGTGGAGAATGTTGAGCTCACTTTCGATATTCATTCTGATGTTCAAATCCAGCCAGACAAAAGAACTAATTCAGGTACAAGTGAAGTGTGTGAATCATCAGACATTAACAGATTGTATAAAATGTATTACAATGCTTACTTTGCTCCACAGATAGGTACTAAAAGTCGAAGAGAAACAGATAAGGTTTGAGTTAAGAGGTGGATGACTGTAACTTTGTGCCGATCGCACCACTTTATTTATCGGAAAAAATGAATGACTATCTACAATCTTACTGGATTTGTTTAAGATGGTTCTTGATAAAGACAATTGAGCTTGATTGGTGCTTCTAATGCTTTTTATTGTTTGGTTATAACAGTTTGAAATATTGATTTTTATCGATTTTCACGAATTCCGCCAAATTTCAGGCTAATTTTCAGACCTTTGAAGCCATAACTCCCTAACGGTATGTCCGATTTTCTTCAAGTAAAGACCATTCTGTTTCGTTCAATAAGACATATCCGATGAGACCAAGTTTGAAAAGATATAAAGAGTTTGAAATTTTTCTGTTACCCCTACTATAAGCTATATCTTTAGGTGAAAGTATTTCTTAAAGTGTAGCATTAATTGTAGGCGTTGCATGGCCCATGGGACATGACCTACGCTTCGTTCAGAGCGTTCCGCTCTGAACTAAGACCTGGAGAGCTGGTAAATGAAACACGTTTCTAGGCTCCTCCTAAGCCATAACATATGTAAATGGCACGTGTCGGTCCTTGACGGAGAGCCTTACCCAGCAACTTCTCTGTATGGCCTGATCGCAACTATCATGTTCCACTTCAGGTAAACCCTTGGAAGACATGACATGAACTTTTTGGATAAGAAGGACACCAGGTTTGCTGAGTTTAGGAAAGCCCTGGATGCGCGAATGAAAGAGCTGACTCTTTCCAAGTTCCCTCATTATGCAAATGTCGGTTGTCTTTGTTTGAGTCGGGACATACACCGCTACAGAAATGTCAATCAGGGGCATTCCCTCATGTGAAGCGGAATCTTGTTACGTACACATCAAGACTGACTACTCAAGTTCAGTTTCTCTTATCCGGTCGACGAAATGTTCGGGAAGTCTTCCTGGTTTCCTTCTTGCCAATGTTCGATCGCTCCGGTACAAGACCGATGAACTTCACGCTGTATGTCTGTCCAACAAAACCAGTATTGTTGCTATTACTGAAACGTGGTTAAACAACGACATTCCTGATTCTATCATCACTTTACCGGGGTATACTGTTCACATCGTGTGATCGGGATCTCACGTTCTGGAGGAGGAGCTGCGCTGTGCATTTCTTCTGAACTCCAGCACAAACGACTCCCAGGCCTCGAGCACGTCGATCATGAAGCATTTTGGCTCTGGGTCAGATCAGCTCGACTCCCCCGCGGCCTGAACTGTTTGATTGTCGCTGCACTTTACAACCCTCAAAAGTCCTCCACTACCCACAAATGCGATGATGATTTTACGGATTACCTCGGTCGTTTTTATATCTATTTATTTATTTAGATCCACAATAAGCCTCATAAGAGGCTATTTTTCCTGCGGTCAACACATTCATATTTACACATTACAATCGGGATATACGAAGACGAAGGGGACACAGAAGTTTTAGTCCTCCTCTTTACATTGTTTAACGAGGCACTACGATCTGTAACAAAGGAAAAACTTATGTGTTCAACCCCATAGGATGGATGTGCGATGAAGGGGGGCAAAGTGGGTCACCCTACGGAGAGTTTTTGTGGATGTACATGGAAAAGCAGTTTCATGCACATTTCATTACAAGCAGTCAGTGCTTCAACATGCAAGGAAATTGGGAGAAGAGGATGCAAAGAAGATCACTGCTAGAGCATATAAATTACTAGGTGACCCTGCACCTGAAGGTTATTTTTAAATTTATCGTAGACTGCAAAAATTTATCAATAGGATACAAAGACGAATTGAAGTTCTAAACAAGTGGTTAGGATGGTGGCATTAACGCAGGTACCATGTATTCAAGGCATTCCAACACAAAATGAAGGTTCCAAACATGAACCTGGCAGAGTCTTATCATCCACGATATACGAAGACTGGCTCCTGTAATCTCTCTTTAATTGATGCAGCACATGATGTTGCCGACATGATAATAACCGAGAGGGAGCTGAAGCAGCTAGAAAGTGGAAGTGGGGGTGCTGGCCCGGATAGCAAAACTCGACAGGCCAGAGAACATGCTGACCAGCAGAGTAGAGCAAAAGCATATGGGGACAAATTATTTAATATTTACGGCAATGAGAAATCTGACCTGTTATGGGAAGGTGAAAATATTAATGATGACCCTTTTATCCCAGATGAGACAAGTACCCACCGCCCTGATAAGCACAAAAAAAGAAAGAGAAAATGTGACAGAAAACAGTGATTATAAAAAAGAACTGTTATGAGAGAAGGGATGTTTCGTCCACGGAGTCAGATGAAAATTCATCTCCAAAAATTAGTAAAACCAAGGAAGGCAAAAGGAAAGAAAAACGGCCATCAGCTACGGGCATGGTCCTAGCAACTTACACAAAGATACTGTTGCTAGAGCAAGGAGAGATTGTGAAAGTATGACAATCAATGACCTCATTGTTGAAACCTCATTATTGAAGTGTCAGAACTCAAGTACAACATTTTTAATAAACAAATTCTGATTATAATACAGTGATAAGCCGCACCCCAAACTGTTCATGCCCCTTTTTTACACACCATAATGGTTAACAACTTTGTAAGCATATATTATGGTTGTATTTGTTCGTTTTCAAACTAGACCAAGCTGACTCCATTTGTTGGCAGGTAGGTCTAACAAGAAGTGAATTGGACAGAATATCAAGTAATGTCAACAAGAAATCTGACACTAATATACATGTACTTTAAATACTCAATACTCTTTTGAATATATGGTATACCTTTACTATTCAAGTATAATAATGGTTCTTTATACATCTGCAATATCAAAATTTGAAAAATACATCTCGTTTAACCCACAGACTAGGGTACCGGTACACTCCGTCAAGGAGCTGGGGCATGAAAGGAGGATATCTGCTGTTGTTCCGTTCTCCGAACAGAACTTCAGGGACCTTTTCCTCCAGAAGTTGTCACTTCCTGTGTGTCAGGATTTGCTGGAGGAGTAGCCCCTACTTTGGAGGACGAGCCATTTATATTCCTGGGAACAGAATAAGAGCTTGACGCAATCCTTGGGCAACACTGGGATGTACGAACCTTCCCTACAAACACTGTCGGGTAGTGAGGGAGGAGGAGGTCCACCTGGCCTGGGAGTTCAAGAGGAGGGAGACATTCTCCCATGTAGACAGTCCGAGGTACTGGTATTATTAACGATCCAGTCAGTTGAAGGCAATACATTGCTTGAGGAATAAAGGAGATACCTTTACTGTCCAACTGGCTAAAGTAAGGGACACGTTCATAGATTCGATGCATCTACTTACTTTGAATTCATTTGTAGATAAAATGAAAGACATGTACGATATTTGTCCAGCTATCTACCACGTTTAGGTTGAAGACAAAACCAATTTCATGGCTACTATAATGTCTCCGATTCTAAATGCGATTTTAATTGTATAAACCAAAGCACTTAGTTCTTTAGAAATATATATATGCAGGGTGCTGGTAGAGCTGGACGACAAAAGAATTTGGACAGTGTGTATTGTTTTATAATGATGAGGACCTAAAGCGTCAATCAAACAATGGGTATAAAGAGAAATAAACCTAAACAAGAAATGATGCAATCAAGACTAAAAGTATTAGCATACTGCCACACCAAGGGATGTCGGTAGAAATGTTTGCTTGAACATTTTGGACAAAGTCTACCAGAATCAGGTGACAAATGTGAAAAAAAGCTGTGATAATTGCTTGAGATCTAATAGAAAACCTGATGACTTTGAAGATGTGACCAATGTAGCATCCAGCTTTTTTTAGTTGGTCTATAAAAGAAATTACTATTTCATAGATATATTGAGCCAAATTCTTGTTTCTGCTAACACTTTAAAATGGGTATGTCGGTGAAGTGCGTTCAGTTCGCAGCATGGCTGCGTGGAGCCGGGGTGGGCAAGAGCACAGTGGAAGATTGGAAGAAGGAAAATTCCTGACGTCACGGGCGGGTATACGTATGCACCTCAGAACATCCTCAACATGTACGAGTCAGGGCTCTTCTATCGAACGACCACTAAAAGGACACTATCTGTACAGGGAGAACAGTGCGTCGGAGGGAAGCAGGCAAAAGATAAAGTCACAATCATGCTCTGTGCTAGCATGACTGGCGAAGAGCTAAAACCCCTAATCATCGGGAAGTCTTAGCACGTGAACGTGAGGAGTCTGCCGGTGACGTACAGGGACAACAAGACGGCGTGGATGCCGCCTGACCTGTTTCTCGAGTGGCTACAAACACTGGACAGAAAGATGCACCAACAATATCGAAAGATCCTCCTGTTTGCAGACAACGCGCCTAGCCAACCGGACATCGACTTGGAGAGCAGTGAGCTCAAGTTCTTAATTATGGTACAACAGTACACAATTTAAGTCTGTGTAAGAAATATTCATCACTCCTGTAGACTTAAGATATGTACATGCCATGTAGCCTTTATGCAACAGTCAAAAGATTACTACGAAAAACACCAAGAATACATCTTGGACGGATTCAGGAATATGGAGGATGTCGATGCTGAAGACAAAAAAGAAGTGACATTGTTGGGCGATAGTCGAAATGATTCGCCGGGATATAATGCGAAATATGGTTCGTACACCTTTATGGAGGAGACATCCCGTTATATCGTACATTTCGAACTCATTCAAGTGTCAGAGACGAGTACTTCCCGGCCCATGGGAACAGCAGGCGTCCGATGGGGGGTTTTGAGTACCTTATTGATCAAGGTATTAGTGTGGCCTGGGTTGTGACATACAGACACAGGGGTGTTGGGAAGGCCCTTAGTCAAGATTTCAACACCATCAATCAATACGACACCTTCCACATTGCAAAAAAAGCCAATCGTGACATTGAAGCATGGCAGAATAGCATATCCAACCATCTGGCATGGCCGAGCGTGGCTTCGAGAGGACCCACGACTAGGTCCACATCAAAGTTAAAAATCTCACCCACACGTACCGCAAAATCCTTGATCACAATGTAACCAGCGGCAGACGCAGGAAAAACCATGTCAGTCTTTGAAGAAATAGACAAGATTCTCCGCGATCAGCCCTGTTCCCGCCCGAATGGCGTCCTCGATACAGCCGAAGATCGGATTCGAATCACTATGTACTTTAATCGACTTGGCGAGGAGTAGACTAAGTGTGGCTTACGATTGGATAATTTCTATCGAAATCAGTGTTTAATCCGATCCAGAATTGAGTGGTAGGTCTGACCGAAAACCAGCTCCGCTAAGAAAGTAAACAATCTTTTTATACTGCTTCTTTTGTCCGTGTCCACTTTGTAGTCTTTGTAACATTGAAAAAGGGTTACAACGTTTATACCTTAGCACCACCCACTGTCAAGATATCTTCGACGTGACCTATCTATGGTGTTGAAAATGGGGTGAAAATGGGGACATTGGTAAAAAAAAAGGAAACACCTCCTCCATTGCAAATTGAAAAATATGAATGGAATTTTAAAAAAAAATCAGACAAATGCACAAAAATTATAAAGGGAAGCCTGTAGCTGCTCAAGACAAGGTTAAGATATTGTTAAAGCACAAGAACAAAATACACGTAAGTCGATTTGCTGTTGCCCTAGGGTTTCTACTTAATACGCGCTCGATCTAATCTTAGCGTGGGGTGGGGTCGTGTGGCGCAACGGCAGAGCGTTCGGCTCAGAACCAAGAGGTCCCGAGTTCGAATCCCGTCATGTCACTGATCTTGTGCCCTTAGGAAAGGCACTTTACACGACTTTCCTCACTCCACCCAGGTGTAAATGGGTACCTGACTTCGGTTGGGGAAAGTCGTATTGAGGTCACCTGGTGGCGCCGAATGGCAGCCGCCCAGACCCTTGCGACAGTTCCGCAAAATGCAAGTGTGGATAAGATATTATATAATTATGTTGTGTATTGTGTATTGTGTGGAACCTGTAATACTCTGCATCAATTCAGCGCTAATAGCCTGCCATTGTGGGTAATTTCTGACCAATAAAAACCATTGTTATTAATCAAGTGTCATTATGCCTTCTAGTTATCAGACATTAGAGCTCCGATATTTTCAGGTTTATGGTAGATTAGTGTTTTTCCCTATTGTTTGATTCTTCACGTGCTATTGTTGACTACAGTCTATCCTGATTATTGTTCAGTTGTGGAGAAGGCAATAAATGCTAGCCGATTCGGCAAGGTCGCCTGGATTAAGCCCGATCGCAAGAATGTACAATTCCCTCCCATCTACATGCTTGCAAACATTTGAGCAAGTGACTTCATGGGGAAAGAGAAAAGAAGGTTCTCTCGGTGCAAGAAAGAGAGTGTGAAGGTTAGTGAAGGTTACTGAGTTGACCCTAGACGGTGAGCCCAGGAGACGACAGACAAAACAAGTCAGACGGTCGTCAACCAGGACACCTTCACAACTACAAGCTGGTGCTTCAATCACTCCAGAGTACCTCTTTCAGCCACAAGATCCGGAGCCCGAGCTACCCAGATCACAGGGCGAATATGCAGACCAGAGGAAGAAATAGCTAGCCTCCTGGACAGAGAGTTGCTATTTGAGACCAGTATTGAGTTGTCACCCCCTCTGTCCCATAGCTGCTCCCTCTGTGGGAGAGGAAAGCTGGATCCGTTGTTTAGATGCAGGGAATGTGGGCCGGCAGCAGTATTCTGTACGGATTGTCTGGAAAAGCAATACCGCAGCTCCTTCCATGTACCAGACAAATGGGAGGTTAATTGACAGGTAAATACAGAACAATAGGTATGCCACCACATATGGCTTGTTAATTAGCTATCCCATATTTTGCACTTCAATGATCCACTGTGCTAAGGTACGAGAACATATTCCAATACATTCATGTTTTTACTTTTTCTTATCTGAAATATCTTAAGACAAGTTTGATAAAAAAGACTAAGATTTCTTTCTTTGTACATATAACGTTAGTTCGCGTAGAAATGTACTGTTTCCCAAATATTTCAAACTGAGAAAGCTGAAACAGATATATGCATTTGGTAACAATTTCCAACTTTACTTGCACTGGAGGAATGGACATTCAGTGTAATCCCTTTCACAAATAATGCCGCGTTTTCTATAATATGCTATGACAAACATAAGTGAAATAATAAATGATATTGTGTAACAGGTTGGAATCAACCCTGAAGTCTATTGAGGACAAACACCGGGTCACAAGATGGCAGCAGAGTGACCCAGAATCCATCCCTGCACTTAAAGACCTCGGCAGCGAGAAAAGAAAGCAACAAATTTCAACAATACAAAGTGTGTCATGTAAGAGGTAATTTTTATGTCATTGAAAGGACGTTATCCATCCCAAAGATAAGATCTGCAACCAACAAGCTGTCAGAAGCAATTCAGGCATACAACATAATACCCTGGTCTCAACAAACTTCGGGGTTTCCATCATGACTTAATTTCTCGGAGGCCAGTGACTCTACATGGTCCACTTACCAAATGCTGGATCGATCCATGGTATAGTGGAATTCTCTAGATAAAAAATTTATATTGCCATTCACAGAGTTAATTTTGTAAAAGAATGAACAGCATGTTAAACTTACAGCATATTATCCAGATAATATTTTCTTATTGGAACGATTGATTGTATTGATAATTTGCCATTGAGTTTCTACCACATAGCACATACCAATAAAGTTCTTAATATAGAGTAAAGGTCAACAATTTATGATGCATTGAACAGCTACAAATATCAAAGCCTTTTTGAGACATACGTCCCTACATTTTACGTTGATCAGGCTAAAGCTTCCTTAACAGGCCAAGTCAGATGTTTGGGCGTTTGAATATGGGTACTTTTGTTAAGAACGAAATAGACCCATTTAAAAAAAATCTCTGCTTGATATGTTGAAATTTGTAAATATTCAGGCAAAATCCATAGCTTTGTGCCACCGCACAGTTGTACAGATCATGATTTGATTATCTAGAAAGATACTATAGGTGATTAAACAAAGTATATAACGAATAAAATCAAGACCTGTACTTTTAGTATCATTACATGATTGATTAACTTAAGTAACTGTTTTCCCTTATTACATCTGGCTAAAATTCCTTGGATCCAGTGGCTGAAGGTTCGAGGCCCAGTCTGAACACTTTAAGTCCATGACAGAATAATATTTTTCCTATCATATCCATTAATGGGAACATAATGTGAGCCATATCACACTACTACCTACTTTAAAAAGGTTTATGCTTCCCCTCCATTGAGGACAACTCTTTACCCTTATCTTGCAGATCAAATTACCATCGAATAGCAGACAACTGCTTTGCTGTTGGTTTCATGAAGACAGACAAGAAAGATGGGGGAGGACTGCTTGTTGAGGCCCATTACAATGCTATCATACAAGCTACAGGACAGCCATTAGGAGATTTGTCAACATATGACAGGTAAGTACAGTTTCGTTTGTAACTTGCTGCCTACACATGTATTTATGTCTTCCTTACCATTGTGTTTGACCACATAGTGCTAAGAAGTCTTGATAGATAACTGACTATTGCCAGCTAGCTGTAGACTAGTAGTAGTCGCATTTGACTGTCCATCTCTATATTTGCCATTCTCTCTTCCAAGTGAAGTAGATTAGTTTACGTGGAAAAATAGTTCGATAGTATGTTGGCATTAGATATTTTTATCATGAAAAAATATGTGCTTGATGAGATCATTTCTTTTGTATTGACCAATTCAAGAAGATTTAAAGGTGATACAATGGATGTTTCACATTGATTATGGACAGTTCATCATCATGCAAGCTTTTTGATGCACATTTTTTTCAAAGGTTTTTGTTGGAACTGGAATTGATTAATTGCAGATTACTCAATTTGAACTCAAAGCTATACATACCCATATGTCATAATATGTACAGCTCGTGACATTTTCTTTCTTTTATCTATTTTACAGAATGATGATCCATGGGAAAATGTTCCATTCAAAAGCCTATAAAAGGGTCACCAAGCAAAACTCATTCACCATTGTATTTGGTGATGTCAAGTGTGTAGGGGGAATTGTCTGCTTTGTACAACATGCCTCAAAATCCTGCACATGTGTCGACCCATGTCAACATACACCAATAGGACGGCACTATGCATAGCAATGACAGGCTGCTGAATAATGAAACCATCCTTTACTCTGTCCCACACATCAACAAGTATAAGCCCTCTGGTCCCGAGTCTGGTAGCTATGTAGCTGTTGCCCTTCATCAAATAGTCACTAAGGTTGTGTCAATTACCTTGCATGACTACACATACACGGCAGAACTACCAAACCATTTTGAAAAAGAGTTAACAACTTTGAATTGTATTGATTTTATTGTATTGAATTATTTAATTTATGACTTCTATGTTTGATCATTCATGTTTTATGTTATATGATTGTTAATTGATTACTCATTCAGTTTATGTTAAGCTATCCCTTTGTGTCCAGATTTATTATGATTTGTCATGTAATGTATTAGGGCTCACTTGGAAATCAGTTACATATAGTTAACTGAAGGGACCACCCTAAATATAAATAAACTTTAAACTTTGCCGAAAAGGTTTGTTTAGGTGTTTTATATGGTTTAGCAGCATAACTTAAAAAATTCAAACAAAACCAAATGCCCTGGCTGCCAATGCCGCCAGCACTCCCTACCATTTATCAATACACTCAACAATAAATGCACCAAGGCAAGAAAATACTTTAGAATCAAAAGGAAAGGCCACGATGTTTCCAAGATGAAACACTGGGAGTTCAGTCCAAGTTTACCCAGTAGGGTTCTGAATAACAATTCTAACGCTTTCAAAATATTCCACACATTACTCTAAATCATCATAATGTTTCAGAATCTTTAGAAAAAAGGGAAACATAGGGCTGACGTGATAATTTGCAAACTTACTAAAAACAGCCATTGTCACAAACACCCTCAACGTAATTTGTACTGGACTCTACAACCATATTTTGGTAAAAAAACTTTCAAAAGGATGTGATCATTGCCTGAGGCTCTGTCATTATTTTAGAAGTGCTTGCCTAATTGCATCTATGACTTGATTCTTTATAAATACTTCTGATATCATGGTATTTTCCCAGAACATGTAATTATGGTTTTCGACAGATAAAAAGTCTATCTTTTGGAGGTCATTTTTGTGATCTCTTTTTTTCCTCGGATTAGCCTAACATACTAGACTTTCCTCTCATTTAAAGACTGACCTCTGATAAAAGGGTCCCTTGTTTTTGTTTGATTGCTGCTTGCCAAAGTTGTTGAGTCTCCTGGCAGCTGCGCATGTTATTTCTTAAGTTTTTTGCTGGCTTTTCAAGTGACATCAGTGAGTGAAGGTGGAAAGATTTTTACCAGCTTTTAGATTTTAGACAAAGCTTTCTTTTATGGCATCTCTATGATTGAAAAATTCTAGCATGTAACTCATTACATTGCACAACTCAACCGCAACCTTTTAACATGTCATTTCATGTCAAAAGTTGGCTCTACGGTCATTTGCTTTATCACGTTGGTTAAAGCACGGCTGTCCTTTGAGAGGGCAGAAAGCCTGGCTCTCCATTAGTTGAGACCAGATCCTAGGTTGGCTAAAGCACCTCTGCCTCAAGATGTGTTCATTGGTAGATCATGGAATACTTACTCTGCGTTGAATGAACAAAGAATGTACAATGGATTAAGCTATAGATTATCTGGAAGTGTCAACTAAAATTTCCTTGTAACTTTCAGCTATTGTTGCAATCAGTAAAAAAAACGTGTTAGGCACACAATGTTTTGAATGTATTTGCTCTTTCAGAATGCATCAACAAAATGGAGGATGGTCGACATGATGGAGGGAGCGGCCGGGAAAGTAATCCTTATTGCTGAGATCTATCAGCTGTTTGTCTCTGTTTGTTAGCGCCATCACGACACTGGTCAGCGATAAAATCACAGAGACTGAACTGACCTTGGCAGGGGGGAGACTAGATGCATTCTGTGCATCATTTGCCGAACTATGTGGTAATCACTATTCATCATTGCCTAAAGGATAAAATGTGCATGCAGGCGGCTAGGTGGCGGCTACTCTGCAATTCAATGTTATTGTTATGGAGAAGTGACTCCAGCAAAGTAGAAGACATGGCTTGATTGCAAAAAGGCAGAGGCAACTTGCATGAAATCTGTAGGGGAAATGCAGAGACGCCAGCTGAACGTCACATTCGGCAAGTATACTGGACAATCATTCAAGTGGTTACAAAGAACGATGTTATATCTGGTTAGTCAGGTTGGCACAGAATGACTGAACATACTATGATTAATAATCCAGTACATTTGTATCTGTTTTGCCTGAATCCAAGTGTGATGTCTGGGACCTCTGCTATTACTTTCTATCTGGTTGAAATGTTAGAGATGTTTATAATTCAATCAGTAAGGGACAGTAGGGTGTACCTTTCAGTGGCAGAGACAGAAACATATGGAGCCAGAGGAGGATAACCGAAATTACGGGACATAAGAACTCTACTGCTGTGTTTCTATGGGAGGGACAACAATGATAATACACCGCTCAGACGCAGCGCGCCAAGAATGGAGCATCGTTCGCCAACTGATGTTTCGATTACTTCACCAATATGTCTGTCGGAGTGAAACGCATGCAATGTGGAAGAAGCTGGGGTTGGAATATCCTGACTTTGTCAACAATCCAATGCCTTATCCCCATGTACACAGCGAGTTTTGATTTTTTTACTAAAACAGACTTAAAACCAAACTGAGAAACCGCCTCACCGTGAAACGATTGCATATTCTTCTGCGTACTGTGGTCAACGGATAATAAGAAGGGACTTTGACTTTCACAGAAAATTCTTAAGGTTGTGTCCGCGAAGATTTGGAACTTAGTATTTATTGACACTCATAAGTCAGTCCTTAGCATGGGGGGAAAGGAGGTGTGTTGATTGCACACAACGTAACAGAAACTAACATGCATGAAAAACTCGGTGAGTTCATTGGATGATTGTTGTGTCGTTTGAATCCAGATCCAAATACAGAAACGGCATGGTAGCAGTATTAGGTGGTAAAACCAAACCATGATTGCGTGGAATATCTATCTAGTGCCGACATTGTACCAGATGACGTTCTTTGTAGCATTGAAATGGAGAATAACACAATTTTAAAAGTCAACAAAAACTCCAAACAGGAGGGTTCATTCTCTTTAACAGACACCCTAGGTGCAAGAGTATCTTTATCAATTGATGAAGAAACTTAATAACTTAATAAACAAGTTTTTGGATATGATTATTTCAAACGGGGACAGATTGAGGCAATACAGTGTCTGAGAAACAAAAGAGATACATATTTGTTTTGGCCAACAGGTTCAGGCAAGAGATACATCCATAAGTTCTTTGCCTTCATGAACAACAAAATCGTATTTGTTGTAACGCCAACGATTTCACTTATGGTAGATCAATATCAACAAATTAACAGCATTGGCCTTGGACAACGTCTATCAGCCTGTTACCTTGGGTCAGCTCAATGTGATTATATAACCGTTGAAGAGAACATGAAGAAAGGGACATATAATGTTGTATATCTCACCCCAAAGAAATTTGTATCATTTAGAAGTGAACTCCATGAAATGAAGAAAACAAGAGATTTATTTATTTGTATTAGAAGAAGTTCATTGTAAACATCAGTGGAAACCCTTTAGACCAGACTTCAGTTATCAATGAACATCCTGAAGTCCCGCACCTCGCCCTCTCTGCAACACCTTCAGAAGGAGACATGAACAAAGTCTTGGAAATAGCAAATTTGAGAAATCCCATTGTAAGTACATTACCAATGTTTCGCCAGAAACCATGGCCTTTCTGTATGATCCAGAAGTAAAAGTAATTACAGCAACAAAAGCTCTTTGTGTGGTAATTGATATTCCAAATGTTACACTGATAACACAGTATGAGGCACCAGATCCCTACAAGTTTATATGCAGGGTGTAGGCAAGACAAAATAAGACAAAATAATTCTGTTGCAATCTCACAGTCTCGCATGGCCAACTCTTTCCCCACTATCTCACAGTCTCACATGACCAACTCTTTCCCCACTATCCCCACTATCTCACAGTCTCAAATGACCAACTCTTTCCCCCTGATCCCACAGTCTCCCATGGCCAACTCTTCAGGGCCATGGAGCCAAGATCAGGTAACTATCAAATTGAATTCACTGGACATTTCATTTGGTGAAGTTGGGAGGTTGTGTAACTCAAGTTGCTTCTGATAGCTGTTTCTTTTTTATGATATACTTAATCATGACTTGTGTGCAGTGGTACATTGTAACTTGCTTTTAGGTTAAGATGTAAACCAGTACCGGTACATGTATAACTCAATGTTAGCATCAGATTATCACCAGCTAACAGCAGGTTTACTTAATATTGTCACTTTGCAGATCAACTGGATATTCCCCATCCCGGGCACAAAGACCGTCGCAGTAAGTAGCTTGATATCAAAATACATTTCCTTGTAGTACAGTAACAACTGGGATATGATAAAAAAAACAGAAACAGAAGTAATTTAGACAGGTTGATAACCTTATAACAATAACATTAATGGTTTGCAGGGCTCAAAATAGTGGGTGCATGTGCATCTTTGTGCACCCAAAATTGGAGCTGACTGTGCACCTAGATATTTTTGTAGGCTATTGTACATATTCTTGAAATCTAAGGATCAGAAAAAATGATACAACCTTTATTGTACGTTATTTCATGTATTATGTTTGAAATTTTGAAATTAGCTATATAATAACAGATTGAAGTTTGTAAGAGGGGAGGTAGAGTTAAACTTTGCAATTCAGTTTTGCTGACATTCCTTTTTATTCTATATTGTGCACCCAAATTTTTTTCTGTGCACCTACATTTTTGGATTGAGTGCGCCAGTGCACCTATTCCCAAAAATGAATTTGTACTTGAATGTCAGCTTACAATTCAAGGAGCATAATTCAGGATGGCAATGGTTACGAAAGGACCATATTAAAAAAACAATGTAGCCTAATTCAAAATGAAAGAAATGGTAGTGACCTTGTTGCAGTGTATAAAATGTATCTGGGATTTAGTCCTGTTCTGTGTACATGTGTATTACATGGTTTGCTATTTTTGGTTTTAGCAATCCCTAAACTTACACATTTTGATGTTTTACACTACAGGCTGGACAGGTCCCAATGCCACTGGGTGGACCAGAACATGGGGTTGCCGTCTATCACAGGCAAAGAACTGTGGTAAAGCCGCAGTACAGTTCTTTAAATTCCTCATGGGAATGTATTTCAGCGAATAAGAGCTGTACAATGGCAACCTTCGTGGAGGGGGGAAAGAACAAGGCCATCAACCTTGCCATCCTGGGTGCCATTCTCGGTAAGAATGTCAAGCACAGATTCCTTTATGATGGATGATTAAGGCAATTTGTCTGCCACATTCTGTTTCGAGCCTTCCACCCATCATTTGTAGACTCAGACAGAGACTTGCTTGTGTACAATATCTCAATAGTGCTAAGCACATTCAACCATCACGTTAGTACTAGGATGTGAGGAATTTCTTATTTTGACTGAATATGTTCAAGTTATCTCAATCAACATCTCTCAGGATTCCAGTATAATAACATCGGGCTTGTTGATTATAGGCAATGCTATGATATGATCATGACATTGCATGTCTACAAAAATATAATTCCTCCAATTGTTGTGAATGAAAAAAGGGACTTCCATACCCAATGACAGCAACTCCTCTGCCTACTGGTAGGTTTCTATTCTATCAGCACCAAAGATTTATCCATTAAGATAAGTAGTAATTTGTTTCACTAAAATGTTTTCTGTTTAGTTTACTAGTAGACAGTATAGAGTTACATGTTAATTCTATTTACAGCGGAAACCCGGCAGCAGTATGGGGTGGGCATCCACCTCTACCGGGTGGTGAATGAGAAGTGTTGTCGCGTTCACCACACTGTGAACAGAAGGCGCAACAAACCCAAAGCTCAGCCCGATGCCAACCAGCAGTCAGTGGGCAACACAATACTCCAGACCCTGACCACCGTGGCAGAGAACTAAAGTAGATTATTAACACATTTAGGCTATAGGCAGTAGTAGTGGGCAAGAAAAGATGCTATAGCCGCATAGTTCCTGTTTACTAACCATGTCCTTATGTGAATGTAGGCTATAGTTAGATTTAGCATTTATATATAGTATTACCTAGAACGGTGCTAAGTAATACATGTAGTTAGAACATGGCCTTGGGCTATGGGGAAGCTCCTCCCACAAGAACATAGCACATCCCTGAAGATTCTCTTGCTAATGAATCAAGGATATATTGTTTTCATCACATCATACACACACATGTATTATATTGAAGAAAATGACCTGTTAACAAGCTTCATTAATGTCCTGTTTCAGAACTTGGCTACTACCACGAAGTTTCTCTTTTCATCATTTATCCAATGGTCTCAAAATGATACATACAGACTTTTGAACTGTAAATTACTTATTAAGTGTTCTGAATCGCTAAAAGTGTTCTTATTTTCATTGGAGTACTGGTTCATCTGTTTGAGTTGAGAGCATTGTGTGTGTTCTTTTCAAAAATCTAAAAATTGTGATTCATATTCCCATTTTCCCAACTATTTTGTATAAACTTTAACCTTCAATTTCAATGCAATGATTGATTAACTACTGCTGTTATTACTATTGATGCTTGTTTTTTTTTTAACTTTGTGCCTGTTATTGTTTAAAGATTTGATTCGTATTGACAAGGAGTTTTTATTAAACCTCCTTGGTTTTGATACTGAGAAGTTGTTCTTGTGTGGCTGTAAGATAACCATGTCCTCATGTGAATCAAAATAAAACAATAGTAGCACTATAGTCACATAATGGAAACATTCATTGGTGATTTTACAGACGGCCAGCCTGAAACCAAGATACCATAACAAGTGCCTCATGATACTGTAAAAACAAGGGGGTAGGTCACTAGGTGAGCTAAAATTTTAGAAATGGTTTTAACTTCGCGCTTAAGAGTTCACCTAAAAAACAGCAAAGGCAGGGCGCAAGTCTCTATTCAACATTGCCTGCTCAGGAATAAAGCGCATACATCTTATGATTATGATGCTTGTGCATTTAATTACTTTTAAACCACCTTGGCCATTGCGCAGAACATAGCGCCAACCCTAATGAAAAAATTTCATGTCACCTCAGAGGATTTCTTGTTTATCGTGTGACAAGTGACAAGAGATAGTATCAATGATATTTCTAGGAAGCCGAGATCGTATGCAGTGACAGGCAGTTGTAATTCTCGGGGGTTTGAAAGCACCAAGCGGAGCCATGTTCATGTCGGTTAAGGAATGTGTTAACTCAGACGTTTGGTTGGCTACACTGATGGAACATCAAAAAATAAAATGCAGATTGGCAGTCCGTTACAAGTGGACGCACTCTGATACAGAACTAAGTTGCAGAGATATAGCAACTTCAACAGATACATACTTTGTACATGCTGTATAATATCCGTTTTTCTATCGTGTTACGGTAGGCACAGCTGGACGTTGTGTAGAACTGTGTCTAGATGAGAATACTGAACAGGAAGGTCTTTTTCTTTACTTAGGTTTACTGTAGATGATGACTGGCAGATAGGTTGGGTGGGGTAAGCAACAAAACTGATAACGGGAAGTTCAAGTCAACAGAGCAGGATCAACCATTTGCAAGAAACAGTTGGCCCCCGAAGACTACAAGTTAACAGTACATACAACAGGAACAGCCTAGGGCAATGTTTCTTTTCATGTGGGTCATCTACAGAGGTTGACACCAGGAACAAGAGCAAAATGGATGATACCTTATTTGAGGCTTTGGCATCCAGCAAACTCATCTAACTAAGCCGAACAAGCCCCCACTGAGCCAGAGGCACAGTCCCCGAAGTCTGGGTTTCCAAGAGGCTTGACAGCTGTAATACTGATATACCTGACTAACACACACTGAGTAAGCTGGATGTCTCGCCGTAGCCAATACATATTTGCTCTGTCACCTATGTGTAAATTTTGATGTGTTTGGAAATTTCATTGGAGCAGCTTCTGTTGTTCAACGGGCTGGGTGTGTTGTTTCAGCAATCTTCTGTAGATATTGGGATGATTTGCCACAGTTGAAATGAACACTCAGACATCATATCTGTGATGTCACAATCCTTTCTGGCTGCGTAGACCTGTGGGAAAGAAATACACATAGGCTTAAATACAATAATGTCCTTGATACAACATATTTTATTCAATTATTGAACACACATGTATCTTTGTGTAACTGCAACAAATACACTAATCACTTTTTAATTTGCATGATATTTTTGGGTTGAAAAACAAAAAGCTACCCAATTTTTCACACTCGTGTAGATTCCATTAGGTTATCATTGTTTATATTTTGTGCATGCAGCTCAAATCTAACAACTGTGTACATAATTAAGGATGGCACATACAAGGCTGTAAGTCGGTTACATTTTCAATTCAAGAATACGAAGGTAAAACACCCAGGACCCCAGGTACTTTCTTTGGTACTTGTGCCCTTCCATATAATGTGCTTTTGCCCCTTCGCCCACTAACGAGGTTTCCAGTACAGTATCATAATTCAGTGCGCTGCAGCCGACCAATGATGATTAATTCAGTGCACACAAAGAACCCGAATGGCCAGACCACGCCACCCCGGTCCTTTATTCTCAGACTACAGAACTCGGCAACAGAAACTGGCATTTACACGCACAAAAAGCACAGAAATATCGTCTACAGACTCCAGGTTCCGCACACACAAATACAATGATTACATTCTCCCGGCATTGGCGAGAATTTCGGTAAAACTTCAGTTTTCCCCGACAACGTCAGAAAATGTCTCCCACATACGGCCGCCATGACCCGGCCCTCACGAAATCAAATATTCAACAACACCAGTTACAACCTCGAACCTCAATGTTCTTACTCATTACTAAAACAGCCATACTACGAGGTAATCGGGAAGGGTTTTGTGGCAGAAAATAAGGCAAAACACTAAAACCCTTTCTGTTACTACAACTTACAAGCACACATCCTCACCTCACAATGGCCGCCCTGTTCTGAGTAAATTCCACGCCACACAGGACCGACGCACTTCTTTTGTATCCGTGCGCGTACACATCTGGAAAGCTTCTAAGATCCATATGAAAGACTTTTTGACAGCTTACACAATTAGAAAATTATACCTGCCAGTACGAAAGCAATTAAAGCCAATATCACAGTCGAGACTAGCCACATATTACTAAGACGTTCCCTGTTTGGCCGCACTATTTTATGGCGGCACATGTGTACGCTCTGTCCGTGGAGGGTATTTGGTGGCGGCTGGATGATGACGTAAGTAGTTCTGGAGGCTTACTTGGGGGTTTTCGACATGCCGTTCTTTAAAATTACACAAAACCGTAATATCAAGCCGTGTATGTCAAAGAGGCTTGTCCCTATTGAGGCCCGCCCCTGCAACCCCTAAAGTGATTATCGTATGACGCAAAATTTTCAGGGGATGATTTATGATGAAGTCATGATTATAATAACCTTATAACACGAAAAAAACATAATAGACTAAAACGTTCACTCTAGTGTGTGTTTTTTATGAAGCAAATACAAGTTAGTGACGAAATTCAAGGGAAAATACGTTATGAAATTGAGGCCAAATAAAAAATTATGGCAATTAAAAATTATTGCAATACATAGCGAAGGTGTCTGGGTTGAGCTTACTTCATTGTAAGGAAAATACCTACGTAGCACTCTAAGTTCTGCCATAATATTTGTTCACAACGCACTTAGAAATTAGAAATGCGTCTATCAAGCAGATATAGAAAGGCACCATAACTTGACGAGTTCCAAGCAGAGATCGAAAGACCGGAGTACACTCCCGGTGTACACTCCCGGTGTAGTGTCTTTCTCTGCCATTTTTGGATGGGTGGAACGAGAATCTAGGCCAGAAGTTTAGAAATTCGGTTTGCTGGGGCTCCTACGATCGTTTTGGTTGTTATTCTAAAACGTGACCTTACAATTGATTAATTCAATCATAATGGGAGAGCCCTGAACTATGCCAGACTTATGTAAAACAAGTGAGAACTTGACTTTGGGGTATATTTATAAGTAAAGTAGACTTTTCAATTTTAAGTTTAGCTTACCTTTAAACCTAAACATGGGATTAACATGTATGTTTTTATCTTTTAGCAAAATCATCGAGTACTACAGGGGGTTAGGGTCGCCTGTATGAATGTGTTTGTTTTATGGACGCCTCTAAGCTTTTACAGACTATTATTACTAAAACAAACTTCACCCTATCTGGTACACAGAGCGATATTTTCTATGTACTGTTGTCATGTCCGACTCCTATATCCATGTACATAGGTCAATTTCTCCATAAATCATTCGAAAAGCGAGACAGAATTACCCATACATGATTATATATTGTAACAAATACACTGGTTTCGAAAATATTTTGTACTTAGAATTGTAGGATAGATTAGCCTTGTAGTATTGTTGATTTCATGCCATACATTGTACCATGTACGATTGTTGAGCAATAAAGTTCACTTCACTTCACTTCTAAGGCCTTTGATCGCGTCAACCAATATTGTTTAAAAAAATGCTTGACAGAAATGTCTCTTTGTACATTGTCACAATTGAAATCGGTAGTAGGGGTTGGGTAGGTGGCGTGAACACCTCGAAGCTAAAATCACTGTGTGTTGTTAGCCACACGGACAAGAAAGTACGTCACATGAAAAGCAGACTGGAAAAATGTGAAATCTGTGCCTCATGTGTCCATGTGTCATATACTGTGCTCGGAATGTTGACTGGGAAAAACCCACGGGATTGTTCTCAATTTAATAGTACGCGTACGGTAACGTACATAAAAGTGTGCAATAGTCAACCAGCGCAATATGTTTGTGTGTAGTTTACCTGTATCAATCATAAATGTTTAGAGAATCTTTTTTGCCTCTAGTTTTAGTACCTGGGCAGTCCAACGCACACGATTTACTTGCGCCCCATAGGTGTCCTAACACAGACAATGTACTCTCCAAGCAGATGTAAGATTCGGGGTATTTTCGACGTATTTTCGCGGCCGGTATTTTATACGTCTTTTCGGTATTTAGTTGGGTCTCCCTCCTCTCCCAAACTAAAAACGGATACGAAGTATAAAATTCCGCGAAAATACGTCGAAAATACCCCGGATCTTATCTCCGCTTGGAGACTAGTATTGCGGCCAATTGTTTGGCTCTCAAATCTGGAATTGTTAGCTCCGGTGTACTTTCTAGATGCCTTGTTGTTTACAATAATTGTTTCCGAATGATTGTGAACTTTGGCCACGGCGGTGCAGCGCAAGTGCAATGTTTGTATACTACTCAAAAGACACATTTGAATCAAGGCCAAGGAGGATATATATACATGTTGTTCTTTCTTAAACAGATTACTCTCCTCAAATAACTGTATCATAAAACGCTTGTTGAAATCGGACGCCTACTACAGCAACTCGTTTTTCCGCAACACCTATGGCTTACTGCATGTTCATTAAGTTTATCAATATGTATTTTGTCTGTCCTTTGGTGTAAATGTTAAGCTTGTAACTCTTTTAAATGTATAATGGTTCTATGTTGTTTTTTATACCTGAAATAAAGAATAAATGAAAAATGTTGACAGGTCGGAGTACGGATGCTAAAGAAGGGGGTATGGACGTAACAGATGGGCTACAGACGCTACAGGTGGGTTACGGACGCTACAGGTGGGAGTACGGATGCTACAGTTGGGGGTATAGACGCTAAAGGTGGGTCCAAAGGTGGATACTACAGGCGGGAATACGTACGCTACGGGCGGGGAACAGAAGCTACAGGTTTGGCTACGGACGCTACAGCTTGGCTTGTATTTGAGGAAATGAAATCACTTTACTTTCTCATTCATGGTTAGGAAGTAATAGCTGACCAAAGTTACGCCCCCCACCCCATACTTATAAAGCATTATAGACCAATTCAGTGCTCCGGTCTAAAATTCAATCTCTTTATCAGAATGTTCAAACTTTACATTCAAACGATAAAGCACTTGGCGGGTATTTGAGGAAATGAAATCACTTTACTCACTCATTCATGGTTAGGGAGTAATAGCTGACCAAAGTTAAGCCCCCCACCCCATACTTATAAAGCATTATAGACCAATTCAGTGCTCCGGTCTAAAATTCAATCTCTTTATCAGAATGTTCAAACTTTACATTCAAACGATAGGGCACTTGGTGGGTATTTGAGGAAATGAAATCACTTTACTTTTTCATTCATGGTTAGGAAGTAATAGCTGACCAAAGTTACGCCCCCCACCCCATACTTATAAAGCATTATAGACCAATTCAGTGCTCCGGTCTAAAATTCAATCTCTTTATCAGAATGTTCAAACTTTACATTCAAACGATAGGGCACTTGGCGGGTATTTGAGAAAATGAAATCACTTTACTTTCTCATTCATGCTTAGGGAGTAATAGCTGACCAAAGTTACGCCCCCCACCCCATACTTATAAAGCATTATAGACCAATTCAGTGCTCCGGTCTAAAATTCAATCTCTTTATCAGAATGTTCAAACTTTACATTCAAACGATAGGGCACTTGGCGGGTATTTGAGGAAATGAAATCACTTTACTTTCTCATTCATGCTTAGGGAGTAATAGCTGACCAAAGTTACGCCCCCCACCCCATACTTATAAAGCATTATAGACCAATTCAGTGCTCCGGTCTAAAATTCAATCTCTTTATCAGAATGTTCAAACTTTACATTCAAACGATAGGGCACTTGGCGGGTATTTGAGGAAATAAAATCACTTTACTTTCTCATTCATGGTTAGGGAGTAATAGCTGGCCAAAGTTACGCCCCCCACCCCATACTTATAAAGCATTATAGACCAATTCAGTGCTCCGGTCTAAAATTCAATCTCTTTATCAGAACGTTCAAACTTTACATTCAAACGATAGGGCACTTGGCGGGTATTTGAGGAAATGAAATCACTTTACTTTCTCATTCATGGTTAGGGAGTAATAGCTGACCAAAGTTACGCCCCCCACCCCATACTTATAAAGCATTATAGACCAATTCAGTGCTCCGGTCTAAAATTCAATCTCTTTATCAGAATGTTCAAACTTTACATTCAAACGATAGGGCACTTGGCGGGTATTTGAGGAAATGAAATCACTTTACTTTCTCATTCATGGTTAGGAAGTAATAGCTGACCAAAGTTACGCCCCCCACCCCATACTTATAAAGCATTATAGACCAATTCAGTGCTCCGGTCTAAAATTCAATCTCTTTATCAGAATGTTCAAACTTTACATTCAAACGATAGGGCACTTGGCGGGTATTTGAGAAAATGAAATCACTTAACTTTCTCATTCATGGTTAGGAAGTAATAGCTGACCAAAGTTACGCCCCCCACCCCATACTTATAAAGCATTATAGACCAATTCAGTGCTCCGGTCTAAAATTCAATCTCTTTATCAGAATGTTCAAACTTTACATTCAAACGATAGGGCACTTGGTGGGTATTTGAGGAAATGAAATCACTTTACTTTCTCATTCATGGTTAGGAAGTAATAGCTGACCAAAGTTACGCCCCCCACCCCATACTTATAAAGCATTATAGACCAATTCCGTGCTCCGGTCTAAAATTCAATCTCTTAATCAGAATGTCCAAACTGTACATTCAAACGATAAAGCACTTGGCGAGTATTTGAGGAAATGAAATCATTTTACTTTCTCATTCATGGTTAGGGAGTAATAGCTGACCAAAGTTACGCCCCCCCCCCCCCCCCCACCCCATACTTATAAAGCATTATAGACCAATTCAGTGCTCCGGTCTTAAAATTCAATCTCTTTATCAGAACGTTCAAACTTTACATTCAAACGATAGGGCACTTGGCGGGTATTTGAGGAAATGAAATCACTTTACTTTCTCATTCATGGTTAGGGAGTAATAGCTGACCAAAGTTACGCCCCCCACCCCATACTTATAAAGCATTATAGACCAATTCAGTGCTCCGGTCTAACATTCAATCTCTTAATCAGAATGTTCAAACTGTACATTCAAACGATAAAGCACTTGGCGGGTATTTGAGGAAATGAAATCACTTTACTCACTCATTCATGGTTAGGGAGTAATAGCTGACCAAAGTTACGCCCCCACCCCATACTTATAAAGCATTATAGACCAATTCAGTGCTCCGGTCTAAAATTCAATCTCTTTATCAGAATGTTGAAACTTTACATTCAAACGATAGGGCACTTGGCGGGTATTTGAGGAAATGAAATCACTTTACTTTCTCATTCATGGTTAGGGAGTAATAGCTTGCCAAAGTTACGCCCCCCACCCCATACTTATAAAGCATTATAGACCAATTCAGTGCTCCGGTCTAAAATTCAATCTCTTTATCAGAATGTTCAAACTTTACATTCAAACGATAGGGCACTTGGCGGTTATTTGAGGAAATGAAATCACTTTACTTTCTCATTCATGGTTAGGGAGTAATAGCTGACCAAAGTTACGCCCCCCACCCCATACTTATAAAGCATTATAGTACAGTACAGTAACTAAATGTTGCTTGTCCGGGGGTGGGGGGTGGTGGGCAGTGCATTATCCCAGGTGCCTGAAAGTTGAACGCGTAGACCCCCTTTCCTGTTGAGGGCGGGGTTGTACATCCTCTCATATATTGTTTCTTTAATTCCCCGTTCGAACCAGCGTTCTTCACGATCTAGGATGTCAGTGGATTCGAAATTGAATGAGTGTCCCTGGTTGTGTTTTAGATGGTGGTAAATGGCAGAGGAGTAGCGGTTAGCGCTCTTTCTGCAATGTTCCTTGTACCTTTCGTTTAGTGGTCGACTTGTCTCCCCAATGTACATCTTATTGCAGTTCGGTTCCTCACATTTCAGTTTGTAGATGACATTGGCTTTGATGCCTTTTTCAGGCCTGTCTTTTGGATGGACTAGTTTCTGCCTGAGAGTTGAGTGAGGTTTGAAGTTAGTGGCAATGTTGAAGTTTTGGAAGATACGTCTGAGTTTTTCCGATACTCCTTGGACGTAGGGAAGGGTAATGTTGACCTTGTTTCTGTTGGTCAATGGTCTGCACTTGAGTGTTTTCTTAGACTGGTCAGAAGGTTTGAGGGCCTTGTTGAAGGTCCAATTTTGGTAGCCACACTTGGCTAAAGCCACACGAAGATGTCTGTGTTCTTCTGTTTTTGCTTCGTCTGAGGTAATGACATTGTCTGCTCGATGGAAGAGAGTTTTAATCACTGCTAGTTTGTGTTCCAAAGGGTGATGGGAATCAAAGGCCAGATATTGATCAGTGTGGGTCGGTTTCCTGTACACTTCTATTCAGAGTTTTGGTATAAAACCTGGTGTTCTCAGTCCTATCGTTAGTCACTGACAAAAGACAGTGGATACTGTCTGAAACGTCTGACTGTTTCAAAATCTTATCCAGTTGCTTGAGTAATTTTTTTGGGCGTATCTTATTACCTGGATGTCTAACCTTCATCAACGTATGAAGGGAACAGCTATTTCAGTGGGGGATGGGGGGAAAGGGACCATTCATCTCATATGACGTTGAGGGTCTGAAAAAAGAACACGAACTTTAAGGAATGGGACAGGGTTCATTCTCAAGAGCTTTCCATTTGGAATGGGGCGAAAGGTCCGGGAAGAGTGGGACTATCTATTTCACATTGGGTAAATTAACCTATTATTTGTCTGGGTACTGAGAGACCATCCATTTTACAAGGGGTCAAGAGCCTTTGAAAAGAAGGACCATTCATATCAGTGTAGAGAGGGGCCATCCGATTCACATGGGATGGAGGATCTGGAAAGAGACGAATCATCCTGATTTTACATGGGGTTTAGCTAGCCTCCGTTGCAGGCTCTGACGCGGCTTTTTTGGGGGGGGCAAAATAATATGTTTGGCTGCGAAACATATTATTTTGCCCCCCCCCCCCAAAAAAAAGCCGCGTCAGAGCCTGCAACGGTGGCTAGGGTTTAGCTTCTGGGAAAGTAAAGGGAATAAAGAATGAAGTAAAGGGACTATCCATTCACACGGGGCAAGCGTCTCGGAAGAAAGGGAGGGACCATCCATTTGACATAGACTATAGAGGCTGGAAGAGAGTAACCATGCATTCAAGGTCAGGTTGGAGAGGGAGGGAAATCCATTTTACATCAGAGGGGAGAAGGGAACATCCATTTCATGCCATTTTGAGGTTGGAGAGGGAGAGAGCATCCATTTTTTTTCAACATCAAATGTGAAATATAAACTATATATCTGGTTTTAAACAGTTTATTTGATAGCAATTGTTGACAAAACAGAGAAATGCAAAGTGTACAATGTACAAAAAGGCACAAATTGCACTACACCTGAAACAATTACAATCAAAACAGAGGAAGAAGACTTTTATCTCAAAGCTAGTGTATTTTGGTTTCCAGGACAATTAAGGTGGCCAGTCTTATACTAGAAAAGTCACACAAAATACACGAACTATAAAGGCTAGTTGAAAACAAAAGACCTTTTTACAAGAAATAATCGATTTGAAGCATTTTACATTTAATGGCTTCAGATCTCACTCTATATGCCATAGCAGCACAGTACAAAATTTGACTACCGGTGCTTTCAGTACTCCGCATAGACCCAAACTGTGTCATTAACAAGAATTTCATCTACAGATTGCTGGGGGCATGACAGGAAGTCAACTTAAGTTGTGATTGTCATTTCAGTTCTAGGTTCAACCTAGAAATGTACAATCCCCTCTGTCTACCTGAAGCATTATCAGCCGAGAGAATCATAATCTCTTGACGGATGGCAAGATGTTGAGTCCATTTTGATGACACCCTGAGTTATGTTGCTGGTGAGGGGTCGAGACATCTCGAGAGCAACGACTACTCCTGCACACAGGACTCCAGCCTATCTCTGCGGTATGCAAACCTGATATATTGTAAATTCGGTTCCTGTGGCTATGCCGATGGCCGGGATTACATTCGAAGAAACCGCAAAGTTTAGTGTTTCAGAGATCAGGGATTTCCCTGGTTCTATCAGCTCACAACTACTCAGGCTCTCCAAGCACCTGCCTTCCTTCCTGGCCCTGTGCCATATCTTGGTTCGGGACTCCAAGATACGACACAAGGCAAATTATGTCCTGGTCTAGGTCCCCGGCAACCACCAACCAGTCTACATAAACAGAAAGGACAACAGATGGTAGAAGAACCCAAGCAGTCATAAGCCAACAGAACCAGGAAAGTCCCCGTTCTCTGAATCATTGAACTTCACAGCCACCCCGAATGCAATCTCAGCCATAAACACAGTCACAGAGACTGAACCAACAACGTACCGGGCATGCACAACACAGTTACGGGCTGAAGCCTTGCGTGAAAAAGTAGCTACCACTCACAAAATGCACCAACCCCCTACCAGCAACGGCACTCTGGATGTCAACAAAACAAACATCAAGCACCCTACCATCAACCAAGAGATTGTAATCATCCCTGTCGACAATGCCTCAGGTATACGGCGGGAATCGTACGTTTAGTTAACGCTATGAATGGAACATCACAAATCATGAACTTCCCATCATGCCAATTACAGGTGAGTCCCAGCCAAATTCTGCAATGATGCAAACACTTAGCAATTCCAGGTCCTCTGGCAGGGCGTACACACTAGCACTGGTCTTTCTGGGCGTCACAGCGAAGATGGCGTACTTGGCTTTGGATGACAGCCTCTCACCCAGAAGTCCCATGGCCATGAACATCGGTGTAGTTGATCTGGGCTTTAAGGCATCAATAAGATCCTGCTGAAGCTGCAGAAAGTTGTCAGCTTCTTGTAACTGCAAAAAGTGGAAAACAATTAATTAGGATGAGGCAGACTAAAATCTTTTTGCTTTGAATATTTTGAACAAGGCAGAAAAATGCCTTATTTCTGTCAGGAGTGGAATTGGTGACAAATCAGGGAGAAGATTAGTTAATGAAATACTATAATGCCCGCTACATAAATTGTTGATTACTGGTCTCAACTGGTCAAAGTGGATGATACTGGCAAAAGTTAACTGTTCAACATTAGTGATAATGGCCTGAACGTGTCAAAAATAGTAGTCTGGGTCGGGTTGGAGTAAACTGTACAGGATCTACTCACAGGTGTTCATCCAGCAGTCTTATTGTCTTGTGAATTCCTCCAGTCCCTTCAGTTTCAGCAGCAGGGCCAGGGTATGTGCTGTATGTGTCAGCTGCCTCACGCATAAACTGTTCATCCAGTCCTAAGTTGGAAAAGAAAAATACAATGTATTAGGACATTTGAATAAAAGTTAGGAAATTTCCAAGCGCATATTTGGTTTACCAGGAAATGTCCGTGATTCATAAGTAGAGAGTAAAGCGCTGAAAAATCAAAGACGATTGGGTATCCTGAAGGTAGAGAGTTCAATTATCAACCTTGCTGGCTGTCTCACCTTAAGAAAAGAGCAACAGTTCTTGTAGATAAGCCGGTAGATTCGCTTGACACCTCCTTGGCGTCGTGATGTATTGGATGTTGTCACATAGCATCTTCAGCGATGGTGGTGTTTGGCACAAGGCCCCTTACCCAGCCCCGAAGTAGCACGTCCGGACATTTCTGCGATATCGGCACAAGACAGACATGCATCACTTGACAAAAAAGCCAAACCATAATATTCATATCCTACATTCAATTCACAATCAGATAAGCAAGTAATTATAAAAAGACTTTTCTAGCAAGCATTATTCGGGTCGAGAAATTTATAAGATTCTGTCAATTTAAACTTGCCAACACAAAGGAATAAATCATTCATTGACAAAGACTTGTCCTTTAATGAAAAAATCTGGGTTGTATCAACAATTTCAGAACCTGAGTCAAATCTATCTATTCACACAATACGGTACAATACCTTGCCATCTATCTGTGAAAACCCCATATGTCCATCAGCTCATTTTATTCACGTGTCTCTTCTAGTCCTAAGTTGTGAAGAGAAAAAGATAGAATGCATTAGGACAATTCATATGAACGTCAGGAAGTTTGTTAGTTCTTTGTTCATTCACCTAATTTTCCATGGTACACATTAACGCGAAAATTTAAGACGCTCCAAAATCAAAGACGCTTTAAAGTACTCATTATCCTAGCTTAGATAACTTAAGTATTACTACTTCATGGAAGATTATCCAGTCAAGTACAACCAAAAGGCATTGGATCACCCCCACAAATCAATGTGACAGTCAGCTAACCTCACCTTTTAGAACAAACACCACATGTCATCGAAGATGGTCTCTGTGACGTCTTGGTACTGCTCTGGAAGTTGTCTTCTCCGGGTTTGTTGCAAAGCCCCCGTTGTGGTGACGGTTGATAACTGGTGATATGGCGAGAGGGAACATCAGTTTCATATGCCAGTTTGAGGGTGAAAACATCCATTTTCTTTAAATCTGATGTGTAATATAGATTATACATGGTTTACTTGAAAGCAATTATTGACAAAATGGAGGAATGCAAAGTATACAATGTTTTACAAAAAAGCACAAATCACACTAGAATTAAGTCTAACCTTTCAAAAATGCCAAACGAAAATGCTAAGCTAAAATGCTAACTAAGCTTAAATGCAACCGATAAAAGCTGAAAACGTATGTAGTAAATGTTGATGTCAATACATGGTACAGAGGTAGCATTTTTTTTTTTTAGACTAATGAAGTCTTTAAGAAAGTTATTATGCATCGTAAGGCTAAGGAATCGGTCAGATAGATATTAATATGTTTGTGTAAGTGTGTGTGCGTGCGTGCGTGCATGTTAATATGTCAATGTGTTAGGCTATGTGTGTGTGTGTGTTCCAACGTCAGTCTATGCCTTAATATAAGTAGCGGAAATTTTATAAGGCTCAGAAGGCTCTACACCATGAACTGACGATATCAACATCTACTAGATTAAAAAAGATGCAAAAAAAAAGATGAGACAAAAATGAAACCTGACCCTAGCTAACACATAGTAAGCTTAACTACATAAGATTGCTGTAAAATTGTACACCTTGCATTCCATAAAAGTTGATTATCAAAAAAACGCATTACTGGGGGCATGCAGGAACTTGATTTCATTTGTGATTGTCATTTCAGTTCTAGGTTCAGCTTGAAGCATTATCTGCCGAGAGAATCAAGGTCTCTTGATGGATGGCAAGGTGTTGAGTCCATTTTGATGACACCCTGAGTTATGTTGCTGGTGAGGGGTCGAGACATCTCGAGAGCAACGACTACTCCTGCACACAGGACTGCAGCCCGTTCCTGCGGTATACAAACCCGATATATTGTTAATTCGGTTCCTGTGGCTTTGTCGATGGCCGGGATTACATTCGAAGAAACCGCAAAGTTTAGTGTTTCAGAGATCAGGGATTTCCCTGGTTCTATCAGCTCACAACTACTCAGGCTCTCCAACCACCTGCCTTCCTTCCTGGCTCTGTGCCATATCTTGGTTCGGGACTCCAAGATACGACAAAAGGCAAATTATGTCCTGGTCTAGGTCCCCGGCAACCACCAACCAGTCTACATAAACAGAAAGGACAACAGATGGTAGAAGAACCCAAGCAGTCATAAGCCAACAGAACCAGGAAAGTCCCCGTTCTCTGAATCATTGAACTTCACAGCAACCCCGAATACAATCTCAGAAATAAACACAGTCACAAAGACTGAACCAACAACACAACGGGCATGCACACCACAGAAACAGGCTGAAGCCCTGCGTGAAAAAGTAGCCACCACTCACAAAATGCACCGACCCCCTACCAGCAACAATACCCCGGATGTCAACAAAATACACATCAAAACGATAATGATGTAAACACTTATCATAACCCAGGTCCTCTGACAGGGCGTGCACACAACCACCGGTCTTTCTGGGCATCGCAGATAAGATGACGTTCTTGGTATTGGATGACAGCCTCTCACCCAGAATTAGTCCCACCATGAACATCGGTGTAGTTGATCTGGGCTTGATGGCATCAATAAGATCCTGGAGGCTGCAGAGTCATGTCAGCTTCTTTTAACTGCAAGAAAGTGAAAAACAATGAATTAGGATGAGGCAGTGTATCATCGTTTTGCTTTGAATATTTTGAACAAGGCAGAAATATGCTTTATATCTGTCATGAGTGGAAAAGATGACAGAGCAGAGGCCAGATATTGTAACTATGTCATCTACATTGGTCAAACTGTAACCTGTAAAGTTGAACTGTTCAACGTGAGTGACACTGGCCTGAACTTGATAAACTTTACTGAAAAATAGTAGTTTTTTTTACGTTGTATAGGTTTTCATCTACTCACCGGTTTTCATCCAACAGTCTCCTTGTCTTGTGAATTCCTCACATCCCTTTACTTTCTGCTGGAACACAAATGGCGAGTAGTACAGACTTCTGGCTCCCACTGTTACACTGCAGCAGGGACAGGGTATGTGCACGTATCGGCTGCCTCACACCCAAACTGTTCATCCAGTCCTTAAATTGGAAAAGAAAAAGACAATGTATTATGACGTTTGATTAGAAGTCAGGAAATTTTCAAGCACACATTTCGTTTACCGGAATGTCTCCGTGCGATTCATAATAAAATATAAAGAAAACGCCAATTCGTAGATTCACATAACAGTTACACGGGTGGAGTGGCAAAGTTACCAAGACAAGCCGTAAAGAAACCCCGCCTGGACATTGTTATGCAAATCGAGACAATGATCTAGACATAACCGTAAATGCAAGCCAGGGGTCTTCACCTTTGACACTGCACATTCCTCCTCGAATCTACGACTGGGCGTATTCACAATCAGATAAGCAAGTAAAAGACAAAGACTTTTCCAGTATGCTTTGTTTGATTAGAAGGCAGTAAGTTTTCTAGCGCACATTTCGTTTACCGGGAAATGTCCGTGCGGTTCATTATAAAGTAAAAAGAATAAGCCCATTCGTAGATTCGAATACGCGTATGCAGCGTCGAATTTGAAGGCCCGGAGAGGCAAACAAAACTAGTCTAGACGTCTGGGCAGTGTTATGCAAATAGAGACAATTGTCTAGACAGTAATACAAGCCAGGGCCTTAACGTTGACACTGCACATGCATCCTCGAATATACGAATGGGCTTCACAATCAGATAAGCAAGGAAAAGACAAAGACTTTTCCAGTATGCGTTGTCCAGGTCCCAAAAGTACAACAATCTGTAACCCTAAGTCTGCCAACACAAAGGAAAGAATCACCTTTTATAGAACCGCATGTCCTCGGCTGGCTGAGATTTTCTCCGCGACTTGGTAATGCTCTGGAAGTTTTTTTACGACTAATCTTACCGTATGGGGTCAAAACTGACCTCACAATGTTTTCTACAAATACAGCTTTATTGGTGACTATTTTTTGTGGTTTGTATATATGTATAGTTTAAGTAATCTATAAGGGACAGTTTGACATGACTAGGTGTGAATAATTTCTGCTTATTATCATAATTTATGCAAAAATAGGAACATCGTCTTTTGCAACTAACGCTATTCAAACAAGCGGGCTCTTTTGAGGCCTGCGCCAACACTTTATGTCATATAGCATCTGAATGTCTTACGCTAGAACAACTAAACTTGGTCACCTTTTCTAAAATTTCGTTGGCAACAATTTGAATTTAATGAAATAACTAATCAATGTTTTCATGTTGCTATGGCAACCGGTTTCTGAGAGCCATATTTGGAAAAAGTCGCTAATTTTGGATTTTACAATGTAATTCTAGGGCTTTCTTTGTAAACTGCACTTATTTTCTTATATCAAAACCAACCAATGTTATTCACTATCACTTTTATGACTTAATATTCATAATTTATGCATATTTGATTACGTCATCGGTCAAAATCAAAGATGGCGGACGATATAATCAGATTAGCTATAACCGGCTATTTCAACCTCAAATCTCATTATTACCATGTTTATTCAAACAGAAACAATCTTAATATAAACATTTTGGTCCATTTTTATTGTGTTATTAGGTTATATGATGAAAAAATGCATTTAAAATAATTCAAGATGGTGGAACCAAGATGGCGGATTTCACTGGTGTAACCGATATGAATATGACTTTTATGACGTCATTTTGACGTTGTTCCTGTTGCTATCTACAAATAACGTCTTTGGATATATCATGATTTATCATACAGAATTTCTATATAAATTTTATCGTGTACCTTCGAGTTATATAGAAATACCCAATTTGTTGGTTTTCGTCAATAAAATCACATAAATGACGTCATAATACGTCGCAAGTGATTTCATTTTCTCAAATACCCGCCAAGTGCCCTATCGTTTGAATGTAAAGTTTGAACATTCTGATAAAGAGATTGAATTTTAGACCGGAGCACTGAATTGGTCTATAATGCTTTATAAGTATGGGGTGGGGGGGCGTAACTTTGGTCAGCTATTACTTCCTAACCATGAATGAGAAAGTAAAGTGATTTCATTTCCTCAAATACCCGCCAAGTGCCCTATCGTTTGAATGTAAAGTTTGAACATTCTGATAAAGAGATTGAATTTTAGACCGGAGCACTGAATTGGTCTATAATGCTTTATAAGTATGGGGTGGGGGGCGTAACTTTGGTCAGCTATTACTCCCTAACCATGAATGAGAAAGTAAAGTGATTTCATTTCCTCAAATACCCGCCAAGTGCCCTATCGTTTGAATGTACAGTTTCAACGTTCTGATAAAGAGATTGAATTTTAGACCGGAGCACTGAATTGGTCTATAATGCTTTATTAGAATGGGGTGGGGGGAGGCGTAACTTTGGTCAGCTATTACTCCCTAACCATGAATGAGAAAGTAAAGTGATTTCATTTCCTCAAATACACGCCAAGTGCCCTATCGTTTGAATGTAAAGTTTGAACATTCTGATAAAGAGATTGGATTTTAGACCGGAGCACTGAATTGGTCTATAATGCTTTATAAGTATGGTGTGGGGGGGCGTAACTTTGGTCAGCTATTACTCCCTAACCATGAATGAGAAAGTAAAGTGATTTCATTTCCTCAAATACCCACCAAGTGCCCTATCGTTTGAATGTAAAGTTTGAACATTCTGATAAAGAGATTGAATTTTAGACCGGAGCACTGAATTGGTCTATAATGCTTTATCAGTTTGGGGTGGGGGGGCGTAACTTTGGTCAGCTATTACTCCCTAACCATGAATGAGAAAGTAAAGTGATTTCATTTCCTCAAATACCCGCCAAGTGCCCTATCGTTTGAATGTAAAGTTTGAATATTCTGATAAAGAGATTGAATTTTAGACCGGAGCACTGAATTGGTCTATAATGCTTTATCAGTATGGGGTGGGGGGCGTAACTTTGGTCAGCTATTACTTCCTAACCATGAATGAGAAAGTAAAGTGATTTCATTTCCTCAAATACCCGCCAAGTGCCCTATCGTTTGAATGTAAAGTTTGAATATTCTGATAAAGAGATTGAATTTTAGACCGGAGCACTGAATTGGTCTATAATGCTTTATAAGTATGGGGTGGGGGGGGCGTAACTTTGGTCAGCTATTACTCCCTAACCATGAATGAGAAAGTAAAGTGATTTCATTTCCTCAAATACCCACCAAGTGCCCTATCGTTTGAATGTAAAGTTTGAACATTCTGATAAAGAGATTGAATTTTAGACCGGAGCACTGAATTGGTCTATAATGCTTTATAAGTATGGGGTGGGGGGCGTAACTTTGGTCAGCTATTACTCCCTAACCATGAATGAGAAAGTAAAGTGATTTCATTTCCTCAAATACCCGCCAAGTGCCCTATCGTTTGAATGTAAGGTTTGAACATTCTGATAAAGAGATTGAATTTTAGACCGGAGCACTGAATTGGTCTATAATGCTTTATAAGTATGGGGTGGGGGACGTAACTTTGGTCAGCTATTACTCCCTAACCATGAATGAGAAAGTAAAGTGATTTCATTTCCTCAAATACCCGCCAAGTGCCCAATCGTTTGAATGTAAAGTTTGAACATTCTGATAAAGAGATTGAATTTTAGACCGGAGCACTGAATTGGTCTATAATGCTTTATCAGTATGGGGTGGGGGGCGTAACTTTGGTCAGCTATTACTCCCTAACCATGAATGAGAAAGTAAAGTGATTTCATTTCCTCAAATACCAGCCAAGTGCCCTATCGTTTGAATGTAAAGTTTGAACATTCTGATAAAGAGATTGAATTTTAGACCGGAGCACTGAATTGGTCTATAATGCTTGAAAAGTATGGGGTGGGGGGAGGCGTAACTTTGGTCAGCTATTACTCCCTAACCATGAATTAGAAAGTAAAGTGATTTCATTTCCTCAAATACCCGCCAAGTGCCCTATCGTTTGAATGTAAAGTTTGAACATTCTGATAAAGAGGTTGAATTTTAGACCGGAGCACTGAATTGGTCTATAATGCTTTATAAGTATGGGGTGGGGGGCGTAACTTTGGTCAGCTATTACTCCCTAACCATGAATGAGAAAGTAAAGTGATTTCATTTCCTCAAATACCCGCCAAGTGCCCTATCGTTTGAATGTAAAGTTTGAACATTCTGGTAAAGAGATTGAATTTTAGACCGGAGCACTGAATTGGTCTATAATGCTTTATAAGTATGGGGTGGGGGGCGTAACTTTGGTCAGCTATTACTTCCTAACCATGAATGAGAAAGTAAAGTGATTTCATTTCCTCAAATACCCGCCAAGTACCCTATCGTTTGATTGTTAAGTTTGAACGTTCTGATAAAGAGATTTAATTTAAGACCGGAGCACTGAATTGGTCTATAATGCTTTATAAGTATGGGGTGGGGGGCGTAACTTTGGTCAGCTATTACTCCCTAACCATGAATGAGAAAGTAAAGTGATTTCATTTCCTCAAATACCCGCCAAGTGCCCTATCGTTTGAATGTAAAGTTTGAACATTCTGATAAAGAGATTAAATTTAGACCGGAGCACTGAATTGGTCTATAATGCTTTATAAGTATGGGGTGGGGGGCGTAACTTTGGTCAGCTATTACTCCCTAACCATGAATGAGAAAGTAAAGTGATTTCATTTCCTCAAATACCCGCCAAGTGCCCTATCGTTTGAATGTAAAGTTTGAACATTCTGATAAAGAGATTGAATTATAGACCGGAGCACTGAATTGGTCTATAATGCTTTATAAGTTTGGGGTGGGGGGGGCGTAACTTTGGTCAGCTATTACTCCCTAACCATGAATGAGAAAGTAAAGTGATTTCATTTCCTCAAATACCCACCAAGTGCCCTATCGTTTGAATGTAAAGTTTGAACATTCTGATAAAGAGATTGAATTTTAGACCGGAGCACTGAATTGGTCTATAATGCTTTATCAGTTTGGGGTGGGGGGCGTTACTTTGGTCAGCTATTACTCCCTAACCATGAATGAGAAAGTAAAGTGATTTCATTTCCTCAAATACCCACCAAGTGCCGTATCGTTTGAATGTAAAATTTGAACATTCTGATAAAGAGATTGAATTTTAGACCGGAGCACTGAATTGGTCTATAATGGTTTATCAGTATGGGGTGGGGGGCGTAACTTTGGTCAGCTATTACTCCCTAACCATGAATGAGAAAGTAAAGTGATTTCATTTCCTCAAATACACGCCAAGTGCCCTATCGTTTGAATGTACAGTTTGAACATTCTGATAAAGAGATTGAATTTTAGACCGGAGCACTGAATTGGTCTATAATGCTTTATAAGTATGGGGTGGGGGGCGTAACTATAGTCAGCTATTACTTCCTAACCATGAATGAGAAAGTAAAGTGATTTCATTTCCTCAAATACCCGCCAAGTGCCCTATCGTTTGAATGTAAAGTTTGAACATTCTGATAAAGAGATTGAATTTTAGACCGGAGCACTGAATTAGTCTATAATGCTTTATCAGTATGAGGTGGGGGGCGTTACTTTGGTCAGCTATTACTTCCTAACCATGAATGAGAAAGTAAAGTGATTTCATTTCCTCAAATACCCGCCAAGTGCCCTATCGTTTGAATGTAAAGTTTGAACATTCTGATAAAGAGATTGAATTTTAGACCGGAGCACTGAATTGGTCTATAATGCTTTATAAGTATGGGGTGGGGGGGGGGCGTAACTTTGGTCAGCTATTACTCCCTAACCATGAATGAGAAAGTAAAGTGATTTCATTTCCTCAAATACCCGCCAAGTGCCCTATCGTTTGAATGTAAAGTTTGAACATTCTGATAAAGAGATTGAATTTTAGACCGGAGCACTGAATTGGTCTATAATGCTTTTTAAGTATGGGGTGGGGGGAGGCGTAACTTTGGTCAGCTATTACTCCCTAACCATGAATGAGAAAGTAAAGTGATTTCATTTCCTCAAATACCCGCCAAGTGCCCTATCGTTTGAATGTAAAGTTTGAACATTCTGATAAAGAGATTGAATTTTAGACCGGAGCACTGAATTGGTCTATAATGCTTTATCAGTATGGGGTGGGGGGCGTTACTTTGGTCAGCTATTACTCCCTAACCATGAATGAGACAGTAAAGTGATTTCATTTCCTCAAATACCCGCCAAGTGCCCTATCGTTTGAAGGTAAAGTTTGAACGTTCTGATAAAGAGATTGAATTTTAGACCGGAGCACTGAATTGGTCTATAATGCTTTATCAGTATGGGGTGGGGGGCGTTACTTTGGTCAGCTATTACTCCCTAACCATGAATGAGACAGTAAAGTGATTTCATTTCCTCAAATACCCACCAAGTGCCCTATCGTTTGAATGTAAAGTTTGAACATTCTGATAAAGAGATTAAATTTAAGACCGGAGCACTGAATTGGTCTATAATGCTTTATAAGTATGGGGTGGGGGCGTAACTTTGGTCAGCTATTACTCCCTAACCATGAATGAGAAAGTAAAGTGATTTCATTTCCTCAAATACCCGCCAAGTGCCCTATCGTTTGAATGTAAAGTTTGAACATTCTGAAAAAGAGATTGAATTTTAGACCGGAGCACTGAATTGGTCTATAATGCTTTATCAGTATGGGGTGGGGGGCGTAACTTTGGTCAGCTATTACTTCCTAACCATGATTGAGAAAGTAAAGTGATTTCATTTCCTCAAATACCCGCCAAGTGCCCTATCGTTTGAATGTAAAGTTTGAATATTCTGATAAAGAGATTGAATTTTAGACCGGAGCACTGAATTGGTCTATAAAGCTTTATAAGTATGAGGTGGGGGGGGGGCGTAATTTTGGTCAGCTATTACTCCCTAACCATGAATGAGAAAGTAAAGTGATTTCATTTCCTCAAATACCCACCAAGTGCCCTATCGTTTGAATGTAAAGTTTGAACATTCTGATAAAGAGATTGAATTTTAGACCGGAGCACTGAATTGGTCTATAATGCTTTATAAGTATGGGGTGGGGGGCGTTACTTTGGTCAGCTATTACTCCCTAACCATGAATGAGAAAGTAAAGTGATTTCATTTCCTCAAATACCCGCCAAGTGCCCTATCGTTTGAATGTAAGGTTTGAACATTCTGATAAAGAGATTGAATTTTAGACCGGAGCACTGAATTGGTCTATAATGCTTTATAAGTATGGGGTGGGGGACGTAACTTTGGTCAGCTATTACTCCCTAACCATGAATGAGAAAGTAAAGTGATTTCATTTCCTCAAATACCCGCCAAGTGCCCTATCGTTTGAATGTAAAGTTTGAACATTCTGATAAAGAGATTGAATTTTAGACCGGAGCACTGAATTGGTCTATTATGCTTTATAAGTATGGGGTGGGGGGCGTAACTTTGGTCAGCTATTACTCCCTAACCATGAATGAGAAAGTAAAGTGATTTCATTTCCTCAAATACCCGCCAAGTGCCCTATCGTTTGAATGTAAAGTTTGAACATTCTGATGAAGAGATTGAATTTTAAACCGGAGCACTGAATTGGTCTATAATGCTTTATAAGTATGGGGTGGGGGGCGTAACTTTGGTCAGCTATTACTCCCTAACCATGAATGAGAAAGTAAAGTGATTTCATTTCCTCAAATACCCGCCAAGTGCCCTATCGTTTGAATGTAAAGTTTGAACATTCTGATAAAGAGATTGAATTTTAGACCGGAGCACTGAATTGGTCTATAATGCTTTATAAGTATGGGGTGGGGGGCGTAACTTTGGTCAGCTATTACTCCCTAACCATGAATGAGAAAGTAAAGTGATTTCATTTCCTCAAATACCCGCCAAGTGCCCTATCGTTTGAATGTAAAGTTTGAACATTCTGATAAAGAGATTGAATTTTAGACCGGAGCACTGAATTGGTCTATAATGCCTTATAAGTATGGGGTGGGGGGCGTAACTTTGGTCAGCTATTACTCCCTAACCATGAATGAGAAAGTAAAGTGATTTCATTTCCTCAAATACCCGCCAAGTGCCCTATCGTTTGAATGTAAAGTTTGAACATTCTGATAAAGAGATTGAATTTTAGACCGGAGCACTGAATTGGTCTATAATGCTTTATAAGTATGGGGTGGGGGGCGTAACTTTGGTCAGCTATTACTCCCTAACCATGAATGAGAAAGTAAAGTGATTTCATTTCCTCAAATACCCGCCAAGTGCCCTATCGTTTGAATGTAAAGTTTGAACATTCTGATAAAGAGATTGAATTTTAGACCGGAGCACTGAATTGGTCTATAATGCTTTATAAGTATGGGGTGGGGGGCGTAACTTTGGTCAGCTATTACTCCCTAACCATGAATGAGAAATTAAAGTGATTTCATTTCCTGAAATACCCGCCAAGTGCCCTATCGTTTGAATGTAAAGTTTGAACATTCTGATAAAGAGATTGAATTTTAGACCGGAGCACTGAATTGGTCTATAATGCTTTATAAGTATGGGGTGGGGGGGGCGTAACTTTGGTCAGCTATTACTCCCTAACCATGAATGAGAAAGTAAAGTGATTTCATTTCCTCAAATACCCGCCAAGTGCCCTATCGTTTGAATGTAAAATTTTAACATTCTGATAAAGAGATTGAATTTTAGACCGGAGCACTGAATTGGTCTATAATGCTTTATAAGTATGGGGTGGGGGCGTAACTTTGGTCAGCTATTACTCCCTAACCATGAATGAGAAAGTAAAGTGATTTCATTTCCTCAAATACCCGCCAAGTGCCCTATCGTTTGAATGTAAAGTTTGAACATTCTGATAAAGAGATTGAATTTTAGACCGGAGCACTGAATTGGTCTATAATGCTTTATAAGTATGGGGTGGGGGGCGTAACTTTGGTCAGCTATTACTCCCTAACCATGAATGAGAAAGTAAAGTGATTTCATTTCCTCAAATACCCGCCAAGTGCCCTATCGTTTGAATGTAAAGTTTGAACATTCTGATAAAGAGATTGAATTTTAGACCGGAGCACTGAATTGGTCTATAATGCTTTATCAGTATGGGGTGGGGGGCGTTACTTTGGTCAGCTATTACTCCCTAACCATGAATGAGACAGTAAAGTGATTTCATTTCCTCAAATACCCACCAAGTGCCCTATCGTTTGAATGTAAAGTTTGAACATTCTGATAAAGAGATTGAATTTTAGACCGGAGCACTGAATTGGTCTATAATGCTTTATAAGTATGGGGTGGGGGGCGTAACTTTGGTCAGCTATTACTTCCTAACCATGAATGAGAAAGTAAAGTGATTTCATTTCCTCAAATACCCGCCAAGTGCCCTATCGTTTGAATGTAAAGTTTGAACATTCTGATAAAGAGATTGAATTTTAGACCGGAGCACTGAATTGGTCTATAATGCTTTATAAGTATGGGGTGGGGGGAGGCGTAACTTTGGTCAGCTATTACTCCCTAACCATGAATGAGAAAGTAAAGTGATTTCATTTCCTCAAATACCCGCCAAGTGCCCTATCGTTTGAATGTAAAGTTTGAACATTCTGATAAAGAGATTGAATTTTAGACCGGAGCACTGAATTGGTCTATAATGCTTTATAAGTATGGGGTGGGGGGGCGTAACTTTGGTCAGCTATTACTTCCTAACCATGAATGAGAAAGTAAAGTGATTTCATTTCCTCAAATACCCGCCAAGTGCCCTATCGTTTGAATGTAAAGTTTGAACATTCTGATAAAGAGATTGAATTTTAGACCGGAGCACTGAATTGGTCTATAATGCTTTATAAGTATGGGGTGGGGGGCGTAACTTTGGTCAGCTATTACTCCCTAACCATGAATGAGAAAGTAAAGTGATTTCATTTCCTCAAATACCCGCCAAGTGCCCTATCGTTTGAATGTAAAGTTTGAACATTCTGATAAAGAGATTGAATTTTAGACCGGAGCACTGAATTGGTCTATAATGCTTTATAAGTATGGGGTGGGGGGGCGTACCTTTGGTCAGCTATTACTTCCTAACCATGAATGAGAAAGTAAAGTGATTTCATTTCCTCAAATACCCGCCAAGTGCCCTATCGTTTGAATGTAAAGTTTGAACATTCTGATAAAGAGATTGAATTTTAGACCGGAGCACTGAATTGGTCTATAATGCTTTATAAGTATGGGGTGGGGGGCGTAACTTTGGTCAGCTATTACTCCCTAACCATGTATGGGAAAGTAAAGTGATTTCATTTCCTCAAATACCCGCCAAGTGCCCTATCGTTTGAATGTAAAGTTTGAACATTCTGATAAAGAGATTGAATTTTAGACCGGAGCACTGAATTGGTCTATAATGCTTTATCAGTATGGGGTGGGGGGCGTTACTTTGGTCAGCTATTACTCCCTAACCATGAATGAGACAGTAAAGTGATTTCATTTCCTCAAATACCCACCAAGTGCCCTATCGTTTGAATGTAAAGTTTGAACATTCTGATAAAGAGATTGAATTTTAGACCGGAGCACTGAATTGGTCTATAATGCTTTATCAGTATGGGGTGGGGGGCGTAACTTTGGTCAGCTATTACTCCCTAACCATGAATGAGAAAGTAAAGTGATTTCATTTCCTCAAATACCCGCCAAGTGCCCTATCGTTTGAATGTAAGGTTTGAACATTCTGATAAAGGGATTGAATTTTAGACCGGAGCACTGAATTGGTCTATAATGCTTTATAAGTATGGGGTGGGGGACGTAACTTTGGTCAGCTATTACTCCCTAACCATGAATGAGAAAGTAAAGTGATTTCATTTCCTCAAATACCCGCCAAGTGCCCTATCGTTTGAATGTAAAGTTTGAACATTCTGATAAAGAGATTGAATTTTAGACCGGAGCACTGAATTGGTCTATAATGCTTTATAAGTATGGGGTGGGGGGCTTAACTTTGGTCAGCTATTACTCCCTAACCATGAATGAGAAAGTAAAGTGATTTCATTTCCTCAGATACCCGCCAAGTGCCCTATCGTTTGAAGGTAAAGTTTGAACGTTCTGATAAAGAGATTGAATTTTAGACCGGAGCACTGAATTGGTCTATAATGCTTTATCAGTATGGGGTGGGGGGCGTTACTTTGGTCAGCTATTACTCCCTAACCATGAATGAGACAGTAAAGTGATTTCATTTCCTCAAATACCCACCAAGTGCCCTATCGTTTGAATGTAAAGTTTGAACATTCTGATAAAGAGATTAAATTTAAGACCGGAGCACTGAATTGGTCTATAATGCTTTATAAGTATGGGGTGGGGGGCGTAACTTTGGTCAGCTATTACTCCCTAACCATGAATGAGAAAGTAAAGTGATTTCATTTCCTCAAATACCCGCCAAGTGCCCTATCGTTTGAATGTAAAGTTTGAACATTCTGATAAAGAGATTGAATTTTAGACCGGAGCACTGAATTGGTCTATAATGCTTTATCAGTATGGGGTGGGGGGCGTAACTTTGGTCAGCTATTACTTCCTAACCATGATTGAGAAAGTAAAGTGATTTCATTTCCTCAAATACCCGCCAAGTGCCCTATCGTTTGAATGTAAAGTTTGAATATTCTGATAAAGAGATTGAATTTTAGACCGGAGCACTGAATTGGTCTATAAAGCTTTATAAGTATGGGGTGGGGGGGGGGCGTAATTTTGGTCAGCTATTACTCCCTAACCATGAATGAGAAAGTAAAGTGATTTCATTTCCTCAAATACCCACCAAGTGCCCTATCGTTTGAATGTAAAATTTGAACATTCTGATAAAGAGATTGAATTTTAGACCGGAGCACTGAATTGGTCTATAATGGTTTATCAGTATGGGGTGGGGGGCGTAACTTTGGTCAGCTATTACTCCCTAACCATGAATGAGAAAGTAAAGTGATTTCATTTCCTCAAATACCCGCCAAGTGCCCTATCGTTTGAATGTAAAGTTTGAACATTCTGATAAAGAGATTGAATTTTAGACCGGAGCACTGAATTGGTCTATAATGCTTTATAAGTATGGGGTGGGGGGCGTAACTTTGGTCAGCTATTACTCCCTAACCATGAATGAGAAAGTAAAGTGATTTCATTTCCTCAAATACCCGCCAAGTGCCCTATCGTTTGAATGTAAAGTTTGAACATTCTGATAAAGAGATTGAATTTTAGACCGGAGCACTGAATTGGTCTATAATGCTTTATAAGTATGGGGTGGGGGGGCGTAACTTTGGTCAGCTATTACTTCCTAACCATGAATGAGAAAGTAAAGTGATTTCATTTCCTCAAATACCCGCCAAGTGCCCTATCGTTTGAATGTAAGGTTTGAACATTCTGATAAAGAGATTGAATTTTAGACCGGAGCACTGAATTGGTCTATAATGCTTTATAAGTATGGGGTGGGGGGGGGAACTTTGGTCAGCTATTACTCCCTAACCATGAATGAGAAAGTAAAGTGATTTCATTTCCTCAAATACCCGCCAAGTGCCCTATCGTTTGAATGTAAAGTTTGAACATTCTGATAAAGAGATTGAATTTTAGACCGGAGCACTGAATTGGTCTATAATGCTTTATAAGTATGCGGTGTGGGGCGTAACTTTGGTCAGCTATTACTCCCTAACCATGAATGAGAAAGTAAAGTGATTTCAATTCCTCAAATACACGCCAAGTGCCCTATCGTTTGAATGTACAGTTTGAACATTCTGATAAAGAGATTGAATTTTAGACCGGAGCACTGAATTGGTCTATAATGCTTTATAAGTATGGGGTGGGGGCGTAACTTTGGTCAGCTATTACTTCCTAACCATGAATGAGAAAGTAAAGTGATTTCATTTCCTCAAATACCCGCCAAGTGCCCTATCGTTTGAATGTAAAGTTTGAACATTCTGATAAAGAGATTGAATTTTAGACCGGAGCACTGAATTGGTCTATAATGATTTATAAGTATGGGGTGGGGGGCGTAACTTTGGTCAGCTATTACTCCCTAACCATGAATGAGAAAGTAAAGTGATTTCATTTCCTCAAATACCCGCCAAGTGCCCTATCGTTTGAATGTAAAGTTTGAACATTCTGATAAAGAGATTGAATTTTAGACCGGAGCACTGAATTGGTCTATAATGCTTTATAAGTATGGGGTGGGGGGCGTAACTTTGGTCAGCTATTACTCCCTAACCATGAATGAGAAAGTAAAGTGATTTCATTTCCTCAAATACCCGCCAAGTGCCCTATCGTTTAAGTTGAAGTTTGAACATTCTGATAAAGAGATTGAATTTTAGACCGGAGCACTGAATTGGTCTATAATGCTTTATAAGTATGGGGTGGGGGGCGTAACTTTGGTCAGCTATTACTTCCTAACCATGAATGAGAAAGTAAAGTGATTTCATTTCCTCAAATACCCGCCAAGTGCCCAATCGTTTGAATGTAAAATTTGAAAGTTCTGATAAAAAGATTGAATTTTAGACCGGAGCACTGAATTGGTCTATAATGCTTTATAAGTATGGGGTGGGGGGGGGGCGTAACTTTGGTCAGCTATTACTCCCTAACCATGAATTAGAAAGTAAAGTGATTTCATTTCCTCAAATACCCGCCAAATGCCATATCGTTTGAATGTAAAGTTTGAACATTCTGATAAAGAGGTTGAATTTTAGACCGGAGCACTGAATTGGTCTATAATGCTTTATAAGTATGGGGTGGGGGCGTAACTTTGGTCAGCTATTACTCCCTAACCATGAATGAGAAAGTAAAGTGATTTCATTTCCTCAAATACCCGCCAAGTGCCCTATCGTTTGAATGTAAAGTTTGAACATTCTGATAAAGAGATTGAATTTTAGACCGGAGCACTGAATTGGTCTATTATGCTTTATAAGTATGGGGTTGGGGGCGTTACTTTGGTCAGCTATTACTTCCTAACCATGAATGAGAAAGTAAAGTGATTTCATTTCCTCAAATACCCGCCAAGTGCCCTATCGTTTGAATGTAAAGTTTGAACATTCTGATAAAGAGATTGAATTTTAGACCGGAGCACTGAATTGGTCTATAATGCTTTATAAGTATGGGGTGGGGGGCGTCACTTTGGTCAGCTATTACTTCCTAACCATGAATGAGAAAGTAAAGTGATTTCATTTCCTCAAATACCCGCCAAGTGCCCTATCGTTTGAATGTAAGGTTTGAACATTCTGATAAAGAGATTGAATTTTAGACCGGAGCACTGAATTGGTCTATAATGCTTTATAAGTATGGGGTGGGGGGCGTAACTTTGGTCAGCTATTTCTCCCTAACCATGAATGAGAAAGTAAAGTGATTTCATTTCCTCAAATACCCACCAAGTGCCCTATCGTTTGAATGTAAAGTTTGAACATTCTGATAAAGAGGTTGAATTTTAGACCGGAGCACTGAATTGGTCTATAATGCTTAATAAGTATGGGGTGGGGGGCGTAACTTTGGTCAGCTATTACTCCCTAACCATGAATGAGAAAGTAAAGTGATTTCATTTCCTCAAATACCCGCCAAGTGCCCAATCGTTTGAATATAAAATTTGAAAGTTCTGATAAAAAGATTGAATTTTAGACCGGAGCACTGAATTGGTCTATAATGCTTTATAAGTATGGGGTGGGGGGGGGGAACTTTGGTCAGCTATTACTCCCTAACCATGAATTAGAAAGTAAAGTGATTTCATTTCCTCAAATACCCGCCAAGTGCCATATCGTTTGAATGTAAAGTTTGAACATTCTGATAAAGAGGTTGAATTTTAGACCGGAGCACTGAATTGGTCTATAATGCTTTATAAGTATGGGATGGGGGCGTAACTTTGGTCAGCTATTACTCCCTAACCATGAATGAGAAAGTAAAGTGATTTCATTTCCTCAAATACCCGCCAAGTGCCCTATCGTTTGAATGTAAAGTTTGAACATTCTGATAAAGAGGTTGAATTTTAGACCGGAGCACTGAATTGGTCTATTATGCTTTATAAGTATGGGGTGGGGGGCGTCACTTTGGTCAGCTATTACTTCCTAACCATGAATGAGAAAGTAAAGTGATTTCATTTCCTCAAATACCCGCCAAGTGCCCTATCGTTTGAATGTAAAGTTTGAACATTCTGATAAAGAGATTGAATTTTAGACCGGAGCACTGAATTGCTCTATAATGCTTTATAAGTATGGGGTGGGGGGCGTCACTTTGGTCAGCTATTACTTCCTAACCATGAATGAGAAAGTAAAGTGATTTCATTTCCTCAAATACCCGCCAAGTGCCCTATCGTTTGAATGTAAAGTTTGAACATTCTGATAAAGAGATTGAATTTTAGACCGGAGCACTGAATTGGTCTATAATGCTTTATAAGTATGGGGTGGGGGGCGTAACTTTGGTCAGCTATTACTCCCTAGCCATGAATGAGAAAGTAAAGTGTTTTCATTTCCTCAAATACCCGCCAAGTGCCCTATCGTTTGAATGTAAAGTTTGAACGTTCTGATAAAGAGATTGAATTTTAGACCGGAGCACTGAATTGGTCTATAATGCTTTATAAGTATGGGGTGGGGGGCGTTACTTTGGTCAGCTATTACTCCCTAACCATGAATGAGAAAGTAAAGTGATTTCATTTTCTCAAATACCCGCCAAGTGCCCTATCGATTGAATGTAAAGTTTGAACATTCTGATAAAGAGATTAAATTTTAGACCGGAGCACTGAATTGGTCTATAATGCTTTATAAGTATGGGGTGGGGGGCGTAACTTTGGTCAGCTATTACTCCCTAACCATGAATGAGAAAGTAAAGTGATTTCATTTCCTCAAATACCCGCCAAGTGCCCTATCGTTTGAATGTAAAGTTTGAACATTCTGATAAAGAGATTGAATTTTAGACCGGAGCACTGAATTGGTCTATAATGCTTTATAAGTATGGGGTGGGGGGCGTAACTTTGGTCAGCTATTACTCCCTAACCATGAATGAGAAAGTAAAGTGATTTCATTTCCTCAAATACCCGCCAAGTGCGCAATCGTTTGAATGTAAAATTTGAAAGTTCTGATAAAAAGATTGAATTTTAGACCGGAGCACTGAATTGGTCTATAATGCTTTATAAGTATGGGGTGGGGGAGGGGAAATTTGGTCAGCTATTACTCCCTAACCATGAATTAGAAAGTAAAGTGATTTCATTTCCTCAAATACCCGCCAAGTGCCATATTGTTTGAATGTAAAGTTTGAACATTCTGATAAAGAGGTTGAATTTTAGACCGGAGCACTGAATTGGTCTATAATGCTTTATAAGTATGGGATGGGGGCGTAACTTTGGTCAGCCATTACTCCCTAACCATGAATGAGAAAGTAAAGTGATTTCATTTCCTCAAATACCCGCCAAGTGCCCTATCGTTTGAATGTAAAGTTTGAACATTCTGATAAAGAGATTCAATTTTAGACCGGAGCACTGAATTGGTCTATTATGCTTTATAAGTATGGGGTGGGGGGCGTAACTTTGGTCAGCTATTACTTCCTAACCATGAATGAGAAAGTAAAGTGATTTCATTTCCTCAAATACCCGCCAAGTGCCCTATCGTTTGAATGTAAAGTTTGAACATTCTGATAAAGAGATTGAATTTTAGACCGGAGCACTGAATTGGTCTATAATGCTTTATAAGTATGGGGTGGGGGGCGTTACTTTGGTCAGCTATTACTTCCTAACCATGAATGAGAAAGTAAAGTGATTTCATTTCCTCAAATACCCGCCAAGTGCCCTATCGTTTGAATGTAAAGTTTGAACATTCTGATAAAGAGATTGAATTTTAGACCGGAGCACTGAATTGGTCTATAATGCTTTATAAGTATGGGGTGGGGGGCGTAACTTTGGTCAGCTATTACTCCCTAACCATGAATGAGAAAGTAAAGTGATTTCATTTCCTCAAATACCCGCCAAGTGCCCTATCGTTTGAATGTAAAGTTTGAACATTCTGATAAAGAGATTGAATTTTAGACCGGAGCACTGAATTGGTCTATAATGCTTTATAAGTATGGGGTGGGGGGGCGTAACTTTGGTCAGCTATTACTTCCTAACCATGAATGAGAAAGTAAAGTGATTTCATTTCCTCAAATACCCGCCAAGTGCCCTATCGTTTGAATGTAAGGTTTGAACATTCTGATAAAGAGATTGAATTTTAGACCGGAGCACTGAATTGGTCTATAATGCTTTATAAGTATGGGGTGGGGGGGGGAACTTTGGTCAGCTATTACTCCCTAACCATGAATGAGAAAGTAAAGTGATTTCATTTCCTCAAATACCCGCCAAGTGCCCTATCGTTTGAATGTAAAGTTTGAACATTCTGATAAAGAGATTGAATTTTAGACCGGAGCACTGAATTGGTCTATAATGCTTTATAAGTATGCGGTGTGGGGCGTAACTTTGGTCAGCTATTACTCCCTAACCATGAATGAGAAAGTAAAGTGATTTCAATTCCTCAAATACACGCCAAGTGCCCTATCGTTTGAATGTACAGTTTGAACATTCTGATAAAGAGATTGAATTTTAGACCGGAGCACTGAATTGGTCTATAATGCTTTATAAGTATGGGGTGGGGGCGTAACTTTGGTCAGCTATTACTTCCTAACCATGAATGAGAAAGTAAAGTGATTTCATTTCCTCAAATACCCGCCAAGTGCCCTATCGTTTGAATGTAAAGTTTGAACATTCTGATAAAGAGATTGAATTTTAGACCGGAGCACTGAATTGGTCTATAATGATTTATAAGTATGGGGTGGGGGGCGTAACTTTGGTCAGCTATTACTCCCTAACCATGAATGAGAAAGTAAAGTGATTTCATTTCCTCAAATACCCGCCAAGTGCCCTATCGTTTGAATGTAAAGTTTGAACATTCTGATAAAGAGATTGAATTTTAGACCGGAGCACTGAATTGGTCTATAATGCTTTATAAGTATGGGGTGGGGGGCGTAACTTTGGTCAGCTATTACTCCCTAACCATGAATGAGAAAGTAAAGTGATTTCATTTCCTCAAATACCCGCCAAGTGCCCTATCGTTTAAATTGAAGTTTGAACATTCTGATAAAGAGATTGAATTTTAGACCGGAGCACTGAATTGGTCTATAATGCTTTATAAGTATGGGGTGGGGGGCGTAACTTTGGTCAGCTATTACTTCCTAACCATGAATGAGAAAGTAAAGTGATTTCATTTCCTCAAATACCCGCCAAGTGCCCAATCGTTTGAATGTAAAATTTGAAAGTTCTGATAAAGAGATTGAATTTTAGACCGGAGCACTGAATTGGTCTATAATGCTTTATAAGTATGGGGTGGGGGGGGGGCGTAACTTTGGTCAGCTATTACTCCCTAACCATGAATTAGAAAGTAAAGTGATTTCATTTCCTCAAATACCCGCCAAATGCCATATCGTTTGAATGTAAAGTTTGAACATTCTGATAAAGAGGTTGAATTTTAGACCGGAGCACTGAATTGGTCTATAATGCTTTATAAGTATGGGGTGGGGGCGTAACTTTGGTCAGCTATTACTCCCTAACCATGAATGAGAAAGTAAAGTGATTTCATTTCCTCAAATACCCGCCAAGTGCCCTATCGTTTGAATGTAAAGTTTGAACATTCTGATAAAGAGATTGAATTTTAGACCGGAGCACTGAATTGGTCTATTATGCTTTATAAGTATGGGGTTGGGGGCGTTACTTTGGTCAGCTATTACTTCCTAACCATGAATGAGAAAGTAAAGTGATTTCATTTCCTCAAATACCCGCCAAGTGCCCTATCGTTTGAATGTAAAGTTTGAACATTCTGATTAAGAGATTGAATTTTAGACCGGAGCACTGAATTGGTCTATAATGCTTTATAAGTATGGGGTGGGGGGCGTCACTTTGGTCAGCTATTACTTCCTAACCATGAATGAGAAAGTAAAGTGATTTCATTTCCTCAAATACCCGCCAAGTGCCCTATCGTTTGAATGTAAAGTTTGAACGTTCTGATAAAGAGATTGAATTTTAGACCGGAGCACTGAATTGGTCTATAATGCTTTATAAGTATGGGGTGGGGGGCGTAACTTTGGTCAGCTATTTCTCCCTAACCATGAATGAGAAAGTAAAGTGATTTCATTTCCTCAAATACCCGCCAAGTGCCCTATCGTTTGAATGTAAAGTTTGAACATTCTGATAAAGAGATTGAATTTTAGACCGGAGCACTGAATTGGTCTATAATGCTTTATAAGTATGGGGTGGGGGGCGTAACTTTGGTCAGCTATTACTCCCTAACCATGAATGAGAAAGTAAAGTGATTTCATTTCCTCAAATACCCGCCAAGTGCCCTATCGTTTGAATGTAAAGTTTGAACATTCTGATAAAGAGATTGAATTTTAGACCGGAGCACTGAATTGGTCTATAATGATTTATAAGTATGGGGTGGGGGGCGTAACTTTGGTCAGCTATTACTCCCTAACCATGAATGAGAAAGTAAAGTGATTTCATTTCCTCAAATACCCGCCAAGTGCCCTATCGTTTGAATGTAAAGTTTGAACATTCTGATAAAGAGATTGAATTTTAGACCGGAGCACTGAATTGGTCTATAATGCTTTATAAGTATGGGGTGGGGGGCGTAACTTTGGTCAGCTATTACTCCCTAACCATGAATGAGAAAGTAAAGTGATTTCATTTCCTCAAATACCCGCCAAGTGCCCTATCGTTTGAATGTAAAGTTTGAACATTCTGATAAAGAGATTGAATTTTAGACCGGAGCACTGAATTGGTCTATAATGCTTTATAAGTATGGGGTGGGGGGCGTAACTTTGGTCAGCTATTACTCCCTAACCATGAATGAGAAATTAAAGTGATTTCATTTCCTGAAATACCCGCCAAGTGCCCTATCGTTTGAATGTAAAGTTTGAACATTCTGATAAAGAGATTGAATTTTAGACCGGAGCACTGAATTGGTCTATAATGCTTTATAAGTATGGGGTGGGGGGGGCGTAACTTTGGTCAGCTATTACTCCCTAACCATGAATGAGAAAGTAAAGTGATTTCATTTCCTCAAATACCCGCCAAGTGCCCTATCGTTTGAATGTAAAATTTTAACATTCTGATAAAGAGATTGAATTTTAGACCGGAGCACTGAATTGGTCTATAATGCTTTATAAGTATGGGGTGGGGGCGTAACTTTGGTCAGCTATTACTCCCTAACCATGAATGAGAAAGTAAAGTGATTTCATTTCCTCAAATACCCGCCAAGTGCCCTATCGTTTGAATGTAAAGTTTGAACATTCTGATAAAGAGATTGAATTTTAGACCGGAGCACTGAATTGGTCTATAATGCTTTATAAGTATGGGGTGGGGGGCGTAACTTTGGTCAGCTATTACTCCCTAACCATGAATGAGAAAGTAAAGTGATTTCATTTCCTCAAATACCCGCCAAGTGCCCTATCGTTTGAATGTAAAGTTTGAACATTCTGATAAAGAGATTGAATTTTAGACCGGAGCACTGAATTGGTCTATAATGCTTTATCAGTATGGGGTGGGGGGCGTTACTTTGGTCAGCTATTACTCCCTAACCATGAATGAGACAGTAAAGTGATTTCATTTCCTCAAATACCCACCAAGTGCCCTATCGTTTGAATGTAAAGTTTGAACATTCTGATAAAGAGATTGAATTTTAGACCGGAGCACTGAATTGGTCTATAATGCTTTATAAGTATGGGGTGGGGGGCGTAACTTTGGTCAGCTATTACTTCCTAACCATGAATGAGAAAGTAAAGTGATTTCATTTCCTCAAATACCCGCCAAGTGCCCTATCGTTTGAATGTAAAGTTTGAACATTCTGATAAAGAGATTGAATTTTAGACCGGAGCACTGAATTGGTCTATAATGCTTTATAAGTATGGGGTGGGGGGAGGCGTAACTTTGGTCAGCTATTACTCCCTAACCATGAATGAGAAAGTAAAGTGATTTCATTTCCTCAAATACCCGCCAAGTGCCCTATCGTTTGAATGTAAAGTTTGAACATTCTGATAAAGAGATTGAATTTTAGACCGGAGCACTGAATTGGTCTATAATGCTTTATAAGTATGGGGTGGGGGGGCGTAACTTTGGTCAGCTATTACTTCCTAACCATGAATGAGAAAGTAAAGTGATTTCATTTCCTCAAATACCCGCCAAGTGCCCTATCGTTTGAATGTAAAGTTTGAACATTCTGATAAAGAGATTGAATTTTAGACCGGAGCACTGAATTGGTCTATAATGCTTTATAAGTATGGGGTGGGGGGCGTAACTTTGGTCAGCTATTACTCCCTAACCATGAATGAGAAAGTAAAGTGATTTCATTTCCTCAAATACCCGCCAAGTGCCCTATCGTTTGAATGTAAAGTTTGAACATTCTGATAAAGAGATTGAATTTTAGACCGGAGCACTGAATTGGTCTATAATGCTTTATAAGTATGGGGTGGGGGGGCGTACCTTTGGTCAGCTATTACTTCCTAACCATGAATGAGAAAGTAAAGTGATTTCATTTCCTCAAATACCCGCCAAGTGCCCTATCGTTTGAATGTAAAGTTTGAACATTCTGATAAAGAGATTGAATTTTAGACCGGAGCACTGAATTGGTCTATAATGCTTTATAAGTATGGGGTGGGGGGCGTAACTTTGGTCAGCTATTACTCCCTAACCATGTATGGGAAAGTAAAGTGATTTCATTTCCTCAAATACCCGCCAAGTGCCCTATCGTTTGAATGTAAAGTTTGAACATTCTGATAAAGAGATTGAATTTTAGACCGGAGCACTGAATTGGTCTATAATGCTTTATCAGTATGGGGTGGGGGGCGTTACTTTGGTCAGCTATTACTCCCTAACCATGAATGAGACAGTAAAGTGATTTCATTTCCTCAAATACCCACCAAGTGCCCTATCGTTTGAATGTAAAGTTTGAACATTCTGATAAACTGATTGAATTTTAGACCGGAGCACTGAATTGGTCTATAATGCTTTATCAGTATGGGGTGGGGGGCGTAACTTTGGTCAGCTATTACTCCCTAACCATGAATGAGAAAGTAAAGTGATTTCATTTCCTCAAATACCCGCCAAGTGCCCTATCGTTTGAATGTAAGGTTTGAACATTCTGATAAAGGGATTGAATTTTAGACCGGAGCACTGAATTGGTCTATAATGCTTTATAAGTATGGGGTGGGGGACGTAACTTTGGTCAGCTATTACTCCCTAACCATGAATGAGAAAGTAAAGTGATTTCATTTCCTCAAATACCCGCCAAGTGCCCTATCGTTTGAATGTAAAGTTTGAACATTCTGATAAAGAGATTGAATTTTAGACCGGAGCACTGAATTGGTCTATAATGCTTTATAAGTATGGGGTGGGGGGCTTAACTTTGGTCAGCTATTACTCCCTAACCATGAATGAGAAAGTAAAGTGATTTCATTTCCTCAGATACCCGCCAAGTGCCCTATCGTTTGAAGGTAAAGTTTGAACGTTCTGATAAAGAGATTGAATTTTAGACCGGAGCACTGAATTGGTCTATAATGCTTTATCAGTATGGGGTGGGGGGCGTTACTTTGGTCAGCTATTACTCCCTAACCATGAATGAGACAGTAAAGTGATTTCATTTCCTCAAATACCCACCAAGTGCCCTATCGTTTGAATGTAAAGTTTGAACATTCTGATAAAGAGATTAAATTTAAGACCGGAGCACTGAATTGGTCTATAATGCTTTATAAGTATGGGGTGGGGGGCGTAACTTTGGTCAGCTATTACTCCCTAACCATGAATGAGAAAGTAAAGTGATTTCATTTCCTCAAATACCCGCCAAGTGCCCTATCGTTTGAATGTAAAGTTTGAACATTCTGATAAAGAGATTGAATTTTAGACCGGAGCACTGAATTGGTCTATAATGCTTTATCAGTATGGGGTGGGGGGCGTAACTTTGGTCAGCTATTACTTCCTAACCATGATTGAGAAAGTAAAGTGATTTCATTTCCTCAAATACCCGCCAAGTGCCCTATCGTTTGAATGTAAAGTTTGAATATTCTGATAAAGAGATTGAATTTTAGACCGGAGCACTGAATTGGTCTATAAAGCTTTATAAGTATGGGGTGGGGTGGGGCGTAATTTTGGTCAGCTATTACTCCCTAACCATGAATGAGAAAGTAAAGTGATTTCATTTCCTCAAATACCCACCAAGTGCCCTATCGTTTGAATGTAAAATTTGAACATTCTGATAAAGAGATTGAATTTTAGACCGGAGCACTGAATTGGTCTATAATGGTTTATCAGTATGGGGTGGGGGGCGTAACTTTGGTCAGCTATTACTCCCTAACCATGAATGAGAAAGTAAAGTGATTTCATTTCCTCAAATACCCGCCAAGTGCCCTATCGTTTGAATGTAAAGTTTGAACATTCTGATAAAGAGATTGAATTTTAGACCGGAGCACTGAATTGGTCTATAATGCTTTATAAGTATGGGGTGGGGGGCGTAACTTTGGTCAGCTATTACTCCCTAACCATGAATGAGAAAGTAAAGTGATTTCATTTCCTCAAATACCCGCCAAGTGCCCTATCGTTTGAATGTAAAGTTTGAACATTCTGATAAAGAGATTGAATTTTAGACCGGAGCACTGAATTGGTCTATAATGCTTTATAAGTATGGGGTGGGGGGGCGTAACTTTGGTCAGCTATTACTTCCTAACCATGAATGAGAAAGTAAAGTGATTTCATTTCCTCAAATACCCGCCAAGTGCCCTATCGTTTGAATGTAAGGTTTGAACATTCTGATAAAGAGATTGAATTTTAGACCGGAGCACTGAATTGGTCTATAATGCTTTATAAGTATGGGGTGGGGGGGGGAACTTTGGTCAGCTATTACTCCCTAACCATGAATGAGAAAGTAAAGTGATTTCATTTCCTCAAATACCCGCCAAGTGCCCTATCGTTTGAATGTAAAGTTTGAACATTCTGATAAAGAGATTGAATTTTAGACCGGAGCACTGAATTGGTCTATAATGCTTTATAAGTATGCGGTGTGGGGCGTAACTTTGGTCAGCTATTACTCCCTAACCATGAATGAGAAAGTAAAGTGATTTCAATTCCTCAAATACACGCCAAGTGCCCTATCGTTTGAATGTACAGTTTGAACATTCTGATAAAGAGATTGAATTTTAGACCGGAGCACTGAATTGGTCTATAATGCTTTATAAGTATGGGGTGGGGGCGTAACTTTGGTCAGCTATTACTTCCTAACCATGAATGAGAAAGTAAAGTGATTTCATTTCCTCAAATACCCGCCAAGTGCCCTATCGTTTGAATGTAAAGTTTGAACATTCTGATAAAGAGATTGAATTTTAGACCGGAGCACTGAATTGGTCTATAATGATTTATAAGTATGGGGTGGGGGGCGTAACTTTGGTCAGCTATTACTCCCTAACCATGAATGAGAAAGTAAAGTGATTTCATTTCCTCAAATACCCGCCAAGTGCCCTATCGTTTGAATGTAAAGTTTGAACATTCTGATAAAGAGATTGAATTTTAGACCGGAGCACTGAATTGGTCTATAATGCTTTATAAGTATGGGGTGGGGGGCGTAACTTTGGTCAGCTATTACTCCCTAACCATGAATGAGAAAGTAAAGTGATTTCATTTCCTCAAATACCCGCCAAGTGCCCTATCGTTTAAGTTGAAGTTTGAACATTCTGATAAAGAGATTGAATTTTAGACCGGAGCACTGAATTGGTCTATAATGCTTTATAAGTATGGGGTGGGGGGCGTAACTTTGGTCAGCTATTACTTCCTAACCATGAATGAGAAAGTAAAGTGATTTCATTTCCTCAAATACCCGCCAAGTGCCCAATCGTTTGAATGTAAAATTTGAAAGTTCTGATAAAAAGATTGAATTTTAGACCGGAGCACTGAATTGGTCTATAATGCTTTATAAGTATGGGGTGGGGGGGGGGCGTAACTTTGGTCAGCTATTACTCCCTAACCATGAATTAGAAAGTAAAGTGATTTCATTTCCTCAAATACCCGCCAAATGCCATATCGTTTGAATGTAAAGTTTGAACATTCTGATAAAGAGGTTGAATTTTAGACCGGAGCACTGAATTGGTCTATAATGCTTTATAAGTATGGGGTGGGGGCGTAACTTTGGTCAGCTATTACTCCCTAACCATGAATGAGAAAGTAAAGTGATTTCATTTCCTCAAATACCCGCCAAGTGCCCTATCGTTTGAATGTAAAGTTTGAACATTCTGATAAAGAGATTGAATTTTAGACCGGAGCACTGAATTGGTCTATTATGCTTTATAAGTATGGGGTTGGGGGCGTTACTTTGGTCAGCTATTACTTCCTAACCATGAATGAGAAAGTAAAGTGATTTCATTTCCTCAAATACCCGCCAAGTGCCCTATCGTTTGAATGTAAAGTTTGAACATTCTGATAAAGAGATTGAATTTTAGACCGGAGCACTGAATTGGTCTATAATGCTTTATAAGTATGGGGTGGGGGGCGTCACTTTGGTCAGCTATTACTTCCTAACCATGAATGAGAAAGTAAAGTGATTTCATTTCCTCAAATACCCGCCAAGTGCCCTATCGTTTGAATGTAAGGTTTGAACATTCTGATAAAGAGATTGAATTTTAGACCGGAGCACTGAATTGGTCTATAATGCTTTATAAGTATGGGGTGGGGGGCGTAACTTTGGTCAGCTATTTCTCCCTAACCATGAATGAGAAAGTAAAGTGATTTCATTTCCTCAAATACCCACCAAGTGCCCTATCGTTTGAATGTAAAGTTTGAACATTCTGATAAAGAGGTTGAATTTTAGACCGGAGCACTGAATTGGTCTATAATGCTTAATAAGTATGGGGTGGGGGGCGTAACTTTGGTCAGCTATTACTCCCTAACCATGAATGAGAAAGTAAAGTGATTTCATTTCCTCAAATACCCGCCAAGTGCCCAATCGTTTGAATATAAAATTTGAAAGTTCTGATAAAAAGATTGAATTTTAGACCGGAGCACTGAATTGGTCTATAATGCTTTATAAGTATGGGGTGGGGGGGGGGAACTTTGGTCAGCTATTACTCCCTAACCATGAATTAGAAAGTAAAGTGATTTCATTTCCTCAAATACCCGCCAAGTGCCATATCGTTTGAATGTAAAGTTTGAACATTCTGATAAAGAGGTTGAATTTTAGACCGGAGCACTGAATTGGTCTATAATGCTTTATAAGTATGGGATGGGGGCGTAACTTTGGTCAGCTATTACTCCCTAACCATGAATGAGAAAGTAAAGTGATTTCATTTCCTCAAATACCCGCCAAGTGCCCTATCGTTTGAATGTAAAGTTTGAACATTCTGATAAAGAGGTTGAATTTTAGACCGGAGCACTGAATTGGTCTATTATGCTTTATAAGTATGGGGTGGGGGGCGTCACTTTGGTCAGCTATTACTTCCTAACCATGAATGAGAAAGTAAAGTGATTTCATTTCCTCAAATACCCGCCAAGTGCCCTATCGTTTGAATGTAAAGTTTGAACATTCTGATAAAGAGATTGAATTTTAGACCGGAGCACTGAATTGCTCTATAATGCTTTATAAGTATGGGGTGGGGGGCGTCACTTTGGTCAGCTATTACTTCCTAACCATGAATGAGAAAGTAAAGTGATTTCATTTCCTCAAATACCCGCCAAGTGCCCTATCGTTTGAATGTAAAGTTTGAACATTCTGATAAAGAGATTGAATTTTAGACCGGAGCACTGAATTGGTCTATAATGCTTTATAAGTATGGGGTGGGGGGCGTAACTTTGGTCAGCTATTACTCCCTAGCCATGAATGAGAAAGTAAAGTGATTTCATTTCCTCAAATACCCGCCAAGTGCCCTATCGTTTGAATGTAAAGTTTGAACGTTCTGATAAAGAGATTGAATTTTAGACCGGAGCACTGAATTGGTCTATAATGCTTTATAAGTATGGGGTGGGGGGCGTTACTTTGGTCAGCTATTACTCCCTAACCATGAATGAGAAAGTAAAGTGATTTCATTTTCTCAAATACCCGCCAAGTGCCCTATCGATTGAATGTAAAGTTTGAACATTCTGATAAAGAGATTAAATTTTAGACCGGAGCACTGAATTGGTCTATAATGCTTTATAAGTATGGGGTGGGGGGCGTAACTTTGGTCAGCTATTACTTCCTAACCATGAATGAGAAAGTAAAGTGATTTCATTTCCTCAAATACCCGCCAAGTGCCCTATCGTTTGAATGTAAAGTTTGAACATTCTGATAAAGAGATTGAATTTTAGACCGGAGCACTGAATTGGTCTATAATGCTTTATAAGTATGGGGTGGGGGGCGTAACTTTGGTCAGCTATTACTCCCTAACCATGAATGAGAAAGTAAAGTGATTTCATTTCCTCAAATACCCGCCAAGTGCGCAATCGTTTGAATGTAAAATTTGAAAGTTCTGATAAAAAGATTGAATTTTAGACCGGAGCACTGAATTGGTCTATAATGCTTTATAAGTATGGGGTGGGGGAGGGGAAATTTGGTCAGCTATTACTCCCTAACCATGAATTAGAAAGTAAAGTGATTTCATTTCCTCAAATACCCGCCAAGTGCCATATCGTTTGAATGTAAAGTTTGAACATTCTGATAAAGAGGTTGAATTTTAGACCGGAGCACTGAATTGGTCTATAATGCTTTATAAGTATGGGATGGGGGCGTAACTTTGGTCAGCCATTACTCCCTAACCATGAATGAGAAAGTAAAGTGATTTCATTTCCTCAAATACCCGCCAAGTGCCCTATCGTTTGAATGTAAAGTTTGAACATTCTGATAAAGAGATTAAATTTTAGACCGGAGCACTGAATTGGTCTATTATGCTTTATAAGTATGGGGTGGGGGGCGTAACTTTGGTCAGCTATTACTTCCTAACCATGAATGAGAAAGTAAAGTGATTTCATTTCCTCAAATACCCGCCAAGTGCCCTATCGTTTGAATGTAAAGTTTGAACATTCTGATAAAGAGATTGAATTTTAGACCGGAGCACTGAATTGGTCTATAATGCTTTATAAGTATGGGGTGGGGGGCGTTACTTTGGTCAGCTATTACTTCCTAACCATGAATGAGAAAGTAAAGTGATTTCATTTCCTCAAATACCCGCCAAGTGCCCTATCGTTTGAATATAAAGTTTGAACATTCTGATAAAGAGATTGAATTTTAGACCGGAGCACTGAATTGGTCTATAATGCTTTATAAGTATGGGGTGGGGGGCGTAACTTTGGTCAGCTATTACTCCCTAACCATGAATGAGAAAGTAAAGTGATTTCATTTCCTCAAATACCCGCCAAGTGCCCTATCGTTTGAATGTAAAGTTTGAACATTCTGATAAAGAGATTGAATTTTAGACCGGAGCACTGAATTGGTCTATAATGCTTTATAAGTATGGGGTGGGGGGGCGTAACTTTGGTCAGCTATTACTTCCTAACCATGAATGAGAAAGTAAAGTGATTTCATTTCCTCAAATACCCGCCAAGTGCCCTATCGTTTGAATGTAAGGTTTGAACATTCTGATAAAGAGATTGAATTTTAGACCGGAGCACTGAATTGGTCTATAATGCTTTATAAGTATGGGGTGGGGGGGGGAACTTTGGTCAGCTATTACTCCCTAACCATGAATGAGAAAGTAAAGTGATTTCATTTCCTCAAATACCCGCCAAGTGCCCTATCGTTTGAATGTAAAGTTTGAACATTCTGATAAAGAGATTGAATTTTAGACCGGAGCACTGAATTGGTCTATAATGCTTTATAAGTATGCGGTGTGGGGCGTAACTTTGGTCAGCTATTACTCCCTAACCATGAATGAGAAAGTAAAGTGATTTCAATTCCTCAAATACACGCCAAGTGCCCTATCGTTTGAATGTACAGTTTGAACATTCTGATAAAGAGATTGAATTTTAGACCGGAGCACTGAATTGGTCTATAATGCTTTATAAGTATGGGGTGGGGGCGTAACTTTGGTCAGCTATTACTTCCTAACCATGAATGAGAAAGTAAAGTGATTTCATTTCCTCAAATACCCGCCAAGTGCCCTATCGTTTGAATGTAAAGTTTGAACATTCTGATAAAGAGATTGAATTTTAGACCGGAGCACTGAATTGGTCTATAATGATTTATAAGTATGGGGTGGGGGGCGTAACTTTGGTCAGCTATTACTCCCTAACCATGAATGAGAAAGTAAAGTGATTTCATTTCCTCAAATACCCGCCAAGTGCCCTATCGTTTGAATGTAAAGTTTGAACATTCTGATAAAGAGATTGAATTTTAGACCGGAGCACTGAATTGGTCTATAATGCTTTATAAGTATGGGGTGGGGGGCGTAACTTTGGTCAGCTATTACTCCCTAACCATGAATGAGAAAGTAAAGTGATTTCATTTCCTCAAATACCCGCCAAGTGCCCTATCGTTTAAATTGAAGTTTGAACATTCTGATAAAGAGATTGAATTTTAGACCGGAGCACTGAATTGGTCTATAATGCTTTATAAGTATGGGGTGGGGGGCGTAACTTTGGTCAGCTATTACTTCCTAACCATGAATGAGAAAGTAAAGTGATTTCATTTCCTCAAATACCCGCCAAGTGCCCAATCGTTTGAATGTAAAATTTGAAAGTTCTGATAAAGAGATTGAATTTTAGACCGGAGCACTGAATTGGTCTATAATGCTTTATAAGTATGGGGTGGGGGGGGGGGCGTAACTTTGGTCAGCTATTACTCCCTAACCATGAATTAGAAAGTAAAGTGATTTCATTTCCTCAAATACCCGCCAAATGCCATATCGTTTGAATGTAAAGTTTGAACATTCTGATAAAGAGGTTGAATTTTAGACCGGAGCACTGAATTGGTCTATAATGCTTTATAAGTATGGGGTGGGGGCGTAACTTTGGTCAGCTATTACTCCCTAACCATGAATGAGAAAGTAAAGTGATTTCATTTCCTCAAATACCCGCCAAGTGCCCTATCGTTTGAATGTAAAGTTTGAACATTCTGATAAAGAGATTGAATTTTAGACCGGAGCACTGAATTGGTCTATTATGCTTTATAAGTATGGGGTTGGGGGCGTTACTTTGGTCAGCTATTACTTCCTAACCATGAATGAGAAAGTAAAGTGATTTCATTTCCTCAAATACCCGCCAAGTGCCCTATCGTTTGAATGTAAAGTTTGAACATTCTGATTAAGAGATTGAATTTTAGACCGGAGCACTGAATTGGTCTATAATGCTTTATAAGTATGGGGTGGGGGGCGTCACTTTGGTCAGCTATTACTTCCTAACCATGAATGAGAAAGTAAAGTGATTTCATTTCCTCAAATACCCGCCAAGTGCCCTATCGTTTGAATGTAAAGTTTGAACGTTCTGATAAAGAGATTGAATTTTAGACCGGAGCACTGAATTGGTCTATAATGCTTTATAAGTATGGGGTGGGGGGCGTAACTTTGGTCAGCTATTTCTCCCTAACCATGAATGAGAAAGTAAAGTGATTTCATTTCCTCAAATACCCACCAAGTGCCCTATCGTTTGAATGTAAAGTTTGAACATTCTGATAAAGAGGTTGAATTTTAGATCGGAGCACTGAATTGGTCTATAATGCTTAATAAGTATGGGGTGGGGGGCGTAACTTTGGTCAGCTATTACTCCCTAACCATGAATGAGAAAGTAAAGTGATTTCATTTCCTCAAATACCCGCCAAGTGCCCTATCGTTTGAATGTAAAGTTTGAACATTCTGATAAAGAGATTGAATTTTAGACCGGAGCACTGAATTGGTCTATAATGCTTTATAAGTATGCGGTGGGGGGCGTAACTTTGGTCAGCTATTACTCCCTAACCATGAATGAGAAAGTAAAGTGATTTCATTTCCTCAAATACCCGCCAAGTGCCCTATCGTTTGAATGTAAAGTTTGAACATTCTGATAAAGAGATTGAATTTTAGACCGGAGCACTGAATTGGTCTATAATGCTTTATAAGTATGGGGTGGGGGGCGTAACTTTGGTCAGCTATTACTCCCTAACCATGAATGAGAAAGTAAAGTGATTTCATTTCCTCAAATACCCGCCAAGTGCCCAATCGTTTGAATATAAAATTTGAAAGTTCTGATAAAAAGATTGAATTTTAGACCGGAGCACTGAATTGGTCTATAATGCTTTATAAGTATGGGGTGGGGGGGGGGAACTTTGGTCAGCTATTACTCCCTAACCATGAATTAGAAAGTAAAGTGATTTCATTTCCTCAAATACCCGCCAAGTGCCATATCGTTTGAATGTAAAGTTTGAACATTCTGATAAAGAGGTTGAATTTTAGACCGGAGCACTGAATTGGTCTATAATGCTTTATAAGTATGGGATGGGGGCGTAACTTTGGTCAGCTATTACTCCCTAACCATGAATGAGAAAGTAAAGTGATTTCATTTCCTCAAATACCCGCCAAGTGCCCTATCGTTTGAATGTAAAGTTTGAACATTCTGATAAAGAGGTTGAATTTTAGACCGGAGCACTGAATTGGTCTATTATGCTTTATAAGTATGGGGTGGGGGGCGTCACTTTGGTCAGCTATTACTTCCTAACCATGAATGAGAAAGTAAAGTGATTTCATTTCCTCAAATACCCGCCAAGTGCCCTATCGTTTGAATGTAAAGTTTGAACATTCTGATAAAGAGATTGAATTTTAGACCGGAGCACTGAATTGCTCTATAATGCTTTATAAGTATGGGGTGGGGGGCGTCACTTTGGTCAGCTATTACTTCCTAACCATGAATGAGAAAGTAAAGTGATTTCATTTCCTCAAATACCCGCCAAGTGCCCTATCGTTTGAATGTAAAGTTTGAACATTCTGATAAAGAGATTGAATTTTAGACCGGAGCACTGAATTGGTCTATAATGCTTTATAAGTATGGGGTGGGGGGCGTAACTTTGGTCAGCTATTACTCCCTAACCATGAATGAGAAAGTAAAGTGATTTCATTTCCTCAAATACCCGCCAAGTGCCCTATCGTTTGAATGTAAAGTTTGAACGTTCTGATAAAGAGATTGAATTTTAGACCGGAGCACTGAATTGGTCTATAATGCTTTATAAGTATGGGGTGGGGGGCGTAACTTTGGTCAGCTATTACTTCCTAACCATGAATGAGAAAGTAAAGTGATTTCATTTTCTCAAATACCCGCCAAGTGCCCTATCGATTGAATGTAAAGTTTGAACATTCTGATAAAGAGATTAAATTTTAGACCGGAGCACTGAATTGGTCTATAATGCTTTATAAGTATGGGGTGGGGGGCGTAACTTTGGTCAGCTATTACTTCCTAACCATGAATGAGAAAGTAAAGTGATTTCATTTCCTCAAATACCCGCCAAGTGCCCTATCGTTTGAATGTAAAGTTTGAACATTCTGATAAAGAGATTGAATTTTAGACCGGAGCACTGAATTGGTCTATAATGCTTTATAAGTATGGGGTGGGGGGCGTAACTTTGGTCAGCTATTACTCCCTAACCATGAATGAGAAAGTAAAGTGATTTCATTTCCTCAAATACCCGCCAAGTGCCCAATCGTTTGAATGTAAAATTTGAAAGTTCTGATAAAAAGATTGAATTTTAGACCGGAGCACTGAATTGGTCTATAATGCTTTATAAGTATGGGGTGGGGGAGGGGAAATTTGGTCAGCTATTACTCCCTAACCATGAATTAGAAAGTAAAGTGATTTCATTTCCTCAAATACCCGCCAAGTGCCCTATCGTTTGAATGTAAAGTTTGAACATTCTGATAAAGAGGTTGAATTTTAGACCGGAGCACTGAATTGGTCTATAATGCTTTATAAGTATGGGATGGGGGCGTAACTTTGGTCAGCTATTACTCCCTAACCATGAATGAGAAAGTAAAGTGATTTCATTTCCTCAAATACCCGCCAAGTGCCCTATCGTTTGAATGTAAAGTTTGAACATTCTGATAAAGAGATTAAATTTTAGACCGGAGCACTGAATTGGTCTATTATGCTTTATAAGTATGGGGTGGGGGGCGTAACTTTGGTCAGCTATTACTTCCTAACCATGAATGAGAAAGTAAAGTGATTTCATTTCCTCAAATACCCGCCAAGTGCCCTATCGTTTGAATGTAAAGTTTGAACATTCTGATAAAGAGATTGAATTTTATACCGGAGCACTGAATTGGTCTATAATGCTTTATAAGTATGGGGTGGGGGGCGTTACTTTGGTCAGCTATTACTTCCTAACCATGAATGAGAAAGTAAAGTGATTTCATTTCCTCAAATACCCGCCAAGTGCCCTATCGTTTGAATGTAAAGTTTGAACATTCTGATAAAGAGATTGAATTTTAGACCGGAGCACTGAATTGGTCTATAATGCTTTATAAGTATGGGGTGGGGGGCGTAACTTTGGTCAGCTATTACTCCCTAACCATGAATGAGAAAGTAAAGTGATTTCATTTCCTCAAATACCCGCCAAGTGCCCTATCGTTTGAATGTAAAGTTTGAACGTTCTGATAAAGAGATTGAATTTTAGACCGGAGCACTGAATTGGTCTATAATGCTTTATAAGTATGGGGTGGGGGGCGTAACTTTGGTCAGCTATTACTTCCTAACCATGAATGAGAAAGTAAAGTGATTTCATTTTCTCAAATACCCGCCAAGTGCCCTATCGTTTGAATGTAAAGTTTGAACATTCTGATAAAGAGATTAAATTTTAGACCGGAGCACTGAATTGGTCTATAATGCTTTATAAGTATGGGGTGGGGGGCGTAACTTTGGTCAGCTATTACTTCCTAACCATGAATGAGAAAGTAAAGTGATTTCATTTCCTCAAATACCCGCCAAGTGCCCTATCGTTTGAATGTAAAGTTTGAACATTCTGATAAAGAGATTGAATTTTAGACCGGAGCACTGAATTGGTCTATAATGCTTTATAAGTATGGGGTGGGGGGCGTAACTTTGGTCAGCTATTACTCCCTAACCATGAATGAGAAAGTAAAGTGATTTCATTTCCTCAAATACCCGCCAAGTGCCCTATCGTTTGAATGTAAAGTTTGAACATTCTGATAAAGAGATTGAATTTTAGACCGGAGCACTGAATTGGTCTATAATGCTTTATAAGTATGGGGTGGGGGGCGTAACTTTGGTCAGCTATTACTTCCTAACCATGAATGAGAAAGTAAAGTGATTTCATTTTCTCAAATACCCGCCAAGTGCCCTATCGTTTGAATGTAAAGTTTGAACATTCTGATAAAGAGATTGAATTTTAGACCGGAGCACTGAATTGGTCTATAATGCTTTATAAGTATGGGGTGGGGGGCGTAACTTTGGTCAGCTATTACTTCCTAACCATGAATGAGAAAGTAAAGTGATTTCATTTCCTCAAATACCCGCCAAGTGCCCTATCGTTTGAATGTAAAGTTTGAACATTCTGATAAAGAGATTGAATTTTAGACCGGAGCACTGAATTGGTCTATAATGCTTTATAACTATGGGGTGGGGGGCGTTACTTTGGTCAGCTATTACTTCCTAACCATGAATGAGAAAGTAAAGTGATTTCATTTCCTCAAATACCCGCCAAGTGCCCTATCGTTTGAATGTAAAGTTTGAACATTCTGATAAAGAGATTGAATTTTAGACCGGAGCACTGAATTGGTCTATAATGCTTTATAAGTATGGGGTGGGGGGGGGGCGTAACTTTGGTCAGCTATTACTCCCTAACCATGACTGAGAAAGTAAAGTGATTTCATTTCCTCAAATACCCGCCAAGTGCCCTATCGTTTGAATGTAAAGTTTGAACATTCTGATAAAGAGATTGAATTTTAGACCGGAGCACTGAATTGGTCTATAATGCTTTATAAGTGTGGGGGGGGGGGGCGTAACATTGGTCAGCTATTACTCCCTAACCATGAATGAGAAAGTAAAGTGATTTCATTTCCTCAAATACCCGCCAAGTGCCCTATCGTTTGAATGTAAAGTTTGAACATTCTGATAAAGAGATTGAATTTTAGACCGGAGCACTGAATTGGTCTATAATGCTTTATAAGTATGGGGTGGGGGGCGTAACTTTGGTCAGCTATTACTCCCTAACCATGAATGAGAAAGTAAAGTGATTTCATTTCCTCAAATACCCGCCAAGTGCCCTATCGTTTGAATGTAAAGTTTGAACATTCTGATAAAGAGATTGAATTTTAGACCGGAGCACTGAATTGGTCTATAATGCTTTATAAGTATGCGGTGGGGGGCGTAACTTTGGTCAGCTATTACTTCCTAACCATGAATGAGAAAGTAAAGTGATTTCATTTCCTCAAATACCCGCCAAGTGCCCTATCGTTTGAATGTAAAGTTTGAACATTCTGATAAAGAGATTGAATTTTAGACCGGAGCACTGAATTGGTCTATAATGCTTTATAAGTATGGGGTGGGGGGGCGTAACTTTGGTCAGCTATTACTTCCTAACCATGAATGAGAAAGTAAAGTGATTTCATTTCCTCAAATACCCGCCAAGTGCCCTATCGTTTGAATGTAGAGTTTGAACATTCTGATAAAGAGATTGAATTTTAGACCGGAGCACTGAATTGGTCTATAATGCTTTATAAGTATGGGTTTGGGGGCGTAACTTTGGTCAGCTATTACTCCCTAACCATGAATGAGAAAGTAAAGTGATTTCATTTCCTCAAATACCCGCCAAGTGCCATGTCGTTTGAATGTGAAGTTTGAACATTCTGATAAAGAGATTGAATTTTAGACCGGAGCACTGAATTGGTCTATAATGCTTTATATGTAAGGGGTGAGGGGCGTTACTTTGGTCAGCTATTACTTCCTAACCATGAATGAGAAAGTAAAGTGATTTCATTTCCTCAAATACCCGCCAAGTGCCCTATCGTTTGAATGTAAAGTTTGAACATTCTGATAAAGAGATTGAATTTTAGACCGGAGCACTGAATTGGTCTATAATGCTTTATCAGTATGGGGTGGGGGGCGTAACTTTGGTCAGCTATTACTCCCTAACCATGAATGAGAAAGTTAATTGATTTCATTTCCTCAAATACCCACCAAGTGCCCTATTGTTTGAATGTAAAGTTTGAACATTCTGATAAAGAGATTGAATTTTAGACCGGAGCACTGAATTGGTCTAGAATGCTTTATAAGTATGCGGTGGGGGGCGTAACTTTGGTCAGCTATTACTCCCTAACCATGAATGAGAAAGTAAAGTGATTTCATTTCCTCAAATACCCGCCAAGTGCCCTATCGTTTGAATATAAAGTTTGAACATTCTGATAAAGAGATTGAATTTTAGACCGGAGCACTGAATTGGTCTATAATGCTTTATAAGTATGGGGTGGGGGGCGTAACTTTGGTCAGCTATTACTCCCTAACCATGAATGAGAAAGTAAAGTGATTTCATTTCCTCAAATACCCGCCAAGTGCCCTATCGTTTGAATGTAAAGTTTGAACATTCTGATAAAGAGATTGAATTTTAGACCGGAGCACTGAATTGGTCTATAATGCTTTATAAGTACGGGGTGGGGGGCGTAACTTTGGTCAGCTATTACTTCCTAACCATGAATGAGAAAGTAAAGTGATTTCATTTCCTCAAATACACGCCAAGTGCCCTATCGTTTGAATGTACAGTTTGAACATTCTGATAAAGAGATTGAATTTTAGACCGGAGCACTGAATTGGTCTATAATGCTTTATAAGTATTGGGTGGGGGGCGTTACTTTGGTCAGCTATTACTTCCTAACCATGAATGAGAAAGTAAAGTGATTTCATTTCCTCAAATACCCGCCAAGTGCCCTATCGTTTGAATGTAAAGTTTGAACATTCTGATAAAGAGATTGAATTTTAGACCGGAGCACTGAATTGGTCTATAATGCTTTATAAGTGTGTGGGGGGGGGCGTAACATTGGTCAGCTATTACTCCCTAACCATGAATGAGAAAGTAAAGTGATTTCATTTCCTCAAATACCCGCCAAGTGCCCTATCGTTTGAATGTAAAGTTTGAACATTCTGATAAAGAGATTGAATTTTAGACCGGAGCACTGAATTGGTCTATAATGCTTTATAAGTATGGGGTGGGGGGCGTAACTTTGGTCAGCTATTACTCCCTAACCATGAATGAGAAAGTAAAGTGATTTCATTTCCTCAAATACCCGCCAAGTGCCCTATCGTTTGAATGTACAGTTTGAACATTCTGATAAAGAGATTGAATTTTAGACCGGAGCACTGAATTGGTCTATAATGCTTTATAAGTATGCGGTGGGGGGCGAAACTTTGGTCAGCTATTACTCCCTAACCATGAATGAGAAAGTAAAGTGATTTCATTTCCTCAAATACCCGCCAAGTGCCCTATCGTTTGAATGTAAAGTTTGAACATTCTGATAAAGAGATTGAATTTTAGACCGGAGCACTGAATTGGTCTATAATGCTTTATAAGTGTGGGGGGGGGGGGCGTAACATTGGTCAGCTATTACTCCCTAACCATGAATGAGAAAGTAAAGTGATTTCATTTCCTCAAATACCCGCCAAGTGCCCTATCGTTTGAATGTACAGTTTGAACATTCTGATAAAGAGATTGAATTTTAGACCGGAGCACTGAATTGGTCTATAATGCTTTATAAGTATGCGGTGGGGGGCGAAACTTTGGTCAGCTATTACTCCCTAACCATGAATGAGAAAGTAAAGTGATTTCATTTCCTCAAATACACGCCAAGTGCCCTATCGTTTGAATGTACAATTTGAACATTCTGATAAAGAGATTGAATTTTAGACCGGAGCACTGAATTGGTCTATAATGCTTTATAAGTATGGGTGGGGGGCGTAACTTTGGTCAGCTATTACTTCCTAACCATGAATGAGAAAGTAAAGTGATTTCATTTCCTCAAATACCCGCCAAGTTCCCTATCGTTTGAATGTAAAGTTTGAACATTCTGATAAAGAGATTGAATTTTAGACCAGAGCACTGAATTGGTCTATAATGCTTTATAAGTGTGGGGGGGGGGGGCGTAACTTTGGTCAGCTATTACTCCCTAACCATGAATGAGAAAGTAAAGTGATTTCATTTCCTCAAATACCCGCCAAGTGCCCTATCGTTTGAATGTAAAGTTTGAACATTCTGATAAAGAGATTGAATTTTAGACCGGAGCACTGAATTGGTCTATAATGCTTTATAAGTATGGGGTGGGGGGCGTAACTTTGGTCAGCTATTACTCCCTAACCATGAATGAGAAAGTAAAGTGATTTCATTTCCTCAAATACCCGCCAAGTGCCCTATCGTTTGAATGTAAAGTTTGAACATTCTGATAAAGAGATTGAATTTTAGACCGGAGCACTGAATTCGTCTATAATGCTTTATAAGTATGCGGTGGGGGGCGTAACTTTGGTCAGCTATTACTTCCTAACCATGAATGAGAAAGTAAAGTGATTTCATTTCCTCAAATACCCGCCAAGTGCCCTATCGTTTGAATGTAAAGTTTGAACATTCTGATAAAGAGATTGAATTTTAGACCGGAGCACTGAATTGGTCTATAATGCTTTATAAGTATGGGGTGGGGGGCGTAACTTTGGTCAGCTATTACTTCCTAACCATGAATGAGAAAGTAAAGTGATTTCATTTCCTCAAATACCCGCCAAGTGCCCTATCGTTTGAATGTAAAGTTTGAACATTCTGATAAAGAGATTGAATTTTAGACCGGAGCACTGAATTGGTCTATAATGCTTTATAAGTACGGGGTGGGGGGCGTCACTTTGGTCAGCTATTACTTCCTAACCATGAATGAGAAAGTAAAGTGATTTCATTTCCTCAAATACCCGCCAAGTGCCCTATCGTTTGAATGTACAGTTTGAACATTCTGATAAAGAGATTGAATTTTAGACCGGAGCACTGAATTGGTCTATAATGCTTTATAAGTATGGGGTGGGGGGCGTAACTTTGGTCAGCTATTACTTCCTAACCATGAATGAGAAAGTAAAGTGATTTTATTTCCTCAAATACCCGCCAAGTGCCCTATCGTTTGAATGTAAAGTTTGAACATTCTGATAAAGAGATTGAATTTTAGACCGGAGCACTGAATTGGTCTATAATGCTTTATAAGTATGGGGTGGGGGGGGGGCGTAATTTTGGTCAGCTATTACTCCCTAACCATGAATGAGAAAGTAAAGTGATTTCATTTCCTCAAATACCCGCCAAGTGCCCTATCGTTTGAATGTACAGTTTGAACATTCTGATAAAGAGATTGAATTTTAGACCGGAGCACTGAATTGGTCTATAATGCTTTATAAGTATGGGGTGGGGGGCGTCACTTTGGTCAGCTATTACTCCCTAACCATGAATGAGAAAGTAAAGTGATTTCATTTCCTCAAATACCCGCCAAGTGCCCTATCGTTTGAATGTACAGTTTGAACATTCTGATAAAGAGATTGAATTTTAGACCGGAGCACTGAATTGGTCTATAATGCTTTATAAGTATGGGGTGGGGGGGGGGGGCGTAACTTTGGTCAGCTATTACTCCCTAACCATGAATGAGAAAGTAAAGTGATTTCATTTCCTCAAATACCCGCCAAGTGCCCTATCGTTTGAATGTAAAGTTTGAACATTCTGATAAAGAGATTGAATTTTAGACCGGAGCACTGAATTGGTCTATAATGCTTTATAAGTATGGGGTGGGGGGCGTCACTTTGGTCAGCTATTACTCCCTAACCATGAATGAGAAAGTAAAGTGATTTCATTTCCTCAAATACCCGCCAAGTGCCCTATCGTTTGAATGTAAAGTTTGAACATTCTGATAAAGAGATTGAATTTTAGACCGGAGCACTGAATTGGTCTATAATGCTTTATAACTATGGGGTGGGGGGCGTAACTTTGGTCAGCTATTACTCCCTAACCATGAATGAGAAAGTAAAGTGATTTCATTTCCTCAAATACACGCCAAGTGCCCTATCGTTTGAATGTACAGTTTGAACATTCTGATAAAGAGATTGAATTTTAGACCGGAGCACTGAATTGGTCTATAATGCTTTATAAGTATGGGGTGGGGGGCGTAACTTTGGTCAGCTATTACTTCCTAACCATGAATGAGAAAGTAAAGTGATTTCATTTCCTCAAATACCCGCCAAGTTCCCTATCGTTTGAATGTAAAGTTTGAACATTCTGATAAAGAGATTGAATTTTAGACCGGAGCACTGAATTGGTCTATAATGCTTTATAAGTATGGGGTGGGGGGCGTAACTTTGGTCAGCTATTACTCCCTAACCATGAATGAGAAAGTAAAGTGATTTCATTTCCTCAAATACCCGCCAAGTGCCCTATCGTTTGAATGTAAAGTTTGAACATTCTGATAAAGAGATTGAATTTTAGACCGGAGCACTGAATTGGTCTACAATGCTTTATAAGTATGCGGTTGGGGGGCGTAACTTTGGTCAGCTATTACTCCCTAACCATGAATGAGAAAGTAAAGTGATTTCATTTCCTCAAATACCCGCCAAGTGCCCTATCGTTTGAATGTAAAGTTTGAACATTCTGATAAAGAGATTGAATTTTAGACCGGAGCACTGAATTGGTCTATAATGCTTTAAAAGTATGGGGTGGGGGGGGGGCGTAATTTTGGTCAGCTATTACTTCCTAACCATGAATGAGAAAGTAAAGTGATTTCATTTCCTCAAATACCCGCCAAGTGCCCTATCGTTTGAATGTAAAGTTTGAACATTCTGATAAAGAGATTGAATTTTAGACCGGAGCACTGAATTGGTCTATAATGCTTTATCAGTATGGGGTGGGGGGCGTAACTTTGGTCAGCTATTACTCCCTAACCATGAATGAGAAAGTAAAGTGATTTCATCTCCTCAAATACCCACCAAGTGCCCTATCGTTTGAATGTAAAGTTTGAACATTCTGATAAAGAGATTGAATTTTAGACCGGAGCACTGAATTGGTCTATAATGCTTTATAAGTATGGGGTGGGGGGCGTAACTTTGGTCAGCTATTACTCCCTAACCATGAATGAGAAAGTAAAGTGATTTCATTTCCTCAAATACCCGCCAAGTGCCCTATCGTTTGAATGTAAAGTTTGAACATTCTGATAAAGAGATTGAATTTTAGACCGGAGCACTGAATTGGTCTATAATGCTTTATATGTATGGGGTGGGGGGGGGGCGTAACTTTGGTCAGCTATTACTCCCTAACCATGAATGAGAAAGTAAAGTGATTTCATTTCCTCAAATACCCACCAAGTGCCCTATCGTTTGAATGTAAAGTTTGAACATTCTGATAAAGAGATTGAATTTTAGACCGGAGCACTGAATTGGTCTATAATGCTTTATCAGTATGGGGTGGGGGGCGTAACTTTGGTCAGCTATTACTCCCTAACCATGAATGAGAAAGTTAAGTGATTTCATTTCCTCAAATACCCACCAAGTGCCCTATCGTTTGAATGTAAAGTTTGAACATTCTGATAAAGAGATTGAATTTTAGACCGGAGCACTGAATTGGTCTATAATGCTTTATCAGTATGGGGTGGGGGGCGTAACTTTGGTCAGCTATTACTCCCTAACCATGAATGAGAAAGTAAAGTGATGTCATTTCCTCAAATACCCACCAAGTGCCCTATCGTTTGAATGTAAAGTTTGAACATTCTGATAAAGAGATTGAATTTTAGACCGGAGCACTGAATTGGTCTACAATGCTTTATAAGTATGCGGTGGGGGGCGTAACTTTGGTCAGCTATTACTCCCTAACCATGAATGAGAAAGTAAAGTGATTTCATTTCCTCAAATACCCGCCAAGTGCCCTATCGTTTGAATGTAAAGTTTGAACATTCTGATAAAGAGATTGAATTTTAGACCGGAGCACTGAATTGGTCTATAATGCTTTAAAAGTATGGGGTGGGGGGGGGGCGTAACATTGGTCAGCTATTACTCCCTAACCATGAATGAGAAAGTAAAGTGATTTCATTTCCTCAAATACCCACCAAGTGCCCTATCGTTTGAAAGTAAAGTTTGAACGTTCTGATAAAGAGATTGAATTTTAGACCGGAGCACTGAATTGGTCTATAATGCTTTATCAGTATGGGGTGGGGGGCGTAACTTTGGTCAGCTATTACTCCCTAACCATGAATGAGAAAGTTAAGTGATTTCATCTCCTCAAATACCCACCAAGTGCCCTATCGTTTGAATGTAAAGTTTGAACATTCTGATAAAGAGATTGAATTTTAGACCGGAGCACTGAATTGGTCTATAATGCTTTATAAGTATGGGGTGGGGGGCGTAACTTTGGTCAGCTATTACTCCCTAACCATGAATGAGAAAGTAAAGTGATTTCATTTCCTCAAATACCCGCCAAGTGCCCTATCGTTTGAATGTAAATTTTGAACATTCTGATAAAGAGATTGAATTTTAGACCGGAGCACTGAATTGGTCTATAATGCTTTATAAGTATGGGGTGGGGGGCGTAACTTTGGTCAGCTTTTACTCCCTAACCATGAATGAGAAAGTAAAGTGATTTCATTTCCTCAAATACCCGCCAAGTGCCCTATCGTTTGAATGTAAAGTTTGAAAGTTCTGATAAAGAGATTGAATTTTAGACCGGAGCACTGAATTGGTCTATAATGCTTTATAAGTATGGGGTGGGGGGCGTAACTTTGGTCAGCTATTACTCCCTAACCATGAATGAGAAAGTAAAGTGATTTCATTTCCTCAAATACCCGCCAAGTGCCCTATCGTTTGAATGTAAAGTTTGAACATTCTGATAAAGAGATTGAATTTTAGATCGGAGCACTGAATTAGTCTATAATGCTTTATAAGTATGGGGTGGGGGGGGGCGTAACTTTGGTCAGCTATTACTCCCTAACCATGAATGAGAAAGTAAAGTGATTTCATTTCCTCAAATACCCACCAAGTGCCCTATCGTTTGAATGTAAAGTTTGAACATTCTGATAAAGAGATTGAATTTTAGACCGGAGCACTGAATTGGTCTATAATGCTTTATCAGTATGGGGTGGGGGGCGTAACTTTGGTCAGCTATTACTCCCTAACCATGAATGAGAAAGTTAATTGATTTCATTTCCTCAAATACCCACCAAGTGCCCTATTGTTTGAATGTAAAGTTTGAACATTCTGATAAAGAGATTGAATTTTAGACCGGAGCACTGAATTGGTCTAGAATGCTTTATAAGTATGCGGTGGGGGGCGTAACTTTGGTCAGCTATTACTCCCTAACCATGAATGAGAAAGTAAAGTGATTTCATTTCCTCAAATACCCGCCAAGTGCCCTATCGTTTGAATATAAAGTTTGAACATTCTGATAAAGAGATTGAATTTTAGACCGGAGCACAGAATTGGTCTATAATGCTTTATAAGTATGGGGTGGGGGGCGTAACTTTGGTCAGCTATTACTCCCTAACCATGAATGAGAAAGTAAAGTGATTTCATTTCCTCAAATACCCGCCAAGTGCCCTATCGTTTGAATGTAAAGTTTGAACATTCTGATAAAGAGATTGAATTTTAGACCGGAGCACTGAATTGGTCTATAATGCTTTATAAGTACGGGGTGGGGGGCGTAACTTTGGTCAGCTATTACTTCCTAACCATGAATGAGAAAGTAAAGTGATTTCATTTCCTCAAATACACGCCAAGTGCCCTATCGTTTGAATGTACAGTTTGAACATTCTGATAAAGAGATTGAATTTTAGACCGGAGCACTGAATTGGTCTATAATGCTTTATAAGTATGGGTGGGGGGCGTAACTTTGGTCAGCTATTACTTCCTAACCATGAATGAGAAAGTAAAGTGATTTCATTTCCTCAAATACCCGCCAAGTTCCCTATCGTTTGAATGTAAAGTTTGAACATTCTGATAAAGAGATTGAATTTTAGACCGGAGCACTGAATTGGTCTATAATGCTTTATAAGTATGGGGTGGGGGGCGTAACTTTGGTCAGCTATTACTCCCTAACCATGAATGAGAAAGTAAAGTGATTTCATTTCCTCAAATACCCGCCAAGTGCCCTATCGTTTGAATGTAAAGTTTGAACATTCTGATAAAGAGATTGAATTTTAGACCGGAGCACTGAATTGGTCTATAATGCTTTATAAGTATGCGGTGGGGGGCGTAACTTTGGTCAGCTATTACTTCCTAACCATGAATGAGAAAGTAAAGTGATTTCATTTCCTCAAATACCCGCCAAGTGCCCTATCGTTTGAATGTAAAGTTTGAACATTTTGATAAAGAGATTGAATTTTAGACCGGAGCACTGAATTGGTCTATAATGCTTTATCAGTATGGGGTGGGGGGCGTAACTTTGGTCAGCTATTACTTCCTAACCATGAATGAGAAAGTAAAGTGATTTCATTTCCTCAAATACCCGCCAAGTGCCCTATCGTTTGAATGTAAAGTTTGAACATTCTGATAAAGAGATTGAATTTTAGACAGGAGCACTGAATTGGTCTATAATGCTTTATAAGTATGGGGTGGGGGGCGTAACTTTGGTCAGCTATTACTCCGTAACCATGAATGAGAAAGTAAAGTGATTTCATTTCCTCAAATACCCGCCAAGTGCCCTATCGTTTGAATGTAAAGTTTGAACATTCTGATAAAGAGATTGAATTTTAGACCGGAGCACTGAATTGGTCTATAATGCTTTATAAGTATGGGGTGGGGGGCGTAACTTTGGTCAGCTATTACTCCCTAACCATGAATGAGAAAGTAAAGTGATTTCATTTCCTCAAATACCCGCCAAGTGCCCTATCGTTTGAATGTAAAGTTTGAACATTCTGATAAAGAGATTGAATTTTAGACCGGAGCACTGAATTGGTCTATAATGCTTTATAAGTATGGGGTGGGGGGGGGGGCGTAACTTTGGTCAGCTATTACTCCCTAACCATGAATGAGAAAGTAAAGTGATTTCATTTCCTCAAATACCCACCAAGTGCCCTATCGTTTGAATGTAAAGTTTGAACATTCTGATAAAGAGATTGAATTTTAGACCGGAGCACTGAATTGGTCTATAATGCTTTATCAGTATGGGGTGGGGGGCGTAACTTTGGTCAGCTATTACTCCCTAACCATGAATGAGAAAGTTAAGTGATTTCATTTCCTCAAATACCCACCAAGTGCCCTATCGTTTGAATGTAAAGTTTGAACATTCTGATAAAGAGATTGAATTTTAGACCGGAGCACTGAATTCGTCTATAATGCTTTATCAGTATGGGGTGGGGGGCGTAACTTTGGTCAGCTATTACTCCCTAACCATGAATGAGAAAGTAAAGTGATTTCATTTCCTCAAATACCCACCAAGTGCCCTATCGTTTGAATGTAAAGTTTGAACATTCTGATAAAGAGATTGAATTTTAGACCGGAGCACTGAATTGGTCTACAATGCTTTATAAGTATGCGGTGGGGGGCGTAACTTTGGTCAGCTATTACTCCCTAACCATGAATGAGAAAGTAAAGTGATTTCATTTCCTCAAATACCCGCCAAGTGCCCTATCGTTTGAATGTAAAGTTTGAACATTCTGATAAAGAGATTGAATTTTAGACCGGAGCACTGAATTGGTCTATAATGCTTTATAAGTATGGGGTGGGGGGGGGGGCGTAACTTTGGTCAGCTATTACTCCCTAACCATGAATGAGAAAGTAAAGTGATTTCATTTCCTCAAATACCCGCCAAGTGCCCTATCGTTTGAATGTAAAGTTTGAACATTCTGATAAAGAGATTGAATTTTAGACCGGAGCACTGAATTGGTCTATAATGCTTTATAAGTATGGGGTGGGGGGGGGCGTAACTTTGGTCAGCTATTACTCCCTAACCATGAATGAGAAAGTAAAGTGATTTCATTTCCTCAAATACCCGCCAAGTGCCCTATCGTTTGAATGTACAGTTTGAACATTCTGATAAAGAGATTGAATTTTAGACCGGAGCACTGAATTGGTCTATATTGCTTTATAAGTATGGGGTGGGGGGCGTAACTTTGGTCAGCTATTACTTCCTAACCATGAACAGGGGTGCCAAAGAATACATACGAATTTTACAGAATACATACGAATTTTACTGAATACATACGATCCATTACTAGAAACATACGATCCGTACGGAATACATACGATCCAGTACGCAGAAACATACGATCCGTACAGAATACATACGATCCAGTACGCGGAATACATACGATCCGTACTAATTTGGTTGATGTGCCTGATCACATGATATCGGCGGCAAATTCAAGATGGCGGACTCGGGAAAAGGTGCGTGGATTCAGTTCTTCCTACAATATCTTGGTTCTAAAGTACATTCAGAGCTTACTCCAGCCTGCTAAACACCAAAAACATTAACCTGAACTAATACAGGCGACATATTAGCCTCTATTTTAGACCAACTAGGACGGCGAGGCCGAGAATCGCAAATGTTATACTAGCAGTTAAACTTTAACCAAGGAAAACTTTGTAAATCATCGCTATCGATTTAAGAAACGATAGATATGTACTTGTTTCAAATCATTACCTATAAAAGACCATGATATGCTGTATGGAAGGGGCAGGTTTTTTAATTGGGGCATGCCAATTGGGAGTTATGGTACCGTAGTTGGGGGCACACGTACACAATTATTATATTATTTCATAATTGATAAGGCTTATCTGAAATTGACAATTCAGTATAGTTCAATGTACATATTCTGTTGCTACGTCTATCTTATAAAGGCTGATGACAAGTATGCCCAAAACTCCTTTGAGGGTGACACATTTGTTGCTACGTACACATCTATTTTGTAGCATAAACCTGCTTCAAGTCATAAAGACTCTAGATCTGCGGTTACTGATTATGACCACTGCAGTATCAGAACACAGTAGTAACGTTACGGTTACATTGTCAAGAGGCACAGGAAAAAAATTACATTTAACTGCATTTGCACTTCTGTTGTTAACCCGCATTATGATAACACGTTGCCATATCTTGGTTTTCCAGGACCATCTTTTTGACAGTAAAAGAAGACGAAGAAAGAAAGAAACAGGCAGTCCGGAAAGGCATTTCCGCACTCCAGCAGACTGCCAAGGGGGTTCAAGGGGTCCAACAGCACCACAAGGTCGATGAGGGCAAATTGAAGCCTTTATCTAGGATGCTATCTGCCTTGTTTGAATTCAATGTGTAAGTCCTGTATCATATAAATTCACTTGCTGTCCCATTGAATACCATGACTTGTTCTTCAAATGTATTTAAAGGAGCACCCAAGTTCAGAAACAAAATGTTATGTTCCTTTAGATACCACCAGTTATTTTTTCTAATGAAAAGATTGTATTATATTGACAATTTGACCTAGGACCAGCTGCAGTAATATTCACACAGCAGTAATGTTCTCATCAACCTCCTTGTTCCCATACATCCGAAAACCGTTTTAATTGGTCCCTGCTTGGAGGGCAGACTAATTTGCAACAGAGGAGTGTAAGAATCTTATCCTAAATCAAATCACACAAAAATCTCAAACTTTTATGAGTAAGCTTTTGAGCTACAATTTGTTAGGAATGCTTGTTGAACATTCAGGCACACCTGTTAACATGCCTTACCCTTATTGCTGACATTACAGTGTGTTAGAGACACTTTGAGTTTTCAAAGCCAATGTACTAAGATGTGTGCTTGATAGATTAACACACCATGTATATGTGTAAGATTGCATATTATCTAAACAGGTCTGTTTCGTTCATAACTGTGTGGTTAGCAAATGCAACAACTTGTCTAATCTGAAGAAGCTACATGTATTATGATATATAATGATTCTTGAACTGGAAGTTCTTGTTCAACAATATATTATCTTATTGTGCTACCAGTACTGTTAAATAGAAAAAAGGAAACAAGTCGGGATATTACATTTACAGCAAACTATATTGAAAGAAAATGCAACGGTTGGACATTAGCCAGACGTCTTAACAGTTGTACACACATATACTGCTTTAGATCAGTTTTACAGCACTGTAAGCCTTTGATTAAAAATGTATTAGCAAGAGGTTATATGCCCTTCCTTGTAACCCTCAAACTTCAATGTAGGCTGACTTAATGAAGTAATAAAGTACATGTATGAGTCATTTTGCTTCCTTTTTCATGAACAATTCAGTTACCCTCTATTGAAAAAAAACAACAACTAAACTCTACAACACTACAAACAATACATGAACCTTTTTACATTGACAGAAAATCACCCTTCCACTTGTACCAGTATTCAGGATCCGGTTATTTAATGTGTGTATATTGTGGTATTCAATTCAAGAAATACATTGCATCTCAGCAGTAAGTGATGTTGAGACAAAGCCATGATACCTCAGTGCAATAAAGCAGGCTGCTGTATGTTAATTGCAAATATATTTGTAATAGAAAGCATGTCATACACCAAAAGTATTGTGAACAATTGTTGTGCCTGATAGATCAGCCAAAATTCAGGTTTCTTCAAACTTAAAGAGCTGGAAATGGTTATGTATATTTGCAAAGGTGTGTACTATTCCTGCAAATAAATGATTACTGTTCCACATTTGTTCACTGTTCTCTATTATTGGTAATAAGAACTAAACAGAATTTATATATATATTATTTATATCTGATGTTACATACACATAACCATGTATCTGTTACACAATGAGATGGGGGATTGAACTAGGTGAAGGTTACACAATAAGTCAAATAGTGTTTTCAGTTGTTCCCCAAATACTTTCCTCATCATGGTCATCTTCTCTGGGTTTGCAGTTTCTACTCCCTTGATGCACCTGCATGTGCTGTTTGGTCTTGAACGTTTTCCCACAGACCTCACACATGAACTTCCGCTCTGTTGAGTGATGCGATAGATGTTGAGAAAGATAATCCTTTGTACGAAAGGCTTTATTGCAAACATCACATACAATTTAGTCCTTGCTGGCATGCTCAGTGTGGATGGCTTTCTGATGCTTCATCAAAGACTAGTTAGATTTGTATATCTTATCACATGCAGTACACTTAAACTGTAAAGTGTGAGTTTTCTTGTACTCCAGCATGTTTCTTCTTGTGTAAAATGTTTTCTCTCACAAATTGCACTTGTGTAGTGTCTGAGTTGTCTTGTGGAGCTGTTCATGATAGCAGACCCCAGCCACCGTTCGTGGAGCCTTTTTTGCATACTTTGCATTCTGACAGCCCTTTCTTCAGATGTTTGGCAGAGTGTTCGCTCTTACTCGACTCCAGTTCCACATACGTTGCAGCGAAATGGGTAATCGTTGTTGTGAGAACCCCGCACATGTAAGTTAAGTCCTTTCTTACTCTTTAAAGTCTTCTCACAAAGACTGCATGAAAAATTCAGTTCAGGTGCTGGAGCAGGATCCAGATCATGTACTTCTGCAAATGAGAGGGGAAATATATAACATTGAAATTAACCTTGAGTTGAGAAACACTTAACAGATAACAATATAAGTTCATCTATTGATTTTGTACTAAGTAGGGAGCAGCATATTTGCATTAGATCATCAACTTAACGTTATAGAAGCCACATCAATTTCATGCGAATACTTTATTACTATTATAATTAAGCAAGACCCCCTCCCCCCCCCCCCAATGTTTTTTCAAACCATAACAATCTTTACGCCAAAAATAATTACTCAAGCAACTGGGTAAGATTTTGAAACAGTCAGACGTTTCAGACAGTATCCACTGTCTTTCGTCGGTCACTGACGAAAGACAGTGGATACTGTCTGAAACGTCTGACTGTTTCAAAATCTTATCCAGTTGCTTGAGTAATTATTTTTGGCGTATCTTATTACCTGGATGTCTAACCTTCATCAACGCATAACAATCTTTCTATACTGGAGCGTAGACTACATACTAAACAAAGTACACATTAACCGGGGAACCGCCCTGATATTTGCTATCCACCAACCGTAGAATCTAGAGTATTTTGATGAGGGATGTGGTCATAGTGTTGACATGTGTTTAAAGTTTAAAGTCACCATCGCGCTAACACCGATTCTCGGCCTCGCCGTCCTAGTTGGTCTAAAATACGGGCTAATATGTCGCATAAGAAGCCCGCATTAGTTAGGGGTAATGTTTTTGGTGTTTAGCAGGCTGGAGTAAGCTCTAAATGTACTTTAGAGCCAAGATATTGTAGGAAGAACTGAATCCACGCACCTTTCCCGAGTCCGCCATCTTGAATTTGCCGCCGATGTCACGTGATCAAGCACATCAACCAAATTAGTACGGATCGTATGTATTCCGCGTACTGGATCGTATGTATTCTGTACGGATCGTATGTTTCTGCGTACAGGATCGTATGTATTCCGTACGGATCGTATGTTTCTAGTAATGGATCGTATGTATTCAGTAAAATTCGTATGTATTCTGTAAAATTCGTATGTATTCTTTGGCACCCCTGATGAATGAGAAAGTAAAGTGATTTCATTTCCTCAAATACCCGCCAAGTGCCCTATCGTTTGAATGTAAAGTTTGAACATTCTGATAAAGAGATTGAATTTTAGACCGGAGCACTGAATTGGTCTATAATGCTTTATAAGTATGGGATGGGGGGGGGGGCGTAACTTTGGTCAGCTATTACTCCCTAACCATGAATGAGAAAGTAAAGTGATTTCATTTCCTCAAATACCCGCCAAGTGCCCTATCGTTTGAATGTAAAGTTTGAACATTCTGATAAAGAGATTGAATTTTAGACCGGAGCACTGAATTGGTCTATAATGCTTTATAAGTGTGGGGTGGGGGGCGTAACTTTGGTCAGCTATTACTCCCTAACCATGAATGAGAAAGTAAAGTGATTTCATTTCCTCAAATACCCGCCAAGTGCCCTATCGTTTGAATGTAAAGTTTGAACATTCTGATAAAGAGATTGAATTTTAGACCGGAGCACTGAATTGGTCTATAATGCTTTATAAGTATGGGGTGGGGGGCGTAACTTTGGTCAGCTATTACTCCCTAACCATGAATGAGAAAGTAATGTGATTTCATTTCCTCAAATACACGCCAAGTGCCCTATCGTTTGAATGTACAGTTTGAACATTCTGATAAAGAGATTGAATTTTAGACCGGAGCACTGAATTGGTCTATAATGCTTTATAAGTATGGGGTGGGGGGCGTAACTTTGGTCAGCTATTACTTCCTAACCATGAATGAGAAAGTAAAGTGATTTCATTTCCTCAAATACCCGCCAAGTTCCCTATCGTTTGAATGTAAAGTTTGAACATTCTGATAAAGAGATTGAATTTTAGAACGGAGCACTGAATTGGTCTATAATGCTTTATAAGTATGGGGTGGGGGGCGTAACTTTGGTCAGCTATTACTTCCTAACCATGAATGAGAAAGTAAAGTGATTTCATTTCCTCAAATACCCGCCAAGTTCCCTATCGTTTGAATGTAAAGTTTGAACATTCTGATAAAGAGATTGAATTTTAGACCGGAGCACTGAATTGGTCTATAATGCTTTATAAGTATGGGGTGGGGGGCGTAACTTTGGTCAGCTATTACTTCCTAACCATGAATGAGAAAGTAAAGTGATTTCATTTCCTCAAATACCCGCCAAGTGACCTATCGTTTGAATGTAAAGTTTGAACATTCTGATAAAGAGATTGAATTTTAGACCGGAGCACTGAATTGGTCTATAATGCTTTATAAGTATGCGGTGGGGGGCGTAACTTTCGTCAGATATTACTCCCTAACCATGAACATGAAAGTAAAGTGATTTCATTTCCTCAAATACCCGCCAAGTGCCCTATCGTTTGAATGTAAAGTTTGAACATTCTGATAAAGAGATTGAATTTTAGACCGGAGCACTGAATTGGTCTATAATGCTTTATAAGTACGCGGTGGGGGGCGTAACTTTGGTCAGCTATTACTCCCTAACCATGAATGAGAAAGTAAAGTGATTTCATTTCCTCAAATACCCGCCAAGTGCCCTATCGTTTGAATGTAAAGTTTGAACATTCTGATAAAAAGATTGAATTTTAGACCGGAGCACTGAATTGGTCTATAATGCTTTATAAGTATGGGGTGGGGGGGGGGCGTAACTTTGGTCAGCTATTACTTCCTAACGATGAATGAGAAAGTAAAGTGATTTCATTTTCTCAAATACTCGCCAAGTGCCCTATCGTTTGAATGTAAAGTTTGAACATTCTGATAAAGAGATTGAATTTTAGACCGGAGCACTGAATTGGTCTATAATGCTTTATAAGTATGGGGTGGGGGGCGTAACTTTGGTCAGCTATTACTTCCTAACCATGAATGAGAAAGTAAAGTGATTTCATTTCCTCAAATACCCGCCAAGTGCCCTATCGTTTGAATGTAAAGTTTGAACATTCTGATAAAGAGATTGAATTTTAGACCGGAGCACTGAATTGGTCTATAATGCTTTATAAGTATGGGGTGGGGGGCGTAACTTTGGTCAGCTATTACTCCCTAACCATGAAGGGGAAAGTAAAGTGATTTCATTTCCTCAAATACCCGCCAAGTGCCCTATCGTTTGAATGTAAAGTTTGAAAGTTCTGATAAAGAGATTGAATTTTAGACCGGAGCACTGAATTGGTCTATAATGCTTTATAAGTATGGGGTGGGGGGCGTAACTTTGGTCAGCTATTACTCCCTAACCATGAATGAGAAAGTAAAGTGATTTCATTTCCTCAAATACCCGCCAAGTGCCCTATCGTTTGAATGTAAAGTTTGAACATTCTGATAAAGAGATTGAATTTTAGACCGGAGCACTGAATTGGTCTATAATGCTTTATAAGTATGGGGTGGGGGGCGTAACTTTGGTCAGCTATTACTCCCTAACCATGAATGAGAAAGTAAAGTGATTTCATTTCCTCAAATACCCGCCAAGTTCCCTATCGTTTGAATGTAAAGTTTTGAACATTCTGATAAAGAGATTGAATTTTTGACCGGAGCACTGAATTGGTCTATAATGCTTTATAAGTATGGGGTGGGGGGCGTAACTTTGGTCAGCTATTACTTCCTAACCATGAATGAGAAAGTAAAGTGATTTCATCTCCTCAAATACCCGCCAAGTGCCCTATCGTTTGAATGTAAAGTTTGAACATTCTGATAAAGAGATTGAATTTTAGACCGGAGCACTGAATTGGTCTATAATGCTTTATAAGTATGGGGTGGGGGGCGTCACTTTGGTCAGCTATTACTCCCTAACCATGAATGAGAAAGTAAAGTGATTTCATTTCCTCAAATACCCACCAAGTGCCCTATCGTTTGAATGTAAAGTTTGAACATTCTGATAAAGAGATTGAATTTTAGACCGGAGCACTGAATTGGTCTATAATGCTTTATCAGTATGGGGTGGGGGGCGTAACTTTGGTCAGCTATTACTTCCTAACCATGAATGAGAAAGTAAAGTGATTTCATTTCCTCAAATACCCGCCAAGTGCCCTATCGTTTGAATGTAAAGTTTGAACATTCTGATAAAGAGATTGAATTTTAGACCGGAGCACTGAATTGGTCTATAATGCTTTATAAGTACGGGGTGGGGGGCGTAACTTTGGTCAGCTATTACTTCCTAACCATGAATGAGAAAGTAAAGTGATTTCATTTCCTCAAATACCCGCCAAGTGCCCTATCGTTTGAATGTAAAGTTTGAACATTCTGATAAAGAGATTGAATTTTAGACCGGAGCACTGAATTGGTCTATATTGCTTTATAAGTATGGGGTGGGGGGCGTAACTTTGGTCAGCTATTACTTCCTAACCATGAATGAGAAAGTAAAGTGATTTCATTTCCTCAAATACCCGCCAAGTGCCCTATCGTTTGAATGTAAAGTTTGAACATTCTGATAAAGAGATTGAATTTTAGACCGGAGCACTGAATTGGTCTATAATGCTTTATAAGTATGGGGTGGGGGGGGGGCGTAACTTTGGTCAGCTATTACTCCCTAACCATGAATGAGAAAGTAAAGTGATTTCATTTTCTCAAATACCCACCAAGTGCCCTATCGTTTGAATGTAAAGTTTGAACATTCTGATAAAGAGATTGAATTTTAGACCGGAGCACTGAATTGGTCTATAATGCTTTATCAGTATGGGGTGGGGGGCGTAACTTTGGTCAGCTATTACTCCCTAACCATGAATGAGAAAGTTAAGTGATTTCATCTCCTCAAATACCCACCAAGTGCCCTATCGTTTGAATGTAAAGTTTGAACATTCTGATAAAGAGATTGAATTTTAGACCGGAGCACTGAATTGGTCTATAATGCTTTATAAGTATGGGGTGGGGGGCGTAACTTTGGCCAGCTATTACTCCCTAACCATGAATGAGAAAGTAAAGTGATTTCATTTCCTCAAATACCCGCCAAGTGCCCTATCGATTGAATGTAAAGTTTGAACATTCTAATAAAGACATTGAATTTAGACCGGAGCACTGAATTGGTCTATAATGCTTTATAAGTATGCGGTGGGGGGCGTAACTTTGGTCAGCTATTACTCCCTAACCATGAACATGAAAGTAAAGTGATTTCATTTCCTCAAATACCCGCCAAGTGCCCTATCGTTTGAATGTAAAGTTTGAACATTCTGATAAAGAGATTGAATTTTAGACCGGAGCACTGAATTGGTCTATAATGCTTTATAAGTATGCGGTGGGGGGCGTAACTTTGGTCAGCTATTACTCCCTAACCATGAATGAGAAAGTAAAGTGATTTCATTTCCTCAAATACCCGCCAAGTGCCCTATCGTTTGAATGTAAAGTTTGAACATTCTGATAAAGAGATTGAATTTTAGACCGGAGCACTGAATTGGTCTATAATGCTTTATAAGTATGGGGTGGGGGGGGGGGCGTAACTTTGGTCAGCTATTACTTCCTAACGATGAATGAGAAAGTAAAGTGATTTCATTTTCTCAAATACTCGCCAAGTGCCCTATCGTTTGAATGTAAAGTTTGAACATTCTGATAAAGAGATTGAATTTTAGACCGGAGCACTGAATTGGTCTATAATGCTTTATAAGTATGGGGTGGGGGGCGTAACTTTGGTCAGCTATTACTTCCTAACCATGAATGAGAAAGTAAAGTGATTTCATTTCCTCAAATACCCGCCAAGTGCCCTATCGTTTGAATGTAAAGTTTGAACATTCTGATAAAGAGATTGAATTTTAGACCGGAGCACTGAATTGGTCTATAATGCTTTATAAGTATGGGGTGGGGGGCGTAACTTTGGTCAGCTATTACTCCCTAACCATGAATGAGAAAGTAAAGTGATTTCATTTCCTCAAATACCCGCCAAGTTCCCTATCGTTTGAATGTAAAGTTTGAACATTCTGATAAAGAGATTGAATTTTAGACCGGAGCACTGAATTGGTCTATAATGCTTTATAAGTATGGGGTGGGGGGCGTAACTTTGGTCAGCTATTACTCCCTAACCATGAATGAGAAAGTAAAGTGATTTCATTTCCTCAAATACCCGCCAAGTGCCCTATCGTTTGAATGTAAAGTTTGAACATTCTGATAAAGAGATTGAATTTTAGACCGGAGCACTGAATTGGTCTATAATGCTTTATAAGTATGGGGTGGGGGGCGTAACTTTGGTCAGCTATTACTCCCTAACCATGAATGAGAAAGTAAAGTGATTTCATTTCCTCAAATACCCGCCAAGTTCCCTATCGTTTGAATGTAAAGTTTTGAACATTCTGATAAAGAGATTGAATTTTTGACCGGAGCACTGAATTGGTCTATAATGCTTTATAAGTATGGGGTGGGGGGCGTAACTTTGGTCAGCTATTACTTCCTAACCATGAATGAGAAAGTAAAGTGATTTCATTTCCTCAAATACCCGCCAAGTGCCCTATCGTTTGAATGTAAAGTTTGAACATTCTGATAAAGAGATTGAATTTTAGACCGGAGCACTGAATTGGTCTATAATGCTTTATAAGTATGGGGTGGGGGGCGTAACTTTGGTCAGCTATTACTCCCTAACCATGAATGAGAAAGTAAAGTGATTTCATTTCCTCAAATACCCGCCAAGTGCCCTATCGTTTGAATGTAAAGTTTGAACATTCTGATAAAGAGATTGAATTTTAGACCGGAGCACTGAATTGGTCTATAATGCTTTATAAGTATGCGGTGGGGGGCGTAACTTTGGTCAGCTATTACTCCCTAACCATGAATGAGAAAGTAAAGTGATTTCATTTCCTCAAATACACGCCAAGTGCCCTATCGTTTGAATGTACAGTTTGAACATTCTGATAAAGAGATTGAATTTTAGACCGGAGCACTGAATTGGTCTATAATGCTTTATAAGTATGGGGTGGGGGGCGTAACTTTGGTCAGCTATTACTTCCTAACCATGAATGAGAAAGTAAAGTGATTTCATTTCCTCAAATACCCGCCAAGTTCCCTATCGTTTGAATGTAAAGTTTGAACATTCTGATAAAGAGATTGAATTTTAGACCGGAGCACTGAATTGGTCTATAATGCTTTATAAGTATGGGGTGGGGGGCGTAACTTTGGTCAGCTATTACTTCCTAACCATGAATGAGAAAGTAAAGTGATTTCATTTCCTCAAATACCCGCCAAGTTCCCTATCGTTTGAATGTAAAGTTTGAACATTCTGATAAAGAGATTGAATTTTAGACCGGAGCACTGAATTGGTCTATAATGCTTTATAAGTATGGGGTGGGGGGCGTAACTTTGGTCAGCTATTACTCCCTAACCATGAATTAGAAAGTAAAGTGATTTCATTTCCTCAAATACCCGCCAAGTGCCCTATCGTTTGAATGTAAAGTTTGAACATTCTGATAAAGAGATTGAATTTTAGACCGGAGCACTGAATTGGTCTATAATGCTTTATAAGTATGGGGTGGGGGGCGTAACTTTGGTCAGCTATTACTTCCTAACCATGAATGAGAAAGTAAAGTGATTTCATTTCCTCAAATACCCACCAAGTGCACTATCGTTTGAATGTAAAGTTTGAACATTCTGATAAAGAGATTGAATTTTAGACCGGAGCACTGAATTGGTCTATAATGCTTTATAAGTATGGGGTGGGGGGCGTAACTTTGGTCAGCTATTACTCCCTAACCATGAATGAGAAAGTAAAGTGATTTCATTTCCTCAAATACCCGCCAAGTGCCCTATCGTTTGAATGTAAAGTTTGAACATTCTGATAAAGAGATTGAATTTTAGACCGGAGCACTGAATTGGTCTATAATGCTTTATAAGTATGGGGTGGGGGGCGTCACTTTGGTCAGCTATTACTCCCTAACCATGAATGAGAAAGTAAAGTGATTTCATTTCCTCAAATACCCACCAAGTGCCCTATCGTTTGAATGTAAAGTTTGAACATTCTGATAAAGAGATTGAATTTTAGACCGGAGCACTGAATTGGTCTATAATGCTTTATCAGTATGGGGTGGGGGGCGTAACTTTGGTCAGCTATTACTCCCTAACCATGAATGAGAAAGTTAAGTGATTTCATCTCCTCAAATACCCACCAAGTGCCCTATCGTTTGAATGTAAAGTTTGAACATTCTGATAAAGAGATTGAATTTTAGACCGGAGCACTGAATTGGTCTATAATGCTTTATAAGTATGGGGTGGGGGGCGTAACTTTGGCCAGCTATTACTCCCTAACCATGAATGAGAAAGTAAAGTGATTTCATTTCCTCAAATACCCGCCAAGTGCCCTATCGATTGAATGTAAAGTTTGAACATTCTAATAAAGACATTGAATTTAGACCGGAGCACTGAATTGGTCTATAATGCTTTATAAGTATGCGGTGGGGGGCGTAACTTTGGTCAGCTATTACTCCCTAACCATGAACATGAAAGTAAAGTGATTTCATTTCCTCAAATACCCGCCAAGTGCCCTATCGTTTGAATGTAAAGTTTGAACATTCTGATAAAGAGATTGAATTTTAGACCGGAGCACTGAATTGGTCTATAATGCTTTATAAGTATGCGGTGGGGGGCGTAACTTTGGTCAGCTATTACTCCCTAACCATGAATGAGAAAGTAAAGTGATTTCATTTCCTCAAATACCCGCCAAGTGCCCTATCGTTTGAATGTAAAGTTTGAACATTCTGATAAAGAGATTGAATTTTAGACCGGAGCACTGAATTGGTCTATAATGCTTTATAAGTATGGGGTGGGGGGGGGGGGCGTAACTTTGGTCAGCTATTACTTCCTAACGATGAATGAGAAAGTAAAGTGATTTCATTTTCTCAAATACTCGCCAAGTGCCCTATCGTTTGAATGTAAAGTTTGAACATTCTGATAAAGAGATTGAATTTTAGACCGGAGCACTGAATTGGTCTATAATGCTTTATAAGTATGGGGTGGGGGGCGTAACTTTGGTCAGCTATTACTTCCTAACCATGAATGAGAAAGTAAAGTGATTTCATTTCCTCAAATACCCGCCAAGTGCCCTATCGTTTGAATGTAAAGTTTGAACATTCTGATAAAGAGATTGAATTTTAGACCGGAGCACTGAATTGGTCTATAATGCTTTATAAGTATGGGGTGGGGGGCGTAACTTTGGTCAGCTATTACTCCCTAACCATGAATGAGAAAGTAAAGTGATTTCATTTCCTCAAATACCCGCCAAGTTCCCTATCGTTTGAATGTAAAGTTTGAACATTCTGATAAAGAGATTGAATTTTAGACCGGAGCACTGAATTGGTCTATAATGCTTTATAAGTATGGGGTGGGGGGCGTAACTTTGGTCAGCTATTACTCCCTAACCATGAATGAGAAAGTAAAGTGATTTCATTTCCTCAAATACCCGCCAAGTGCCCTATCGTTTGAATGTAAAGTTTGAACATTCTGATAAAGAGATTGAATTTTAGACCGGAGCACTGAATTGGTCTATAATGCTTTATAAGTATGGGGTGGGGGGCGTAACTTTGGTCAGCTATTACTCCCTAACCATGAATGAGAAAGTAAAGTGATTTCATTTCCTCAAATACCCGCCAAGTTCCCTATCGTTTGAATGTAAAGTTTTGAACATTCTGATAAAGAGATTGAATTTTTGACCGGAGCACTGAATTGGTCTATAATGCTTTATAAGTATGGGGTGGGGGGCGTAACTTTGGTCAGCTATTACTTCCTAACCATGAATGAGAAAGTAAAGTGATTTCATTTCCTCAAATACCCGCCAAGTGCCCTATCGTTTGAATGTAAAGTTTGAACATTCTGATAAAGAGATTGAATTTTAGACCGGAGCACTGAATTGGTCTATAATGCTTTATAAGTATGGGGTGGGGGGCGTAACTTTGGTCAGCTATTACTCCCTAACCATGAATGAGAAAGTAAAGTGATTTCATTTCCTCAAATACCCGCCAAGTGCCCTATCGTTTGAATGTAAAGTTTGAACATTCTGATAAAGAGATTGAATTTTAGACCGGAGCACTGAATTGGTCTATAATGCTTTATAAGTATGCGGTGGGGGGCGTAACTTTGGTCAGCTATTACTCCCTAACCATGAATGAGAAAGTAAAGTGATTTCATTTCCTCAAATACACGCCAAGTGCCCTATCGTTTGAATGTACAGTTTGAACATTCTGATAAAGAGATTGAATTTTAGACCGGAGCACTGAATTGGTCTATAATGCTTTATAAGTATGGGGTGGGGGGCGTAACTTTGGTCAGCTATTACTTCCTAACCATGAATGAGAAAGTAAAGTGATTTCATTTCCTCAAATACCCGCCAAGTTCCCTATCGTTTGAATGTAAAGTTTGAACATTCTGATAAAGAGATTGAATTTTAGACCGGAGCACTGAATTGGTCTATAATGCTTTATAAGTATGGGGTGGGGGGCGTAACTTTGGTCAGCTATTACTTCCTAACCATGAATGAGAAAGTAAAGTGATTTCATTTCCTCAAATACCCGCCAAGTTCCCTATCGTTTGAATGTAAAGTTTGAACATTCTGATAAAGAGATTGAATTTTAGACCGGAGCACTGAATTGGTCTATAATGCTTTATAAGTATGGGGTGGGGGGCGTAACTTTGGTCAGCTATTACTCCCTAACCATGAATTAGAAAGTAAAGTGATTTCATTTCCTCAAATACCCGCCAAGTGCCCTATCGTTTGAATGTAAAGTTTGAACATTCTGATAAAGAGATTGAATTTTAGACCGGAGCACTGAATTGGTCTATAATGCTTTATAAGTATGGGGTGGGGGGCGTAACTTTGGTCAGCTATTACTTCCTAACCATGAATGAGAAAGTAAAGTGATTTCATTTCCTCAAATACCCACCAAGTGCACTATCGTTTGAATGTAAAGTTTGAACATTCTGATAAAGAGATTGAATTTTAGACCGGAGCACTGAATTGGTCTATAATGCTTTATAAGTATGGGGTGGGGGGCGTAACTTTGGTCAGCTATTACTCCCTAACCATGAATGAGAAAGTAAAGTGATTTCATTTCCTCAAATACCCGCCAAGTGCCCTATCGTTTGAATGTAAAGTTTGAACATTCTGATAAAGAGATTGAATTTTAGACCGGAGCACTGAATTGGTCTATAATGCTTTATAAGTATGGGGTGGGGGGCGTCACTTTGGTCAGCTATTACTCCCTAACCATGAATGAGAAAGTAAAGTGATTTCATTTCCTCAAATACCCACCAAGTGCCCTATCGTTTGAATGTAAAGTTTGAACATTCTGATAAAGAGATTGAATTTTAGACCGGAGCACTGAATTGGTCTATAATGCTTTATCAGTATGGGATGGGGGGCGTAACTTTGGTCAGCTATTACTTCCTAACCATGAATGAGAAAGTAAAGTGATTTCATTTCCTCAAATACCCGCCAAGTGCCCTATCGTTTGAATGTAAAGTTTGAACATTCTGATAAAGAGATTGAATTTTAGACCGGAGCACTGAATTGGTCTATAATGCTTTATAAGTACGGGGTGGGGGGCGTAACTTTGGTCAGCTATTACTTCCTAACCATGAATGAGAAAGTAAAGTGATTTCATTTCCTCAAATACCCGCCAAGTGCCCTATCGTTTGAATGTACAGTTTGAACATTCTGATAAAGAGATTGAATTTTAGACCGGAGCACTGAATTGGTCTATATTGCTTTATAAGTATGGGGTGGGGGGCGTAACTTTGGTCAGCTATTACTTCCTAACCATGAATGAGAAAGTAAAGTGATTTCATTTCCTCAAATACCCGCCAAGTGCCCTATCGTTTGAATGTAAAGTTTGAACATTCTGATAAAGAGATTGAATTTTAGACCGGAGCACTGAATTGGTCTATAATGCTTTATAAGTATGGGGTGGGGGGGGGGCGTAACTTTGGTCAGCTATTACTCCCTAACCATGAATGAGAAAGTAAAGTGATTTCATTTCCTCAAATACCCGCCAAGTGCCCTATCGTTTGAATGTAAAGTTTGAACATTCTGATAAAGAGATTGAATTTTAGACCGGAGCACTGAATTGGTCTATAATGCTTTATAAGTATGCGGTGGGGGGCGTAACTTTGGTCAGCTATTACTCCCTAACCATGAATGAGAAAGTAAAGTGATTTCATTTCCTCAAATACACGCCAAGTGCCCTATCGTTTGAATGTAACGTTTGAACATTCTGATAAAGAGATTGAATTTTAGACCGGAGCACTGAATTGGTCTATAATGCTTTATAAGTATGGGGTGGGGTGGGGGGCGTAACTTTGGTCAGCTATTACTTCCTAACCATGAATGAGAAAGTAAAGTGATTTCATTTGCTCAAATACCCGCCGAGTTCCCTATCGTTTGAATGTAAAGTTTGAACATTCTGATAAAGAGATTGAATTTTAGACCGGAGCACTGAATTGGTCTATAATGCTTTATAAGTATGGGGTGGGGGGCGTAACTTTGGTCAGCTATTACTCCCTAACCATGAATGAGAAAGTAAAGTGATTTCATTTCCTCAAATACCCGCCAAGTTCCCTATCGTTTGAATGTAAAGTTTGAACATTCTGATAAAGAGATTGAATTTTAGACCGGAGCACTGAATTGGTCTATAATGCTTTATAAGTATGCGGTGGGGGGCGAAACTTTGGTCAGCTATTACTCCCTAACCATGAATGAGAAAGTAAAGTGATTTCATTTCCTCAAATACACGCCAAGTGCCCTATCGTTTGAATGTACAGTTTGAACATTCTGATAAAGAGATTGAATTTTAGACCGGAGCACTGAATTGGTCTATAATGCTTTATAAGTATGGGGTGGGGGGCGTAACTTTGGTCAGCTATTACTTCCTAACCATGAATGAGAAAGTAAAGTGATTTCATTTCCTCAAATACCCGCCAAGTTCCCTATCGTTTGAATGTAAAGTTTGAACATTCTGATAAAGAGATTGAATTTTAGACCGGAGCACTGAATTGGTCTATAATGCTTTAAAAGTATGGGGTGGGGGGGGGGGCGTAACTTTGGTCAGCTATTACTCCCTAACCATGAATGAGAAAGTAAAGTGATTTCATTTCCTCAAATACCCACCAAGTGCCCTATCGTTTGAATGTAAAGTTTGAACATTCTGATAAAGAGATTGAATTTTAGACCGGAGCACTGAATTGGTCTATAATGCTTTATAAGTATGCGGTGGGGGGCGTAACTTTGGTCAGCTATTACTCCCTAACCATGAATGAGAAAGTAAAGTGATTTCATTTCCTCAAATACACGCCAAGTGCCCTATCGTTTGAATGTACAGTTTGAACATTCTGATAAAGAGATTGAATTTTAGACCGGAGCACTGAATTGGTCTATAATGCTTTATAAGTATGGGGTGGGGGGCGTAACTTTGGTCAGCTATTACTTCCTAACCATGAATGAGAAAGTAAAGTGATTTCATTTCCTCAAATACCCGCCAAGTTCCCTATCGTTTGAATGTAAAGTTTGAACATTCTGATAAAGAGATTGAATTTTAGACCGGAGCACTGAATTGGTCTATAATGCTTTATAAGTATGGGGTGGGGGGCGTAACTTTGGTCAGCTATTACTTCCTAACCATGAATGAGAAAGTAAAGTGATTTCATTTCCTCAAATACCCGCCAAGTTCCCTATCGTTTGAATGTAAAGTTTGAACATTCTGATAAAGAGATTGAATTTTAGACCGGAGCACTGAATTGGTCTATAATGCTTTATAAGTATGGGGTGGGGGGCGTAACTTTGGTCAGCTATTACTCCCTAACCATGAATGAGAAAGTAAAGTGATTTCATTTCCTCAAATACCCGCCAAGTGCCCTATCGTTTGAATGTAAAGTTTGAACATTCTGATAAAGAGATTGAATTTTAGACCGGAGCACTGAATTGGTCTATAATGCTTTATAAGTATGGGGTGGGGGGCGTAACTTTGGTCAGCTATTACTTCCTAACCATGAATGAGAAAGTAAAGTGATTTCATTTCCTCAAATACCCACCAAGTGCACTATCGTTTGAATGTAAAGTTTGAACATTCTGATAAAGAGATTGAATTTTAGACCGGAGCACTGAATTGGTCTATAATGCTTTATAAGTATGGGGTGGGGGGGCGTAATTTTGGTCAGCTATTACTTCCTAACCATGAATGAGACAGTAAAGTGATTTCATTTCCTCAAATACCCGCCAAGTGCCCTATCGTTTGAATGTAAAGTTTGAACATTCTGATAAAGAGATTGAATTTTAGACCGGAGCACTGAATTGGTCTATAATGCTTTATAAGTATGGGGTGGGGGGCGTAACTTTGGTCAGCTATTACTCCCTAACCATGAATGAGAAAGTAAAGTGATTTCATTTCCTCAAATACCCGCCAAGTGCCCTATCGTTTGAATGTAAAGTTTGAACATTCTGATAAAGAGATTGAATTTTAGACCGGAGCACTGAATTGGTCTATAATGCTTTATAAGTATGGGGTGGGGGGCGTAACTTTGGTCAGCTATTACTCCCTAACCATGAATGAGAAAGTAAAGTGATTTCATTTCCTCAAATACCCACCAAGTGCCCTATCGTTTGAATGTAAAGTTTGAACATTCTGATAAAGAGATTGAATTTTAGACCGGAGCACTGAATTGGTCTATAATGCTTTATCAGTATGGGATGGGGGGCGTAACTTTGGTCAGCTATTACTTCCTAACCATGAATGAGAAAGTAAAGTGATTTCATTTCCTCAAATACCCGCCAAGTGCCCTATCGTTTGAATGTAAAGTTTGAACATTCTGATAAAGAGATTGAATTTTAGACCGGAGCACTGAATTGGTCTATAATGCTTTATAAGTACGGGGTGGGGGGCGTAACTTTGGTCAGCTATTACTTCCTAACCATGAATGAGAAAGTAAAGTGATTTCATTTCCTCAAATACCCGCCAAGTGCCCTATCGTTTGAATGTAAAGTTTGAACATTCTGATAAAGAGATTGAATTTTAGACCGGAGCACTGAATTGGTCTATAATGCTTTAAAAGTATGGGGTGGGGGGGGGCGTAACTTTGGTCAGCTATTACTCCCTAACCATGAATGAGAAAGTAAAGTGATTTCATTTCCTCAAATACCCACCAAGTGCCCTATCGTTTGAATGTAAAGTTTGAACATTCTGATAAAGAGATTGAATTTTAGACCGGAGCACTGAATTGGTCTATAATGCTTTATCAGTATGGGGTGGGGGGCGTAACTTTGGTCAGCTATTACTCCCTAACCATGAATGAGAAAGTTAAGTGATTTCATCTCCTCAAATACCCACCAAGTGCCCTATCGTTTGAATGTAAAGTTTGAACATTCTGATAAAGAGATTGAATTTTAGACCGGAGCACTGAATTGGTCTATAATGCTTTATAAGTATGGGTGGGGGGCGTAACTTTGGTCAGCTATTACTCCCTAACCATGAATGAGAAAGTAAAGTGATTTCATTTCCTCAAATACCCGCCAAGTGCCCTATCGTTTGAATGTAAAGTTTGAACATTCTAATAAAGACATTGAATTTAGACCGGAGCACTGAATTGGTCTATAATGCTTTATAAGTATGCGGTGGGGGGCGTAACTTTGGTCAGCTATTACTCCCTAACCATGAACATGAAAGTAAAGTGATTTCATTTCCTCAAATACCCGCCAAGTGCCCTATCGTTTGAATGTAAAGTTTGAACATTCTGATAAAGAGATTGAATTTTAGACCGGAGCACTGAATTGGTCTATAATGCTTTATAAGTATGCGGTGGGGGGCGTAACTTTGGTCAGCTATTACTCCCTAACCATGAATGAGAAAGTAAAGTGATTTCATTTCCTCAAATACCCGCCAAGTGCCCTATCGTTTGAATGTAAAGTTTGAACATTCTGATAAAGAGATTGAATTTTAGACCGGAGCACTGAATTGGTCTATAATGCTTTATAAGTATGGGGTGGGGGGGGGGGGGGCGTAACTTTGGTCAGCTATTACTTCCTAACGATGAATGAGAAAGTAAAGTGATTTCATTTTCTCAAATACTCGCCAAGTGCCCTATCGTTTGAATGTAAAGTTTGAACATTCTGATAAAGAGATTGAATTTTAGACCGGAGCACTGAATTGGTCTATAATGCTTTATAAGTATGGGGTGGGGGGCGTAACTTTGGTCAGCTATTACTTCCAAACCATGAATGAGAAAGTAAAGTGATTTCATTTCCTCAAATACCCGCCAAGTGCCCTATCGTTTGAATGTAAAGTTTGAACATTCTGATAAAGAGATTGAATTTTAGACCGGAGCACTGAATTGGTCTATAATGCTTTATAAGTATGGGGTGGGGGGCGTAACTTTGGTCAGCTATTACTCCCTAACCATGAATGAGAAAGTAAAGTGATTTCATTTCCTCAAATACCCGCCAAGTTCCCTATCGTTTGAATGTAAAGTTTGAAAGTTCTGATAAAGAGATTGAATTTTAGACCGGAGCACTGAATTGGTCTATAATGCTTTATAAGTATGGGGTGGGGGGCGTAACTTTGGTCAGCTATTACTCCCTAACCATGAATGAGAAAGTAAAGTGATTTCATTTCCTCAAATACCCGCCAAGTGCCCTATCGTTTGAATGTAAAGTTTGAACATTCTGATAAAGAGATTGAATTTTAGACCGGAGCACTGAATTGGTCTATAATGCTTTATAAGTATGGGGTGGGGGGCGTAACTTTGGTCAGCTATTACTCCCTAACCATGAATGAGAAAGTAAAGTGATTTCATTTCCTCAAATACCCGCCAAGTTCCCTATCGTTTGAATGTAAAGTTTTGAACATTCTGATAAAGAGATTGAATTTTAGACCGGAGCACTGAATTGGTCTATAATGCTTTATAAGTATGGGGTGGGGGGCGTAACTTTGGTCAGCTATTACTTCCTAACCATGAATGAGAAAGTAAAGTGATTTCATTTCCTCAAATACCCGCCAAGTGCCCTATCGTTTGAATGTAAAGTTTGAACATTCTGATAAAGAGATTGAATTTTAGACCGGAGCACTGAATTGGTCTATAATGCTTTATAAGTATGGGGTGGGGGGCGTAACTTTGGTCAGCTATTACTCCCTAACCATGAATGAGAAAGTAAAGTGATTTCATTTCCTCAAATACCCGCCAAGTGCCCTATCGTTTGAATGTAAAGTTTGAACATTCTGATAAAGAGATTGAATTTTAGACCGGAGCACTGAATTGGTCTATAATGCTTTATAAGTATGGGGTGGGGGGCGTAACTTTGGTCAGCTATTACTCCCTAACCATGAATGAGAAAGTAAAGTGATTTCATTTCCTCAAATACACGCCAAGTGCCCTATCGTTTGAATGTACAGTTTGAACATTCTGATAAAGAGATTGAATTTTAGACCGGAGCACTGAATTGGTCTATAATGCTTTATAAGTATGGGGTGGGGGGCGTAACTTTGGTCAGCTATTACTTCCTAACCATGAATGAGAAAGTAAAGTGATTTCATTTCCTCAAATACCCGCCAAGTTCCCTATCGTTTGAATGTAAAGTTTGAACATTCTGATAAAGAGATTGAATTTTAGACCGGAGCACTGAATTGGTCTATAATGCTTTATAAGTATGGGGTGGGGGGCGTAACTTTGGTCAGCTATTACTTCCTAACCATGAATGAGAAAGTAAAGTGATTTCATTTCCTCAAATACCCGCCAAGTTCCCTATCGTTTGAATGTAAAGTTTGAACATTCTGCACTGTATGAAATAACGAATTTGCGGGGTGGAAATCGTGTTCCACGTGCCTGCAAATTCGAGTTTTCCGTGACTCTCCAGGTCGTGTCGACCTGCCCAGCTCTTCTGCACGGGACCCGCGCCGACCCGGGATTTACCGCGAATGCACCACTTAGGCTGCGCAGGAAGTGTCCGCGCCCTGTTAATTCTCGTGCAGCTACAGGGAAACTCATACACATGTCCTGCCCAGTGAACGCTTTTGCTGCCGGTATCTGCATAATTTAGCGACAATTATCACCTAATTATCATTTAATTACTCGTGCAGCTATAGGGAAATTCATACACACGTCCTGTCCAGTGAACATGATTGCCGCCGGTAGATGCATAATTTAGCGACAATTATCACCTCAGAATTAGCATTTAATTACCATCCAAGGTTTGACCAGGCTTGGTCTGCGACCAAAATGCCCCCCCCCCCCAAAAAAAATCCCTTCATGATGCGCTTTCCACTTTCCCGGCCCAAAACCCTGTGAAAAGATGCTTTTATTGGTTCAAAATGGTGATTAAACTTTCATTGTTGTTTCTCCGTTATCCACGAATGCCACTATTTGCATTTTGCGGTTAAGTATTGGCTACAAAATTTCCAAAGAGTGTGTTCCTTTTTTGATCTTGACGACTCCGCCGGCCACAGTCGCTCAGGTCAAATGAAATTCAGTTCTCAGTGCGGGTCTCCGTGATGCTGTCATTCCTGCACCTTTCCTTCCATATGCTTCAGATAAAAGCGCAGATACTCCCAGTCAGATTAGCCCGCTTGGTCTCGCATCAGTTGAAAGAGTGTCGTCCACAGTTAGTCTTGCAACAAGTTCTAATTATTGGGTCCTTGAAAATCCTTGAACTAGTAGACTGTTGCCTCGCTGACGATCCAGGTCGCGAGATTTACCAATGTTGATGTAGGAACACGACCAAAGCTTCTCAGTGTTCCCAGCGCCGTGACTGCCTATACCTGGCAAAGAGGACAGGGAGTGGAGAGCATGTATCCACACATAGCCTGTTTACCAGTCTCTACCGAACGGTTTAGTCTGCTATGCACCGATCCGATTCTGTCAGTTATGCCTCTCCGTAGACCGAGCTAATTGATCCAAGTCCGTACAATTACCCCGTGCGCGGTATTCTCACATGGCGGGCAGGTAACACTCCCTGCGCCGTAGAGATAACGCGGAACGCCCGATGGTATGGTTTCCAGGCTAGCCCACACACTAAGTCAGTTACTAGTAGTCCTCATCTGGGATACGTGTGCCAACTAAGAGATTTGAAAATAGCGACACGGGCGTTGATTGGCTGTTGTTTTCAAACCATATACTATGTGAATTGCAATTGGCTGACAGTCATGTTTTACAGAGCCCTGCACAAATAAAGACACAATGAGTTGTGAAATACCACGTGCCCGCTGGTCAAGTCTTTGTTGTGTAATTATTCAGTGGTTTATTTGAGATGCACGCTTGTACAACAATAAACTTCCGTGTTTACAGGTTAATAGTACGTAGAAATTACTTGTTCGACTCAAAATTTAGTCAAATAAGTTCGTTTCATTTCAACACAGACCATTGAAACATAGACCATTGCAATTGATTTGCCCCCTTCCCGGTACATTTGAAAGCTTAGATCACTATGACCATGTCTATGCACCAAAACAACCGGTCATCCTTGTGTATAATGTCCTTGATAATGTGTAGCACGAATACAGTCTTAGACTTGCTCTTGAGTATTTCAAATAACGCCAAATGCCTTATATATTCAGCATGAATTGCAAGCTTGGAGAATAATTGCAAGCCACACTCACAAGTTTCATCACATGAGGCCATTACATAGGCTACATAAATAAATACATAAAAATAGATATAGGTTACATCGTCATTGGCGATCGGTGTAGTTCTATCCGTATGAATATTCAATCCGATCCATTTTTTTGAGTGTGAACGGGGTTTAAATAAATTAATTCTCGGGTGTAGCATATGGTGACGCGACGCCATTTTCATGTTTCCTTTGTTTCATGGCTCCTTCTTTTTACCATGCATGCACAAGTACACTACTCTAGACAGGACTATAGGAACAAAAACACGTAACACAAGTACTAGTATTCTGTGTATTTTCAACTTCTTTTTACAGGAAAAATTTACAAAAACAGAAAATCAATATGGACGCCGCAAAGACATTCCAATACACATCTTACAACATTATGCACAGCTTGTATCTTACAGACGACTCGTGTTTACTTTTTAAATACAATAATTCAAATCATTTGAAATGATCATTTCCCATACGCCGATTGGAAACCATACCATCGGGACCTTCCCGGCGTCTCTGCGGCGTTGGGAGTGGTACCCGCCACCCAGACAGATTGGCCCGCTCGGGGGTATAGTTCGCTCCCGCTACGATGGCGGCGAAGCTAAAGCTAAGAAGACGAGCTATCAGAACGGTTCAATATAGCACACTGGGTCCAGTAAAACACACCTAAGCCGACACGTAGAGACAAGATACCAGGCAAACCTCCTTGGTACACCATATATGTTACCACAAGAATATGCATGCAACTTTTAGAGTACTCTGAAACCTAGCCTGGGTGCCAGACCACCGCACTCCTGGCGCTAATCCTTCGGCCGGGGAAGCAACTCGCGCCGCCACCACAGATAGCACACGACCCACTAATTATCGCTAGCGCGATAGGGTTCGGCTGCCAAGGGCTCCCGGGTGCCAAGTCTATCCCTACTACTAGGTCTTCCCCGCCCAGAAGGGCTTATCATCGCATCGCGCGAAAGGTCTGGTATCCAGGCTATCTGCAACCCATACTATTGCCAGGGCCTCCACGTACGTACAAAACAGCTTGTCTGGTGCGCCCCTAACTCTCCTACCCTGGAGAAACCCGACTAGGGACCGGGCTGCTAGCGAGTCTCTTCGGCGGTCCGAGACTGTCAGCCCGCCGGATCTAAATTAACACTACGGAGAGTTGTAGCCCGGGGAGTGGACCGTGCCTTTTACCCGCAAGGACCGGTCAACTCTCGGGATTTTTTAGAACTCCCCCGGTGCGGTAATACAATTTCTATCGGCGGGCTTAGAGCTTTGGGCCGCCGACTGAAAGGGCGCGATAACAGTCTGGATCCCAGCGATCTAAACCGTCATAATATCATTCGCATTCGGTAATATTATTTTCAATCCTACTACTACCCAACATAAATTTATTTAGTCCTTTACAGTCCTAAATTTATTAATGATTTTTGTTTAGTGTCGAACACAAAGTCACAGCAAAAATCATTTGCCAATCACAGTTCCGTGTAGTTCACACACCGTGGCTTATAATGCGTGAGCTAAAGCTTATTGTTATCTACCCGGCAGGGTCACACGCGAGTGTGCAACGGCCTGGGAATCAACGCACAGCTAACTGTGCATGAAAACGCAGAATTTTCCCGGTAGGCACACGCCGGACCCGGAAAACTCTTCACACTTCCTGCCCGCCTCGGTTTTAACGGACGTGCGCAGACTCGGAAAGAACCGGAAACCTGAGCTTTCACGCAGTGCTGATAAAGAGATTGAATTTTAGACCGGAGCACTGAATTGGTCTATAATGCTTTATAAGTATGGGGTGGGGGGCGTAACTTTGGTCAGCTATTACTTCCTAACCATGAATGAGAAAGTAAAGTGATTTCATTTCCTCAAATACCCGCCAAGTTCCCTATCGTTTGAATGTAAAGTTTGAACATTCTGATAAAGAGATTGAATTTTAGACCGGAGCACTGAATTGGTCTATAATGCTTTATAAGTATGGGGTGGGGGGCGTAACTTTGGTCAGCTATTACTCCCTAACCATGAATGAGAAAGTAAAGTGATTTCATTTCCTCAAATACCCGCCAAGTGCCCTATCGTTTGAATGTAAAGTTTGAACATTCTGATAAAGAGATTGAATTTTAGACCGGAGCACTGAATTGGTCTATAATGCTTTATAAGTATGGGGTGGGGGGCGTAACTTTGGTCAGCTATTACTTCCTAACCATGAATGAGAAAGTAAAGTGATTTCATTTCCTCAAATACCCACCAAGTGCACTATCGTTTGAATGTAAAGTTTGAACATTCTGATAAAGAGATTGAATTTTAGACCGGAGCACTGAATTGGTCTATAATGCTTTATAAGTATGGGGTGGGGGGCGTAACTTTGGTCAGCTATTACTCCGTAACCATGAATGAGAAAGTAAAGTGATTTCATTTCCTCAAATACCCGCCAAGTGCCCTATCGTTTGAATGTAAAGTTTGAACATTCTGATAAAGAGATTGAATTTTAGACCGGAGCACTGAATTGGTCTATAATGCTTTATAAGTATGGGGGGGGGGCGTAACTTTGGTCAGCTATTACTCCCTAACCATGAATGAGAAAGTAAAGTGATTTCATTTCCTCAAATACCCGCCAAGTGCCCTATCGTTTGAATGTAAAGTTTGAACATTCTGATAAAGAGATTGAATTTTAGACCGGAGCACTGAATTGGTCTATAATGCTTTATAAGTATGGGGTGGAGGGGGGGGGGCGTAACTTTGGTCAGCTATTACTCCCTAACCATGAATGAGAAAGTAAAGCGATTTCATTTCCTCAAATACCCACCAAGTGCCCTATCGTTTGAATGTAAAGTTTGAACATTCTGATAAAGAGATTGAATTTTAGACCGGAGCACTGAATTGGTCTATAATGCTTTATCAGTATGGGGTGGGGGGCGTAACTTTGGTCAGCTATTACTCCCTAACCATGAATGAGAAAGTTAAGTGATTTCATTTCCTCAAATACCCACCAAGTGCCCTATCGTTTGAATGTAAAGTTTGAACATTCTGATAAAGAGATTGAATTTTAGACCGGAGCACTGAATTGGTCTATAATGCTTTATCAGTATGGGGTGGGGGGCGTAACTTTGGTCAGCTATTACTTCCTAACCATGAATGAGAAAGTAAAGTGATGTCATTTCCTCAAATACCCACCAAGTGCCCTATCGTTTGAATGTAAAGTTTGAACATTCTGATAAAGAGATTGAATTTTAGACCGGAGCACTGAATTGGTCTACAATGCTTTATAAGTATGCGGTGGGGGGCGTAACTTTGGTCAGCTATTACTCCCTAACCATGAATGAGAAAGTAAAGTGATTTCATTTCCTCAAATACCCGCCAAGTGCCCTATCGTTTGAATGTTAAGTTTGAACATTCTGATAAAGAGATTGAATTTTAGACCGGAGCACTGAATTGGTCTATAATGCTTTATAAGTATGGGGTGGGGGGCGTAACTTTGGTCAGCTATTACTCCCTAACCATGAATGAGAAAGTAAAGTGATTTCATTTCCTCAAATAAATTATTTGCTCTGTTATTTGCAGATGATACAAACTTATTTATGTCCCACAAAAACTTTGACACGTTAGTAACATCTATGAATAATGAATTGTATAAGATAAATCAATGGTTCAAGGCAAATAAATTGTCCCTTAACGTAAAAAAAACTAATTTTATTATCTTTGTAGGAAGGAACAAGAAATACGATAAAGAAAAGGCTAGGATCTATATTAATGACAATGCTATCAATCAAGTAAGTCACACCCGTTTTTTAGGCGTAATTATAGACGAGAAACTTTCATGGAAGAACCAAATTGATTTTGTTTGCACAAAAATTTCCAAAAACATAGGCATCATTAGAAAAGTCAAATCTTTGCTGTCACGAAACATATTTATGGTTCTTTATTACAGTTTGATTTACCCTTATCTAACTTATTGCAACATAATTTGGGGTAGTACGTACACAACATCCATCAATCCTGTTTACCTCCTTCAAAAGCGCTTTGTACGAATAGCAGCCAATGCGTCATTCACAGCACACACAGCAGCTCTGTTTCGTGATTTAAATGTTATGACTGTATTTGACATCAATAAATTTCAAATTGCCTTATTTGTCCATAAAATTGTCCATAATAGCTCTTCCCTACCTGAACAATACAAAGGTCTTTTAAATTTCAACTCAGATATCCATCACCACTATACGAGACAACATAATCTTTTAAGATCAATTAAGACAAAAACTACTCAAAAACAACATACAATAATGTTTAGAGGCCCCACCGTATGGAACAATCTCAGCCAAATTCTACAGTCCTGCTCGTCTTTACCTAGTTTCAAAAAACTTGTAAAGATAGATGTCATAGAACATCCAAGTATTACTTTCTCCTGATTTGTTTGTTTTCCTTGTTTTCCACTTTTCCTTTGGTATCTGATGACAAAATAATTCATATGATTGTTATTTTTGTATAATTTTGACCTATTTCTTTATAAATTGTTATTCATTATAATACTTATTATGTTTACAACTCATAATTTACTTTGTAGTTCCTCTTCTTTTCATTTGTTTCATTTGGATTTATGTTAAAATTCCAATTTCTTCTTTCGTTAGTTTTTCTTAGTTTCGATGATATATAATTTTGTAAAAATCCCATTCGAGTAGTTTAGGGGAGGCCCCCGAAAAGCCGTATAGGCTTCTGGTCTCTCCTGCATGTATTCTTTACTCTATTTCTCTTTGTTTTTTTATATTGTACATATGCGAAGAAACAATAAACAATAAACAATAATAAACAATACCCGCCAAGTGCCCTATCGTTTGAATGTAAAGTTTGAACATTCTGATAAAGAGATTGAATTTTAGACCGGAGCACTGAATTGGTCTATAATGCTTTAAAAGTATGGGGTGGGGGGGGGGGGCGTAACTTTGGTCAGCTATTACTCCCTAACCATGAATGAGAAAGTAAAGTGATTTCATTTCCTCAAATACCCACCAAGTGCCCTATCGTTTGAATGTAAAGTTTGAACATTCTGATAAAGAGATTGAATTTTAGACCGGAGCACTGAATTGGTCTATAATGCTTTATCAGTATGGGGTGGGGGGCGTAACTTTGGTCAGCTATTACTCCCTAACCATGAATGAGAAAGTTAAGTGATTTCATCTCCTCAAATACCCACCAAGTGCCCTATCGTTTGAATGTAAAGTTTGAACATTCTGATAAAGAGATTGAATTTTAGACCGGAGCACTGAATTGGTCTATAATGCTTTATAAGTATGGGGTGGGGGGCGTAACTTTGGTCAGCTATTACTCCCTAACCATGAATGAGAAAGTAAAGTGATTTCATTTCCTCAAATACCCGCCAAGTGCCCTATCGTTTGAATGTAAAGTTTGAACATTCTGATAAAGAGATTGAATTTTAGACCGGAGCACTGAATTGGTCTATAATGCTTTATAAGTATGGGGTGGGGGGCGTAACTTTGGTCAGCTATTACTCCCTAACCATGAATGAGAAAGTAAAGTGATTTCATTTCCTCAAATACCCGCCAAGTGCCCTATCGTTTGAATGTAAAGTTTGAACATTCTGATAAAGACATTGAATTTTAGACCGGAGCACTGAATTGGTCTATAATGCTTTATAAGTATGGGGTGGGGGGCGTAACTTTGGTCAGCTATTACTCCCTAACCATGAATGAGAAAGTTAAGTGATTTCATCTCCTCAAATACCCACCAAGTGCCCTATCGTTTGAATGTAAAGTTTGAACATTCTGATAAAGAGATTGAATTTTAGACCGGAGCACTGAATTGGTCTATAATGCTTTATAAGTATGGGGTGGGGGGCGTAACTTTGGTCAGCTATTACTCCCTAACCATGAATGAGAAAGTAATGTGATTTCATTTCCTCAAATACCCGCCAAGTGACCTATCGTTTGAATGTAAAGTTTGAACATTCTGATAAAGACATTGAATTTTAGACCGGAGCACTGAATTGGTCTATAATGCTTTATAAGTATGCGGTGGGGGGCGTAACTTTGGTCAGCTATTACTCCCTAACCATGAACATGAAAGTAAAGTGATTTCATTTCCTCAAATACCCGCCAAGTGCCCTATCGTTTGAATGTAAAGTTTGAACATTCTGATAAAGAGATTGAATTTTAGACCGGAGCACTGAATTGGTCTATAATGCTTTATAAGTATGCGGTGGGGGGCGTAACTTTGGTCAGCTATTACTCCCTAACCATGAATGAGAAAGTAAAGTGATTTCATTTCCTCAAATACCCGCCAAGTGCCCTATCGTTTGAATGTAAAGTTTGAACATTCTGATAAAGAGATTGAATTTTAGACCGGAGCACTGAATTGGTCTATAATGCTTTATAAGTATGGGGTGGGGGGTGGGGCGTAACTTTGGTCAGCTATTACTTCCTAACCATGAATGAGAAAGTAAAGTGATTTCATTTTCTCAAATACTCGCCAAGTGCCCTATCGTTTGAATGTAAAGTTTGAACATTCTGATAAAGAGATTGAATTTTAGACCGGAGCACTGAATTGGTCTATAATGCTTTATAAGTATGGGGTGGGGGGCGTAACTTTGGTCAGCTATTACTTCCTAACCATGAATGAGAAAGTAAAGTGATTTCATTTCCTCAAATACCCGCCAAGTGCCCTATCGTTTGAATGTAAAGTTTGAACATTCTGATAAAGAGATTGAATTTTAGACCGGAGCACTGAATTGGTCTATAATGCTTTATAAGTATGGGGTGGGGGGCGTAACTTTGGTCAGCTATTACTTCCTAACCATGAATGAGAAAGTAAAGTGATTTCATTTCCTCAAATACCCGCCAAGTGCCCTATCGTTTGAATGTAAAGTTTGAACATTCTGATAAAGAGATTGAATTTTAGACCGGAGCACTGAATTGGTCTATAATGCTTTATAAGTATGGGGTGGGGGGCGTAACTTTGGTCAGCTATTACTCCCTAACCATGAATGAGAAAGTAAAGTGATTTCATTTCCTCAAATACCCGCCAAGTGCCCTATCGTTTGAATGTAAAGTTTGAAAGTTCTGATAAAGAGATTGAATTTTAGACCGGAGCACTGAATTGGTCTATAATGCTTTATAAGTATGGGGTGGGGAGCGTAACTTTGGTCAGCTATTACTCCCTAACCATGAATGAGAAAGTAAAGTGATTTCATTTCCTCAAATACCCGCCAAGTGCCCTATCGTTTGAATGTAAAGTTTGAACATTCTGATAAAGAGATTGATTTTTAGACCGGAGCACTGAATTGGTCTATAATGCTTTATAAGTATGGGGTGGGGGGCGTAACTTTGGTCAGCTATTACTCCCTAACCATGAATGAGAAAGTAAAGTGATTTCATTTCCTCAAATACACGCCAAGTTCCCTATCGTTTGAATGTAAAGTTTTGAACATTCTGATAAAGAGATTGAATTTTAGACCGGAGCACTGAATTGGTCTATAATGCTTTATAAGTATGGGGTGGGGGGCGCAACTTTGGTCAGCTATTACTTCCTAACCATGAATGAGAAAGTAAAGTGATTTCATTTCCTCAAATACCCGCCAAGTGCCCTATCGTTTGAATGTAAAGTTTGAACATTCTGATAAAGAGATTGAATTTTAGACCGGAGCACTGAATTGGTCTATAATGCTTTATAAGTATGGGGTGGGGGGCGTAACTTTGGTCAGCTATTACTCCCTAACCATGAATGAGAAAGTAAAGTGATTTCATTTCCTCAAATACCCGCCAAGTGCCCTATCGTTTGAATGTAAAGTTTGAACATTCTGATAAAGAGATTGAATTTTAGACCGGAGCACTGAATTGGTCTATAATGCTTTATAAGTATGGGGTGGGGGGCGTAACTTTGGTCAGCTATTACTCCCTAACCATGAATGAGAAAGTAAAGTGATTTCATTTCCTCAAATACCCGCCAAGTGCCCTATCGTTTGAATGTAAAGTTTTGAACATTCTGATAAAGAGATTGAATTTTAGACCGGAGCACTGAATTGGTCTATAATGCTTTATAAGTATGGGGTGGGGGGCGTAACTTTGGTCAGCTATTACTCCCTAACCATGAATGAGAAAGTAAAGTGATTTCATTTCCTCAAATACCCGCCAAGTTCCCTATCGTTTGAATGTAAAGTTTTGAACATTCTGATAAAGAGATTGAATTTTAGACCGGAGCACTGAATTGGTCTATAATGCTTTATAAGTATGGGGTGGGGGGCGTAACTTTGGTCAGCTATTACTTCCTAACCATGAATGAGAAAGTAAAGTGATTTCATTTCCTCAAATACCCGCCAAGTGCCCTATCGTTTGAATGTAAAGTTTGAACATTCTGATAAAGAGATTGAATTTTAGACCGGAGCACTGAATTGGTCTATAATGCTTTATAAGTATGGGGTGGGGGGCGTAACTTTGGTCAGCTATTACTCCCTAACCATGAATGAGAAAGTAAAGTGCCTTCATTTCCTCAAATACCCGCCAAGTGCCCTATCGTTTGAATGTAAAGTTTTGAACATTCTGATAAAGAGATTGAATTTTAGACCGGAGCACTGAATTGGTCTATAATGCTTTATAAGTATGGGGTGGGGGGCGTAACTTTGGTCAGCTATTACTCCCTAACCATGAATGAGAAAGTAAAGTGATTTCATTTCCTCAAATACCTGTAGCGTCCGTAGCCAAACCTGTAGCTTCTGTTCCCCGCCCGTAGCGTACGTATTCCCGCCTGTAGTATCCACCTTTGGACCCACCTTTAGCGTCTATGCCCCCAACTGTAGCATCCGTACTCCCACCTGTAGCGTCCGTTACCCACCTGTAGCGTCCGTTACCCACCTGTAGCGTCCGTAGCCCACCTGTTACGTCCATACCCCCTTCTTTAGCATCCGTACTCCGACCTGTCAACATTTTTCATTTATTCTCTATTTCAGGTATAAAAAACAACATAGAACCATTATACATTTAAAAGAGTTACAAGCTTAACATTTACACCAAAGGACGGACAAAATACATATGGATAAACTTAATGAACATGCAGTAAGCCATAGGTGTTGCGGAAAAACGAGTTGCTGTAGTAGGCGTCCGATTTCAACAAGCGTTTAATGATACAGTTATTTGAGGAGAGTAATCTGTTTAAGAAAGAACAACATGTATATATCCTCCTTGGCCTTGATTCAAATGTGTCTTTTGAGTAGTATACAAACATTGCACTTGCGCTGCACCGCCGTGGCCAAAGTTCACAATCATTCGGAAACAATTATTGTAAACAACATGGCATCTAGAAAGTACACCGGAGCTAACAATTCCAGATTTGAGAGCCAAACAATTGGGCGCAATACTAGTCTCCAAGCGGAGATAAGATCCGGGGTATTTTCGACGTATTTTCGCGGTATTTTATACTTCGTTTCCGTTTTTAGTTTGGGAGAGGAGGGAGACCCAACTAAATACGGAAAAGACGTATAAAATACTGGCCGCGAAAATACGTCGAAAATACCCCGAATCTTACATCTGCTTGGAGAGTACATTGTCTGTGTTAGGACACCTATGGGGCGCAAGGTAAAAAGTAAATCGTGTGCGTTCGACTCCCAGGCACCAAAACTGGAGGTAAAAAATATAGTCTTAACATTGATGATTGATACAGGTAAACCACATACAAACATATTGCACTGGTTGACTATTGCACTCTTTTATATACGTTTATACCGTACGCGTACTATTAAATTACAAGTCAATCAGAAAAAAGCGAAAGTGGTGATTTTAGTGGGATCATTCGTCTTTGACTGTCTCGGAAAAAGAAGCCAACCCAAATAAGATAGAATTTAGTGTTAGTATTTAGACTAGAAAAGTCACATGCTGTATTGTTATATATTGTCTGTCCGTCCTTTCATGTTACATGTACTTGCAATTAGCCTACGGGCAAGAACTTGCAATAAACTATTAATTAATTTAACAAAACTGGACGCTTTACGTGGAGGGGTGCGGTGTCGGAAAAACAACAGTAGCTCTTCGAAAACATAACCTACAGAGCTAGAATAACAACTAAAACGATCATACATGTTATAGGAGCCCCAGCAAACCGAATTTCTAAATTTCTGGCCTAGATTCTTGTTCCACCCATCCAAAAATGGCAGAGAAAGACACTACACCGGGAGTGTACTCCGGTCTTTCGATATCTGCTTGGAACTCATAAAGTTATGGTGCCTTTTTATATCTGATTGACAGACGCATTTCTAATTTCTAAGTGCGTTGTGACCAAATATTATGGCAGAACTTAGAGTGGTACGTAGGTATTTTCCTTACAATGAAGTAAGATCAACCCAGACACCTTCGCTATGTATGGCAATAATTTTTAATTGCCACCCTTTTTTTCTTTGGCCACAATTTCATAACGTATTTTCCCTTGAATTTCGTCACTAACTTGTATTTGCTTCACAAAAAACACAAAAAAAACACACACACTAGAGTGAAAGTTTTAGTCTATTATGTTTTTTTCGTGTTACTGTATAAGGTTGTATACAGTATAATAATCATGACTTCATCATAAATCATCTCCTGAAATTTTTGCGTCATACGATAATCACTTTAGGGGTTGCAGGGGCGGGCCTCAAAAGGGACAAGCCTCTTTGATATACACGGCTTGATATTAAGGTTTTGTGTAATTTTAAAGAACGGCATCTCGATAAACCCCAAGTAAGCCTTCAGAATTACTTACGTCATCATCCAGCCGCCACCAAATACCCTCCCCGGACAGAGCGTACACATGTGCCGCCATAAAATAGTGCGGCCAAATATGGAGCGTCTTATGAATATCTGGCTAGTCTAGATTGTGTTATTGGCTTTAATTGCTTTCGTACTGGCAGGTATAATTTTCTAATAGTGTAAGCTGTCAGAAAGTATTTCATATGGATCTTAGAAGCTTTCCAGATGTGTACGCGCACGGCTACAAAAGAAGTGCGTCGGTCCTGTGTGCCATGGAATTTACTCAGAACAGGGCGGCCATTGTGAGGTAAGGATGTGTGCTAGTTGTAACAGAAAGGGTTTTAGTGTTTTGCCTTATTTTCTGCCACAAAAACCTGCCCAGTTACCTTGTAGTATGGCTGTTTTAGTAATGAGTAAGTACATTGAGGTTCGAGGTTATAACTGTTGTTGTAAAATATTTAATTTCGTGAGGGTCGGGTCATGGCGGCCGTATGTGGGAGACATTTTCTGGCGTTGAATATGTCGGGGAATGCCAGGAGAAAGGTCATCATTGTATTTGTGTGCGTGGAACCTGGAGTCTGTAGGCGATATTTCTGTACTTTTTGTGCGTGTAAATACCAGTTTCTGTTACCGAGTTCTGTAGTCTGAGAACAAAGGACCGGGGTGGTCTGGCCATACGGGTTCTTTGTGTGCACTGAATTCATCATGATTGGTCGGCTGCAGCGCACTGAATTATGATACTGTACTGGAAACCTCGTTAGTGGGCGTAGGGGCAAAAGCACATTATATGGAAGGGCACAAGTATCAGAGAAATTACCTGGGGTCCTGGTTGTTTTTACCTTCGTATTCTTGATTTGAAAATATAACCGACTTACAGCCTTGTATGTGCCATCCTTTATTATAATTATGTACTCAGTTGTTAGACTTGAGCTGCATGCACAAAATATAAACAATGATGACCTAATGGAATCTACACGAGTGTGAAGAATTCGGTAGCTTTTTGTTTTTGAACCCAAAAATATCATGCAAATTAAAATGTGATTAGTTTATTCGTTCCCTCTTGTGTCGCAGTTACACAAAGATACATGTGTGTTCAATAATTGAATGAAATATGTTGTATTAAAGCCTATGTGTATTTCTTTCCCACAGGTCTACGCAGCCAGAAAGGATTGTGACAACACAGATATGATGTCTGAAGTGTTCATTTCAACTGTGGCAAATCATCCCAATACCTACAGAAGATTGCTGAAACAACACACCCAGCCCGTTGAACAACAAAAGCTGCTCCAATGAAACTTCCAGACACATCAAAATTTGCACATAGGTGACAGAGCAAATATGTATTGGCTACGGCGATACATCCAGCTTACTCTGTGTGTTTAGTCAGGTATATCAGTATTACAGCTGTCAAGCCTCTTGGAAACCCAGACTTCGGGGACTGTGCCTCTGGCTCAGTGGGGGCTTGTTCGGCTTAGTTAGATGAGTTTGCTGGATGCCAAAGCCTCAAATAAGGTATCTTCCCCTTTGCTCTTGTTCCTGGTGTCAATCTCTGTAGATGACCCACATGAAAAGAAACATTGCGATAGGCTGTTCCTGTTGTATGCACTGTTCACTTGTCTTCGAGGGCCGACTGTTTCTTGCAAATGGTTGATCCTGCTCTGTTGACTTGAACTTTCCGTTTGCAGTTTTGTTGCTTACCCCACCCATCCTATCTGCCAGTCATCATCTATAGTAAACCTATCTTCTGTCTGTATAGAAAATGCTACATTCCTGTTCAGTTTTCTCATCTAGACACAGTTCTACACAACGTCCAGCTGTGCCTACCATAACACGATAGAAAAACGGATATTATACAGCATGTACAAAGTATGTATCTGTTGAAGTTGCTATATCTCTGCAACTTAGTTCTGTATCAGAGTGTGTCCACTTGTAACGGACTGCCAATCTGCATTTTATTTCTTGATGTACCATCAGTGTAGCCAACCAAACGTCTGAGTTAACACATTCCTTAACCGACATGAACATGGCTCCGCTTGGTGCTTTCAAATTCCCGAGAATTACAACTGCCTGTCACTACATACTATCTCGGCTTCCTAGAAATATCATTGATACTATTTCTTGTCACACGAAAAACATCTTCTGAGGTGACATGAAATTTTTTCATTAGGGTTGTCGCTATGTTCTGCGCAATGGCCAAGGTGGTTTAAAAGTAACTAAGTGCACAAGCATCATAATCATAAGATGTATGCGCTTTATTCCTGAGCAGACAATGTTGAATAGAGACTTGCGCCCTGCCTTTGTGTGACCGCATGGAAAAAAAAATAACTGCCTACCATTGATGATCTATGCCTACAAATGCTACACGATTTCCCTGAAACTGTCCCCTAATCGGTTTGTGTAAGGTGTAGATCTCTTGACAACGCAGCCAGTCCTCACTGGCTGTCTCTTAATTCCGTGATTCTTCTCCGGCACCTCGTTCGTGCCCGGATTAGTGTTTATTCCCAGCCCAGTGCCCACAGTTGCCGTGCCAATGACCGCAAAGTCATGTCTTCATCAGCGTTCGCAAAATGGATGACTCTCCCACGGGGCTCCATGGGCCCCCCCTCCCCAACACTGTGCTAACCATGGAGATTCTGCCGTTCTGGCTGAACGGTTGCAATAATGTTTCCTGATAATTTGCTGTACACAATGTGTCGGAGACACTGATTGGTAGTCTTAAAGACTTCAGAACAATTTTTAGCAACACAAGGCACAATATTACCGGTAATACCATGGACTTCAACAGCTTACCTGGGTGAGATTTCAAGGATTTAAAGCTATGCAAGAGCGAATCGCAACCGTGAGGGAGGAAGCGATCGCACACAAAGATAACTTTGTTCTTATAAAGGTCCGAAGACATAACAATAGCTCTTGCCTTCGCCACAGAGTCAGGGCTTATAGGTGTTTGAAATGTGTCAGATCTTCATCGATGACTAGGCTACTTGCAGCTTTACTTCCTTCTATACCATCGTCAAAGTGCCCAAGACAAGGAAAGGCCTTGTTCATAATATGAAGTCTTGCGAACTTGCGGGGGAATACTCACATTCTTTCCACTGTCTTCCTATCGGTCTGGCCAAATCCTGGGAGTCTTCAGCTTGTGCCATTGAATGTTCCTCCATTTGACATTCAAAAGACTGGTTTGTTCCTTATGTTCTTTTAGGGTCAGACTTAAGAGCTTTGATCTCTTCTCTATACTTAACTCTGGAAGTGGGAAGTGTCTTCTCATTCTTATCAGCTCTATGTTATGGCGGAGCGGCACGAGCTAATCACATTCATGCCTTAAATCGCCGGTGTGACCCAGACCGGATCATCTTCAACTACCAACACTCCCCGTTTGGCCAAACTCCTTCCCATGATTTGAATGTCCATTTCCGCACACCCCACCAATTTGATGGGAATGCCCTATTAACTGTCAAAGCAGCTTTTAGGCATCAATGTTACCTGTGAACCAGTGTCGAGCAAACATCGGACCTCTTCCCCATCAAACTTAACATTTACTTCGAGGTTGCCCCCTATGGTGCGCTGGGCTAAACTATTGTTACTTTGTCCTCCCCCCCCCCCCCCCCCCCAAAGGCACTGAACAACTTACTACGATCTAATCTACTAAACTCCTGGGGCTCGTCTCTACCTATTGTCTCCGCGAGTCGCCACCCGCTGGCGGAGTCTGCCAGTTTGGTCCCGAGCCACGGGCGCCATCAATCCTATCTTAATTGGGTGGAGTCAACGGGTTAGCCGGTAGGGCCAATGACAGGCCCGGGGCCGTATCTGACTGGACAATTACGCATTATGTGCCCGTCTCCCTGACACGAGGAGCAGATGGGCCTCCCGTCTGGGGTATAGCGGTGCCGGTTAGTTCGTCCCGGAGAGCGATAAGCTCGCTCGTCTCTACCTCTTTGCACAAATCTCGGGGTCTTGTCGGCGGGCCCGGCCCATTGCTGTACTATCTTGGCTTGCTGTTCCCTTGTTTTCTCAGCACGTTGTTGCATTTTCATCTTCTATCTTTCCTTGATGTCCTCCTGTCTGGCTGCATACATTTGCTGGAATCGTCTCCTGTTTTTCCTTGCGCTGTCCAGAATGCTGTTGTCTTTTTCTGGATCTGTAGCAGAAAGTGTTTCCAGGCAATCTGCTTTCATCATGTTCTTCATTTCCTCTCTCCTCACTTCACTGTTGTCGTCTTTGTACTTGCCATGAAGAAGCGCATTAAACCTCCGTTCAAAGACAATGTCATGTTGGCCAGCCTGACCTGGAGCGCATCTTCGTCTTCGGCGTCATCAGTGTCGTACAGGGATTTGTAGATTGCCGTGTCTTTTTATGGTTGAATTGGCTGGTCCTGGATGTAGAAAAGTGGTGGGACATCACTGCTAAGGATGAGAGTTGCATCCTTACTCCACTCCTTGATTCGTGCCAAATTTGCACAAATCTCGGGGTCTTGTCGGCGGGCCCGGCCCATTAGCTTTTGCGAAGTGAGTGCGTACGAGCGCACATTCTCTTCCGGCTCTTGTTGCTGGCTATAAAACCTCCCCATAATGATATTCGCCGAGAGGGTGTCTCGGATTTAGAATCACCCGTGGATCCCCTCGTCCCGGGCACTTAGTAGCTTTATCTCCTGTTTTGCATCCCCTTCAAGTTTTGACCATATCAACCGGGCTTGCTGTTCTGGGGAAGCCCCCCAAGTGCGTAGTGACCCCTCGACTTCCTCCAACCAATCTTCAAACGATTGCTTAGGATCATTACCTGAAAACTTCGGTAGCTGGCGGTCCGTACGGACTACTATTGTAGGTTGACCATTAGAGAGACAGGATGTCGAACACCTATTTCTAGGGGGTGACGGGGTTCTGGGGCGGCGGCGCCTACCGATCGGAGGGGGGGGGGGGGGAATTGGACGGAGTACGAGGGCCAAGCCCGTAACGGTATGATGGGTCCAACTCCGGCACGTATTCCGGGGTCCTTACTCTAGGTCTTCGACCCGACACACCACTGCGATCCCTATCTCTCGTACTCGTCGTAAAGAGCCTAAAAGAGACTCCTGGCGTCTCCTCCATCCTCTCAATTGAATCTAGTTCTCTGTTTAGCGTTTCAAAACCAACAGCCATATACTCGACCACTCCTCCCCTAACAGACTATTACACAAATCTATCTCTTCTTCCCTTCAGTTCCATGGGGGGGGGGGGGGGTCTCTAGCCTAGACTACAAGGGCACCCTGGGCACAGATACGGGTCGCATCACCGGAATCATTGGATCAATGGTATTTCCGCGAGGCAAGGCTGTCCCTGCTCTCAACAGCATGCAACAGTGTACCCTTCTCTCTGCTAATGTTTCCAGCACCACCTGCAACTCATATGGGTGAGCAATCCAGAGTACTCGGTAGCCAAAGCCCGGACAATAAACTAATCCTGGTTCGGTGCAGTGCTCCCGACCCAAAAGAAGATTGCATCCCCGGACCATTCTTCTTTAAAGAGGAAGCCTGGACTATAAAACCACCGAAGGAATTCAGCTAACGTAAACTCCCAGACCTCAGTCTGCTTCTGAATGCCGTGGTGTTCACATCAGTGGAGGGCTCGCTGGCTAAGACAGTTTACTAAGTATTGAAGTTACTTCAGCACACGTTTGAAATGTAGAAAAGGATTATCAAAGTATAGTTGCCCATAAACAAGTCAGCTTTGTAGTTACTAACAAAGAATATGAAGCAACACTGGCCTGCCATGCTCACTGGTAGAATGTCTGGTAGGCTGTCAGTATACAAATTACATGTACAGTTCTACAGAGCCCTAGTCTATACTGGTTTCTGTCAGACTACCAATTAGACACCACAAGTACATGTATAAGGCATATTTCTAGACACACAGCTATCAAAGCTAATTCACCTCTTAGGAAAATATAGATACAATTTCAACTTTGAAAGTTTGCTGGATGCCAAAGCCTCAAATAAGGTATCTTCCCCTTTGCTCTTGTTCCTGGTGTCAATCTCTGTAGATGACCCACATGAAAAGAAACATTGCGATAGGCTGTTCCTGTTGTATGCACTGTTCACTTGTCTTCGAGGGCCGACTGTTTCTTGCAAATGGTTGATCCTGCTCTGTTGACTTGAACTTTCCGTTTGCAGTTTTGTTGCTTACCCCACCCATCCTATCTGCCAGTCATCATCTATAGTAAACCTATCTTCTGTCTGTATAGAAAATGCTACATTCCTGTTCAGTTTTCTCATCTAGACACAGTTCTACACAACGTCCAGCTGTGCCTACCATAACACGATAGAAAAACGGATATTATACAGCATGTACAAAGTATGTATCTGTTGAAGTTGCTATATCTCTGCAACTTAGTTCTGTATCAGAGTGTGTCCACTTGTAACGGACTGCCAATCTGCATTTTATTTCTTGATGTACCATCAGTGTAGCCAACCAAACGTCTGAGTTAACACATTCCTTAACCGACATGAACATGGCTCCGCTTGGTGCTTTCAAATTCCCGAGAATTACAACTGCCTGTCACTACATACTATCTCGGCTTCCTAGAAATATCATTGATACTATTTCTTGTCACACGAAAAACATCTTCTGAGGTGACATGAAATTTTTTCATTAGGGTTGTCGCTATGTTCTGCGCAATGGCCAAGGTGGTTTAAAAGTAACTAAGTGCACAAGCATCATAATCATAAGATGTATGCGCTTTATTCCTGAGCAGACAATGTTGAATAGAGACTTGCGCCCTGCCTTTGTGTGACCGCATGGAAAAAAAAATAACTGCCTACCATTGATGATCTATGCCTACAAATGCTACACGATTTCCCTGAAACTGTCCCCTAATCGGTTTGTGTAAGGTGTAGATCTCTTGACAACGCAGCCAGTCCTCACTGGCTGTCTCTTAATTCCGTGATTCTTCTCCGGCACCTCGTTCGTGCCCGGATTAGTGTTTATTCCCAGCCCAGTGCCCACAGTTGCCGTGCCAATGACCGCAAAGTCATGTCTTCATCAGCGTTCGCAAAATGGATGACTCTCCCACGGGGCTCCATGGGCCCCCCCTCCCCAACACTGTGCTAACCATGGAGATTCTGCCGTTCTGGCTGAACGGTTGCAATAATGTTTCCTGATAATTTGCTGTACACAATGTGTCGGAGACACTGATTGGTAGTCTTAAAGACTTCAGAACAATTTTTAGCAACACAAGGCACAATATTACCGGTAATACCATGGACTTCAACAGCTTACCTGGGTGAGATTTCAAGGATTTAAAGCTATGCAAGAGCGAATCGCAACCGTGAGGGAGGAAGCGATCGCACACAAAGATAACTTTGTTCTTATAAAGGTCCGAAGACATAACAATAGCTCTTGCCTTCGCCACAGAGTCAGGGCTTATAGGTGTTTGAAATGTGTCAGATCTTCATCGATGACTAGGCTACTTGCAGCTTTACTTCCTTCTATACCATCGTCAAAGTGCCCAAGACAAGGAAAGGCCTTGTTCATAATATGAAGTCTTGCGAACTTGCGGGGGAATACTCACATTCTTTCCACTGTCTTCCTATCGGTCTGGCCAAATCCTGGGAGTCTTCAGCTTGTGCCATTGAATGTTCCTCCATTTGACATTCAAAAGACTGGTTTGTTCCTTATGTTCTTTTAGGGTCAGACTTAAGAGCTTTGATCTCTTCTCTATACTTAACTCTGGAAGTGGGAAGTGTCTTCTCATTCTTATCAGCTCTATGTTATGGCGGAGCGGCACGAGCTAATCACATTCATGCCTTAAATCGCCGGTGTGACCCAGACCGGATCATCTTCAACTACCAACACTCCCCGTTTGGCCAAACTCCTTCCCATGATTTGAATGTCCATTTCCGCACACCCCACCAATTTGATGGGAATGCCCTATTAACTGTCAAAGCAGCTTTTAGGCATCAATGTTACCTGTGAACCAGTGTCGAGCAAACATCGGACCTCTTCCCCATCAAACTTAACATTTACTTCGAGGTTGCCCCCTATGGTGCGCTGGGCTAAACTATTGTTACTTTGTCCTCCCCCCCCCCCCCCCCCCCCCCAAAGGCACTGAACAACTTACTACGATCTAATCTACTAAACTCCTGGGGCTCGTCTCTACCTATTGTCTCCGCGAGTCGCCACCCGCTGGCGGAGTCTGCCAGTTTGGTCCCGAGCCACGGGCGCCATCAATCCTATCTTAATTGGGTGGAGTCAACGGGTTAGCCGGTAGGGCCAATGACAGGCCCGGGGCCGTATCTGACTGGACAATTACGCATTATGTGCCCGTCTCCCTGACACGAGGAGCAGATGGGCCTCCCGTCTGGGGTATAGCGGTGCCGGTTAGTTCGTCCCGGAGAGCGATAAGCTCGCTCGTCTCTACCTCTTTGCACAAATCTCGGGGTCTTGTCGGCGGGCCCGGCCCATTGCTGTACTATCTTGGCTTGCTGTTCCCTTGTTTTCTCAGCACGTTGTTGCATTTTCATCTTCTATCTTTCCTTGATGTCCTCCTGTCTGGCTGCATACATTTGCTGGAATCGTCTCCTGTTTTTCCTTGCGCTGTCCAGAATGCTGTTGTCTTTTTCTGGATCTGTAGCAGAAAGTGTTTCCAGGCAATCTGCTTTCATCATGTTCTTCATTTCCTCTCTCCTCACTTCACTGTTGTCGTCTTTGTACTTGCCATGAAGAAGCGCATTAAACCTCCGTTCAAAGACAATGTCATGTTGGCCAGCCTGACCTGGAGCGCATCTTCGTCTTCGGCGTCATCAGTGTCGTACAGGGATTTGTAGATTGCCGTGTCTTTTTATGGTTGAATTGGCTGGTCCTGGATGTAGAAAAGTGGTGGGACATCACTGCTAAGGATGAGAGTTGCATCCTTACTCCACTCCTTGATTCGTGCCAAATTTGCACAAATCTCGGGGTCTTGTCGGCGGGCCCGGCCCATTAGCTTTTGCGAAGTGAGTGCGTACGAGCGCACATTCTCTTCCGGCTCTTGTTGCTGGCTATAAAACCTCCCCATAATGATATTCGCCGAGAGGGTGTCTCGGATTTAGAATCACCCGTGGATCCCCTTTGTCCCGGGCACTTAGTAGCTTTATCTCCTGTTTTGCATCCCCTTCAAGTTTTGACCATATCAACCGGGCTTGCTGTTCTGGGGAAGCCCCCCAAGTGCGTAGTGACCCCTCGACTTCCTCCAACCAATCTTCAAACGATTGCTTAGGATCATTACCTGAAAACTTCGGTAGCTGGCGGTCCGTACGGACTACTATTGTAGGTTGACCATTAGAGAGACAGGATGTCGAACACCTATTTCTAGGGGGTGACGGGGTTCTGGGGCGGCGGCGCCTACCGATCGGAGGGGGGGGGGGGGGAATTGGACGGAGTACGAGGGCCAAGCCCGTAACGGTATGATGGGTCCAACTCCGGCACGTATTCCGGGGTCCTTACTCTAGGTCTTCGACCCGACACACCACTGCGATCCCTATCTCTCGTACTCGTCGTAAAGAGCCTAAAAGAGACTCCTGGCGTCTCCTCCATCCTCTCAATTGAATCTAGTTCTCTGTTTAGCGTTTCAAAACCAACAGCCATATACTCGACCACTCCTCCCCTAACAGACTATTACACAAATCTATCTCTTCTTCCCTTCAGTTCCATGGGGGGGGGGGGGTCTCTAGCCTAGACTACAAGGGCACCCTGGGCACAGATACGGGTCGCATCACCGGAATCATTGGATCAATGGTATTTCCGCGAGGCAAGGCTGTCCCTGCTCTCAACAGCATGCAACAGTGTACCCTTCTCTCTGCTAATGTTTCCAGCACCACCTGCAACTCATATGGGTGAGCAATCCAGAGTACTCGGTAGCCAAAGCCCGGACAATAAACTAATCCTGGTTCGGTGCAGTGCTCCCGACCCAAAAGAAGATTGCATCCCCGGACCATTCTTCTTTAAAGAGGAAGCCTGGACTATAAAACCACCGAAGGAATTCAGCTAACGTAAACTCCCAGACCTCAGTCTGCTTCTGAATGCCGTGGTGTTCACATCAGTGGAGGGCTCGCTGGCTAAGACAGTTTACTAAGTATTGAAGTTACTTCAGCACACGTTTGAAATGTAGAAAAGGATTATCAAAGTATAGTTGCCCATAAACAAGTCAGCTTTGTAGTTACTAACAAAGAATATGAAGCAACACTGGCCTGCCATGCTCACTGGTAGAATGTCTGGTAGGCTGTCAGTATACAAATTACATGTACAGTTCTACAGAGCCCTAGTCTATACTGGTTTCTGTCAGACTACCAATTAGACACCACAAGTACATGTATAAGGCATATTTCTAGACACACAGCTATCAAAGCTAATTCACCTCTTAGGAAAATATAGATACAATTTCAACTTTGAAAGGGTTCCGTTGCTTTGACAGTTGAAAACATAATTTTATGGTTTTCGGAAAGCTGCCTACTAAATTTACGTATTGTATTAATTGATTACGTAGCTTTGTTACACCTATACGTGACTATGATGTATCTGGGTTATTTTTCTTTGACAATGTTTCTTCAAAAACTAGTGAGAAAAATACAGGATTTTTCAAAAATCGAGACGTCGGTTAATATGCAAATGAGTTCCTGTCGTCTGCTATGATCCCATTCTATTGTTCTTGGAGCCAGACGGGTAGAGATCCCCTACAGAGGATAATCCATTTATGATGTTGGGATGAGGGTTGGAGTCAATTTAGCAACTAACTCCCTGACAGATGATAGTTTTTATAGAAGAAGGACCCTGGGTCCTCCTGGCTTCCTCTTTAAACAACCCGGGAGTGCATTTGTCGTACGCGACGTCATGTTGGTTGTCTGTACGGGGGAAGCACATATGTTCTCTTTTTCGCATGTGGGGTTTGATGAACTTAGACATGATCTTGTTTTATTTGGCATACTCTTTCATGTAGCATCCAATATCGTCAATAGAAATGTCAGGTACATGGTGTCCTTGAACCTTGACGGAGGGCGTCTGGCGAGCTCGGCAAAGCAAGTATTCTCTTCGTCGTTGGGCTGAAGAGAGTACACGTAAAATGTTTAGTTGAAACAGTCTTTCCATGCTCAGTGTCACCTCTTAAAATGTATTTCGGACGAACGACAGGTACTGCCTCAGCAGGGAATTGGTGGTCTTCGGAGGCACAGCCCTGGGTTCTACGGGTGCAGCTGGAATTAGGAAGGAAGCGACGATGTATTGACTCTGAATATTGTTGAACTAGTGCAATTGGAATTGGAAAGAAAACGACTGTGTATTACCTGTAAGACATTACAGATATAACAAGGAATTAGAATTGATGAAATTATGATATTCAACTTACGGAAATAGAAGTCCAATGCTATAGTGGCCTGTCATCTCAACCACTCTACAGGGTGCGTAGAGGCAATGGAATGTAGGAATGTGTACAAAATGTCTGGCATAAAACACATAATATCAATCTGAGTTAAGGAAGCACGTTTTCTTAACAGCTAACAGTGGAGGAGGGAAATGATAGGATACCGGCGGGTTTTTTCTAGTCACGAAGATGAATTACAAAGAATCGGCAAGCATGTTACGTATTTTACAACAAGGAAATGGAATTTCTTTTTATGTGTGTGTGTGTGTGTACTTACCATATGCATATTGCCACGTCAGTAAGCGGATGAGGTTATCCCAAGCCCATTGTTTGAACTGGCCTGATACTTGGGGATTTTCCAGGGTGGTAATCCAGTTCAGCCTGCCTCGTCAGACGTTGCCCCAACGCTTGCGAAGCTAACAGATAGGGTGGAATAGCCAGACATTCTTGATAAGTATAGCGGTCCTACAGGGAGACCATTTTGGAAATAATTCATCACGGAGTTTGTTGCCATCAATGTGTCTGTTTTTACAGAAGAAGAACTTGATTGCGCGACAATTGTAACTGGTACAATGAATGGTAACTTACGCACATGAGAGTTAGGTCGCATAGGTCTTCCCCTTTACGATAGAACATGTCTACACGATCGTGGTTTTCTTTATTTAGCCGGAATCTAAACTGTCCCAGTTGGGAATGCCCTTTGTGGGGCTTTAGCCAGTCCCGGATATTGAGTAGTCCACTCAGTCTGTTACACTGAGGCATCATGTGGATTAGCTTGTCAGGCGTGAGGGCCTCCTGGTGTCTGAGTTTATTCGCCACTTTACTAAACATTTGATCTGAAGACGAAAAATGACAGATTAATCACTACATGTACTAGGCTGAGATAAGTTCTGAACTTCGAGATATATCTTGAATTATCCCAGCTCATTTTAATATATATATTTAATCCTTCGACTTCTCGATGATCTTGTTTATTAGCACGTTGACGGAGCGGATGTAATACCATCGCTTGGATCATGTTTTCACCTTAAAAGGGCAAACAACGTTTATTACATACCGCGTGCAAAAAATAAACAGTGAGACATATTTAATGTCAGTTTATGACACCCAACATCAAGTCAACCTGAGAAACAAAATATCCGTAGCACTTTTCTTACATGCAACATAATGCCAGCAGAAATGATCTCAGACTATTACTTGCACTGACTAGTAGTTATGACCAAGAAGCAGGAGTACAGGTCCAATGAACAGTATGAAAGCTATACCTGGTCATTTTATGTCCTCGCCATCAACATTAGTCCTCCATTTAGTGCCGCATAATGGAATGTTCGAGGCGTGGAGTTCAGGATTCTTTGGAATATCCATAATCATTGTGAATTCCTGTGCGGTCGGTAGAGAGAGCATCAGCAAAATATTTTATGTTTTTTGTCTAAAGTCTGTTTATTTAGCTCAGGTATCATTATTAGATTTCATCCAAAGCTTCCGAACATCTTCCACCTATATCTCAGGACTCCCGTCCTCTCCAGCGATACCATGGTCAGGCATGGAAACCTACAAAATAGAGGACACAATGAATGGTGAGAGCATTGTCATATTGAATCGTGACCTTTTCTGTGATCCGTATGTTCAGAAGCTATGGGTTGTTTTTATGCATTTCGAAACAAAGCGGAGTTTCTGCACCGCCTGAGATGTTCTTTAGGCGAGCCTTTCTCTCAGACACAAGACGCGGCACCTTTGATACACCTTTGCTCTGAAGGATGGTTCTCAGCTGTGGGCCGGTATGGCTGTCGATCCGCCGGACCGCGACCACACTGCCGATTACCTTAACGATGTTTGGCATCTTATCCGGCAGCAACCTAACAGCTTTCCTCAGCTCTTTTGCTATGTAGGTAAAAATGAACTGAAATTATCACATGTTATTTTGAGACTTTATCACATCTATCTTCTTTTAGCAGAAGTAGTGTATTTACACAGCCATGCTAATAACTTTTAGATTATCAATATAATTCCAAATATGATGTTTTTTGCTGAATTCCAATGCGGCTTGTTTTGAGGAAAATACGTCACTTTATTTCTTCTTCACTGGCGACTTTCCAATTAAAGATATAGATATATATACGTAAATAACTGCACATACTGTACATACAACACATAAATCCCGTTGAAACAATGACGGGCTTGGCAATCTACGGTAGATGCAACATTTGCCAAAAAAAAATAGTATAAAAACAACGAAATGTTAGTAGTAGTGACTTCTCCATATATATGCTTCTCCATGTCAACGCCGTTTACCCTTAACTTCTTCCGTGGTACTCCGCGATGGCGCCCGGTATACCTAACAGTCGCGCTTTTACCAGGCCCAACACCAAGTCGATCGGGTTAAAATCCTAGCTGTAGGCCGGGAGTTTTACCAGTGTTATCCCTAGTGGCGCAAACATAGCTTGTAGATACGCCTCATTATGTATACGCCTCATTGCGTCATTCTTGATTGTTTCTGTCTGATGTTCTATGACCGCTTGGATTGCTTGTGTGACATTGTGCTTCCACTGGCTTAGTTCTCCGGTCATTTCCACTCCGCTAAAGGCGTAGGTCTCTGAAGCTACTTGTGCAATATCTTGGTCTGTGATAGCTCTGTCTCCGTTGGGTAGATTTAAGGGCTGTATGACGGTCTTTCAACGTAAACATTACACACTATATATAGACATCAAATACATGATTAGCATGCACCATACATATCATTTCTTCTCTCTTTATAACACGTTTTAGTTTTCAACGAGCCGAAACTTTAGACCTACAAACCGGACAAGTTAGGTTGATTTGTAACGTAATGAACAGATATGTGTTAAAACTAACATGAATGTGTTCTTGTTTAGGTGGGTATTTATTGTTTTCCAGAAGTCATGTAGTCTTCTTGGGTCCGTCCTTTTTAGTTCTGATTCCCAGTGCTTGTTCTGTGCATCTTCGTCCATGAAAGTGAGTGTTTCTTTCTCTTTCAGGTATTTATTGAGGTTGAGGGAGTCGCTTCTGTGAAGTTTGTTTAGGGCCGTTTTTGTGATCTTCAATTGTTCTTCGAGTGCTGCGTTCCAGTGCCTTTTACTGTGCCTGGTTATGGTCTTTTTGCTTACAATTCCTTCTGTACATTTGTTCAGGGTGACTTTGAGGCTTTCGTACAGGTCAGATGTGCTGATGTTAGTCGATTCTGTGTTGTCTCTGTTTTCTTCCAACCAATTCTGGAACTGCTCCTGAGTGGTTTCTTCCCATTTTCCCCAGTCTTCATTACGTTGTCCGTGTTTTGAGAGCAGGAATGAAGTAGTTATCTACCCTGTCCAGTGTCCCGAGGCTCATTCTCATCGTATAGCTCCCTTCTGAAAGCACACCTTATTATCAACATACATCAACACTGCATTATTGTATGACTCGCAGTAGTGTATGTCCTTGGCCTAGTGTCAGGATGAAGCGATAGAATAATGGTTAGATATGTAGATGTATACTGCTTTACACTATTTTGTCTGGTACATTCCATTTGGCAGTGAAAGGCATCAAAAGCAGATGAGATAAGTATTGTACAGTCTATTTAGCTGTATTAAACACATGGAAATCTAACACATAAACGTAGATGGATCATACACACAGCCGTTTTATTAATAAAAAAAGTCATTCTCTGTCTTGGGGTCTTTAATGATTGTCATGCAGAATGTGTAGTGTCCCTACATCTTGATGTGGGAGAGCTGTCGCTGTGGCCATTCTGAAACATCGAAAGACGTATGTATCAAGTCTTCTGAATTTGCACAGGTGCATATTGGTTTATCGAGCTCAAGGGTAGACATTATGCCGTGAAAGATAACATGTGCAAAAGTTTAGAATATATTGTAACTGCCTCATGCATGTAAACTTAGATGTAAATTGGGAAGGCTGTAGTTAACTTCACTGTAGCAAAAAGTACTATGTATACCTATCAAAAAAGGTTGTCATTGTTCGTATCCATGCACTTCATTAGTTGGTCACGGTCGCCCCCGCAGTTTTTCATGCATCAGTAGATCTGGATCTTCACTGTAACTGTGTAACTGAGACAAAGTGAAGACAGAGACCTAGCCTGTCAAGAAGAATTTTCCTCGCTATTGACAGGATGTTGACTGGCTGTATTACTATCTATGGTCTGCCGAAGTCAATGAGTCAGCTATACCAGGTGAGAATCACATACATTATTCCCCCGCTTTTACCAGGTTATTTTTTTCTCAAATATTGAGTTGGCCCTCAGTGAGAATTTTATTCAATTGAAGAATTTTTATGTACACTTTGCTCTGTCTGGACAGTCAAATGTGTATGTAAGGTTGTCTGCAGACAGGAGAAGTATTCCTTCTTGTAGGCATCCCAAACTTTGTAACCACTCATCAGTGTTAACATGCCCGACACCATCGGTTCGTGATAGGCATTCTTCTTAAGGGGGGCTTTGAAACCTGTAGCCAAGACATAAACAAATTTGAGAGCAAGACCATAGCATGACCAATTAGAAGACAGAATACCATAAGACACTGTTGAGTATTGTTCAGCTTTCTTTGGTATCTTGTGTTGAAATATTTATTTTAAATGAAAGATCATAAATCCATTCAATTTATTCATAGCTTACCAGAGAATAGAGCTCTGCAAGTCTATTGGGTGATTTCATTATATAGTTGTAGATACTGTCAACCAACAGACTTGTACTCTTCATCTGTGGGTTGTCCTTGGGCCCCTGTGACGCAGCTAGATGGAGTCTGTGACAAACGCAGTGTACAGCCACAGTGTAGGGGTTGTCCCGGTGTAGAAGTCCTGTGCCGCCATTGAGATCACTGGACATCACAGCTGCACCGTCCATTCCAAGTCCTAGTAACTTTGAAACTTTATTCAGTATTTACAACTTCGCAGGTTTTTTTTTGTAAACCTGTGCAAATTTACACAACAACAAGTCAACATTACTTAAAAAATGAGCCATCAAAACTTCACATTGGCAAATCACACTTGACACGGTCTCTTGTAACATGCCCTGGCCGGGTATACTGAGTCATGTCTATTTGCCAAGGGCTCCATGCTCTTCACAGACAGTCCCGTTTGTCCCCACAGTCTGGGACGTCCTGAACAATTAATTCTTTGACTTGTGCTCTTTGGAGACACCTGCGGCAGACTTGGACTGTCTTCACCTTGTTAACAAACATTTGCTGCATCACCTCTCCCGTCTTCCCTTTCTTGGCAAGGTAGTCTACGGCTACCGGGATTGATAGGTTTCCGTCCAACCTGTATAACAGCATTACGTGGGCCTCGGACACGATCTTTTTTCTTCTAACACCTTGAGGTCAGGTTGCTGATTTCTCATTACGTATGTACTGGTAGATCATGTTAAAGATGTCATGCAGGTCCCAGCATATACACTGCAGCCTTGCATAAATGAAGAAAATTTGCAATCCATCATGGGATGTGGTGTGCAGCAGGCAAAAGTCAAGCGTCAAAGCTTCGGCGCCAAAATCAAACCTTCACTGGTGTGACTAAAAGGTAATATAAAAAGCTTAGGTGTAGACATTAGCAACTTCGGGCTAAAGGGTCTTATACTAGATCCTTGCGAAATAGGGTTTTAGGGACTTTAGGGAACAGAATTGTGATCGAAGAGAAACACTTGAATTTAAAATCTCTGCACTGGTCAAGATTCTCCTTCCAGGAGAAAATCGATATTTCTCAAGGGAAAGAGCTTCCTGAAGATGTGTGCTCAGTGTAAGAAGACCCGCTACTGTGGTCGTTAATATCAGATATAACCCTGGTGCATGATGACAAATGCAATCGGATAGAAGCCAAGGTGCGTAAAAACATAACGCTCTAAAGTAATTCAACATGAAAAGACAAGAAATAGTAACACAAATAGGCACTATTGTTTCTTTAGCAATCCAGGCATTCTGCTCTGATTGTAGTGGCGTCTTTACATGTGAGGTTGAAGGAGGGCCTGAGTATCTGATCATGGACTGCTGCTTAGCCAGCTCAGTCTGTATGGTGCAAAACTTGTGGTCCAGTGCATATTTGTATTAGTGAAGTCATCTGACACTCGATTGGAACCTCAGCCATTCTTCAGGCGCACTCTTGCTAACCTGACGTAGAAATGTGGGTATAATCCCTGGCACGGATTCTGTAAAACAAATATACAAAGTTGTTGACGTCCATAGAGAAGTCTATCACCAAACTACCCCATAGAAATAAACTTCCATTAAAGAAAAAATAAAAAAGTAGCCAGAATTTGTGTTGTCCCTGTCATTTAACTTGTCAACATCTCCGGGGTACAGATTACACGGAGGACCTGAACAGTGCACTTCTAATGGCGGACATGTCAAATCACTCATTTGGGGTTTCACTGAAATACAATTTAATTTTGCACAAAAGAAAAATTCTCTCTGTACAACATTGTGTTGAGGCGTGAAACAAGAATACTGTCCGCAAGGGCAAAGGTGATTAATATAACGTTTGATTACGTCCATCCCCACAAAACCTTTTTGAACGCATCGCTTGTCACTCTCATGGATATGAACTCTTATATGTAAGTGACATGGATGAAATCAGATATCAGGCAGAAATTTGTTTCAATAGTCGTGGAATTTACATGACAAATGTTTCTGTCAAATGTGCTATCAGGAAGTCAGCTAATTTCAGGTAACTTACATACAACAAGAGTCCAGTGATTGAACATGCGTACGTGGATTTGCGACAAGGCTTATTCCTGCATGTCAATACAACTTATGAATTATAACTGACCTAGTATTTGCCGATGCCGCGCCTTCTCCAGTTCCTGCTTCAGCTCTACTATCAGGTCATTACAATCTAGGCAGTCGTATGTGGGCCAGTTGCTATCCTGGTCATCTGCTAGTAGCACGGATTGACCCACAATATTTCTCAAACTCATCTGGAATGATGTATTGACTGGATTGAATGGAAGACTGGATTCCAGTCAACCTCGCTAAGGTCAGTCATAAAGGCATGTTCGTTGAACTGTTCGAACGACATGGGGTGGCTTTCCTTCAACAGAAGACAGCATAGTTGTCAGACAATGTACAGTGTACTACTCCAGAAGTAGTAACATATTGTGTAAATCGCTATAGTAAACATGATCAATAAGGCTTATTGCTAAAGCTTGCAAAAATCGTACTTACGGACAACTACATAAACTTACATTAAATTATGATAATGATTACTATAACAAAAATGAATCATAAACCTCTTTGGGACCATTTTTCAAGTACATCGACCTTAGACGTTGCACAAAGATGTACTACATCACACCAGATTAAATGCTTCTTTCCTGTCATTGCTATGAAGTTGTGACAGTTGCACTGTCATTGATACGTTTCTATAAGGGCACAGGCAAGGCAGTAGCGGACACCTCCTGGATTATTACTTTAATGGTAAGCACATCCTTCTGCACAATGGTACTGTATTTTCCAGCTTATTATGTGGTACGGAGGCGCCATACATCCTCCCTTACCGCACCTTGACAGGCCGCTTCAAAATGATGGCGTGGTCTTTTTCTCGACCTTTTGGTGATTGTAGTACAAACCTGCAGAATTAAAGTAAATTTGTTTTTTGCCCAGTAAAGCTTATACAATGGGTGACGGGTTTGGCTGAATGGAGAGTTTGCTACGTAGGTTTTGTTATCCATTAATCTGTGATGTGGTATATGAGAAATATGATGTGAAGTCGTACAAATGGAAAGTTGAAATGGAAAGATGACAACACTCACTGTGTTAAGGTGCGTTTTTTCTGTGCGCACAGTTCCAATGTGCTCTTGCAAGAAAGCTAGGTAGTCGATAACCCATGTGTCCCTGTGGGTGGAGTCTTTGTTGGTCTTGTTCTGGTCATACACGTTCTCATGCTTCTGTATATGTACCAGAGCCAGAGGTGCTCCACGGTCCTGCCCATCTCGGCAGCTTTGTCCTCCCACAGGAAGATTTTAGCCTGAGTACCAGCCATTTTTTAAGGTAAAAAGGCTAGTACTCCGTCTGCAATGTCTGTGGCACTGATCTTCCACAACACAAAACCGTTCTGTCTCGAAGTCAGGTTTGAACACTCTGTTCAGTAAGATGTAGCAGCTCTTTCTTCACCGCCTCTTTTAGTTCTTCACACGTGACAAGTAGCCTTCTGGCGGTCTGAAACTCGCCACGAGCTATGTTTAACTATTCCAGTAATACTACTTTTGTGTGTGATGTAGTCTGGTCTGTTTGGCCTGGACGGATATGTGACTGTGACCTAACATCTAAACAATACAAATGCATAAATATTCAATACAAATAAGCTATTAGTCCTACTTTCTTCTACCACGTGTACATGTGCACATGTCTCACTTGAGTGTTCTTGACTCTGACTTGTCTTGTCCTTCTCCATCTCTGTAGTGCTACGTTCTTCTACCACCTGTGTCTCACTCATACTCGTTTGTTCTTGACTCTATGTTGTCTTGTATCGCTCAATCCTCTTCTTCAAATCATACAAATATTTACCACACTCTTGTGCCATTTTCTGCTGTTTCAGTATGGCATTGACATCATACTCATTTTCAAAGAGGAAATTCGAACATGAAGTGACTGTACCGCTTAACCTGCTTGGCCATTGATAAATCAATCAGGGATGGAGGCTATACTCAGACTTCATTAAAAATTGGAGCTAGCTGGTGAAGAAAATAGAATAAGCAGGCTAGGTAGCTCCCTGCCCTGCTGGGTACCATTTTTAATTCATGACTAAGATAAATAATCAGTTTACCAGAACAGCCATATGTCGTCATTACAGTAATCCCTGACACAAAACACTCTTACCTCTATCCATTCAATCGACTTCATTCCCCGCTGTTTATAGAAGAGAGCACGAATTTTGACGTCGTAGCCAAGTGGCACTTTGATGGTGACAAGACGACTGTAAGCCTGTCTTTCGTTGGCTGGTGAGCTGGAAGACGTGAGTAAAGTATGGGCCTGTTGAAAAACCTTTCTTTTTGCATTCCGAGAATGTTATACCTAGTTCATTGCATCGTTACCCTAATGTTTCTGATGCGGTTAAGCAAGCTGTAAAACGAGACATTGACTGATGTTGATGCGATTGGCGGTCGAATGCGGTGTTGTGCAATGCAGTGCAGCATGCCCCCCATCTATTTGCATGCATTTTAGCGTCTCAATTATGATTTTTATTCTCTTAATATTCTCATAAAAGCTGTATTTTATGAGGAAACATGCACTACTTCTATCTGTCTAGTATTTAGTACATCGTAAAACTGTCGTATAGCGATTTAATAGGATGTTTTCACAATTATAAATGTCTAATCCATTGATATGGATTATGAACCTTTATTCAAAACATAGCTGGCCGCTGCCGTTAGCGTTATCCAGGGGACACCACGGGGAGATGGTAGACGGAATTTGCCCCCCATAATGTGATCATGATGGGATCACCCCCTTCCATCACGCTCATAAGCTCCTCCAGGGACTCCCTCCCAACGTCCCTCTTGGAGGTGTCCGACTGTGCAAGTCGATAGGCTTCATCAATTAGCATCACCCCACCCTTGCTTTCATTGATCTTTGTCCGGGTTGTTTCCGTCGTCTGTCCTATCCACTTGGATATCAGGTCTCCCCTCTGGACCGTGACTGGTATGGGTTTGGTGATCATTCCTAGCTTGTAGAGGAAACCTGCAGTTGAAAAAAGTAGGAAAATTGCACATTAGGAACTTTTCCAGACTACTGAGGAAATATCAACCGTGCTCAAACTCACAGCGCTCCATTGCTAGTTGCCAGAGAGAGGTCAGATTTAGATGAATGAATTTTGAACACATTAATCTAAAGAACATATTTGGATAAGAAATTTTGTTACAATTCCTTCTCAATTCCTGAGTCTGGTAAAATAGCCTTGACTTGAAACTCCATGACTCGATAGGTTTTAAACTGAGCTGAACCAATAAATAAATAACACTAGTCAGTTCAAATCCGGAGGTTCAGTTTCCAGATATCAAGGCGGCCATCTTGGAATTCGAATTTTCCAACTTTTTTTCTACTGAGTTAACAGTTAAGTTTCATATATCATTTGAAAGAGCATGGTGTCCCACACATTATGGTGTCTTTAATTTGGTCCTAACATGGAAAGCTATGAAGATATTTCTTTTAGAAAGTTGCCCAACCCATACTATCATTAGTTGGACCTGGCGACACAATACCACCCCAGACCTGGTTAGACTTGGCCCATACTGGCCTGATAGTGGACAGACAATGATCCACCCTAATGAATGCCATGCAAATGAGTAGAAAATTAGTCCTTCCATTCAGTTGAATACACTTGCATAGTCACCAGATTTCCAGTATAATGGGCGGGCTTGAGTTCAATGGGCTTGGTGATTAGAGGTGTCATTGCCCACTGTGACAGGAACAATTAGCCCACAATTATTTGTAAAAACCCAGGTGAACTCAATACTGCTGGATATGTACTAACCTAGGAGTACATCGTTCACATGCATTTTCAATCAATCATATCTAAAGTTGTGAACATCGCTGACTAATAATTTTTACATGACTACATTCATGATGAAGAGAGCTTTCAGCTTATACCACACTTATAGGCACAAATCTGATATTGCTGAAGATTCCAAATTGCTTCTGGATTTCCCAATTTGAACTGACCAGTGTTAAATGAATATATAACTGGAATAAATATATTAAAAAGAATATTATTCACCTGCCAAGGCTGTTGCAACTGATGTTTTCCCTGTACCGGGATTTCCTGCAAACACCATGTGAAGACAACCGACTTGTTCCTGGTGACCAACTTTCCGCTGCATGAAGATGCACTTCGCAAACTGGGCTAAGTGCATCTTCAAGGCTTCCAGCCCTACAAGCTATCAAACTCCCTCAGGAGGTCTGAGAAGGATAAAGATGAATATTGTGGTAAGGTGCTTGTAGTAACTATTATTACAGAAAAATTACCGAACCCTAGTGAACCCAGAGAAAAAACGTTTTAAAAACAACAGCCTACCTTCCGAATATTGAGCGTCGACTTGGACTTGCGTCATCTCAAAAGTTGCGGTAATTGACAGATCCGGAGGTAAAAAAGGAAAGAGATAGAGAGAGAGCTGATGGGGCACGTCTACTCGACTCGCAAGATGTTACGGGAAAGACAGTTATTTTAGTAACATCCCTAAATATATGCGCTTTGACTGAACACAGCAAGTACTTTCAATACATATTATGACAAATTCCTTGTCTAATCACCTCCATAGATATAAACAGATGCTTCTTCATCGATGGTATGGTGTAGCTGTGCTGTGTCTGCATTGATAGTATCCCTTTTGGGGATGATGCGGACAGTGCCCATGACTGCACCGATCCTCTGATTTCGTGTGACTTGTCGTCCATCCCCTGAGTATCTCACAGAGACCTCGTTGTTGTAGATGTACTGCTGTTTATGTCGGAGGAGGGAGGCCGGAAGTTCTCGAAGGGGCCGGCGTGCTACATTGTTTGTGTCCTATGGAACATATAGATTTGTGATGTAGTATTAAGGAGTGCTCTGCTTGGTTTAATGAAAACCAACACAATATCAATGGGGTATCAAACATGTAATGATGAATAAAATATACCATTTGTAGTGAATTGTACAGGATATTTATCATACCTCTGTTATGATTGTTCCTTCCTCTCCTCTTGGATGATGTATAGAGGAGGCACCCGCTCTTGTGCCAGCATCCGGATCTCATGAATGGCGCTGTCCGAGATCTGGAACTTGTCCTTGACTCGCAGCCATTTTTATCCACCTTTTGTCGTCTGGCGTGAGATTCTTTTTGGAAAGCCTGGGTGGGCATTGCTGGTCATCAGGTCGACTCTCCTGGAATACTTCCCCCTGTGGCCACACCACAAACTGTGGCTTGTCTAGACCATCTATTACAAGCTCAAATTGGAAATTCTATCTGTGCCCTGGGACAAGTGGGAAAGAGGTCAGTTGCAGCTAGATCTACAGCAATAAGATAAGTTTTACAAAGCCATGTGTAGAAGAATGCTAGATAAGCATACACCATTGACATAACATTTGTACTTGAATACATATATTCGCCTATGCGCTGACATTGTGCCCTCTATCTGTGCATTTGATCTTACCAGTATAACATAGCTCTAATATACACACTTAGTGAGAAGTATAGGTGTTTGAGACATGGTCAATGTGTCACAATTCAGGAGGCTGAATACATGATTAGTAAGGCAAGATTGCACAGTTATTCATTTACAAACATTTGCAGTTTATATTTACACACATGATTGAAACAGACATAGTTACAATAGTAATACTAAAGGCACAAGCTTCCAAACAACGTTGTTCTTCATGTAGTCATGTTGTAAATCATAGAGCTAATCCGGTTACTTCACATGTTTCATAATTATTGTAGCCCCTGAAATAATCACAATTTCTAAAGTATGATAGTAACCCAAAATGTTCTCATGGGCCAAAAAAAGTAACACAATTTCAAATCAATCAGACTATCATAAACGTTATGAGAGGTAACAAACAATCTGTCCTAATACGTATAATCAGTGTCTCAACATTCATGAAAAAATAGACAATAATTCAATGACTGAATCCTAAACACACACAAAAATACAAATAAGTTTTATCAGCCAAAAACAATTACTCAACCTCTTTCCGTATAGATATGAATTGCTATGCAAATGGTGAAGAAAAAGTTAATAGATATTGATCAGTTGACGGCAAGGAAGATTGTATCCATGAAAGTGTCCCAGATCGTGGCCTTGAAGTTGTTTCCTTTCCTCTTGAGAACTTTGTGTCCCTCCACAGCTCTGGGGCTGGTGGCAGATTGTCTACTTGTTATCGATGTGTATTCCCTGTTAACATGTTCATTCTGCAATGCAATAATAGGAATAATGAGCAAGAGGGAATATCTGGTACAGAAATATTGTCCTTTTACACTAATCATTATTATTTTTAAAGTCTTGCCCATTCCAGGACGGCGAGCTGCGCATGGAACATTGGTCCTTGCCAAACACAGTCCTCTTGTCATGGTACTGGAGCAAGCTGTTATTGAACGATTCCACGTAGTTGGTGTCTACACAATTGAATGTAGAATTGAAGACTTTACATTTTGCTTTCACATTCTTTTCTGCAACACACATATACTCATAAAAGCGAATCATCCATGTGAAACTATGAATTTCCCTACGTGTACATAGTCCACAGTATTTTTATAGATCTGTGTGTCTTGGATCCATTGTGTCATGAGCTGTATGACTGCGGGATCTCTCAGTTTTTTGTTATCCAGGACTTTACCTTTCGCCAGTCTTGGCAGGACCTCTTTTATTGTCAGTACCTGGTACTTGGGCATCTGTAGGGTTGTGTTTATGTTTTTCTGTCCAAAGTTATCTTCATAGATAAGTCTTTTTGGGACAAAAATCTTCTCTGATGAATTACTAGCTATAGTTAGGCATCCATGTGTTGTCAAAGGCAAAACCTCTGTCAGTTAACTTATAATGGATGTTTCTTACACCATCTTCATAGTTAATGTACTCAGGAATAAGGTCATCAAACAATACAGTGACAAGAGGTTTTGTTTTTTTGTTGTTTAAGAATCCCATGACTTTGCATTGCTTCAAGTTTTGTCTTCCCAACTGTAATTTTGATTTTTTTTCTGATTTAGAACCTATGTATAGCGACTTGTAATATAGTTGTTTTGCTTTGGAAACGGCATAACTCTTCAATGGTATAAAGTAACTTTGATGCTATGTTAGTCACATCGACAAAATCATCTTCGTTCCTATTTGATAAAGAACCATTATCTCAGCTATTTTCACACTTCTCTTGAGCGCCTGGTTGGGAAATGCCTTGTTTAAAATGATCAAGCAGAACTTTCCATCTGCATTCTTTGGTGTGACAGTATTGTAAGACTTTGAGTTGAGATATCATCATATCTTTTTTTTTAAATTTGAATATCGCTTGATATATCTATTGTTTGCAAGGTGACGCACATCCTGGTCATTGTAAAACACGACACAATCTGCAAAAGAATAACTTTTTCTTGCAGCCCTTCCTATACCCTGCATATAAAAGTGATTCTAGGGATTATCGATTCCAACACATTTTGTAGCTGCGATCACTTTCACCTCTGCAGAACATAGAAAAGACATGGCAGCAGTCTTATCAAGTTGCCCATGGTAGATAGCTGTAGGAATCTCATACATGCCTTCCATTTCACATGCATTTTTTTAGACTCAAGGTGAGGTCAAAGAATACAATGGTCTTTCCAGGAGAAGCTTCTATCATGGATTTTATAATGCTGCAACTGTTTTTGATAGCACAACCCGATTTAGCTGAAAGTTTTAGCTCCGGGCGAAACATTGGATTACAATTGCTTACAATTGGATCCCTTAAGCCAGCCATGTTTATTACTTGGTTAATGTCACCATTTGGAGGTGTTGCAGATAAGGCAAGACGACTTTTCTCTGGATGTTCATTCAGCACTGAGGTAACTTGGTTGAACAAAAGTCTAAATTTCTTCCCCTCAAAACTGGAGGCCTGGCCTAGGATGTCCTTATTACATAGATTTGGAAAAGAAGACACATATAAGAACAGGTGAGTATAAACTGACTGTGTCCATTACTCTCCGTACACCAGCCTTACCCATGCGATGAGAGGCATAGCTTCATGCATGGCGTGGCGCACATTGTAATAATTGACACCTTGCACAGCTAACATTGGTAGCCGGTTTCATGGCCAGGTCTCTTCGGGGCTTCCCTTTGCCTTGGATATATTTACTTAATATTTTATATCGCTGCGAGAGATGCTATGTTCCTCTGTAGACTTTCAGCGACGGAGGTGATGCTCTTAATCTCCTCTTTGTCAGAACCCGGCGGAGTTTTCTGCGGCGTGTTTTCCTTCGGCGGGTTCTTCTTGGGCGGGGCTTTATTCGGTGGATTACCCCCGCCGCCTCTTCCGCGTCGAGTGACCGGCATAGCTGGGGCTCAAAGATGAATGTTATCAGAGGGAGAGCGGGAGACAAGATATATAATAACACATGGACATGGTTGTGTTCGCCGCCAAAGGAGGCTCCGCTTCGCAATTTTGATAGATGATGAGTCGGAACATAATATCCGCTCGAATTGAAGCTGCGTCTGTGAGACAGATGTTGGGCATGAGAAAGATTACACCGCGAGATTGTAGTTAAAGGCGTAGATTATCTCATGCGATGCATTGTGCGACGAAATCCCAAGACCTCGTAATTGTAGTTAACAACGCGATGAAAGTCGAGTGTATCGGTGAATTCTGAGACTATTTGGAGGATATGGTGTCCCGTCTTGTTTCCTGATTTCACACACAAACTTTGCCAACCACAAGCCAATTTCTTCTGCTGTGACTGACCTGCTGAGCTGAACTAGAACAATGATGAACTTGTCCCCTACTTCCATGTTGTTCAGGGTGCTACCTTCCAAAGCTTTGTTTCCTCATCGGTCTCCCCTGCCCCATACCATCTTATGTATGCCATTTCATAAGTATTGTCTACTACATGTAGCAGAAATATTGTATTCTGCCGAAGTAGCATGCGCCCATCAGCTTCATACCAACTATTGATGAAATCTTATTTGCCCTTCTCTTCGATTCAAACACCTCACACCTATACTCTAATAGGCGATTAGTATTGGGATTGCGTGCGGAAGCTGCAAAGTACTTAACGAATCTTCTTGTAGTTGTATAAGATGCGCCTATCGCTTACGTTAGTTAAGCACAGGTTATCGCTCTTTCCCAACGCACTCTCCAGTGCCTGGTCCCATTCATTTGTCAGTTTTGAGAAACAAAGTGTACATGTGACTATTTATTCTCAGGAAACAAAAGTCAAAGATGCACTCCTAGTTAAGTATAATACTTACAAACATACAGGTGCCAACAGGATTCTACACAGTTGTATACCCTAAAGTTTTGTATGTCATATTGTAGATTTTGGGGAGTGCATGCGGAATTGCGTTAACTTCAGTTGACGAAACAGTCCACCTAAAAAAAATCATGTGTTTACCTGTCACATACAGTGAAAAGAAAAGAACAGATCTGACAATACAAAAAGAAAACTTCAATTCATGTCTTATATAACTTTGAATTTAACATACTGTGTAGTTCCATAGGCATAGCCTTTGCATATTGTGAAAATGATATCAGAAATAAACTGACCCGCTAACACACTTTACTATTAAGAATAGTAGAAAATGCGTAAGGGCAAAGGAAGTCTTTACACAACTAGCGGTTAGCATGAGCAATGGAGAGCGGAATTGCACAAAGCTCGTACTTTAGAACTTCCCTGAGATCAATCTGCCTTGACCTGGCAGCGATAACTAAGCGGCCGAAGAGATCACGGTCAGCGCTTACTGTTAAAACTTTGTCATTAGACTTCATCTTCTTTTTCTTCGATAGAGAATGGAATGTCTTGATCTTGATGTGTGGTACACCTAATGACTTATTAACAGTTTCTGCATTAAAGGCAAAGATGAATTTAATCATGAAAATTGTGAAGAGTATTCATTCTCACCTGTCCTCCAGTCTTGCATTGTAGAGTCTGGGTTTTCTCATCATACATTCTTCTGACAAGACTTGTTGCGACCTCCTGTTTAGACGCGCTTAGCTCACCAGACTTGCTGAGGTCTATGAAGACCCCAGGGCTGGTGTTGAGATTTTGAGCGGGAGGCGCTGCGTGTGGTAGTGGGGGGGCATAGGTGCTGCGGGAGGTGGGGGTATGGGCTGAGGTGGGGGTATGGGCTGAGGTGGGATGACTTGAACCGGAAGGATTAGAATGGGGACTGCTGGTGGTGCAACAAGGTGAGTCCTGTTCTCAACTACGTATACAGGTGGTGTACAGGTATGGTGCTTTAGTTGATCCAGTCTAAGTGTAAAGGGCTTATCCTGCACCCTGCACGTGATACACTCAAAAGGGGTTTGCAGGTAAGCACTGTAAAATGGCCTGCATCCTTTTTGGCAAGGAATAACTGCACCCTGTGACACTTGCTGATTGTATTCAGGACATTTAATGGTTGAAGTGTCAGTTTGGGCAAAGGTCTGCTGTTAGCACATGAAACAGAATATATGTTCACAGTTAGTAATGACTGGCAAGAACAGGATGGATTTGCAAATGGGACACTTGTAGACTTTAGATTGCGTACATTCTGAAAACCTATCTTCGTCAAATGGATAGTCCTCCAGGTCATCTGGCAGTTTTAAGAAACTAGACTGATCGAATGACTGAACTGAACAAGAGGCCCCAGGGCCATCACTGTCACCTGGAGTTTGCTTTCCTGGAGACATAGATTTACCTGGGGTATGTGATGAGGTAGGGGGTGCAGTGGGTTTCTTTGTTCTTGATTTTTTGACTTCCTTTTTTTTTTGTCTACCACCCTTTGATATCTGTTCGGCCTTTTCACAATGTTTACCACATCTCTTTCGAATGGGCCGCCTTGCTTCCACATTCTGCCCAGTTAGCCATTTCACTACGGCACTTATAACAGAAAAAAACAGACAATGACTACCAGTATGATAAATTGGACTTGAAAGAATAATAAATACATGCTGATGGATTGTATCAATATTTCTTTTGAAAAACATGATTGTTGTCACATCTTATTACCTACCCTGCATCTGCACTTCTGTTTAGATTGTCATACACAGCTGTCTTCAGGGAAGAAATGTATGCACAGGGGCGCATCTGTATAGATGTTTATCCCCCATGTGTCCTTGATATCCTGGGTAAAATCAATGCATCTAAGGAGGGGTCGGTTTCGCTGTTTGTGAGCTTTAGTTAAAACAGGATCAGCACAGAAACGACACATGTTGGGCAATGTGTCAGAATGGTCTGAATCCCAAGACTCATTTCCAGAAAAGTTTTTTTTTTTAAACTAGTACTCGTAGCCAGTCACAGGTTCGTCGGCCTCGAGGAGGCCCCTGTACTGTGCAGGATCGTGGTCGGCGGGGTAAGCGTCCCGAATTGCCCACACGGCACAGGATGGAATGACCCTGCGTATGTTCTTCCCCAGTCCACCGTGCATCCTGTGAGTGAAGTTCTGATAGGCCTCCCATCGGTAGGTACGGTTGTCGATCTCCTTCTTGATGTTTTTTCTCGACGAATTTGCCCTTCCGGTCATTCCTACCCTCACCCTCACTCACCCTGACGCCTTTAGGCCAATGGCCTGTAAGTTGTAAGCCTCCTGGTGAACTCTCTCCATACTGCTCTATCCCTTCCGATCAGTCATCCACAACGTGTCGTGGTTTATAACGCAGGGATGAAAGTTCGGGTCGACAACAATGCAAACATTGTCGAAGGTCACGCCTCTGTCCTAACACTCCGTGATGTCATGACAGCAGACGCATTCCCCCACAGTGTGCATCTGCTTGCAGTTGCCACACCTGCACCAAAGGAATTGCTCAAGACGCCATTCCTCCGTCTCAACATCTGTGCCGTCCCACTCGGCGATTCTGACGGGCTCGATCAATAATGGATTTTCCGGCGGTGCGACAGGAACGGCGACAGAAACGGCAGCTCCATCGACGCCGCTGCCCCCTATATAAATAGGTGGCCCATGTGATGGTCAATTGTTACGGAACTTGCGGACCAGTGTCCTGGCAAGACCCTTACCCAAGGCGGCATCATACGGTTTCAGACCTTGAAATGGCAACCATGAATTTTCGGTCGTGAAGTTCTTATTAACATTCTTGGCCAAGTTGTGTGATAGGTACCAGCAGTGGAATTTTATCACAGCTTGAAGTTTATGAGGCCAGGCGTGTGCCATGCAATAATTGATTGTCTTCTGTGCCCTCAACTGCATCCAGATTGTCTTTGTTGAGTGAATGAGTAACCACTGTTTGAAATCACTGGAAAAGAATTAATCACTGTTTGAAATCACTGGAAAAGAATTAAGCATGTAACGATTTGAAATCACATTCCAGTTCAACCATATCACATAATGAAATAAAATTGAAAATGAACATCATTCTTTGTGTCTATCATGACCTTCTAGATAGTTTGCCCTCGACGTCGCATAGGCGTATTGGCTGCATTTGTACACACCAGCAAGGCCCTTCTCTGGCTGTACTGAGGAATTTGTAGGTACTGGTGCAGCTTACCGGTGGCTGGGTTGCCATGTTGTTCCAAAGCACAAGCCAAATAACATAATCACTTCCGGGTCACGCGGGGGTTTCCGCTGAGAGTGGTGTCCCCACCTGTACCTGTACTATGCTGGTACAATTGCTTAGCTTCTTTCAGTTTGCGGGGTTATACGATATCTTACTATCTGAGTTTAGGTCACAACTGGTCAATCTGCCAGGCAGCTTGCGCGCTGCCGATATTATAACCCCGCAAACTGAAAGATACACCACTCTTTTAGGTATCTGATATGAAAAAAAATGATATCAGTTACCTTCCCCCGACCCAGTTTCGGCTCGTTTTGCAGCCCAGGATCATTTTCATGGCCGTAATGACCTCATGTTTTTCTATAGTTACAAACGGGGTCGGGGGAAGGAAACTGATATTATTTTTTTTTTTGTATCCGCTCTTTAAACCTTAAATCCTTTTTTTATTGTGCCCCACCTGTGGATGGATGACATCTGCACTTTTCTTCGCCCTTTGATAGCATTCAATCTCGCACGCCTTGCTGTGGAAGGGACACGTGGAGTATTATGGCTCCCCTGTACACTTCATATCGACCGGGCTGCACTTCTTGCATGTACATCTTCTCTCGCCATGAAATCGCACTTGCCTCCCTCCCACTGATGAATATTCCTGGCATGGTATTTGCCAAGGTCCTGCATTCTTCTTGCGTACAGGGTGTGTTCGTTGCCGCTCTGCACGAGCGCTGCAAAGTGGTTGATTTTCATTTGTTTCACTGTTTTCGGTGACAGACATCCACAGTTATCTTTGTGTCTTGGTTCACAATGGCACTTCAGCTTTTCAAGTTCCTTGTACTCTGACTCACTCGTTGAGTGCCTCTTCATGAAGTCTGGATTGAACGTCTTCATTTTTGACAATGTTTCCAGCTGTTTGCCATGGGCTCTGCCAACATGGCCGCCACAGTACACGACATTTTTTTCATTTGGGAAGAAAGTGTCAAACGACTTCTCACTTGAGCTGTCCCCATCTTGCCAGTGCACATGGAGTTTTTCCAACCTATCACTCCTCAGTTCGTCCCAGATTAGCTCAAACCCGTACCCCTCAGCTGACTTGGCAGTACCGTCGAACAGAGGAATGTCTGCTGTGGTGGCATCCTCACCGCGCATGAAGAGGTGGACAGCAGCTATCAAAGCATTCTTCGTGTAGTCATTAGTTCATTACTGAAGAGTCTGCTGTCAGCAGGTGCGAATAGAGGACAGTAAGTAGACAATGTTTTCCTGTACTCCTGTAGGAGCTCCTTCACCAAAGCACTTTTACTTTCGTCAACCTCCCTATAGCGTACAGGCAACTTCACATTGTTAATAAAAGCCTCAGAGTGCGAGAACGTTACTGGACAAACCTTTTGGTTGTGCACACTTGCATTGTCGGTGGCAAACCGAACAACACTCATGACCCGTTTCGACTGACACAGGGTCTTGTTCAAAGTTCTTGTACAAACGTTGTCTAATACAACCCTCGCTTTCGATGAATTCCTTTACCGCTGTGTCAACTTTTATAAGCTGCTGCCGATAATAATGCAATGTAGTATGTGCATGTTGGCCATCTCTACCTGCCCTGCCAGTCATCTGTAGCACATCTTCCATGTCCTCAGGTGGTCCATACAATACTACATGTCTAACATTCTAAAAGTTAACCCCCATTCCAAGTGCACTTGTGGCTACAACAACTCGACAACTCCCCTGCCCTAGCAATGAGTTAACAATTCTCTCCTTGTATTCTGACAGTGTGACAGTGTGTGGCTATGATACATGCCAATCAGCATGTTTTCTGTGCACTGCTCCCCTGACCATGCACCATCCCCCAGTAAGGCCTGTAGGTAAACAAACACTTAACCAACTGATCTTAGTGCTCGACAATAGATGCTTTCCATATCTGTTCCTTTACTGAGAATGTCTTTCACAATCCAGTCTAGGCAGACGAGTTTATCATGTGTGACAGGAACTATTGCTAACCTGATGTTTAGCTTGCTCACTCATTAGCCACCAATCTACACTAAATCAGGGTCAGACCTACCCTGCCTCAAGTCCAGTTCACCGGCCTATAAATTCTTCAATAGCAAACCATTCCTCCACACATGGACAGGGACACAGTCACCCCGACCAATCGAATCTGGACATTCTTCCAGAATTGGTACATTCCTCCAGGAAAGCGGATATTCCTCCACTTTAAAGCGGACATTTCTCTAGAAAAGCGGACGGTCCTCCAGTTGTAAGCGGACATTCCTCTGGAATTTGTACGTTTCTCTGGGAAAGCGGACACTTCGCGGACACCCCCACCGGCCTGTGGAATCGGCCGTTAACCCGACAAATCGCATCTACAGACATGGGAAACGGATGTAGAGACTTTTGCAACTTCGCATCGTTTGGGTTTACCACTTTTTGTATACAGCAAGTGGGGAGATAGGGGGGGGGGGGGGTGGAAGTGGCAAAAGTACTTTGATGATAGAGGTGCTGCCTTAGGTAGTGAGCAAGCCCTGTATATTGATAATGTAAGCGAGGTTCACTATGATGAAGTGACAGCTGTGAAAGCCTCTGAAGTAGATAAGAGGAAGATGTCTATGTTACAAGAAAGCAGGAGCAGCGGAAGATGGTGAAACGATATCGAGAAAGGGAACGTTACTGGTTGGACAAGAACTTGGCTGAATGTAAGAAAGCTCAACAAAAGACGCGCTATTAGGATGACCCAGGACATGCCCAGGCAAAGAAAGACCGACAGAAGGCCCGCTGCCAGGAGGAGCCAGTACATGCCCAGGTCAAGAGAGATAATGTGAGAACTCACATGAGGACACGCTACCAGGATAAGGTACTTATTCTCGACCTTGAGAGAATGAAAAAAAAGGGAGTATTTTGCAAGGTCAGGTGGATGAGCAGTCAAGGGCTTCAATAAGCCAAGTTAGAATGTAGCAAGTCAAATTAAAGGGCCAAGTACAAAAGGCAGTTATGAAGACGGAGGATGCAGAATTTGACAATAATATTTGTTTAATCAGATTGTGGTACTGAATGAAGAGAAGAACGAGCTATATGCTGCATTGGCCAAACATACTAGTAAGACATTGCTGACATTGCTACAGAGGTTCTAGGAACTGCGGGCAATGAAGGAGCTGCAACGCGAAGACCGAGGCCTGGTGCTGGTGATCAAGCGCCTGACCCTCGAAAGAGAGAGATGCCGGACCCTTCCCCAGATTCACCGACTGCTTACGTAGGATTACGCGGGAAACCAGACCGGTCCGACCTTGTGTTGTCAGTGCCGGATTGGACGGGGTCCCGGGAGCTCCCAAAAGAGAGAAACTTGTCTCAAGCTAGGAAGTTTTCTGAGGAGACTTCTACAGCTGAATCTTAGACCGCTCCGAGTAACGGGAGCATCAGCTGAGGGAGGGGGTCTTATTGCCAGCGGGTTTGGGGAGCACCTGTCTGACCAAACATCCCAAATGACAACTTCATGCTGTGGCTGGAAGACTTCATCAGGTCCCATAGCCAGCTTGTCCAGCATGAAAATGTCAGCTGTCACCGATGAAGTCGCCTCCACGTCAGCTGTCACCGCTGAAGTGGCCATTTTCAGCAGCCTGCTGGGCGGCTCCAACGTCCTTGTTGAAGTTTATGGTGCCGCCCGGGTGTTCATTGGGAATTAAATCAAATTTCAATATTGATAGTTTACCCCTGCCAATATCATGCTAATTGTTTCAAGAATACTAGATAAAAATATTATGCTTGCAAGCCCCAATGACATTACAAGTTATAAAGAACTATCTATAATAACTTACCAGCCGTGAGGAAGCCGCCAACTTTGGCAGGAATTTGTACTTTCTTCCCATGCATCCTATGCCCATATGACTGGGGATGTATGAATGTTAAAGATCTACTCTGATAGATACACCTTTCTATGATAAGTCTATATTGTAACACAGTGGCTGGAAGAGCACAAACTTGATCATCCTTTGCTTTACAATTTTATGGGAAAATTGTATGCTTGAGCTTAGTAATAGGGAACAAAGCAATGTTACCAAAAGATATCTAATAATTTATATTCTGATTTGATAAAGTTCAGGTCTTTCATGCTTCAATTTCCTTATTGTCCAAGTTATCGTTCATTGAATACCGAGCAGATCAGAGAATTGCTTCAATTAGTTTTTTTTTAATCTTTAAATCAAAAATTAAAAAGGATTTACTTGGTAATTTTAACAATGCCATTCAGGGATTTCCAACTGTCAGTGCTAAGAGCCTAGAGGTCACACTATTTCATATCAGAAGGATGTCATACTCTACCCCTCTTCTGTCCACCCACATGCCACACAGAAGTCGATCCAACAAATATTTGATGGACTTATCTCATTGCATAAAGAAAAATTGGCAAGGGAATGAACATGCATAAACATGATAATCATAGCATCTCATAAAATTGCATTTCAATTGGCACATTAGTTTAACTACAAATTGTCCATGAAAAACGTTTGAAAAAATAGTTGACAATTAAAAAACACTAGTTTTGTTAAAACTCACTGCTCATGGAAAATAATGAGCATCCTACATATTAACACACATCACTCTACTGAACTTAAGAACATGATCCTCTTTCCTTCACCAATCAGGAGCGTGTATTTCTTGTGATTAAATCCACATAGTAAGTAAATTGTCTAAGTTGGAGACGCCCATGCACTAACCATCGAATAAATTGACTAAGTTGGAGACGCCCACCATTTACATGCAAATAAAAGCAATTAAAGGATAAACAAAAAGGGAAAACAGCAAATTAATCAGTGTTCCTGGACATCTTTATTCAAAAGAATAATCATGAATGATAAAGATTCATTAATGATAAATACACAAACTTTCGATTGTTGCATCAAAAAGAAAACGTATGAAAGCGTTTTTCATAACAAAAAACATTGCATGAAACAAAGCGTAGTCGTAACAACAACAAAAAATCAGTGCAGGTTATACAATTTAAATGAAAACAAAGCAAAGTCATAACAAAACAAACAAAAAATAGTGCAGGTTTATACATGAAAGCAAAGCCCATGTGTCTATAGCTAAGATCTACAGCTTAACTAAATAAAAAGTATGCACTGCAGTAAAAGTTAAAGGATTGGCGGGGATGAAATACAGTTGTCTTGAACATAACAGTCTACAAGTCCGAGACAATCTTAAGTCCGTTTGGGTGGCTGATGGACAGTCTGCCTCCAATGTTACCTGCAGCTGTCTCCTTGACAGTAGCCTGAGTGGTGCCGGTTGGTGCGTCCGTTTTCTTGTCGGGATCAGGAGACTGTTCAGTTTGGGGTGGCTCTGGTGGTTGGAGACTGCCGCTGACTTCTTGCAGCAGGCTTGATGGCCGTTTGTATGTCCGGACGGCGTTGCTCCTATGTCCCGTTCGGGACATGATGGTCTTCTCGTCAAAACCTGCCGCAAACATCTGTGTTGCACATGTCACCTTCCCGCTGTGGTTTGTGAGGTTTCGGCCCTCCATGGAAAACCGGCCTTGGTGCACATCGACTTGATGTAAGTTCCCAGAGTGTTCTTGCCGACCACCTGTAGCGAAAACTTGGGCATGGTGGACGTTGCAAGTGGCCGTCAGTAGACGCTGCTTTTTTCTCCGGCAAAGAGTTTATGTACGTTTCAAACAGGTTCACGACACACCTTGTGTTGGTATTGTCTGCGTGCTGCTTGATGGACTTCACATCCACCTTCCGTTGGTTCAGTCCCCCTGCACGTTCTTGCTTATCCTGCCTGTGTACTGTATGTACCGCCCGCTGACATCACTTCCAAACTTGTACTGCTCGACCTGCAGCCTCCGGTGCTCGTCCATCCCCCTCAGCCCGAAGACTTTGCAGTTGTAGAAAAACACCCCGTGAGACAGTCCCATGGAAGTGTGCGTAGAAATTGTACCAGACGTCCATAGCTTGTCCTCGTCCTCCATTGTCAAGGGGTCAGCCTGGCGCTTCTCAAACCCCACTCCCTCTGCCTTCAGTTCTTTCATCCGTGCGGTCATAGCTTTACGGTACTCGGCAAATCTGATGTCTTTCTTGTCCAAGAAGTTGACGTCATGGCTGCCAAGCTCTTCTCTGAAATGACGAATCAAGCCACATATGATGCCATACACCGAACTTGCTGGGTAAGGCTCCCCGTCAACGCGGCGCACCTCGAACACAAACCGGGAAAGCCAGAAGTTCATCTCAGCTGCTGTTGTTGTTTGCAGTGATGTTGGTACGACGTGGCACTGGTCTTGCGGGTTGATGTCGCCCACGGTGCGCTGCGAGTTGCGGCTAAGAGCCCAGCAATCCCACACAGTTTTGCCCCATCTAGTCGCTGCCTTTGTCTTCTTGGGGATGCGTGCCTGCACCTTCTTTTCTATGGCAGCTGATATCGGCGCAGCAAAACGACCTGATGAGTGGGTCTGTTTGTCGAATGGATCAGGCTGAGAACAGAACATGTCGGCCGAAATGCCATCATGCTCCAACAGAGCGGCATCATCGACTGGCTCAAGCTTGAAGCTAGTCAGGAAATGGGTCGGGCTGTGAAATTCATCCGTTGCAATGCCTACATGCTCGAGAAACTGGTCAGAGAAATTCGCCATGACTGACTCCTTAGAGATCAAGTTGGAGAATGAATCCTGGCCAGACAATCTATTTCTCACCCAAAAAGACAATGGCATTGTCATGCCAGCAAAGTGTTATAAAAACTGGAGCAGAAGCAAGTACATATTTCACACAAGCCAGCAAAGTGTTGTTAAAACTTGAGAAGAAGCAAGTACATATTTCACACAAGGCTGTGACAAAAGTGCAAAACACTACTCACAGCATAGTCATGAATCCAGACAAAAGGGGAGGAAAGGAGAGAAATGCAGCTGTATTCCCAAGGAGGTATTGCAAAACCTTGGCAAAACAAGAATCATAACTTTGACTTTTGTAAATGTGTGTATTTTGCTTCGGAAGAGGGTCATGTCTTAAGTAAGTTAAAGGATGGGCGGATTGCTCGTATATGTGGATTTGGTACAGCCCCGCACCCCCTCGGATTTTGTTGGCAGCCCTCGGGCAAAATCCTTGGGAGGGCGGTGCTGCACCAAATCCACATAAACTCGCCCCGCCCATCCTTTAACTATCACGTAGCACACGGTTGATGGAAAACTCATTGTGACCCCAGGGTGTATTTACAGTAATCAGATATTTCAAGATGAACTTGAAGTGTTAAGAAAAGATTCATTTAACCACCCAGTATAATTACAATACAAATGTACTCATTGTCAAGTACATGTAGTGTCAGTTGGAAATGCATGACCTGAATCGCAATACCAACACAGTGTTACTATCTTAACATTGTGTATTCAATCACATATGATCTCGATGAAAACAATGTAGATAAATGGACAATAGATAAATCAATACCAAACTTCATTATCTGTTGACACAAGGAACTTTATCCAGCCCTCAGTCCGCATGTTTTCCATCTGCCCATGGTACATCCTATCTGCTGTGCTGAATGAAAGGACCTGAAAACAATTCATCACAGTATGGCCAGTATGTTTTCCGGGTCTAATATGCTGCATGGGGCAAGAACCTTATATGCATGTGAGTCGCCCTGAATGCATTGTCTCATCAATTATGAATACAAAGCATGTAACAAGTATTGAAATATTTTCCTAATTTTTTACTCAGGTCGTTTCCAAAATGGAAGGAATTTCTGCCCGCCACATTGAATCATTATTGTTGGGGTTCAAATGGGAAAGTTCTTTATACCTTTATAACAGGAAAATAAAACGGTCAAAGATATAGTATAAAGCAGTGTTGATTTCATTGCAATCAACTCATGATAACTGTACACAGAGCGTTTTTCAGCCTCAAATACAAGGGCATATTTGTTTGGAAATGGGCGGAGAAATATGCCAAAACTTCTTATTCCGATGTTGTACAACTGCCCAGCACGCATGCGCATATGCTGGGACCATGCCATTCTTACACAGGGGTGTTTCTACATTGCTACACACGCCCCCTCTAAATGAAATGGCGTCCCGACATTCTTGTTATACAAGGCGAATAACTGCCACGAACGATAGATGTGCTTCATAGCTACAACTACTGTTAAAGCTCCGATATTTATAATAAACAGAACATGTAACTTTTGAAGGATATCTCTGCGTTATTACTGTCACAACACTAGGTAACATTGTCTATTCTACATGGTATTAACTCTTCCATCTCTTCCACATTTGGCACATTGTACTCAAGGTAGATAACTCTGCGTTATTACTATCACAATAGATAATATTGTCTATTCTACATGGTGTTAACTCTTCCTTCTCTTCCACATTTGGCACGTTATACTCAAAGTACTTTCTACTTCCAAGTCTCTACTCGGTGCTCTCTTCTTCGAACATGTGTTTCGGTAATATTAGGGGTCTACTTTACCGCTCGGTTGTAACATGGCTAACATATACAGTATGTAGCTCGATACAACGATAATACAGTCTATTCAATGTCCTAATAGCGTTCAGCGGTTAATCCATATCTTTGTGGTGTGCAGCTGGTAATCCATATAAAGTTCTGTAGGCATTCCTGTATTCCAAACAAAATGTCTATATGCAATCTTGGGTGACGCCCATAGAGGAGATAGAACGGGGAACAGCCAGTGCCCTCGTCTTTCGTGCAGTTGTAGGCATGGACCACTTTGTTAAGTGAGTCTTTCCACCTCGTTTTTTGGTGATCAGGAAGTGAGCGTAACATGGCCAGTAATGTCCTGTTGAATCGTTCAACTTGTCCATTTCCCCGGGGATGGTAGGGTGTCGTTCTGGATTGTGCAACTCGGCTCAAATTTTCCAACCACTGAAAGAGTTTGTTTTCAAACTCACCCCCTTGGTCATGATGCAGCTTCAGAGGGTAACCAAATCGTGGAATGAAGTCTTTGAAGATCTTCTCTGCAGCCGTTTTTCCTGACTTGTCCTGTGAAGAAACCTTCGACGTCATCGGTGGTACCGGCTCGGGCCGGGGTGTTCCTCGTAACCAATGGCAGCATTGCCCTTCCTTCGGAGCTCCATGGACTCGATGTTGGAAGTCACAGCTATGAGGGTCTCTCTGCCCGATCCAAGAACACCTCGGCCAAACCTCAAATACAATGCACCAACATGAAAATGCTATGCTTATCTGCCAACTTGCCGGCTAATATGAACATGTGGAACAGTAGCGATAAAACATCAAAGGTTAACCCCAAACAACATGCCTCTGAAATAACTATGTGGAGCTCAAATATGAACTCTATACCTTGTATATACTAACCTGGTGTACATTTGAAGCATTGTAGAACTCAATCTGGTACTCGATCAGGCCAAACGGCATTCTGTCCAGCTGCAGAAGTGAAATGTTGGTGCCTGGTCTCTTGGTGCTAAGGATATTTGCAAATTTGTACAGTACATTTGGTTTTGCACTATGTTGAAGGGTGATCATGGCGTCGACAGACTTTGAAAAGAAATCCGTGGGATATGTTGTTATCCCCTTGCTGTCGCCAAACCAGAGAACAGGTCATCGCCAAATGATAGGGCACAGGGGAGATTGATGACTTGAGGTATTAAGAGCACCAGGCTCCGAATGTTGCTGGTGGCAGTGCTTTGCACACTGACAGAGCTGTCTCTAGTTTGGGGTCAGTTGTACTGTCTGCTCGTATGTGTGCGCTGTTTGTGTCCCAAACGCTTGTGTTTTGCTTGAATGTTTACTGCTTGTGTGACTTGATGTGATTGTAATGTCGACGGTGTCTACTCCATACTTCTTTGCTGCCTCTTCAATTGATCTATTAAACTGGTCCCTGAAGCGTCTCGCTATGTTCCGTACTCTGTCACCTGTAACAAAGGAAATGACACACTGTTCACCCGAAAATGGAAAATTATGGAATTGAAGGAAGTCCTAAATACACATGCACTTTAAAGGAAAGCTACACAAAAAATTGAAAATCCTTCTATGTTATGCTTAATATATTCCAAAGTCAAATTTTTACTTCAAGTTGTTTCACATAAGTCCGTCATATTTCTGGGATTTGCCACAGTTTGCAACTTATGCCGTGCTGACGCCTTCTCGCCTGATAATTGAATTACATGACGTCAGTGTTTCAAATTTTTCACCTAAACAACTACTCTCTATGATAGGTATGATTGCCAAAATGTGGTAAGAATAGAAGTAGTGTTTAAGTAGTAGTGTTGTAATTTATCCTATTAAACTGTGAAGTATTTGTTATGAAATTGCTTGCACTGTCATACGTTGATATATGGCTATATGGAAATTGTAGCTTAAAATGGGGTAGGATGGTAAAGAACATTTCTTACAAAATAATGTGTAGCATGCTAGTGGCGCTGTTGTTGTTCATTATTAGCCTATAGTAGGAGTTATCGTTATGGGTACACCTTTAACTGATATCATTACCGGAGATGTTTGGTCCAAGTGAGTTTTCATTGCTGTTATTTGCCGCTGGATATCATTGCTTGATGTCTGGAGACTTTGGTAGAGTTTGAACAATTCGATGTTGAAGGTTTGAATGGTGTTTTTTTTTGGCTTGAGTTTTTTTTTTAGCTTGGTTTTCTTACGTTTGTACTTGATGTTGTCCTGTTTTGATGTGTCCAGTTGCTGGAGTATCTGATGAAGTAGGAAATCATGTCTATCAGGCAAACATTTTGTATAAATGTACATGTTGTCAATTGATATCATTGTCTGGTTCCATACACACATGTTGCCAGTGTAACACTAAATAGTATCACAGGTAACAGTTGGAAAGGTCTGGTAATTATTGATCAGGTTATATAATGTGAAGACATTGTTATCTTAAGAAATTTATGTGAGGAAATATGAAAATAGAATATCGTTGCTACCTTGCTGTGTTGTTCGATTGTTACTGGATGGAGGTGGATGGAGTTGGTTTCCATAGGTTCCTGGCGGCTTGATCTCTAGACATTACAATGTGGTATTTGAATAGTTGTCGTGAGGATAATTTTTTCCCAGTTTATGCAATTGATGGTTTTGGTTAAGTGACGGGGATAAGCAGATAGTGCCTGGTTTCAACCAAGCCCCGTGTCCGCTCGCCGCCTGTAACGGCTATCCACCCACGGAGCTTGGTAGGAAGCGCCGGTAACACGGGAGAACCCGCCTTTCTAAATATGGATAATTTATGCATCCGTCATCAGCCCGCCGTCCTGGCTGCCGTCGCCCGGCTTGTAGTTGCTAAGGATCGGGTTGCGTTGCTATGCGCTGATTGACATCGGCGCGCGACTGATCTATCTTTACCCGCTGTCGGAGTGGCCATCTATGAATGCGCAATTTGTGAAAATGATGTTATTTTTTCGATTTTCCGTGAAAAAATGGCGGCAACCCCGCGGAAAGACTGCGAACAGATAGTTCTAGATGGGTTTCCTGATGTCGACTGTGTCAACTGTGGCAGACCTTTTGATGGATCGATGGGAAGACATAGCAGGAACATTTTTGGAACCGATGCCGCTGTGTCAAGTGCAGGTTTCAGCATAAACAAGTGGTGGAAAGTTTGACATGCGTGGCGATATCAGTCCCAGTCTCTCAACATCACGCGATGTATCTGTGCAATGATTGTTTTTCGTCCGTGAAGTCTTTCGCTACCAACACGAGGAAAGTTCTGGAGGCCAAAGAAACGTTCCAGGTAGCGTTTCATTTCATCCAGGAGATCTCTTCTGAAGTCCATCAGACATTCTTTTAACATGTGTAGCTGATCTGCTGTGGGCTGACGATAGCTAGACGATTTTAATAAATATTTCCTCGTCAGAAAGTTCAGTTACTGATGACAGACTATCATGTTTGTTCCAGGGAAAATCGTCCCCACACTCTCTACATGTGTCACAACATGTGTCTCTATCTGACATGGCCACAGTACATGCATCAGAACTTTTTAGTTTGAAATAATCTAGTAAATAATTTCTGCGACAACTCCCATTCACCAGTTTGCAGTAGCTTGCCACTGATGGAGAACAGGAGCCCTTGGTAAGTGTTCTGCTCTGATACAGAATGAGAGAATGTGAAGGTCTACCATCCCTTCCCGCTCTCCCACTTTCTTGGTTGAAACATTCTACATTTTGGGGAGCCCCCCAGTGAATGACTGCATATACATCAGGAATATCAATTCCCATGCCAAATGCTACAGTGGCAGTTGCAACTCGTACCACAGTCAGTCAGTCTTTCTAAACTCATCCAATAGGAAGTTCTTATCGGGATCAGCAGTGCCTCGATGGAACATGGCCACACTTCTATTCTTGTAGGACTTTGTCTTATTACACTCAAGGTGATATCCATCGTCACCCAAAGAAGTCATGAACGTGTCATGTATCGAAAGGACTATGACAGTTTTGTGCTTCACGTACCTGCGAATAAAACTGTTACTAATGCAGTAGCAACTTTACTGCCATCCCGGAGAATATGCACCTCTGAACTGCAAAGCAAAGTAACCAACATCATCATACGTGGTGTCTTGCAGGCAGGTATAGCGGTGTTAAATTTGTCTCAGTTCAGTTACATATTGAATTTTGTGGCGAGCCCTAGCCTCTCTTCTGGGCACTGCAGTGGTACCTGCATTTACATAAATATAAATACGTCAATTTAAAGGCCCATAAGTATCCTTAGTTCTTTCTGGGCGTTGCTTGCCGTGGAAAAACTTGAGTCGTTATCTAAGAAATGAATACTCATACTGTTTTGCAACATAAGAACAATAAAATAATGACAATGATCTTGATGAATGTTTGAAGCAGACAGTGAATTTGTTTCCATGTAGAATCATGTTGGCGCCCTAGAAAACGAATTAGTAGGTCTGTCGAGGCTGGCGGCACAAGAAAAGGGAATAAATGATTGTTTAATGAACAATGATGCACGTTATTTAAAACCATATCAATGTTTTTTTTCTGTGATTTTGACAAGCCTTGCCACGGGCAAGGGCTCTCCTTCCGTAGTCTGGGAAATGACTTGATTGTCGTCGATACATCGATTGAGGTAGAGTCCCATCCCAATCTGAATGTCGGAGCACCAGGAGTCGCCTCCTTCCGGCCGGTGGACCTGTAAAGAAATTGATACAGAATTAAGTAGTTACCTGAGTCTCCACGAAATGAACTCTCCACATTATTTCTCTTACCGTAATATTCAGGAACTGATTTTTGTATAACTTTGTCTAGCTTTAGAAACTTCATAAGCCTGATATCTTGAATCTGATATATAGTCCACTTGCCGGTGTTTCTGCCAGGCCGTTATTGACGATAAGAGAGATGAGGCTGGCAATGGCTCTGGGTGCTTCCGCTGTGGCCTCCTCCAGAGCATCACTCAGTGTAGTGTCGGTTTTCGCTTCATGGATCTCGTCAGTCTCAACGAACGGTATGACTAAAAACGATCTACGACATGGAAAATTATTTGTATCATAATGACTTTGACCAACGTGCGGCAATATGTAAGATAAGAATTGGCGCGCACCCATTAGAAATAGAGAAAGGGAGATACAAAAAGCTACCGGTCCAGGACAGAACATGTAAACAGTGTGCAACGAAAGCAGTGGAAAATGAAATACATTTTATATGCGAATGTCCCGAATTTGAAACCGAAAGAAACAGATTATTCACGAAAGTATCCGAAATCTCCAAAAACTTTTCTACAGTAAGAAATACACAGAAACTCATATTCCTTTTAAAATCTTCCAACCCACTCATCATTGAAAGTGTGGGACTTTTTATTTTCCACTGCTTTCAGAGAAGAAATCAAACCCCGCATTAGTTCCGTAGATATAGAAACTTACTGTAGAATAGCAATATAGAATGATTTTGTATTCATGTATACCTTTGTTTTACCTTACATTTGTATTTCGACATTGTTGTCAACATGCAATTAGCCTACGGGCATGGATTTGCAATAAACTATTATTATGACTGCTAGCATTGGTGTCATGATGTGAAAAACGACAAAAACGACAAGTCCTAGTGAAATTTCATGGGTTTCTGACTCCGGTTCAGCACTCTTTTTCTTAAAAACGCACAAAAAAGTGAATAAAGGGGCTGAACTTTATAAAAACATGGAATGCATACTTCGCACAATGCTGTCTTCCAACTCCAGCCCCTAGTCCTTGACGGACTGCATGAGCGGGGACGTCACGTCCTCGATGTGAGGGGATTTGAATCTGAAAGAAGAGTTGACAATTTCATATAAAATATCTTAACAGTCTAATGATGAGATGTCTTTAAGCTGTCGATCATCTCAGAGAAAATGTTTACTAGATGATGGTGTTAAACGTCACCACACTCTACACCATCTTGACCTTTTAAGAATGCCATTGCACGGAAAACTGGATCTCCGCTTTGATAAGATGAATGAGTGGATGTTAACTTCCTTAGAATATCTGATATTTGCCCCCCCCCCCCTAGTAATTTACACAGTAAGGAAGTATTCCAGCTCTACGCATATCTAAGGTCTCATTCCTGTATTACTCCGCGTGTCTCATAGAGAGATAGCGACGCCTGTGTCGCTCTTTGAGTCCTTGGTCCCCTCTCCTTGCCAGGAAGACGCTCACTCTCTTCATATAACCTTACTGCGCCGAACACGAACCCGCACCTGATACATTCCAGGCTTTCCTTGGACACAAACCCGCGCTGTGTCTCGCCAGAGGTCGGCATAGTGCACCGAGGGCTGCATTTGGGATTCTCAAGGGAATGGCACGTCAGGAAGTCAATTTGAGTAAGAGGGGCACGAAAAACAATCCTTGACCTCGAACGCAGCGTTCGATCTCCTCCTTATCAACCTCTACTAACTTTGCAATTTCAGTCGGCTCGGCGGGTAAGGGACACAGCCTACCTGGTGAAGGATTGGCACCGGCCTGGCCTGTCGCCAAGCTCCAAATGTCGCTCCTGTGACGACAAATCTCTTCGACGTTGCTGCCATCTTCTTCTAAATTGGTATCTTCTTCTGAACTGGTCTGCTCTTTGCCAGGCTGACTTCTGTGTCCAAATTGCGGTGACTGGGGCTGTCTCGGCCGCTTTACCTCCGTGTGAGGTCTTTGACTTTTTCAGTGGCCGCGCGACCGCCCCCCCCCCCCCCAAGGAATGACTGAATAGTAGGGAATGTAGCAACTGTTGTGAGTTAGCTCAATAGCATGCGAATCAATTAAGGAAGTGTCAGCGAAGGAGCATGGATTTTACTAACACTAACGTTCTGAGTTGTCTGAGCACTGATTGTCAACGTGTATTAAACATGGTTCCACTATATACAGTGTCAGATGAAGTTGCAACTCTTACTGACCCGGCGTCGCCTGTGGCTAGTCACGCACGAGGCGAAGCTGAAGTGGTCTTGCCGGCGGGAGATCTGGGCTTGCGAAGGGTTTTTTCACATACTATGCAGGTTTGTGCTGAGTGGTCGTACGCCGCGGTACGCCTTCGTTTGATTTGTTCTTGCTTGAACCCTCTCATCAGATGGTCACAACTTTGTAAAAGGTCAAAGATCTTGCTCATGATGTTCAACTACCCGAAAACGTCATCCAACATGTGTATCGCCTAAACAAATTTATAGTTGAACAGGCCGCTAGCTTCCCCCAGCATTTCGTGGAGAGCTTTAAGTGACCGTCGAATGTTTACTACACAGTTTCCAAAACTTAGCCATCAGACTCTGTGGAGCTCGTGCATTTTCAGGACTGGCTCTTCCAACGCCTTTTGGACTTCCTTCAGAGTGCCGCTGCGTTTTGATGATCTTGCAAAGTAGATGAGCAGGGCACCCACAGTGTTCTGTACACGGCGCAGGTACGGGTAGTTAGCAGCGGCTTGACTGACAGCTAGTCAGGTGTGGGTTGAACAGTGAGTTGTGTAGGCAAGAGGGTTGGCACACATTACGAGTACTATAGTGGACTCCAAGGAGAAGATACTGCTGCGTGTTCGTCCGTCACTTTTGACGAGGATCGCTATCATCCATCATTCTAGAAAAGGATTTTCCTATTGCCCAGACCTCCAGTGCTTCGTCAAAGTTGAATTCACTGAGGTCAGATCCCTCAATCCTCACCATCAGCAGGTGGTTGGGGTTCTCAGCAGTCAGTGTAGACCGCAGCCTGGTCTTGACTCGCTTCAGACAGGAGAATGCTCGCTCACAGTCTGCAGTGTGAGTAGGTATCACCACCTTCCTGTTGTTCAGCACCTTAATGATAGCGAAATGTCAAGACAGGGTGAGGTTTGACGACACAAGCTGGCACATCGCTTTTGGTGATTTTGGAGACCTTGCCCGGTACGGAGAGAGAGGCTACTGTGCTCCCGGCGGGATCGGTCAGCATCTCGAGACCGGGACGGGAACCAGAGTGTTCGGTCGGCATCTCGAGACCAAGACGGGAACCGGAGTGTTCGGTCAGCATCTCGAGACCGGGACGGGAACCGGCGGGATCGGTCGGCATCTCGAGACCGGGGCGGGAACCGGAGTGTGCGGTCGGCATCTCGAGACCGGGACGGGAACCGGATTGTTCGGTCGGCATTTCGAGACCGGCACGGGAACCGGAGTGTAGTGTCCCGTCGCGAAGTTTTCCTAGAAGAATCCGGAGACTTCTGTCCGAAAATCTCCCCAAGAGTCTTATCGACGTTACTGGTCAGCGCCTCCTTCTCGCGAAGGTCCTTCACCGTAGGCGGATGTTCTTCGTCACTTGCGCTAGCCTCGGACCAGAGACACTTTACTGTCCCCTTTCAGTTTGCTCAGGGACCGACGACCCTTATCCTCCAAGCGGCGCCTGTCCGAGTCTGTGTCGGCGGTCGACGACAGATCCACCCCGCACTTCCCTCGCCCGTGTGGGCCGCGATCTCCTCTGACTGGTAACTGGCACACCGTGCAAGCGGTGCGTTATCATGATTGTTCTCCCTCCCATAGAAACGCAGCAGCAGAGTCCTTTTGTCCCGTAATTTCGGTCTTCTTCCTCCGGCTCCAGACATCTCTGTCTCTGCCACTGAAAGGTACACCCTACTGTTTCTTACTGATTGAATAATTAACATCTCTAACATTTCAACCAGATAGAAAGTAATAGCAGAGGTCCCAGACATCACACTTGGATTCAAGCAAAACAGATACAAATGTACTGAATTATTAATCATAGAATGTTCAGTCATTCTGTGCCAACCAGACGACCCAGCTCACATCGTTCTTAAGCGTCACTTCTTTTAGATGGGTGGCTTTGTCTGCACACTCTTGAAGACATGCTTTCCTCCTTGTCTGGTGACGGTCATCGGAACAGTTCTTTGTTGCCCTTTGACTTCAGCACCTTTTCCTTTGTTCTTTGTTGAGGGGGCCGACCTTCTCTTCCACCTCTGCAGCTGTTTCCAGACACCACCCATCCTTCTCTGTTAACGCCATCTTTCTCTGTCGTACCTTTTTAGCGAAGCCTTAGGGGCAAGCTTAATAGTATACTTTACGCCCGATTTGCAAGAATTCCCAGAATTCCACAGGAATGTCAGGAATCCGTCCGGCAAACTCTGTGGATGCCCTCCTGTCACTTGATACCTCATTAGCACGTCTGGCATACAGGCAATCAGCTGTCGATGACAGATGACCTACTTTTACGTGGTGTCCGATTTCGTACTGTCCGGAGTGTGTCAGGGAGTTCACCGAATCTAGTATTCTAGCTTTGAAAAGGGTTTGCACATCCCAGTTGATCTATTATCACAAGAACGTGCTGAACACCATGCCTCCCACCAAAAAACCTCTGTGAAAACCAAAACTTGAGGAGATCCAAACATATAAAGAAAGTTTTAAACGGAACGATAAATAACTTGGGTTACCGCTTGGGCAGTCTACACAGTGAACGCCTTACGGGGAGGCGTGCGGTGTCGGAAAAACAACAGTAGCTCCTCGAAAACACATCCTACAGAGCTAGAATAACAACCAAAACGATCATAGGAGCCCCAGCAAAACGATTTTCTAAACTTCCGGCCTAGTTTCTCACTCTCACACTATCCAACAATGCCAGAGAGAAAAGACACTACAACGGGAGTGTAATCCGGCCTTTCCACATATGCTAGGAACTCCTCGAGTTACATGATGCCTTTCTATATCTGCTTGGCAGATGCCTTTCTGATTTCTAAGTGCGTTTTGCACAATATTATGGCAGAACTAAGATCTAGAGTGCTACGTTGGTACTTTCCTTACAGTGAAGTAAGATCAATCCAGACACCTTCGCTATGGCAATAATTTTTAATTGCCACACTTATTTATTTTGTCTTCTTTTTCCTTCTGTTGGCCAGGTCCCAAACTACTGAAGTATTTTCGAGCTTTTTGGAGAGGAGAAGAAATGTCTCATTGTCCAGATACTTAAAGGTTTGTCTTATTTCCCCCAGTGCTCTGTTTGCTTTGGTAACCTTAAACGTGTTCACTAAAGCTAAGTTTGTTGTCAATAAGTACTCCAAGGTCTTTCTCATCACATGTGATAATCAGGGTATGTACAGTTCCACCTCCTTTCAACATTGAGTACAAATGTCCAGGGTTCCCTTTGCCTATAGATGCATAGCTTTTCATTTGTCAGGATGAAACCTCATCTGCATTCCGGTTGGCCATTCCTGAGGTTTCACTGGGTCGGCCTGGAGACAGGTAGCATGAGCATCACGTTCGCACTTCCGTACGGTTTGCATTGATCTTGGTTTCGTCTGAAAATAGCGACAGAGTTATGCAGGTCTTCTGGTATATCACTGACAACAATTCTGAAAAGAAGAGGCCCCAACACATTGCCTTGTGGAACAGATGTGTGGAAACTGGACGGTAGTTGGCTGGTTCCGATGTATCGCCCTTTTTAAGATAGTGGTAATACTTCTATCACTCGCTTTATGTCAATTTCCTACTTTTAGTCTATCATTATCATTAAGAAATGTAGGAGCCACCTCCATTATCCGTGCCGGTACACCGGATTTTGCCGACATATTGCAGGCACCGCCATACCCCTGCCCTCGCATCTTATCGACAGGGATGCCATTCTCCCTCAGGCATGCCAGTATGGCCTGTGCAATACTATCCCCTGTAATTAGATCCAGTTATAGGAACTGAGAAACTCTTCCCTGATGTCATTGTTTCTGTCCACAAATGTGTCACAGATCGCGAGATGCCCGCCGTTGTGAGAGGTCACTTCATCCGCGAAAATACTGTAGAGAGGTGCTGCATTTATCTCGTCTAGAATGCCCTTCAAAACCATGTGTTTCCCCATAACCTCAATCAACTCGTTCTACGTTTGCGGTAGTATTTCTCATGGCAGGTGCTTGCAAGTGCTTATGCATCACTCATCCGTCACTGCCATCAACTTATGCAACGCCAGGAAGTTTCCAGGGTTGCCGGGAGATTCCAAATCTTCCTTGTCGCGCCTCCTACAGTCCTAGTGCGATGCATTGTCTGCCACAGAACAGTACTACTCTGGCGATGGACTTAAGAACCTCTCTGTTGTTTTGGATATTAGCTGCCTTTTGTGAATCGATGTGGGCGGTAATGCTGGTGTGGGGTCGTTCTAGTGTTTGCCTTAGTAAGGTATCCTTTTCCATTGCTTTGTTGTGGTAGTCACGCTTAGTCTCGTGATCCTTGACTTTCTCACTTTTCTTGTTCATGATTGCTAGAAAAAGCAATGCATCTGTTAGTATTATACCTTGCTGAAAAAAATATCATCCAAGGCTATTTGACCTTAGAATGATCATATTTTAGCAAGAGCAATTTTTTAGGGAAAATTAGAAAAAAAATCAGTTTTTAATGTTTTGGCCCCAAATAAAACACGATATCGTCAAATTAGACAAAATGGCCTTGGACAATTTGCGAATCATTGTGTTGGGAACTAGGCATAGCATGGAACAAAACATCATGGCTGTCCTTATTGTCCACTAACATAGGAGAAAGTACATCAATCTGTGAGTCATTGTGTTGGGAACAAGGCATAGCTCTTTCCCATTGGAACGAAGTGGCTTTCTGTACAGTACTGCTAATCATTGCCCGGATGGTATTGGCACCTTAATGAAACTCCAGTCGAAAGCTTCAAGACTTTCTCCCCGAATGGAAGATCCTGCACAACATGGGCACTGGTGATGAAAGTAATGAAGTGGTCAAGTTTTCCCGGAACTGCCCTCATGCGTGTGTCAATAGATGGTGGCACCGGTGCGCCCCGTCCATGTCGCATGGCGTGCTGTCTTGCGGATGTTACCTGGTACCGTGTTAAGCCCGGCAGGAGTTTCTCGAGGTCAACAAAGCTGTACTTGTCAGCCATTATGGACAGAATTTGCCTGCGCGGAAACGACTGACCTACACACTTGTAACACTCCACGAGTAGTACATATGACAGGTGATTGATGTGAACACAAGTCTTGTACCTGTTGCCACACGGGTGACTGACTTGCATCGAAGCCTCCAATCTACTGTTCACCTCAGTGAAGTACACCAGCCTGTGGACGTTAAGAGTTAAACGGCGATTGTCGACTTCAGGCTGCCGTGTCCTCTCTTGTTAGCGTACCCTGACCACAGCCGACAACCACTCGTGTGTGCTGACAGATTTGTTCAGTACATGTCCAATCCGAGTCAATAGGCACCCGCTTCTGACTGTGCGTATGCCTTCAAGATGATACGGAAATCAGTGCAGCATTTATATGGCACTATTATAACTTACCGATGTCTTTGAGGACAAAATGTAAATGTTTGCTAACCTTTTATTAGCAATCACCCATTAAGTTCTTAAGATAAAAGACAAATTAGTGTTCTTCTAGTGCTTCTTAAAGTTTTAAAAATTACGTATCATTCGTCCATTATGATGTTGTTGATATCCAGACCGACCAGACCTTCTTCGAGCTCTTCCCAAGCTTCGCTGGACATTGACATGAAGGAGACGTCATCTAAAAACAAAACAAAACAAACACAAAACAGTATTAATACAAGGATTGTAGGATAATGCAATAATAGTAATGACACTTATGGTACACGCAGAAAAAGGAATAGTTGAACACCTACCGCCATCGTTTGACAGCTCTTCCGAGCCAGCCATGTCAGACACGTTCTCTGGTGCTGACGTCATCGTCAGAGGTTGAAACGCTGGAGACGTCTTTAACCTAAGATTTCCAAAATAAAGACAAAAAATAAGCACAATGCTTGTTCAGCTATTCAGATCAGAAAAAAACTAAAATGTATGGCACATAAATAAACAAAAAACGTATACACCACAATCTGTACAAAGCTATACAGTATACAATTTATCTCAACTGGTCTTTTGAATTAAACCAGGATTGTTTACAGGGTATTATATTACCTTGTTTTCCGACTTTGTCCTCCCAAGAAAGCACTCGATGGTGTCACTTCCATGAGATTTTTCAGGCGCTCCTTGATTGAATCCATAACCCTAAAGAGAAATAAGGTGCATCTGTCTCCATTGTAAATGACTGTTTTCACAATGAAAAATAACGCTAGCGAGTAACGGCAAACATTAAGCCAACACCCGTCATCTGGCGTTTTGATGTCACCGCTTGTTAGTTGGATATTGTTCCATTCTGCAACTACCTTGTCGCTCTAAGGAAAATACCCGATCAACATCAAAAACATAGTACAAGATGCACTTGCATGTTTTAATTCTGTTCTCACATCAATTATGTTAGCAGTCCCTTATATTTAATGAAAATTGGAACAAATATGCATGCACATTTAAAGATATAAACCGTATACAAATTTGATACGTGTAATTCTCATTAACAACAAACTACATACCTCTCTACCCTACTCTGTCGTCAACAAAAGTATGCTTTGTCGACATTCTTTGGGGCCTGTGCATTGCTACACAGATGATTGCTGAATAAGGGTCTAACCTGATCCCAGCTGTTCTCAGGCGTCATGCCAGCATCTGAGGCAAACCGTCTTAGAATGACAATGTTGTCTGATGTTTTCGCCACATTTTCTTTTATCAGTTCCAGGGGTGTATAGGATGATTTTGGGACTGCCATGTTGGGCCGAGGTTTGCGGTGCTCTTTGAACCTACTGAAGTCTTCACACAGCAAGGACGTCACGTTTGAGGCAAATCTGCTTTTCGGCTTGGTCATGTCCTCTTCGTTAGTCAACAGATCAGCCGCATGAAGATCCCTACGTCTCCCCTATAAAAATGTACCATAAATATTAGTTGATAGTTGAATGCAACATGCAAAAACAAGTTCATATTCATGGGCAACATCAAAGCACAAGTCAAGCTCTATTTATGTTGAATAACAACTAAAATGTCATCTTCATATATAGAAGCAAAGACTGGACAGAGTAGCATCTAGGAAGTGCCTCAACGGAACAGCAATGCGTGATGGCCAATTCATCATTTCACCATGCAGTCCTATATCAAAAGATGGTAACTCAATTAAAGTAGAACAATTACAAGGTATGCTAACATCAAAAACCTATGCCATGCAGAATCTTTTCATACCTAGACCTTTCATACCTCAACAACCATCTTCGGATCCGTATTTTCACCCTTCCATCATTCCTTGGAAGACCACCGTCAGCATCTCTGCTCTGTGCCCCAACATCCAGAATGTCATTTGGAATACATCGAACTGGTGATCCATGTCCTGATTCCAACATGCCTGTCTGTGGCGATACAGTCAATACAGATTCCCTCTTTCTGGCCATCGCCACTCCACTCTAGATCGCGATCGTTCGTTCGAGGAGGTTGATCCTGCCTGCAGGCTTCCCAATGATGGAGGATGGCAGGGACCAGGAACTTTGATTGGTGATAGAAAAATGATGTTGCAGTAAACATGGACGTTTGAAATATGCTTAAAAGGGAGGAAAGATTTTGCAATGCTTACTCCAGTCAATATTCCAAAACCTAGCCTGTGAATCCTGACTATTTGATCTTGCTATGCCGTAAATGGCCTGAGTGAACTGGTCACACAGAGCGGTGATCTGATCTTTGTGTGCACGCTGCATATCCACCATCTGTTTCTGCGTTGTTGTCACAAGTTCTACCAAGCTATCTCGTTTGTCCTCAGACGGGCCAAATTGCCGAACCTGACGGGCACGCGAATTTACCTGGATGTCTTCCAGGAACTGAGCCTCGACACGCGCGTCGTGGAGAGTTTTTGGCGGGAGTTTTTTTTAACTTCCAACGTGAGGTTAGGGTCGCCCAGCCTGTCCATAAAGATTTGCTTTGCCGACCGATCTCTGAAAGCTAGGGACATGTTCGGATATACACGCGAGACTACATGCAGAAGCCGAATTTCGAACTGTTGCAGCGTTTCTCCTGGCTTACGACTAATCATGCTCAGTTCGCCCTCGTAAAGTGTGGGATCTGCCGGCCGCGGGCGGGCATAGATACCCCTCAGGTATTCCAGCAACTTTTCCGGCTTGTCTACATCTGCTACAGGAGCCCCCCCCCCCACCACAATGTTTGCAAGCCCCCCCTCCCCCCCAGTCAGGTGTTTACGAATTACGGCTAAGCTGAGCGCATCCCCCCAGGCCCCGTACGTCCTCTCATTTGCGATCTGGTCCTCAAATTCTTCCCAGTCTACAGACCCTTTCCCTGAGAACTTACACGTCAGTTTGGGCACCGACCGAGGTGCTTGCGCGGAGGCCTGCTCATTGACATTGTTCGGATTTTCTGGGTCTACATTTCCGGTTTTTCTTCCATATTAGCCGGGTCTACAACCACTGACGGTGCCATACTCTACAAGAAGCTCTAACCCTTTGCCAATGTACGCAACAGAACGACTAGCAGCTCGACTCGACCGCGACTCACGATTCTACGGTACCAAATCGACGCCTGGCTATCCTAGACAAATCACAAGTCTACCTTCTGTCACAGAGGCACCCAGAATCAATATTCTTGAAGCGTGGCCCTACACGTGCAACCCTTGACTAACACCCGAAGATCCTCCTCGGCCTAGATTGACAACTATACAGGTACATGTACATAAAGAAATGGCAACAAATATAACTTGTCGGGGTGACAGAATCCTGGTCACGGCACCAATTTGTAACAGTTTACTCTAAGGCTTTCACTACGTTACCTTCTGGTAAGTTACGGTAAGTAATTCAGTTCGACACTAATTCTGGTCCTGACAGTTGTATTTATTGACATACACAACAGTAAACACAAGCTACAGTACAGTACAGTACAGCTATTCCCCTGTTAAAACGTATTATCCAAAAACTGTACGCACAGGTATATATTCAGGTTGATGGGGAAACAGTGTACCCGTATCAGTTTGTGTTGTTGAAAATGTCGTCGATGTTGCAGTAGGGGTAGAACAGCTTGTATTGGTCTGCTGTGCTCATCAGCTGCAATGAGTGTAAAAGGTATATATGTATGAATGCTATTAATTGCCTAACAATTGTACATGGCACAATGTATGGCATTAAATGAACAGTACTATAAGACTTATCTATCCTACACGTTTATGTACAAAATATTATCGCAACCAGTATATAGGTTACAATATAGTCAGGTATGGGTAATTTTGTGTCGCTTTTGGAATGATTTATTGAGAAATTGACCTATATAGGTGGATATAGGAGTCAGTCATGACAGATGTAAATCAAAAATATTGCTTTGTGTACCAGATAGGATGTAGTTTGTCTTAGTTGTAATAGTCTGCAACAGCACATATATCTTTACTATAAGTAGGTATTCCAACCAAAATTTCTAAAACATCAGTTATATGTCTTGCTGATTTGAATAGATCTCACTAAGAGAAGAATAATGCTTTTTAGATCAGGTAAATAGCTCAAACGGTTCCTGAGATATGGCCGTTCAAAGTTGGCAAAACTGATCATTCTGAGGCCCCGTTTCGTAGATAAGCCATTAAAATGAACAAAGTTGCATATTTGGAAGGCCTTAAAACATTATGGAAAGGTTGTACAGTTCTCTATTACATATTTTTGTGTAATATGTACCACATAGAGCCACACAACAAAAATAAGACATTTCACAACTTTTTATTATGCTTCTATGTTATCTCAAACTATGACTATCATTTCAGAATACCGGGATGGTACCGTGACCTTTGACCCCTGAGGAAGGGGAAATATTTACAAGTTTGCACATCTGTATTTTCTTACAGGAACAACTACATCCTCTAATATTTTACACAGTAGTACAGTCCCTTATCTTCTTTCACACAATATCAATCCTTCTACCTGTTATTTCTCTGGGGGAAAATAAGGTTATTTTATCAATTTTTCCGGCCACAGGGATACACGTATTACACATAGTATCAACAGCATACTTCACACTTTGAGTACATAAATTGTTTTTCTCATAGAACACAAAATATCCAAATATATCTTGAGTGAACACCAATTGAAGAGAATTGCATCACAAGAAATTATCACAATACAGAGTTTGAGGTAATACAGACTTTATCATATCTATGCAAATCGCCGCTGGCAGATCTTGTCGACCGCGTCTTTGTCTGTCACCCTCCAGTATCTCCCTCTGTTTACTGGCAGAAGCGCAATATTTTGGAGCACATATATCTTCTCCACAGCTGGCACATATGGTACCTTGTACATTCCTCCTGTAGTGTAAGAGAAAATTATTGTTTTATTTCAATCCTACACTATTGTCTATTAGTATTACACAAACAACATTTTACCACATGGAGTATAATATTTAGTATACTGACAGGTACACACTGACATGTGTTTACGTAACATGGAATATACTGAATGGACATAGAATAGCTAAGAAATGATTGGATTCTTTATCTACAAGGCAGTTTTAATGATTGATTAGATCAAAGTTAAGAATACCTGCAACTGGATGGAAGAAGTTGACAGTGACAGTGTCCACCCCATCTTCGACAACTGCTCCTGGGTACCAGGTTGGCTGGCCACTGCTGTCACTGTACCAGACAGCAACGCACTCCTCTGGTTTGTAGAAATAGGTTCCTGATGGGATGAAAATATTGATATCATATATTAATAAGCAGGTAAGTGCAATGTCCACTAATGCTTGAAATTCAAAGTCACATTATCAAAGAAAGTGATATGGGGAACTTTGACTGGTCCATAAAGCAAGGGCCGCCCAACCCAGAAAACTAAACATTACTACAATTCACAAACAGAATGAAAAAAAAGATGTTGTTTCACTGTACACATAAGATATAAATTTGAACTTAAACTAGTTACAGGTACTGCGGGCTCAGTTGTTGACTTGGTGGTGCCTGTCTTCTGGGTTGCTCTCTTTTTCTTTGCCTGATCTTCTTCTTCAGCATTTTCTTCAGCATTTTCTTTAGCTTCTGCTGTCTTGTTGATGGCATCTTGTTCCTTGGTTACTTTCTTTCTCTTCTTTCTCTCCTTTCCACTGTCAGCCTTTTCTGGACCTGTAGTGTTGTTGCTGTCATGTTCACCTACCCTGTGCACCCTTTCATTCTCCATCTTCTGCAGATACAAAGACTTAACAGCATTAACCTTATCTGTCTTTTCAGGTGCAGTCATGTCAACCAGATTGTGAGTCTGTGGCATTTCGGGCTCAGCAGGCTCTGTGGCTATGGAGATTATATTTGCGAGTTTCTTCTTCAGTGCTTCAGACGACAGCTTTTTTCCTTCCGACGAAACAGTGAAATCTTGTAGTTTCCCTGCAATACTAAGCACTTTTTGGTAGTACTTAAGTTCATCGCCAAGGATGACACAAGTGTCGACTTCTGTTATGGCAGCTTGCATTTGACCTGGTAGCGAACCCATCAGGAGTTCCGTGTTAGTCAGGTCGTCCGCGTACTTAACAGGGGTTACACTGATCGGGATCCCTCTGTCGAGACTGTCGAATAAACGTTAACAAAACTCAAATTCACTGATTCTTGGTTCAGATAAATGAAAGATAGCAACTGTAATTCTATTTCAACTGAATAAACGTTAACAAAACTCAAATTCACTGATTCTTGGTTCAGATAAATGAGAGATAACAAGTGCAACTCGAAGTCAACTGAATAAACGTTAACAAAACACAATGGCACTGATTCTTGGTTCAGATAAATGAAAGATAACAAAAGAAAATCCATGATACATGACGAAAACCCAACAGAGATCAACAACCCTGATACAAAAGTCAGGTAAACACATTAAATGATAAGTAATAAATCCGTGTAAACTGAACAAACAGTTAACAAAACTCAAAGGCTCCCGTTACACTTTAGCTAATAGCTTACACCACAAAGTATTCAGCTTATAATAGATTAATCTGAGTAAAGTTTAACATAAAAATTAAAAAAGCAAATTAATATAATCACCATACCAGTGTCAAAAATAAATGTCGTTCTGCTTTAAAGACAGCAAAACAACATCAAAAATAACAAATCAACACCAGGACTTCTCTGGGCAGACAGGTATTTACTACCACCTGTAGATTATGCAAAGAAATTTACCATCTTATCTCGTCTCTCATTCCACCTTAGTATTAAAGGGAAATACACAAAGGTTAACACGAGAACAGCAATTTATTTCAATTTCTTTACATAAATCCAAGTTCACTCAATACACTCGTTTATATACTTGTTTGTCCAGTAAAATTCAAGTTCAACAGGCATCTTCAGAGCTCAAAAGTATATCTATTGCGTCGATTCGCTTCTTCTCTTTTCCATCTACAAGCAGAATGGCAAAGGTGGATCTGGGCGGTACAACAATTGAAGCTTTCCCCTTATTCTTGAAAACCTCATCTCTCTTAGGGAATAATCACGGTCGTCTGTCACTAGGGTATTCTTTCCCGTTGCTACGCGCGTTCGACAAGGTATCGGGTTACCCGGGGCAACGTTTTGGCTAACGGCAAAACATTTATAAATAAACAAAATAGTAGGGACGGGAAAATTTTGTAAAAATAAAACGAAATTAGCGATTTTGCAAACTTTGAATGTCGTCAATTTGCGCTGAATGGCTGATTTTTCTATATTTTGCTCCCAAACACTATCATTTTCAAGTTTTAGGGAGACCGTTTTTCCAGGCACACATCGCAAAGGCCTGGCTTTAAATGTCAATGAATATCTCTTATCTTCATATTTTTCGTCGACCAGGAACAAAACAAAACTTTGTGTTTTTGGGATTTTTTAATTTCTTATTCTAAGTATTGCGAATATCGACAAATCTGTGAAAAAAATTGCATTTTTTGACATTTTTCGCACTCCATCACCCATAATTCAAAATCAAGGACATTTTTCAAAAATCCCAAAAACACAAACCTCGGGAAAACCGTTACGGTCATTTTGAATCGTTAATGAGGTAAGGTGGATGTTTCTTGGAGCCGTACCTTTACGATGTTTGAACGCATGTCATGCCGCACGGATAGGGGGAGGGGGTAAATAACACCGCCGTAAACAATCCTTCTAATATTCAATGTCACAAAAAACGACGCCAGTTGCTTCGTTACATGTTAGATGTCCACAACAAAGTGCCAGCATGGATATACTCTCCAGAAAACAGGTAATATTTGTGACGAACGTAGTTTTTTTCCTGAAGCGGGGAAAGGGTCCCGGCCGCGCAGATTTACAGTAAGAACTTCCAATAACCGCAGGTGACCCCGAATCGAACGCGAGTTCGGATTCGATTGCGTCATTTCGAACATCGTGGAACAGCGTTCTAATTCGGCTGGACATGGGAGTTTCTGAGCATGAATTTGACCACCGTGAATTTAGCCCTTGCGGACTGAAGGGGAGGGGGGAGGTGCTCGAACACAGCCAGACCCTTACTGTTTCCACGTAGTTTCCGTCCCTCGTAAAGAATTCTGTCTCGGTCGTGAAAGTTGACGAACCTGACGAGCAGGGGTGGGTTTGGACGTGTTGTCGTTGGCTTGGAAAGACGATGAACAGCCACAATTGGCCCGAGTTCCAGGTGTAGTTCCGTCGTCACAAAATCCTTGAGTATCTGCGTACAGTTCTCGTCCTTCCTGAATGGAATACCGCGGATGATGACATCGGGTTTTCTTGAATATCGCTCAGCCATGATGACTGTCCTCGCTCGGGCTCGTCGTTCCTTGTCCAGAGACTTCCGTAGGTTCTGTAGTTCTATTTCGTGAAACTCGGCTGAAGATTCCACCGCGCCGACTCGCTCGCGGACCGCGGTCAGTGTGCGAACTTGCCCTGATGTTAGGATGGTGTAAGGTTAGGCTGACGCTGTCTCCTTTGATTGTGCACCTGACATATGCATAGCCTCAGTCCTCAGCTTAGCAGCTGGGCTGTCAGATATTACTTGACAGGACGCTGTCGTACAGCACTGAGGGGGGCGTTATTGGGTTGGCCAACTACTACCCGACGGGACTGAATCGCAAGGGTCTGGAGGCTCCTCAAACAAGGGGACCAAGGGCTCTGATTAGGGGGGGTTTATCTGGAGAATAGCCGTATGGAATTTGTCAGGGATGAATCTGATGACAGTTGACATAACTGGTTAGTATTTGAGGGTAAGTTATTGTAGTCTGATGTTTTGATTCCTGACATAACCTTCTTACGTTGGTAAGAAGGTTTTATATACCTCTCGTGAAGCAATGTTTCATAGCCAGACACCGCCAGAGGAACACTTTCTTTCGGGGCAATTTCTGCTTCGCTAGTTCTACCACAGCCCTTAGCATGGGACTCAACATCCCAAATGTACGATGCGTAGTTAACTATGGTCCACCTGGGGCGATATCACGGTTCGATGGACACTCAAAACAAACCCCTTCTGACTGTCATAAGAACAAGGACAAAAAGATATCGGAACAGTCCCATACCCTTCATGACCAACATTCTAAACGAACAGACTCAGTGACCGATCTGCGACATATATCTATTGTTCTCTGTACCACGCAAACGATATTTACCAAGCTAGTTCCAACTATGCACATGTCAGCTGTAAAATGTTCCTTGTGATTGACTACAGTCCTCGACGTATCTGTCTAAGATCCTACCTGTTTCAAGGTGGCAATATTTTCGTGATTTTAGAATATGTACCGATGAAAACGATTATAAAGCCTCCAGTCCTGCTTTTGTTTTCAGGACTGGGGGCTCAGAGAATGCAGGACTGGAAGGAGAAGATGATGGCGCTGGGTACAGATGGTGCATCTGTCATTGAGTGGACACACAGGTGGGCTATCGGCACTGCTTCAAGAAGAGATACCCACCTCCTATACTTCCACTGCGGAGCACACAAGCTTGAACTTGCAGCATTGGATGCAATAAAAGACGAGGCCCAGATGAAGGAGGTGGTGGAGATGTTCACAGGTTCGTTAACTCTTCCTAAAAGCCTTCACCCAGGCCTTGCATGGCGTGAAATAGAAATTTATCGTTTGACTTTTAGTCACATTTTTTATTATTTTGTGATCCTTTTGGCATTTTGTTGGCCCTTTGTGAGCTTTTGAAGCTTGTACTGTAGTTTGATTATAAAATGATTCCAAAAAAATTGAGATTACGTTGCATCATACTTCCTGCAGGAATATACAGGCTCTTAAAAGGCATGGAGAGAAGGTGAAGGAAGTGGGCAGGCTTCTAGAGGACAAGGTCTTGAAGCCAACCAACCATGGGGGAACCCGCTGGCTTCCTCACCTGAAGAGGGCCCTCACCACCCTGCTGCAGAAGTTCATGGCAGTACATCTGCATTTTGATAACACTGCCGCTGTCAGGACCAGCAGTATAGAGTGCGGATGATGAACAGGATCACTTATTCCTGGACCCTGAGCGGAGAGAGCAGTTTTCCAACATCCTGCAGTTGGTCGAGATTGTCTTTGCCTTCCCCCTTTCCACAAGCATGCACAAAGGCAGAGGAAACGAAGTCTCCGATCTTCAAGCTCAAGTAGAAGAGGCCGAGAATGAAATTCCGGGTCGGGCCGCACAGACAGTAGCATGAACTTATTACACATGTATGACTCACAGTATCATGTACACGTGAATCAAACGGGGATATCTGACAGCTGGACATACACACGAAGATATCGATCAGATGTTCTCAAGATTATCTGTCAGACTACAAAGACAGGATGCTAACACCATCCCAGAACTTTTTAGAAGTACAGAGGTACATGTAAGCTATGCTCCTGAACCGCAGTGCAGGTATATAGATTTCCATATGTGGGGAGGAGCTTTATGTATATAAAAAAACCTAAACACATGAAAGAATCAGAATACTTATGGAAAAGCGTAGGGGTAAGCGATCATGCCATTATTTGTCCCAATTGCCCCTTTTTATTTTGTCCTTAGACCTGAAGCAACTGGACAAACATAAGCTTCTCAAGGCTGTGGAAGACTCCTGGAATTATGATTGAGTAATAAAAGCTGTCCATAGTTTGCCATGGTCAGTTCTTGAAAATTAACTCCCATTTGTTTCTCTGGTTTAAAACACTATCAGGAGATATGGACTTCGGAATGGTTCACACCATCCGTATTGTAAGTGATGACCAGGTGATGACGATAACAGACCTGATGATTAAAAGACATGGCTTGAAGGTACTCTAACCTCTCAAATAAACGTACCGGTACGTTTACTTCTTTCGCAAAAAATTCCGCCCGGTACATTCTTATTTTAGACGGTACGTTTTTTTTTCAGAATCGGGAAAATTTCTGGGCAAATTTGCGGTCCCAAATCGTGAAATGATTTTAAACAAAAAACAATGAAGTACGCACCCGTGACTTTTCCAGCCGACGTCACTGTTGAAATGTCCCGACAAGTACCAAGCTTATCCAGCGCTGGCGAGAGCAGCGAGCGACGACCAAGATTTTCTGGCAACAAAGCAAGTTGTTCGGCGCGCCCTACTTGAGTACGAGTCAAATCTTGAAGACCCCACTACTGTGAATGAGGTTCCGCGCAAGAAACAGTACCGTCAATCAGGGGGGCGGGAAAAAGCAGGCCATACCAAAAGTTCGACAAGCAGTCTTCCAGTGGTAAGTAAATCTGATTATATTCAACTTCAAGAATAGACACCTCCATGGCATTGAAGGAGAACTTTATTTCAAATGCCTTAGATGGGACTGAGGACATGTTCGTTCGGGACTATGCTAGTGGGAGCATAGATCGTGGCATTTCGCAATGAGGAGATGTCAAAGGAGCCTCCCAAAACCATCAGGGACCTCCTTGCCACCATTACTCCTCCGGAAGGAGTCTGTCGTGCCACCGTAGAGAGGGAGGATCCAGTGGATGAAGGGAGTGAGCTCCTGGATGCAGAAGACGGGGAGCTGGAGTTCAACCTCGAGGTGGAGTGTGAGGCTGAAGATGAGGATGAAGGTTCAGCCCCTGTAACAGCACCAGTACCGGTAGCACTAGTAGAACAATATCCTCAGGATATATTGGCTTGCCTACTGATACGGCAGATCCTAGCATCAACAAGGATGCAGTGTTCTTGAATGAAATAGGCAAAGTGCTTAATAGCTGTGGCAAAGAAACATCCACTCTAATGTTGCCACACCTTTGCCACATGCGTATGCATATGCCAAGGCCCGAAACAGTGTAAAGAATCGACTGAAGTCAAACACATCTCTGGCACAGAGTTTGGTGGCGTCCAACACAGACATGCCTGTTCCTGTATCTTCATCCACACCTGTGTCTCCGTCTCCACCAACACCTGTGTCTCCGTCTCCACCAACACCTGTGTCTCCGTTTCCACCCACACCTGTGTCTCCGTCTTTATCCACATCTGTGTCTCCATCACCATCTGGCACTAGTCCTGTTACTCCACCATGTTCCATTTCAGACAGTACACCCATGCCACCTGTGCCACTGAATGTAAGTGATCACGTTCTAGTTAAGTATGGGAGTCTTGATATGCCAGCAGTAGTTGTACGGGGGGAACAGGATGGGCTTGCTGTGAGGTATTTTGAACATGTCAGCGTTGCTAGTAGTAGCACATCTTCAGGGCTGTATGCAGCACAAGAGTATAAGTATGAGGTGCTGCAAGATGATGCCATTAAAAACATTGCAGCACCTACAATCAAGCAACATTTCAGTCGAATCTACTACAAGTTTGCTGGTTAGTATATTGGAAACCATGAAGCCTCTTCTATTACTTTGTATCATTGCTTAATCTTATTGTGCATCTCCAAACTTATAAGTATAAGATGATTTGTCAGAGCTGATGTTGCTATGTGGCTCTTGACTATAATGTACATTGAAGGTTTGTTAAGTATGACACTACTAGTATAGTATTCTCTTACCAGGTAGCCTTTTTTCATCAATGATTATATTTTTAAGCTATAAGATGACTTTTTGACAGTGCTAATGAAGCTTTGTGGTCGTTTACTGTACTTTAATTGTAACTATGCTTATGTACCCTTTTATTTTTACATCATGTTATACTAAAGTGTTGCCTTATTGAAAGTAACAGGGTCATAGACGCGCACATACACCTACAGAACACATCTTAGTAGCATAGACATAGTAATACATGTCAATTTTGAAATTTTCCAGGGGGTACTTATATTCTAGGGGGTACTTATATTAGATTTTGAAGATTTGTCCGGGGGGTACTTATATTCCAGGGGGTACTTCTATTTGAGAGGTGTGAGAGTATAGTAATTATGATATTTGACGCTTCTGCATTTGAGTCTGGTTATTTCGAGGATCACTAGAAAATCCAAACAGCAGGGTAGCGCCACCATTCAGGCGGCATTTCAAGGACAGGGTGCCACGCAACTCTCACCAGTATAAACAGCAAAACCCTTGTTGATGCCACGGCAATGACAGAGGTCACCATGGCGGGAGCATCGTCCTTCCCAGGCTTCGTCGGCCAGCTCTAAATTCTACGTTCCCTTTCCATGACCACCAACTACTCAGTCCTCATCTGCCTATCTCAAACCTTCATGAAACCTGCTGGACTGTTTTAGTGTGGAAAATAATCTTTTAGCACTTTAAATCGCATTTTGTTTGGTTCGACGCTAGCAGTGGGGAGGGCATGCCCCTCACCATGGAGGTATTGTACTCTTATTTTCTTTATATTACTGTGCCTGTAAACACTCTCGAATTCGGTTTATTTTGTGCTTGATTGAGGTCGAAATTATTTGTGTATATATAGTATCTTTTGTGAGTAGATATTTGCGATTATTCTTTGTGGTATTTATTGTAATCTAGTGGGTCACTGGACAATACGAAATTAGCATACGAAAGCGCTGGCGCGCCCGACCGAAATAGTTTAAATTACCACCGTGTTTCTCTTCGAAATGGCATTGATGATGTCGGGATTAGATATTTCCAAATGCTATAAAACCAATAACACTTCCTGTGTAAAATTGGCAGTAATAGCTGTCCTGATTTTGTACTTTTCTAAGTCGGCAATCCGTAGTAATGATTCGTTTAACGACGCTGTAGCACTTCGACAGACACCATCTCTGGCTGTATCGAAGTATGTTTACGTTCTGCATCAGCTGTTAGCTGTCCGTAGTAAACAGGCCAACAGTATGCAGATCCCAGGAAGGAAATGTAGCAAGTTTCAGTTTTGTGCATTTGTATTATTGCTTTTGTCCGGTGATATTCCAGTAAATCCTGGTCCTAGTAGTCGAACTGTTAAAGACCCATGTGGTGAATGTCGTAAAGATGTAAGGAAAGGAATTGAATGCCAGACATGCTTTACATGGTACCATCAAAGTTGTTCAGCTATGTCACACACAATGTTTCAATGTTATGTTGAAAAGAGTGACCTGGAATGGTCGTGCTTCAAATGTGAATGTGATCGCCTAAACTTTCCCGAAAACCTTAATATGTCGAACGCCTCTCTGGAACAAATGCCTTCTACTTCTTGTCCACCTAAGAAAGGACATAAAAAAGGTCTCATGTTGGCTCATCAGAATATTCGCAGTCTTCCAGCAAAACATGCTGATCTAGAAATCCTTGCTTCAGAAAGTAGAATGGATATAATTGGCTTAACCGAAACCCACCTGAGCGAAGTTTTCCCAGATGATACCATACAGCTACCGGGGTACTTTCTTCTCAGGAAGGACAGGGGGTCGAGACATGGGGGTGGGGTGGTATTCTACATAATGGACTCTATATCCTTCAAAGAAAGAAGCGATCTTACTGTTGAGGGTTTGGAGGCCCTGTGGATTGAGTTGACCCCCCCTAAGTCAAAACACCAACTTGTCTGCTGTGCATACAGACCACCCACTGATGAACATTTCTTCGAGCGTTTCAGAGAGTCTCTTGACAAAGCGTCTGATACGAATATGGAAATGACAATCATGGGTGACCTAAACTGTGACTTTCTGAAGGACAAGGGGCCTGTCGAGGATCTCAGGTTCTTGTGTGATGCTTATGACCTTAGTAACCTCATAACTGAACCTACAAGAGTGACGGAAGGGTCTTCTACCCTTATTGACGTCATTTTAACATCTAACCCAAGTAAACACTCGAACAGTGGTGTTTACAAGGGGTCACTTAGCGACCATCACCTTATCTTCACATATCGGGGAATAAAGACAGCAAGGCCACCGCCTAAATACCTATCTACAAGAATCTTCAAAGGATTCGATGAGGGAAAATTTAGGGAAGATTTGGCCAAAGTTCCATGGAACACTATCAATGCTTTAGATTCCGTGCAAAGTATGTGGGTAACATGGAAATCGCTCTTTGAAACCGTTTGCAACAAACATGCACCTCTTAAAAAGTTCCGTGTAAGGGGAGAGGACTGTCCGCCGTGGCTCACCCAAGATATACGCGAGCTAATGTCGCTTCGTGATAAGGCGAGACACACGGCTGAGTCGACCCAGAGTCGAACTGACTGGGAAACTTACAAACAGTTGCGTAATCACACCAAGCGTACGATGATCTCGAGCAAGCGAACCTACCTGAATGACAAAATCAACAGCGGTAATATCAATACCATGTGGAAATCATTAAAGTCTCTATTAGGAAAGACCAAGTCATCTAATATTTCATGTCTCAAAAATGAAAACGGGGATATGTGCTCGTCGCCACTGGAAATTGCCCATGAACTAAACAAGTATTTTGGTACGGTTGCCGAAAAGTTAGCACTGAGTATTAACAAGGGAATGTCACTTCTCAGTCCATTGCAATTTGTTCACCGTTGTTTGGAGCGTTTCACCTTCAGCCGTGTATCAACTGAGTTTGTCCAACAAGAACTCCTTGCTCTGAAAACGGACAAAGCTGTTGGTCTAGACCACCTTAACAACAGATTGCTCAAGTCAGCAGCAGTGATCATTGCACCATCTCTAACGGGCATATTCAATGAATCTTTGCTTAGAAGTGAGTTTCCAGAGGACTGGAAACAGGCACGCCTATCACCAATACACAAAGCAGGGGATAGAGCTACACCAAATAACTATAGACCGGTCAGCATACTACCAGCTGTCTCTAAAATACTTGAAAGAACAGTACACTCCCAAGTGTACGAGTATTTGACAGTAAACAGTATTCTTACGGAGGCCCAGTCTGGCTTTAGGCCTGGTCATTCCACACAGTCCGCAGCGCACCTTCTCACTGAGAAGTGGTTCAGTGCTATGAATGCTGGCCAGCTGACAGGGGCGGTTTTTATAGACCTGTCCAAGGCGTTTGATACGCTCGATCATTAGATCCTACTCCAAAAGATGTTTTGCTATGGTATACAGGGGGAGGCACTGGATTGGTTTACGTCTTACCTATCAAGCAGGCAGCACTGTACTGCCGTAAATGGAGCTACCTCTGATTTTCATCAAATGCAATATGGAGTACCCCAGGGCTCAATATTGGGGCCGCTATTGTTCTTAATTTATGTAAATGATATGCCAAATTGCGCTAAATTCTGTTATCTTTCCATGTATGCAGATGACACTGTCATCTACTATTGTGACAAAGATGTCAGTATCATTGAAGATAAACTACAGAATGATCTCAATACCCTTACACAGTGGTTTATAGCAAACTCATTGTCAGTGAACAGTGGAAAGTGCAAATTTATGCTTATTGGAACAGACAAGAGACTTAACAGTTGCAGAAGCCCCAAATTGTCCATCAATGGGGCAGCTGTAACAGCATGTAATATGTACAAATACCTAGGGGTGATAATTGATCGTAATCTTAACTGGAAGTGCCAAGTAAATGCCATTTTGTGCAAACTCAGGCGATCACTCAGCATTTTAAAGCACGTCCGCACTTTTGTTTCAACACCTACTCTGTTAACTTTGTACAAAGCAATATTTCTGCCACATATCGTATATGCATGTACTGTCTGGGACTCTGCGTCAGATCGGGAACTGGAGAAACTACAAAGGATGCAAAACCGAGCCGGCAAGTTGATCCTACGTGCCCCGTACCTTACTCCATCGGCAGAAGTCCACGCACGTCTGGGATGGAAAGATGTTAAGTCAACACTTAAGCACCACAAAGCCCTACTGGTACACAAGGCCTTGAACAATCGGTTACCGTCCTACATGCGCCGGATGTTCACCTACTGCAGGGACAGAGCTACCAGGAGCACTAGACTCAGTGCTTCAGACCTCCTTGTGGTACCGATGCCATTGAGAGAGGTCTACAGGAGGTCCCTAGCCTACTCCGGTTCGCTGATATGGAACTCCTTACCGCAGGCTGCTAGGGCAGCAACTTCCATTGTAACCTTTAAAGGACTCAGTAACTGACCCTTATGAACGATTATCGACTTATCGATTAATGACTCGACGAATTATCATTTGTTATTTTTGTGTTTTCACTATTTATATATTCTTTGTATTATTGATATAATTTCGATTCACCTTGTTTGACCAAACATTTAGTTATCTATTTATTGTTATGTTGACCCCTTGACACTCCTCATCTCGACCTCTATGAAAAGCGGCCCTAAGGGCCGATTAGAGTATGTTTCGAGAATAAATAAAGGCACAAACAAACATAAAAATGTTGAGCAGTTGTTCGACACCTGCTTTCAGAGTTGTTTATTGTTTATGGACTTGTTTACAGAAAAAAAGTACCATTGAAAAGCACTGGAAGGGAATATTGTAGTATGTCATGTGATATTAACTAGTGATCTCATTGTTGAGAGGCGATGGGAATTCAGCCGGAAAAGGGCGATTCATTTGGGAACGTCGAACGAGCTAATTCTCATCAGTCATCTGTCCTCGCCATGCATGACCTGGAAATATGTTTCCAGCTTACACTTTTACGTAGACCGATGGAAAAAGCTCCGGGTAAATAATAATTTCTAGCTTTCATTACTTTGTAACTCCATTTTCTCCCTACCGAGAATCATATCTGAATTGAATTTACAATAGTTATTTTTCCCGCATCTTTTAGGGATTGAGCCACGGTCCAGCGAGCCTATCGAATCAAAGTCTACGGGGCTTCAACGTAACCTTGGCAAAGTCATTGGAGACCTCGTGAGTAAAAGTCATGTCTGCATTGAGACCGCAAGCCAGAAAAATATGAAACACTGTCCAATCTATGTGAGAACAGTGACAGTATACCCGTTTCTACACCTGGGCGGAGTAAGAAAAGTCGTGCAAAGTGCCTTTCCCAAGGGCACAACATCGGTGGTGTCAGGGGATTCGAACCCGGGCCCGCTGGGTTCTGGGAGGAAGACCCTACCGTTATGCCACACGACCCCACATTTCCGCAGTTCCGTCCTCCATATAGTCATCTCCCTATTCCTTCTCCTCACCGCATGTCAGCATCAGGTATGTGTTTCTATCCCATATGTCGTGAACTGCCTCTGGATTAGTAGTTTCAAAAGAACATTACTACTACTTCTAAAGTGTTGAATCAGGGAAATTACGAAGGATCTTTTTAATGATGATATGTTACATTTTCATGATTCATAAAGAGTTATGATTTTTTTTCTTCAAACTTCAGGTTGGTGGTCCCAGTAACAACCCCCCCTCATGTCAGTGTGTATTAATAGTTCCAATTTCACATAATCATGGGGCTGCGTCACTTGCATCATTAGTGATTCATTATGTCAGTGCCTCACACCTGTATAATATTAGATTTGTATACAACCGTCTGTTTGAAATGTTGTCAATGCTTCTGTTGCTTAACCCAGTTGTAGCACCTCATAAGGTAGGGAATAAATCTTTAAAGTTCAGCTTAATATGTCAATACAGGGCATGCGACAGGACCTTAGAGAGATGTGACATCCTTTAAAATGAAGAGGACACCGAGGCCCTGAAAGAGTGCTTTATCAAAAGAACTGTTCGACCTCTTGTTGAAAAGTTCAGGTCTTTCAGTGAGGAGATAAGTGAGTCCAGGCATCACGCGAAAAGGTCGACATACACACCTCTGGAAGTGTTAGACTTGGACGAGTCAAAAACATCCGACAACATCCGTGCCTGGGCACAGTATGTGACAGGGCACAGAACGTGACGCAAACAGGCCCGCGGCACTATTCAGAGTAGAGGCAGCATGTATCCCGTCCCAAATATGCAAATTAGTCTGCCACATTGGAATGTTTATGTCCAGGGCCGTAGATTCCTGCGCCTTGTGCGAAAGTGACTTTGCAGAGAAGTTTGCTTTATTTAACTTTGGATCGATCGATGGATTGACTTGAAACTTAGGATTAATTAATGGGAGCACAACCTGAACATATTCCAAGCAACAAATTGATAAATTTTTGCGGCGCAGACTTCGCCAGAGGCGTTTGTGGGCTTTTGCTAAAAAGCCTGTCCCAATTATAAGCAGCTCTCAGTCAGTGGTTTAAGTCCACAGACTTTAAATCTTCTCACATATTGATGAAGGGGACAAGCACAGTGCCCTCATGTTTCAGGGGAAGATTAAAGAACATCACCTACTTCTTGATATGATTAGGAATTGGCCAGACGAGTGTACTTGGTATTACTTTGTACTAGTATTGGTTTCCATACTGGTTGAGCGAATGCTGGCAATCTCTCCTTGAGTACTGTTTGAGAGGCGTATAAAACATATTACCCCAAGGAGTAGGGGTCCTCAATTACTCACTACAACTATCTATATATATACAGGAAGAGAGAGATGATCTGTCCAGGCTGCAGGCATAAAATGCAAAGGTGCTGGAAGAGAACGGCAACTTGAAGGCGGCAAACGCCAAGTTGGAGGAGGAGAAGCCGAAGTTTATGGAGGCAAACGCCAAGTTGGAGGAGGAGAACAACAAGTTAAGACAGGTAAATTATGGAATGCAGAAGAAAGCAAGACACATGTTTTTGAAAAATGATTCGTACTTAAAGTTTATACAAATGTCCATTCAAACCATCTATACACTGTGTATTTATGTTAATTTGGTAACAGTTTTACTTGTTTACACAGCTTTGCGTACATGTAGCAACTCCACCACCATTTATATTTTTCCACTAGAAACTCACATGAGCATCAAGTTAAATCTGTATATTCACAATTCCAACACATCTTAACGGTATGCAACCTGTCATGTTTTATCTACAGACTCCAAAGCATTCTGCAACAAAGCCAGAGGGTGCTCCGCCCACCAAGAAGATGAAAATCGAAAGTGTCTCCTTAAGGATGATGTATTCTTTTAAGTCCACTGATATACATGTAACTCATGACTCACAGTTAAGACGTCTTCAAAATAACCTACATTGATCTTCTTCAACAGGGAATAATCATATAGTCTCCATATAACCTTATTAGAGCTAGAGTAATGAACTACCAAAATGAAAACTAATGACTGAACATGGTATCATCTTTTTTAAATAGAATATTTCAAGAACATTAGTGTGTATTACATGCTTCCAGGGGGTGCGTTTGGGGTGGCCTTGCATGTGGAAAAAAACATTATCCTTGTGCACATACTGTTGTGGTATTACATTGATTGCGTTGAATATTGTGACATGTGTTCTATACCATCCACCATATCCTGCATTTAAAGTGCTTATGGCAACAAATTGCAACATTTTCTTATTATATAAATGATAATAGTAGCATTCCATGATCATATATAGATGTTTGTACAAATTATGCATCCTTGATGTTTTTGAATATCGAATACATGTATTACAAAATTGAATATAACAAAACAATATCACAAGTTTTCATATGCTTTTCTGCTTCGCAATAGTGTTGTTTTTAGTGAATCGTGGTACAAGGTTTCAAACTGTTGTGTTTTCTATGATGTCATGAATGGAAATTAACTTATCTGGCAGCAGGAATCAAGAACTGGATGTGTGGTTCATTCCATGTTCAATAACATGCGAAGGATATATATTTTGTACAAACGTCTATGTTCATTGATTAAAACTTATGATGGTTGCTTGTAATCCGGAATTGTTGTACAGTAGTGACATTGACATCTTATCAAAACTCTGGTACTAGTAACTCACAGAGGACATTTTTTGTTTAAATTTCTGCTAACAAACCACTTGGGATTACAGCGCCATTGAAGTTGGCCAGGAGGTGGGCGTGCTTTATACGCAGCCCAAACAATGCGTATTCTACGGGGGAGTAGAGCACATGGACCTGGCAGAACGCGTTAAAGTTGCCTTCTATAGGACGAACAAAAAAGGGGTTATCTTCACAACAGTGGCAGAGAGAGACTGGTTAGAACCTAACTACATTATCGACAACAATGTGCAGCAGTTGAAAGATGGGTCTACCCTTTCCCTCTCTAAAGCTGAGGAAGAGAGGCTTGATAAGAAATTCAAGATGTACATATTGTACTGGGAACCTGAACAAGTCCTAAGTACAGAGATACAGGGATTTACAAGGATATTTGTTTGATATCTTACCGTTTTGATATTCAGTCTGAAAAGTTGTTGGAGAATACTAACTTTTTGTGAGATTTTAATTTTGTGAGGTCTTTTGTCACGGCTGAAATATTGGACCCTACTTACATGTATGATAAGGTACCAAGAACTTTTGAGCATAATAATGTGCCAAGATGTTTTATAAGCTTTTCTGCTAGATCAAGGGTCTCTGTAACCCATTTCTTTTTGTTTTGCGCTTACTTCTATTCCAGGTCTGTCTTCATTGCCTTGTACAATGTAAAATGTAAAAAGCGACTTTTGCAGGCTTCATGTAGTGGTAATGAAAAGTCATTCAGTGTGTTATTGGCATCATGTGCACTGTTTGAGTGTTGGAATTGTCTCATAAATCATATTATTGATATCCCATATTGAGTACCGTTTCCCCATTTTGTTACCTGTTGTCTTTAGTCAGTCATGGCGGAGCGCCCCCCTCCCCCACCTTAGGGCCATGAAGTGTTGGAGCCATGATAGAATCCTAGAGCGCCACCGCCCAAACTTGTTTCAGCCTGATGGCCTCCACTTTTCCACGTATGGAAATCATCTGTACTACAAAAGTATTAGGGGGGCCATTGACGCAGCTAGGGGAATATCCGATCACATGAATCTTGTGAGAGGAATTCTGATGTTTCATCAACATTAAACCAATTGTCTCTTCTTGTTTTCTTAAGCTTAGGATGATGAAGGAAGGAGAAATGTTACACTCAAGACAATATTCAAGGCCTGTTAGACATAATTCATATACAATCAGCTATATGTCTCATGACATCAAATGTTTTGGAGAAGTATTGTTTTTCGTGCAAGCAACAGTTCGGACGTGTGGTTGTCTTGTCAGAAACTGCATGTGTGACATGGTAACATCTCGCCACCTTGCACTAGTGCAATGTTTTGAACTTCTTTCTCCAACCCCTGAGGATGTAGACAATGCAAACCCTCTGTTTCCTGTTCCATATATTCACAAATGTTCATCTACTAACACATACAGATCTGTAAAGCTCAGTGATATAGTGGGAAAGGTAGTCAGTATGTCTATCAAGGAATCCATCTATGTTGCAGCTTTCCCAAACCGTGTTGAGAAAGATTAACAGAGCTGAAAATGTCTTACAAAATGTCAAAGCCATACACAAGACCAGAGGAGAGTGTTCGGCTATCAATATCTTTCTGAATCAAAGAACGTAATTGTATAGGTAGGTACATTATTCAGCATCAATATTCTGAAACACCCCTCAGTATACCCTTCCAGATCAATTACAGCCTGGTGTAACATGTTATATCGTAAACAAACATTGGACAAACTTCAACTTGGCGGCTCTTAGGAAACCTTGGGTTGAGCTTAAAAATTGCATTTGCAATTTGTTACTGGATATTTGTTTGTCAACTTAAGTCTTGTAGCCTTAGTAACTATTTTCAACTTGCTTTGGCCTTTTTTGGGTAAAAAAAGGATTGAAAAAAAGACACAAAAACTGGCCACACTTAAGACCAATGTTGAAAATAATGTTTGTAGCGTTCGTGGGAATAGTTGTTTTATCAATTTCGAGCCTTAGCAACTTAATTCTTCTTAAATGTAATAGTCCAAAAATTGATCTAGAACTTCAGCAATTATCCCATAGTTTAGAGATTCCCATCATGCAACATCCCCTATGGGAATTCATGACGGGGGGGGGGGTGACTAGCACTCAATTCCTGAGTTATAAATAGTTCATTTATTTGTTTGACTGAATAGTTTTTACTATTTTCATTTCTTTTTCCTAAAGATGTGGTCTGTTGGAAAATAACACTCTCCTCTGGTCTTGTGTATCCCTTTAAACAGACATTTGTGGTTTTTCAGTATTGCATCTACTTGTACATGTAAGGGGTGTGTTGAATTGTCCATTTGTTTCAGTTGTTAAAAGAGTACTTTTCTTGTTAGTGATCTGAAGACCTAAATTTCCCAAACACAATCAAATGCTTGATTTCTAACTGGGCACAATATACTGTACATGTAAACTTATGGTGGTTGTTGGCAAAAGTGGTTCAAAACGTTTCACTTTTGCAGGCAAATCATGTAGAGGTGATACAAGTACTAGTCATTTAGCGTGTTATCAGGTTAACATTTTCTGTAGCCGAAAATCAACCATGGGTAATATTATTTGTATCTTTTACTTGGGGTCTAACCGAACCGGGTCTACTGCTGGCCAAACAGGCCGGCGAAGGCGAAGGTCTGGATCCTCCTTCAGGCGGCAGGTCATGATCTTGAACGCCGGCGACGAGACGGCCTCCACGCGGACAGAGCAGGGCTGACATCGTCGACACCAGGAGCCTAAAGGTGAAGTTTAAGCGGTCGATGACACCTGCTGAGGTGGATCGGGCCATCAGGATTGCGCTTAGAACGTCCCCTCACCTCGAGGAAGCATTCTCCACTGACAGGTGCCAAACTTCTAGTTGAATTTGTTCCCATGAATTTGTAGAGTGTAGAATTTCTCCTGCTGTAGGACTCCTGTAGTGTATTTTTTTTATTTCCTAAGTTTGTGCGTGCCTCGGTTTGTGTGTGTGTGTGTTTGTTGGGGTGTGTGTGGTACATGGCAACACATGTAGAAACTATATCATTTTATCCGTTAATAATTTCATAATGTTGGAGAATAGCAAGGTTCTTTTATTCACAACGAAGTATTTTCCAAAAGCCGACGTTTCGACGACTGTCTGTCATACGACTGAATAGTTCACAGTGCCCTGAAGCTATTTGTTAATGCTATGACATGTGTTATATCATTTTATCTTGTATGTGGTTTTCCTTGTCACTTGCAGTAAATTTTCTTTTAAGAAGCTGTAGAATTTAAGTGTACAGTGGCACATTTTCACTAAGATGACTTAAGCCATACATGTGCCTATTATCCGAAAACATTTCATTCTCTTTTGCAATAACTATATTGACATGACGGTATGTATTTGTTTTCAAGGTCGCCAACATTATTCGTATCGCGGGCTAACGGCTCGCGGTTCGAACAGGTCAGCCTAGACATGGTAAGCGGGGAGGACTTGAAGACGGATCACGCGAATGCGTCTAGCGTAGTTTACATAGGTACGGTATTGCTATTTTTGAAATGGTTTATGGTCTAACTATATATTCCAAAATATAGTCATTTCTGTCATACATTAACAATGTGTTTATTATACTCAGAACCTTTTTGTTAATTTGGTCCAGGATGGCCTAGGATCGGAGCCGGAGGTGTGTCATCGGCGCACAATGGCGATGAGTTATCGCCAATAGAGGAGGAAGGTCAGGAACTGTCAGGTGAAGATAGTGACATCGCCGATGGGGACGCTGAGTTGGACATCTTTGACGATGATGCCATCTGCGTCTCTCAGTTGTCTGACATCTTTGACGATGTTGACGACATCGACATCGTCCCAGACGAACAGTTGGTGGCGGCATTAAAAGGTGCGAGTTCTTTGTTTTTCTGGAAAGACCCTTTCGACTTATTTTCTCTACTTAATCTCCTTCTTTCAATGTTTATAGCCTCTTTCTGCCAGTTTGGGACCAAAAGTTATCCCTTTCTCTCCGGTGCAAGCTTGGACTCCTACAAAATATGGAATTCTTTGGTCTTTAACAGGCCCAAGAGGTTGCCGGAATAGATAGTAGAAATTGGCCAAGTCGCCTGCATAATGTACAGTTTGCAGCCTAGAGAGGGTATGAGGGGGTCGCCCTATTCAATACTGTGGATGTAAATGTCAGAAACCTTAACCGACGAAGGAGGCCGTGCACTCATGTCTGAGAACAACGGGGCGTCGGACATGTTGCACGGTAAGTGAAGCACACGTGTCTATTTGCGACTCACTAGCTATTACTCTGTTTCGACTCATTAAACTATCGCTTGACTCCATAGAGAAGTACCCTAAGAGCTTTAGATTCTTCTAATTTTTCGTAGACATTTCTTGTGTTCAAGTTGCTGACGACGCATGTGCAATGTTCGTAAGGGATCATTTCTGTTCTGGTGATGACTGTAAATTCTACACACCTTTACAGACGAAGTTTTTTGTGCTGGACTCAGGCATGCAAGTCGACACGTCGGACGGTGGGTTGAATACACGCGTTTATTAGTGTCTTGCTGATCAAATGTGTACTCCGTTTTTTTTGTTATTGTTATACTGAGTTGACAGCTTTTTTTAAAATTTCCTGACGCTTTAAATTCTAAACATCTTTACAGACGAAGTTTCTGCACTGGACTCAGGCATGCAAGTCGACACGTCGGGGGGTGGGTTGAGTACACGCGTTTGCTGATGAAATGTGCACTAAGTTTTTTGGTCATTATTAAACTGCGTAGACAGATTGTAGATGGATTGTAGATCATACTTTATTGAGAAAAAAGCATACAAAATTACATTCTGCTTTCTTTTACAGATTCAATGCTGATGCAACTCAAAGGTTTATCATGTAATATTGAATACAATTTTTTTTTTTCATGCATAGGAATGGACTATGCAGAAGACGCCACACGGAAGGCCGTCCACTTCCTGTCCCTTGCCTTCAACCCGGACCAGTGGCCTAATAGCATGGAGGAGCTACTGGTCTATGGAGAGGACTACATAGAGTTCCTCATCGAGTATTTCCAAGATATCTTGGACAGGTAAATGTCACCGCTGTCAGGAGAAGTCTATTAAAGGTAGCATATGCCCAGTGAATTGATGATATTAAACCTGAAAACATCAATATGAATGAAATTATGAATATTTGATTGATAATGTCCATTCTTTTATTCAGGAAAGGCTGTGATGTGGAGCAGGGCCAAGATGAGTGGCGGACCATGAAGATGACGGTCCGCCGCTCATTCAACAGGGGCACGTCATATAACAACCTGTATGAGGCATTGCTGACAAAGGAGCCGCATTGCACAGACTTCAAGGTGATTGTTGTGTGATACTATTTTTAAAAGAGACCCGAGTACAGGCGTGCCCGGCCTGACCACTGAGTTTTTCTACAGTAGTCATCTTCGTCTCGAAGGACTACCAAGGAAGGAAGGAAGTAGTTCTCATTTTGTAATGTTGGTTTTTTAAAGCTCAGTTAGCACTTTTTTAAAGTTCAGTTAGTAACTCCAAGAGAGCACTTTTTTAAAGTTCAGTTAGTAACTCCAAGTGACCACAGAGTACTGCGTTTTCCTACAGTAGACTACTCTCTTGTGATGTTGGTCTTTTAAAGCCTAAGTTCAGTTAGTAACTTCAAGTGACCACAGAGTACTGAGTTTTCCTACAGTAGAACTCCTCTCTTGTTGTAAGTTTACAGCCTAAGTTCAGCTAGTAACATCAAGTGACTAAGTACTGAGTTTTCAAGTTGTATTGTTGATTTTCTTTTAAAGCCTAAATTCAGTTAGTAACTTCAAGTGACCACAGAGTACTGAGTTTTCCTACAGTAGAACTCCTCTCTTGTTGTAATTTTAAAGCCTAAATTCAGTTAGTAACTTCAAGTATCCTCCAGAGGAGGACCATCTGAGATGCAAATGCACCATCCTCCCACACCATAAGATGTATAGGGCGGTGCCCATCCCCGGTTCATAGCACTGGGCCACACTGTGGTGCAATCACTGCAGGAGGGGGCTAGTCTACTGGCGTACTGTATGTTATTGTAAAATAAAGGAGTAATACTTGCAAGTTGCAACAAATGGTGTAATTTGTCATTCTTCCCCAAGTTCCAACTATAGTATAGACCACATATTGCCAATTGTTCTGCACCATCAATGTGGGCTTTGTCTTTAATGATCTATTCAAATACTTGATTCCAAGCTGTTAACATTGATTAATAGAAGTATTAGTTGGAGTTTTGCTTGTTCTTCCAACCTTTTGTAGTGGTGCTCCTAGATTTTTGCTGGTGCCCCTAACTTTTTTGGGTTAGGGGCACAGTGCCCCTAGGCCTAAAAGTTAGTCTGGAGCCCTGGTATGGCATTGAATTTTTAAATGATGTATGATGATGACACACTGTATTTTAGAACTATTTGAAGTTGTGGAAGCATACGCATGAATAATATTCATAACAATTATGAAGTATGATAAGACAAGGAAAGGGAAATTCATTTTGTTTCAGAACTGATTTTACCCCAAAAAAATCTCATCCATTTACAGAGGACAAACAAAATAGAAGTAAAGGGAAAGTCAATTGAGGACATTCTATCAATTCCCTTATTTGCAGCCAACATCACACAGCTCAGAGAGTCAGAATCTGATCTAGAGTTGGACGACCTCAGCCTCCCTCCACCCAAGAGACATCGCAAGACACAGAATAGAGGTATTGTATGGCATTGAATTTTTAAATGATGTATGATGATGACACACTGTATTTTAGAGCTATTTGAAGTTGTGGAAGCATGTCAGTCTTTTTTTTTTCATTTGATTACGCTGTCTTGTTCCTCGCAACCACCATTTCCTTGACGTTCATTTAGTTATTATCACTCAGTATCTTTAAAAATCAAGCCTTAGTTACTACCACTAGTATGGTTCAACAGTGCTATGTTATTGTTTCAGGCTGAAAGCGGAAGGTTGCACTATAAAAATACCCAATAGATTTGGCTAGTGTATATACCATCTGGGTTCAGTGCACCACTTACTACACGATGTCATGTAGCTTGTCATGCACATGGCCGGTGATCATGGGTGCTGGGGCTGGGCTGAAGACAGTGTCAGTATAGAGTACACAGTACACATGTACTTACTCTTCAATGCACTTTAAAATGTTAAATTTATAGAAGGTTTACTTTGGCTGCACATAGAAATTGAATTAGTCTCTATACAGGCAAAATATAAAGTAAAGCCTGGTAGGGTAGGGAAACATTGTCTGGTGGTGACTGTAGCAGCAAGTAGTTTTTGTCTTACAGCTAGATCGTTTAACTAGATACAAGGGGTGGGATACAAGATACAAGGATAGATTATAGGACCTCTATTCGCCAGATCAGCATATGCATCCTTTAAAGATACATAAAATATACAAAAGATACGTCAAACTAATCATTAAACTTAAACAAGCCAGCATCATACATCTGTGACATATGGAAACTTCTTTCATCAGCATTTGGCCGGCTAGCGGGAAGAGTGTGTCCTTTTTGTCATATGCCCTGTTTTCTGAGTGCCGACAGAATTATGATAAAAAGTTCACAAGCCTCTGCCAGGCCTCGAAATTAACTTTTTCCCCTACTGTCCCAACATTGTCCCAAAAGTGGATTTCAACTGTCCCGAAAGTGTCTCGAAGTGTCCCAACCAGGGCCAAAGATGTGAACTTATTGGGGGGTCCGGATTCGGTTCCAGAAGTTCATGTTCAGGTTCGGACCTATACTCAAGTCTGGACCTGAACCCAAGCCATGGCATATGTTAGAATAGCAAACATATTGCATACAATTTGAAAAATATAATACGTGCAAAATGATATGCAGTCAGTAGTAAACACAAGTTTTAACAAAGTTAGCAACCTGAAATAATGTTAACAACCTGAAATAATGCAGTTTGATAGGTAAAAGAAAAAAAATCATAATTCTGCAGAGTTTAAGGACTTCATTGATGTGGTGGTTCTTGGGGAGGTAGAACAAATCCTAAAAAATGTTTGATTTCCATTCTGCCATTTTCTTCATAAAAGCCTCCTTGTTCACTGTCACATTGCTGTTAGCCTCCAATCTGATTAATATGGCACCAATTATAATGTGCATCAATACCACCAAAATCAATATAAATTTCCCTTTTTTTCCATCTTTGGAAACTGTTATCTTTACCTGAACAACTTTCAGACACAATGAGAGACTGGGTTGTGGTTGTGGGTTGTGGCCAAACCAAGTCTTGCAGGGCAACCTTAATCAAGTTAATGAGGTGTGACCATCCCTTTGCTGACCCCCTGTCAGGAAAGCTGACAAAAGTGACATGTGCCACAGCCTCTAGTAGTTTCTCAAGGGAGAATTCCAGACTTGTGTGCAACCATATCAGTTGCACTCAGGAGCCCTTGATTGTCCCAAAGGTGTCCCAAATTGATTTTTGAGTTGTCCCGGGTCAAATTTTGGTGGCCCCGGGACATGGGGACATAGTTAACTTCGAGCCCTGCTCTGCTTGAAGAGTGTGTCCCACCAGGATTCATAGTTTCCTTGCAACCTTCCACTTCAGTATAGCTTTATATTTCTAGAACATCATATTGTATCCTTTAAGGACCCTTTTCCAGTCTTGGTGGAATTGCTTATAACTGCATCAAGAAAGGAATAGGTGTCTTCCATCCAGTCCTCCCAAATCTGGAATTGAATTGACTCAGTTTTTCGTCAAGGAACTTCCATTAAAGGCCAAAACCACCATGCATCGGTAAAGGTTTAATAGAGACAACACAGGGTAGGCAGGCCAGGTAGACATAAGCCAAGCTTTTTCCGTAAACCCATGATAAACATGCAGCCTGACCTCTAGAAAGAAATAATGACCTCTTGCCCTTAAACATAGTCGAATTGCCTTTGTCAATGAGTTATTGTTTTGCTAATGCTACTCCTTGTGTGTTTCGTCTAGGTTATCCTTTTTTGTATCCAGTTTGTTCTGATTTTGTAAGAGTTACAGTTAACAGTTAAGTTCATCAGTTACTGATGTGACAACCTTAAATATTCATGAAAATGAAATACTGTTAACATGACTACCAACGTGTCATATCGTGCGCAAATTTTCGTTGTAAATTTTACTATAATACATTAAGTGTGTTTTCTTTGTGTTGGAAACAGTGTGTGTTATTTGTGTTGGAACAAAGCTCTATAAAATGGGGTATCTCCGCTTTATCATCTATTCACTTGCAAAAGGAAGCAGAAGTTTCTGGACAGAGGAGAATCGGTCCGGATGGTGGGCTGACCAGCTGCCATTCACATCGTCAAGTACACCATGCAATATAGGAGGCAATGAAGGAAAACTGCGCTTGTCAGAGCTGATCCAAGTTGGCATTGCCTACCAGGAGTATATACAAGCTTGAAGTCATTAGCTGCTCCCAACCCAAACCAGGAAACAGCTACGGTGGAGTCGCGCCAGATGCAGATGCAGCACATGACGATGGTGCTGACATGATGGTAACTACGAGGGAGCTAAAGCAGTTAGAAGGTGGAATATACAATGACGGTAGTGGCCCGGGTAGCAAAACTCGCCAGGCCAGGGAACATGCCGACCAGCAAAATAGAGCCAAAGCCCATGGAGACACATTGTTCAATATTTATAATAATGAGGAATATGACAAGGTATGGGAAGGTGACGATATTATTGATGAAATTTTGGCCCAGATGAAACAAGTACCCATCGCTCTGATAAGCAAAGAAAAAGAAAACATCACAGAAAACAGCGATTCAAAAAATGTAATGAGAGGAAGGATCTTTTGTCCACAGATTCAGGTGAGAAATCATTGCGACCTTGAAGGTGTCGTAGACAAGATAGCTGAGGAGTTAGGACAGGACTGGGCAAGTTAACAGACTGCCATCCTGAGGTCAGGTACCTTAAATGGGACTATAAGGTAAGTCACGCCGTCAAAAGATGAGAAGAAACGGTTTGCAAGGTATAATACATAGATAAATGCAAGCATCTATTAATGGCAACATAGTCATTCAATGCTTAGTAATTAATAATACATTGTGTCTGAACTTGTACTGTGCAAATATTATATATCACGTACTTGTTTTATTTGTTAACTCCTACGTTTCCATAGGTACGTAGGAGTTAGGTACATGTATCGCAGGAGGGATCAGTAGCTGAACTCTGCTTCACTGACGGCAGACTACTTCCGCACGACGTGCCCACATCAGATGTGGAAGGATGTGAGACGTGCGATGGTCTACTACAACTTTCTCTTCGTATTAGAGTCCTTCACAGGCAACAGATTCTCAACACCAGAAAACAGGTGGTTGTTAACCGCCAATCCTGTATCTCCAGCAAGACAATTCCTACAGGGAGAATAAGAACTGCTTTGTGTTCGCAATCTGTTCAGAGTTGGTCCGGCAGAAAGGCATCAAGAAGGTCTGACAAACTTAACCATAATGCCCAAAATAAACAGTCTACAAGTTCTACGGACATCATCGTTGATCTCATTTACACAATCTATGCAACATCTTCAGTGTTATTGTGTACGTGTATGCGTACGTGTGTGTATGCGTAATTCTTGTATCCTTTTTTTGTACTAGGTAGTTTTCACCGCCCACTTTTTTTGGATATATTATCTATCCATCTATTTATCTATTCATTAATTTCCCTATTTATTCATTTTTCAGATGAACCTCGCCATCCTTGACTGGGTGAGTGTGGCTTACTGCAATAGCCATGTTGCGAGCCTGTGAGCGTGGAATGAACTGACTGAAGTATTTGGCATCTGTGAAGGTGAGGTACATTTTAGAGCAAAATTTTGTTGGGCTTGTTGTTTTCAGGCCCTAAGCTACAGAAACTAGTGAAGCCTGCTTCTGAAGGTAGCCTTGAGACTTGTGCCCGTGAGGTAAAGTTTGTCAAATCGCCAGTCATAACTACCAGCAAGGAGCCCCTGATCATAAGCATTGGCTAACAGGTTAACATGATAAAGTCCGGTCCTCCGCACGGACAACTATAGAATCTTAAGTCATCCAGTCTATCATACAAAATCCCTCAAACGCCACAAATATGATTCTAATTTAATTTAGTAATTCGAATTTACAGGCTGGCGATATCTTTGCGTGGCCATCAGGGCCTTGAATCCCGTTGCACCAACAAAGGCTGGCCCAGAAAACAGGAATGGTAACACCCAAGAGGCCCTAATACATCCTACTAGTACTTAACGAATATCGAACATTTGGCAGCCCCATAGTAATACAGAGCAAATTTTAAAATTTAAAAACTGTGCAAGCAGGTTTTAGAAATTGTAACTACGATGGTTGTTTTCCAGAACGAGCATGTCGACAGAGACGCAACATCAAAGTACTTTAGGTACAGTGTTATAAACCCCAGACAGAACGAGGGTAAAAGGGTCTTGGCGTTCGAGAAAAAAAAAGCGATAAGGCACCACGCCTGACGAGAAAGGCTATTATGCTAGTTTCATCTGGAAATACAGCTGTCCCCAGGGGTGATGCTCGAGTGGACATCGACATGACAATGTCTACTCATGTAGAGCTTCACCACACCTATACGAGTGAACAGGTGAGGGATGCCATGCTGCAGGCTTTCCGAGATATTGATGTCCCTCTAAGGTATTAAGGATTTAAACAGTTACGTGCAAATAATTTAATAAGTTGAGAATTTGTAGTTCGAGGTTACTAGTACTTGTTACATCCTTTGATTTATACAGTATACTACAATATGACATTTTCAGTGTGCTTTGTAGATAGACATGTCTTTAAATGGTTCTTAATATGCATGTGTTAATATGCATAATTACACACATCACTGTAACATATGAAACTGAGTTGTCAATCATTGCATTTATGATGAGCAAAGTCATGTTCTGGCATACTGTTTACTGTAAATGCTAAAATTTGTTGTTTTAATTTTAATGTTTAAATGTTTAAATTTGGTTTTACAGCTAAGGCATTTCCGCTATTTAGAATGGACATTACACATGTAAGGCACAACTTGGAGAAGAACATTGTTGAGTACATTAGAACCTACTCAGACTTGTTTCCACCATGATCACTCTTACTCTACTTATTTACTTTGCAAACAAATTATTCAATAAATGCAATCTTGCTAATAATATAAATTTCGCGATATCAATTTATACGCCTGTTACAATTTCACATGAATTCATGTTCACTTTTTATGTAAATACATGTGCACCCCTATATTTCCAATGCATCCTTTCGTATTGGGCCTAATTTGCGGGACTGACTTGCATTGTTTTTGCTACTAGTTAGAAAGGTAGCTACATTTTGATCCCAAATTTTCTTTTACTTCTGAGTGAATGCCAGTGACCCAATTAAAACGAATCTTGACTCAATCTCATCACATCATTAAACAAAGTACATGTAGTAATCAGCACTTGCTGGAATCATTGTTCATGTACATGTATTTGTGAGCAGTTATGAAAGACTCCTGTCTTTAGAGTATTGCATTTGTACCGAGACGTTAAACCGGATAGTGAGTGATTTACTTGATTTTGCCCAATATTCCTCTACAATCTGTCTACTTTATGTTGCCTTTAAATCAGGCCGAGGAGCTGTTTTCATGTCTAGCAGGCCTTCATATGAAGTGTGGAAAAGGCAGACACTTTCCTGACACAAAATATGTGGGGGTTGTACTGATGCCCGAGGTGAGTGCTTCCAATGTTTTATTCATACATAACTCACACAGGTTGACAAAGTATTGACATAGGAGTCTGAATGTACAATCTACATCAACACAGATTGCATTGAAACCCGACTTACTGAATGCAAGAACTTAGCTCTCTTACCCGAAATTCCGGTTCTAGGCCTGAACTGTATAGTTCTTAGCTAATTTCCAGAGGTCCCATGTCCAGCTAAGGACTTGTACTGAAATAGGTTGCATGTCCAAATAAGGTGAACATTTGACAATGTTTCATTGAAGTGATTAAGGATGCCTGTGAATATATTTCCCTGCAGGGTCAATACATGGTCTGTTATATCTATGTTGCAGGCAAGTCTGTATGGCCTTCACGAGGTCAAGGACATCAGTATGGAAGCAGCACAAAAAACTGATGGAGAATGTGGTACAAGAATCCTTGAGGGCAGAGCAATGACCAGAGGAGAGGAGAAACGACACCGCTTACATGAATAATACTTTTTAAAAAGTTTTATTGCCAATTCATGCATGTTGACAACAGTGTCGACATACAAATGCAAAGTAAAACAAAAGGTATACATCATGTAATACAAGATCATACTATATTGCTATTCTACGTTAAGTTTCTATATCTACGGTACTAATGCATGGTTTGATTTCTTCTCTGAAAGCAGTGGAAAATAAAAAAGTCCCACACTTTCAATGATGAGTGGGTTGGAAGATTTCAAAAGGAATATGAGTTTTTGTGTATTTCTTAATCTAGAAAAGCTCAAGCTACAACTTCAGCTACAACATCAGTCCAAGCTTCAGCATCAACTGAAGCTCAAACATCCTCCGAAGCTACAACATCAGCTCAAGCGATGGCTCAAGCTATGGCTCTAGCTATGGCTCAAGTTCAAGCTAAAACTTCAGCTACAACATCAGCCCAAGCAAGCAGAACAACAGAATGGAGGGCCAGGAAGAGAAACGCAGAGGTAGCTGCTGCTGGGCGGGGAAAGCGGAAAGAATACTCCTGCAGAGTTTGCGGACTGCCCGTGGCATCAGAGGGCCACTCACAGTTCCGGGGCCAACGGTATTGTCCGAACGCCCCTGGCCAGGTAAGTAGAGAGCAGTGGCTCGAGGAAAGGAGGGCAGAATTAGCCGCAAAGAAACAACAGAGGCAGTAGACTGTAGTTTAGCTTTTTAATATTACTCTTATTCTCTGTAGAATACTTCACTTTTGAATGATCTACCTTTGTTTCAACTTCAATGCCTTTGCATGATAGCTACTAAGTAGCAATGTATCTTTTGCTGGCGGTGTGCTGCATGAATACTTCATATTGAATGATCTACCTTAAGTTTGTTCTTACTTTGCCTTTTTATGATATGTTTCCATGTATCTTTTGCTGTAGAATACTTCACTTTTGAATGATCTACCTTAAGTTTGTTCTTACTTTGCCTTTTTATGATATGTTTCCATGGAATCTTTTGCTGTAGAATACTTCACTTTTGAATGATCTACATTAAGTTTGTTCTTACTTTGCCTTTGCATGATAACTACTATCTTTCCATTTATCGTTTGCTGTAGAATACTTCACTTTTGAATGATCTACCTTAAGTTTGTTCTTACTTTGCCTTTGCATGATAACTACTATGTTTCAATTTTTATCGTTTGCTGTAGAATACTTCACTTTTGAATGATCTACCTTAAGTTTGTTCTTACTTTGCCAAGACATGACACATTGCCTCAATTTCACTGTGAAAATTGTTATTTGTAACCCAAAATGTAACACTTAAAAAGAAATCGTTTAAGGGGACATAAAAGCGTACTTTAAATTCAAATGGACAAACTGGACCAGCGTGTCAACGACCTGGAGGGCAAGTTGTTGTTGTCTGAGATTTACTCCAAAAAGCAGAACCTTTTATTCTGGGGTATTCCGGCTGAGAGGGAAGTCTCTGTTATCTTTGAATAAAATAAAAAAGGAAGATTTTCTCGCCAACAAAACACACACGATCTACGATGTTGGCCAGATGATCGCTGTGATAGGGACGGCCAACACAACCGACCCTATTCCCTGGTTTGGGCGTGTTGTCGCCACCAAGCCTCTCAAGGTGAGGTGGTACGACATAGACAATGACGACAACAAATACCACGTCGAGAGGGACAGTGACGGGAAACCTCTCAAAGATCAGGAGATTGTCCCAAAGAAAGTACTGACGGCAGTAACTTTCAATGCAGACATGTCGCTCCCACAGGACGAACACATTCGGGTGTTTAGTATGCTCCCGTCAAAAGTAGGGTAGAGTAAGACATAAAACTAGGTCGAGGCGGCTCACGCGGAAGAGGACGGGGTGGACGCGGTCGTAGTTAGATTTTCTGTCCCGCGCTATTGTTGAAGTTTTATGAATGCCATTTCAACCATTGGTGATTCAATCGTCTTTGTATTTTTATTATTTTATCATGTTATTCGATAGGAATGTTCGAACAGCTATTTCATTGCTTCTGTGCTTTAGAGTATCGGTAACAATTACAGAGTATCGGTTACCATTCCCGAAAGGTGACTGTGAAGTTGCAATTGATAATGACCAAAAGCTGAAGAAGCAGTGGTCAGTAAGGGATCAATGCAAAATGACTTGCAGTGTTGTAACCAGTGTGTGCCAAGTGCAGCATTCCGACAAGATGTAGTTACAGTGACGGGAAGACTTGTCTCCAGCATCTTGGGGCACATACCTAGAAACTGCACTGACAGATGAAGAGACAAAATATCGCTAAAGAGGTTGCCTTCAGACCTCCAAAAGGTCCCAAGAAATCCACAGGACTGAAGTGAGAAGTTAGTCCATGATAGGTTGGGCAAGGTCGTAAACGAACAGAAGTTAGCAGGTCGAAATATTACATGTTGTGCAGCTGGGAACCATATATTTTGAGTCCTAGTGTGTACGTAGTACAAGTTAAAAGGAGCACTCTTGATAAAATGAAACATTTTGTAATGTCCCCACTATATGAAAATAGACCTGCTGTGGAACAGAAACTACCCGGGTTGCTTCCGAGTTGCATGTACTTATATCATAAGTTCTCCACCCAAATATATCAACAACAAAAATCATTTATAATAATTATGATAACATTGTTTCTTGTTTCAAGTAATTGATATAGTTATTGTACCCCACAGGACATTAGTAAGATGGGGCCCTACTGGCCAGTTTTGAGGCTTGCCAGATTGGCTGCACCTGTGTACCGCATGGCACAGGTGTTCGACAGGCACCCAGATTCGACTACGTCGCAGTTCCGCCGACTGTCAGGCACTAGCCATAAGTCGTATGAGGCCTGCCTGAAAAAGTTGGCAAATGGTGCAAGCTGTACCACTGTTTTGAAGGAAGTAGCCAGCAAGACACAGAAAATAAAGGATAAAGGTAGGAAGTTACAAACCTCTGTGCTGATATTTGTATGAATAGATTTATGATGACTTACATGTAAGTCCTGTTTTGAATGTTATCTAAAAGGCATTTAAAACATTGTTCATGTACAATACAAACCAGACAGTCTTATTCGTGGGCAAGCGGACACAGGATATCATACTCCACTTGGGAACCTCAGGGGAAGGAAACCGGGACAGGCAAGCGATAGCAGCAACGCCACATTCGTGGAAGAGGTGACAAAGAGGAAGAAAGTCCTTGCAAACCATCTGAAAATCAAGACCTCAACATTTATTCAAAGCCTCCAACACAGAATACGCCGCTCCATTTGAATATCCGAAGCTTACGTACCATGACACGTCATACCTTATCGTCTGGGAACGGGGCTTTCACTAACTACATGCCGAGGACATGTCCCAGTTTTCTCATAAAACAATATGTTGTCCCAGTTTTCTCAAACATTAAGTAGTTCGTGTGACACCTATGAATTCATAACTAAGGATGCATGACTTATGGCAAGTTGGTGTATCATTGAGGTGATGTATCATTATCCTCCTAGGTGGATGTAAGGCTGGCTGAAAGGGATCAGCTGCCAAGTTTTCTGGGAAACATACAAAAGCTAGGCGTTATCACAGACTATGTCGCCACTCTTGAAAGTGAACTAAGAAATTAGAGGACAGATTACATCCCAAGGACCTCACCACA